>NC_140590.1:1434804561-1435491508 GCF_964204655.1 Triturus cristatus
ATTTTTGACCATCTGGAGAAAATTCGACAGGTCACGGGTCATCGTTTTTCATCAGAAAATAGATTTTTTGGACTTTAGAAAAATTGATTCAAAATGTCATTTGGATTGTGCCTCATGTTGAATAATTAATTTTAAAGCCTCAATGTGACCAAAATTGACATTTTTACAGACTTTTTCTCCTACTCAGAGGCTTCTATTTTGACCAATTTCAGGCATTAAAATGACTCTAAACACACTTATTTTAGTTCCAAAAGTGATAATTCACATGCAATAGTCATTTACAGTCAAAAAATTAAATATTAAAAAATTACTATTTTTGACCATATAAAGAAAGTTCGACAGGTCACGGGTCATCGTTTTTCATCAGAAAATTGATTTTTTGGACTGTAGAAAAATTTATTCAAAATGTCATTTGGATTGTGCCTCATGTTGAATAATCACTTTTTAAAGCCTCAATGTGACCAGAATTGCCATTTTTACAGACTTTTTCTCCTACTCAGAAGCTTCTATTTCGACCAATTTCAGGCATTAAAGTGACTCTAAACACACTTATTTTAGTTCCAAAAGTGATAATTCACATGCAATAGTCATTTATAGTCAAAAAATTAAATATTAAAAAATTACCATTTTTGACCATATGGAGAAAGTTTGACAGGTCACGGGTCATCGTTTTTCATCAGAAAATTTATTTTATGGACTGTAGAAAAATTGATTCAAAATGTCATTTAGATTGTGCCTCATGTTGAATAACTACTTTTTAAAGCCTCAATGTGACCAAAATTCCCATTTTTACAGACTTTTTCTCCTTCTCAGAAGCTTCTATTTTGACCAATTTCAGGCATTAAAGTGACTCTAAACACACTTATTTTTGTTCCAAAAGTGATAATTCACATGCAATAGTCATTTACAGTCAAAAAATTAAATATTAAAAAATTACTATTTTTGACCATATGGAGAAAGTTCGACAGGTCACGGGTCATCGTTTTTCATCAGAAAATTGATTTTTTGGACTTTGGAAAAATTGAATCAAAATGTCATTTGGATTGTGCCTCATGTTGAATAATCACTTTTTAAAGCCTCAATGTGACCAAAATTCCCATTTTTACAGACTTTTTCTCCTTCTCAGAAGCTTCTATTTCGACCAATTTCAGGCATTAAAGTGACTCTAAACACACTTATTTTTGTTCCAAAAGTGATAATTCACATGCAATAGTCATTTACAGTCAAAAAATTAAATATTAAAAAATTACTATTTTTGACCATATGGAGAAAGTTGGACAGGTCGCGGGTCATCGTTTTTCATCTGAAAATTGATTTTTTGGACTGTAGAAAAATTGATTCAAAATGTCATTTGGATTGTGCCTCATGTTGAATAATCACTTTTTAAAGCCTCAATGTGACCAAAATTGACATTTTTACAGACTTTTTCTCCTACTCAGAGGCTTCTATTTCGACCAATTTCAGGCATTAAAGTGACTCTAAACACACTTATTTTGGTTCCAAAAGTGATAATTCACATGGAATAGTCATTTACAGTCAAAAAAAGAAAAATTAAAAAATTACCATTTTTGACCATCTGGAGAAAATTCGACAGGTCACGGGTCATCGTTTTTCATCAGAAAATAGATTTTTTGGACTTTAGAAAAATTGATTCAAAATGTCATTTGGATTGTGCCTCATGTTGAATAATTACTTTTTAAAGCCTCAATGTGACCAAAATTGCCAGTTTTACAGACTTTTTCTACTACTCAAAAGCTTCTATTTCAACCAATTTCAGGCATTAAAATGACTCTAAACACACTTATTTTAGTTCCAAAAGTGATAATTCACATGCAATAGTCATTTACAGTCAAAAAATTAAATATTAAAAAATGACTATTTTTGACCATATGGAGAAAGTTCGACAGGTCACGGGTCATCGTTTTTCATCAGAAAATTGATTTTTTGGACTGTAGAAAAATTTATTCAAAATGTCATTTGGATTGTGCCTCATGTTGAATAATCACTTTTTAAAGCCTCAATGTGACCAGAATTGCCATTTTTACAGACTTTTTCTACTACTCAAAAGCTTCTATTTCAACCAATTTCAGGCATAAAGGGACTCTAAACACACTTATTTTAGTTCCAAAAGTGATAATTCACATGCAATAGTCATTTACAGTCAAAAAATTAAATATTAAAAAATTACTATTTTTGACCATATAAAGAAAGTTCGACAGGTCACGGGTCATCGTTTTTCATCAGAAAATTGATTTTTTGGACTGTAGAAAAATTTATTCAAAATGTCATTTGGATTGTGCCTCATGTTGAATAATCACTTTTTAAAGCCTCAATGTGACCAGAATTGCCATTTTTACAGACTTTTTCTCCTACTCAGAAGCTTCTATTTCGACCAATTTCAGGCATTAAAGTGACTCTAAACACACTTATTTTAGTTCCAAAAGTGATAATTCACATGCAATAGTCATTTATAGTCAAAAAATTAAATATTAAAAAATTACCATTTTTGACCATATGGAGAAAGTTTGACAGGTCACGGGTCATCGTTTTTCATCAGAAAATTGATTTTTTGGACTTTGGAAAAATTGATTCAAAATGTCATTTGGATTGTGCCTCATGTTGAATAATTACTTTTTAAAGCCTCAATGTGACCAAAATTGACATTTTTACAGACTTTTTCTCCTACTCACAGGCTTCTATTTTGACCAATTTCAGGCATTAAAATGACTCTAAACACACTTATTTTTGTTCCAAAAGTGATAATTCACATGCAATAGTCATTTACAGTCAAAAAATTAAATATTAAAAAATTACTATTTTTGACCATATGGAGAAAGTTCGACAGATCACGGGTCATCGTTTTTCATCAGAAAATTGATTTTTTGGACTGTAGAAAAATTGATTAAATATGTCATTTGGATTGTGCCTCATGTTGAATAACTACTTGTTAAAGCCTCAATGTGACCAAAATTGCCATTTTTACAGACTTTTTCTCCTACTCAGAAGATTCTATTTCGACCAATTTCAGGCATTAAAGTGACTCTAAACACACTTATTTTAGTTCCAAAAGTGATAATTCACATGGAATAGTAATTTACAGTCAAAAAATGAAAAATTTAAAAATTACCATTTTTGACCATCTGGAGAAAATTCGACAGGTCACAGGTCATCATTTTTCATCAGACAATAGATTTTTTGGACTGTAGATAAATTGATTCAAAATGTCATTTGGATTGTGCCTCATGTTGAATAACTACTTTTTAAAGCCTCAATGTGACCAAAATTGCCATTTTTACAGACTTTTTCTCCTACTCAGAAGCTGCTATTTTGACCAATTTCATGCATTAAAGTGACTCTAAACACACTTATTTTTGTTCCAAAAGTGATAATTCACATGCAATAGTCATTTCCAGTCAAAAAATTAAATATTAAAAAATTACTATTTTTGACCATATGGAGAAAGTTCGACAGATCGTTTTTCATCAAAAAAATGATTTTTTGGACTGTAGATAAATTGATTCAAAATGTCATTTGGATTGTGCCTCATGTTGAATAACTACTTTTTAAAGCCTCAATGTGACCAAAATTGCCAGTTTTACAGACTTTTTCTACTACTCAAAAGCTTCTATTTCAACCAATTTCAGGCATTAAAATGACTCTAAACACACTTATTTTAGTTCCAAAAGTGATAATTCACATGCAATAGTCATTTACAGTCAAAGAATTAAATATTAAAAAATTACCATTTTTGACTATCTGGAGAAAATTCGTTTTTCATCAGAAATGTTTTTTTATGGACTGTAGAAAAATTGATTCAAAATGTCATTTGGATTGTGCCTCATGTTGAATAACTACTTGTTAAAGCCTCCATGTGACCAGAATTGCCATTTTTACAGACTTTTCTCCTACTCAGAAGCTTCTATTTCGACCAATTTCAGGCATAAAGTGACTCTAAACACACTTATTTTTGTTCCAAAAGTGATAATTCTCATGCAATAGTCATTTATAGTCAAAAAATTAAATATTAAAAAATTACCATTTTTGACCATATGGAGAAAGTTCGACAGGTCACGGGTCATCGTTTTTCATCAGAAAATAGATTTTTTGGACTGTAGAAAAATTGATTCAAAATGTCATTTGGATTGTGCCTCATGTTGAATAATTACTTTTTAAAGCCTCAATGTGACCAAAATTGCCATTTTTACAGACTTTTTCTCCTTCTCAGAGGCTTCTATTTTGACCAATTTCAGGCATTAAAATGACTCTAAACACACTTATTTTTGTTCCAAAAGTGATAATTCACATGCAATAGTCATTTACAGTCAAAAAATTAAATATCAAAAAATTACCATTTTTGACCATCTGGAGAAAGTTTGACAAGGTCACGGGTCATCGTTTTTCATCAGAAAATTTATTTTATGGACTGTAGAAAAATTGATTCAAAATGTCATTTAGATTGTGCCTCATGTTGAATAACTACTTTTTAAAGCCTCAATGGGACCAAAATTGCCATTTTTACAGACTTTTTCTCCTACTCAGAAGCTTCTATTTTGACCAATTTCAGGCATTAAAATGAATCTAAACACACTTATTTTTGTTCCAAAAGTGATAATTCACATGCAATAGTCATTTACAGTCAAAAAATTAAATATTAAAAAATTACTATTTTTGACCATCTGGAGAAAGTTCGACAGGTCACGGGTCATCGTTTTTCATCAGAAAATTGATTTTTTGGACTGTAGAAAAATTGATTCAAAATGTCATTTGGATTGTGCCTTATGTTGAATAATCACTTTTTAAAGCCTCAATGTGACTAAAATTGACATTTTTACAGACCTTTTCTCCTACTCAGAGGCTTCTATTTTGACCAATTTCAGGCATTAAAATGACTCTAAACACACTTATTTTTGTTCCAAAAGTGATAATTCACATGCAATAGTCATTTACAGTCAAAAAATTAAATATTAAAAAATTACCATTTTTGACCATCTGGAGAAAGTTTGACAGGTCACGGGTCATCGTTTTTCATCAGAAAATGTATTTTATGGACTATAGAAAAATTGATTCAAAATGTCATTTAGATTGTGCCTCATGTTGAATAACTACTTTTTAAAGCCTCAATGTGACCAAAATTGCCATTTTTACAGACTTTTTCTCCTACTCAGAAGCTTCTATTTCGAACAATTTCAGGCATTAAAGTGACTCTAAACACACTTATTTTTGTTCCAAAAGTGATAATTCACATGCAATAGTCATTTACAGTCAAAAAATTAAATATTAAAAAATTACTATTTTTGACCATATGGAGAAAGTTCGACAGGTCACGGGTCATCGTTTTTCATCAGCAAATTGATTTTTTGGACTGTAGAAAAATTGATTCAAAATATCATTTGGATTGTGCCTTATGTTGAATAATCACTTTTTAAAGCCTCAATGTGACTAAAATTGACATTTTTACAGACTTTTTCTCCTACTCAGAAGCTTTTATTTTGACCAATTTTAGGCATTAAAATGACTCTAAACACACTGTTTTAGTTCCAAAAGTGATAATTCACATGCAATAGTCATTTACAGTCAAAAAACTTTAATATTAAAAAATTACCATTTTTGACCATATGGAGAAAGTTCGACAGGTCACGGGTCATCGTTTTTCATCAGAAAATAGATTTTTTGGACTTTAGTAAAATTGATTCAAAATGTCATTTGGATTGTGCCTCATGTTGAATAATTACTTTTTAAAGCCTCAATGTGACCAAAATTGACATTTTTAAAGACTTTTTCTCCTACTCAGAGGCTTCTATTTTGACCAATTTCAGGCATTAAAATGACTCTAAACACACTTATTTTTGTTCCAAAAGTGATAATTCACATGCAATAGTCATTTACAGTCAAAAAATTAAATATGAAAAAATTACTATTTTTGACCATATGGAGAAAGTTCATCGTTCATCGTTTTTCATCAGAAAATTGATTTTTTGGACTGTAGAAAAATTGATTCAAAATGTCATTTGGATTGTGCCTTATGTTGAATAATCACTTTTTAAAGGCTCATTGTGACTAAAATTGACATTTTTACAGACCTTTTCTCCTACTCAGAGGCTTCTATGTTGACCAATTTCAGGCATTAAAATGACTCTAAACACACTTATTTTTGTTCCAAAAGTGATAATTCACATGCAATAGTCATTTACAGTCAAAAAATTAAATATTAAAAAATTACCATTTTTGACCATCTGGAGAAAGTTTGACAGGTCACGGGTCATCGTTTTTCATCAGAAAATTTATTTTATGGACTGTAGAAAAATTGATTCAAAATGTCATTTAGATTGTGCCTCATGTTGAATAACTATTTTTTAAAGCCTCAATGTGACCAAAATTGCCATTTTTACAGACTTTTTCTACTACTCAGAAGCTTCTATTTCAACCAATTTCAGGCATTAAAATGACTCTAAACACACTTATTTTAGTTCCAAAAGTGATAATTCACATGCAATAGTCATTTACGGTCAAAAAATTAAATATTAAAAAATTACTATTTTTGACCATATGGAGAAAGTTCGACAGGTCACGGGTCATCGTTTTTCATCAGAAAATTGATTTTTTGGACTGTAGAAAAATTGATTCAAAATGTCATTTGGATTGTGCCTTATGTTGAATAATCACTTTTTAAAGCCTCAATGTGACTAAAATTGACATTTTTACAGACCTTTTCTCCTACTCAGAGGCTTCTATTTTGACCAATTTCAGGCATTAAAATGACTCTAAACACACTTATTTTTGTTCCAAAAGTGATAATTCACATGCAATAGTCATTTACAGTCAAAAAATTAAATATTAAAAAATTACCATTTTTGACCATCTGGAGAAAGTTTGACAGGTCACGGGTCATCGTTTTTCATCAGAAAATGTATTTTATGGACTGTAGAAAAATTGATTCAAAATGTCATTTAGATTGTGCCTCATGTTGAATAACTACTTTTTAAAGCCTCAATGTGACCAAAATTGCCATTTTTACAGACTTTTTCTCCTACTCAGAAGCTTCTATTTCGACCAATTTCAGGCATTAAAGTGACTCTAAACACACTTATTTTAGTTCCAAAAGTGATAATTCACATGCAATAGTCATTTACAGTCAAAAAATTACATATGAAAAAATTACTATTTTTGACCATATGGAGAAAGTTCGACAGGTCACGGGTCATCGTTTTTCATCAGAAAATTGATTTTTTGGACTGTAGAAAAATTGATTCCAAATGTCATTTGGATTGTGCCTCATGTTGAATAATCACTTTTTAAAGCCTCCATGTGACCAAAATTGACATTTTTACAGACTTTTTCTCCTACTCAGAGGCTTCTATGTTGACCAATTTCAGGCATTAAAATGACTCTAAACACACTTATTTTTGTTCCAAAAGTGATAATTCACATGCAATAGTCATTTACAGTCAAAAAATTAAATATTAAAAAATTACCATTTTTGACCATCTGGAGAAAGTTTGACAGGTCACGGGTCATCGTTTTTCATCAGAAAATTTATTTTATGGACTGTAGAAAAATTGATTCAAAATGTCATTTAGATTGTGCCTCATGTTGAATAACTATTTTTTAAAGCCTCAATGTGACCAAAATTGCCATTTTTACAGACTTTTTCTACTACTCAGAAGCTTCTATTTCAACCAATTTCAGGCATTAAAATGACTCTAAACACACTTATTTTAGTTCCAAAAGTGATAATTCACATGCAATAGTCATTTACAGTCAAAAAATTAAATATTAAAAAATTACTATTTTTGACCATATGGAGAAAGTTCGACAGGTCACGGGTCATCGTTTTTCATCAGAAAATTGATTTTTTGGACTGTAGAAAAATTGATTCAAAATGTCATTTGGATTGTGCCTTATGTTGAATAATCACTTTTTAAAGCCTCAATGTGACTAAAATTGACATTTTTACAGACCTTTTCTCCTACTCAGAGGCTTCTATTTTGACCAATTTCAGGCATTAAAATGACTCTAAACACACTTATTTTTGTTCCAAAAGTGATAATTCACATGCAATAGTCATTTACAGTCAAAAAATTAAATATTAAAAAATTACCATTTTTGACCATCTGGAGAAAGTTTGACAGGTCACGGGTCATCGTTTTTCATCAGAAAATGTATTTTATGGACTATAGAAAAATTGATTCAAAATGTCATTTAGATTGTGCCTCATGTTGAATAACTACTTTTTAAAGCCTCAATGTGACCAAAATTGCCATTTTTACAGACTTTTTCTCCTACTCAGAAGCTTCTATTTCGAACAATTTCAGGCATTAAAGTGACTCTAAACACACTTATTTTTGTTCCAAAAGTGATAATTCACATGTAATAGTCATTTACAGTCCAAAAATTAAATATTAAAAAATTACCATTTTTGACCATATGGAGAAAGTTCGACAGGTCACGGGTCATCGTTTTTCATCAGCAAATTGATTTTTTGGACTGTAGAAAAATTGATTCAAAATATCATTTGGATTGTGCCTTATGTTGAATAATCACTTTTTAAAGCCTCAATGTGACTAAAATTGACATTTTTACAGACTTTTTCTCCTACTCAGAAGCTTTTATTTTGACCAATTTTAGGCATTAAAATGACTCTAAACACACTGTTTTAGTTCCAAAAGTGATAATTCACATGCAATAGTCATTTACAGTCAAAAAACTTTAATATTAAAAAATTACCATTTTTGACCATATGGAGAAAGTTCGACAGGTCACGGGTCATTGTTTTTCATCAGAAAATAGATTTTTTGGACTTTAGTAAAATTGATTCAAAATGTCATTTGGATTGTGCCTCATGTTGAATAATTACTTTTTAAAGCCTCAATGTGACCAAAATTGACATTTTTAAAGACTTTTTCTCCTACTCAGAGGCTTCTATTTTGACCAATTTCAGGCATTAAAATGACTCTAAACACACTTATTTTTGTTCCAAAAGTGATAATTCACATGCAATAGTCATTTACAGTCAAAAAATTAAATATGAAAAAATTACTATTTTTGACCATATGGAGAAAGTTCGACAGGTCACGGGTCATCGTTTTTCATCAGAAAATTGATTTTTTGGACTGTAGAAAAATTGATTCAAAATGTCATTTGGATTGTGCCTTATGTTGAATAATCACTTTTTAAAGGCTCAATGTGACTAAAATTGACATTTTTACAGACCTTTTCTCCTACTCAGAGGCTTCTATGTTGACCAATTTCAGGCATTAAAATGACTCTAAACACACTTATTTTTGTTCCAAAAGTGATAATTCACATGCAATAGTCATTTACAGTCAAAAAATTAAATATTAAAAAATTACCATTTTTGACCATCTGGAGAAAGTTTGACAGGTCACGGGTCATCGTTTTTCATCAGAAAATTTATTTTATGGACTGTAGAAAAATTGATTCAAAATGTCATTTAGATTGTGCCTCATGTTGAATAACTATTTTTTAAAGCCTCAATGTGACCAAAATTGCCATTTTTACAGACTTTTTCTACTACTCAGAAGCTTCTATTTCAACCAATTTCAGGCATTAAAATGACTCTAAACACACTTATTTTAGTTCCAAAAGTGATAATTCACATGCAATAGTCATTTACGGTCAAAAAATTAAATATTAAAAAATTACTATTTTTGACCATATGGAGAAAGTTCGACAGGTCACGGGTCATCGTTTTTCATCAGAAAATTGATTTTTTGGACTGTAGAAAAATTGATTCAAAATGTCATTTGGATTGTGCCTTATGTTGAATAATCACTTTTTAAAGCCTCAATGTGACTAAAATTGACATTTTTACAGACCTTTTCTCCTACTCAGAGGCTTCTATTTTGACCAATTTCAGGCATTAAAATGACTCTAAACACACTTATTTTTGTTCCAAAAGTGATAATTCACATGCAATAGTCATTTACAGTCAAAAAATTAAATATTAAAAAATTACCATTTTTGACCATCTGGAGAAAGTTTGACAGGTCACGGGTCATCGTTTTTCATCAGAAAATGTATTTTATGGACTGTAGAAAAATTGATTCAAAATGTCATTTAGATTGTGCCTCATGTTGAATAACTACTTTTTAAAGCCTCAATGTGACCAAAATTGCCATTTTTACAGACTTTTTCTCCTACTCAGAAGCTTCTATTTCGACCAATTTCAGGCATTAAAGTGACTCTAAACACACTTATTTTAGTTCCAAAAGTGATAATTCACATGCAATAGTCATTTACAGTCAAAAAATTACATATGAAAAAATTACTATTTTTGACCATATGGAGAAAGTTCGACAGGTCACGGGTCATTGTTTTTCATCAGAAAATTGATTTTTTGGACTGTAGAAAAATTGATTCCAAATGTCATTTGGATTGTGCCTCATGTTGAATAATCACTTTTTAAAGCCTCCATGTGACCAAAATTGACATTTTTACAGACTTTTTCTCCTACTCAGAGGCTTTTATTTTGACCAATTTCAGGCATTAAAATGACTCTAAACACACTTATTTTTGTTCCAACAGTGATAATTCACATGCAATAGTCATTTACAGTCAAAAAATTAAATATCAAAAAATTACCATTTTTGACCATCTGGAGAAAGTTTGACAAGGTCACGGGTCATCGTTTTTCATCAGAAAATTTATTTTATGGACTGTAGAAAAATTGATTCAAAATGTCATTTAGATTGTGCCTCATGTTGAATAACTACTTTTTAAAGCCTCAATGGGACCAAAATTGCCATTTTTACAGACTTTTTCTCCTACTCAGAAGCTTCTATTTTGACCAATTTCAGGCATTAAAATGAATCTAAACACACTTATTTTTGTTCCAAAAGTGATAATTCACATGCAATAGTCATTTACAGTCAAAAAATTAAATATTAAAAAATTACTATTTTTGACCATCTGGAGAAAGTTCGACAGGTCACGGGTCATCGTTTTTCATCAGAAAATTGATTTTTTGGACTGTAGAAAAATTGATTCAAAATGTCATTTGGATTGTGCCTTATGTTGAATAATCACTTTTTAAAGCCTCAATGTGACTAAAATTGACATTTTTACAGACCTTTTCTCCTACTCAGAGGCTTCTATTTTGACCAATTTCAGGCATTAAAATGACTCTAAACACACTTATTTTTGTTCCAAAAGTGATAATTCACATGCAATAGTCATTTACAGTCAAAAAATTAAATATTAAAAAATTACCATTTTTGACCATCTGGAGAAAGTTTGACAGGTCACGGGTCATCGTTTTTCATCAGAAAATGTATTTTATGGACTATAGAAAAATTGATTCAAAATGTCATTTAGATTGTGCCTCATGTTGAATAACTACTTTTTAAAGCCTCAATGTGACCAAAATTGCCATTTTTACAGACTTTTTCTCCTACTCAGAAGCTTCTATTTCGAACAATTTCAGGCATTAAAGTGACTCTAAACACACTTATTTTTGTTCCAAAAGTGATAATTCACATGCAATAGTCATTTACAGTCAAAAAATTAAATATTAAAAAATTACTATTTTTGACCATATGGAGAAAGTTCGACAGGTCACGGGTCATCGTTTTTCATCAGCAAATTGATTTTTTGGACTGTAGAAAAATTGATTCAAAATATCATTTGGATTGTGCCTTATGTTGAATAATCACTTTTTAAAGCCTCAATGTGACTAAAATTGACATTTTTACAGACTTTTTCTCCTACTCAGAAGCTTTTATTTTGACCAATTTTAGGCATTAAAATGACTCTAAACACACTGTTTTAGTTCCAAAAGTGATAATTCACATGCAATAGTCATTTACAGTCAAAAAACTTTAATATTAAAAAATTACCATTTTTGACCATATGGAGAAAGTTCGACAGGTCACGGGTCATCGTTTTTCATCAGAAAATAGATTTTTTGGACTTTAGTAAAATTGATTCAAAATGTCATTTGGATTGTGCCTCATGTTGAATAATTACTTTTTAAAGCCTCAATGTGACCAAAATTGACATTTTTAAAGACTTTTTCTCCTACTCAGAGGCTTCTATTTTGACCAATTTCAGGCATTAAAATGACTCTAAACACACTTATTTTTGTTCCAAAAGTGATAATTCACATGCAATAGTCATTTACAGTCAAAAAATTAAATATGAAAAAATTACTATTTTTGACCATATGGAGAAAGTTCGACAGGTCACGGGTCATCGTTTTTCATCAGAAAATTGATTTTTTGGACTGTAGAAAAATTGATTCAAAATGTCATTTGGATTGTGCCTTATGTTGAATAATCACTTTTTAAAGGCTCAATGTGACTAAAATTGACATTTTTACAGACCTTTTCTCCTACTCAGAGGCTTCTATGTTGACCAATTTCAGGCATTAAAATGACTCTAAACACACTTATTTTTGTTCCAAAAGTGATAATTCACATGCAATAGTCATTTACAGTCAAAAAATTAAATATTAAAAAATTACCATTTTTGACCATCTGGAGAAAGTTTGACAGGTCACGGGTCATCGTTTTTCATCAGAAAATTTATTTTATGGACTGTAGAAAAATTGATTCAAAATGTCATTTAGATTGTGCCTCATGTTGAATAACTATTTTTTAAAGCCTCAATGTGACCAAAATTGCCATTTTTACAGACTTTTTCTACTACTCAGAAGCTTCTATTTCAACCAATTTCAGGCATTAAAATGACTCTAAACACACTTATTTTAGTTCCAAAAGTCATAATTCACATGCAATAGTCATTTACGGTCAAAAAATTACATATTAAAAAATTACTATTTTTGACCATATGGAGAAAGTTCGACAGGTCACGGGTCATCGTTTTTCATCAGAAAATAGATTTTTTGGACTTTAGTAAAATTGATTCAAAATGTCATTTGGATTGTGCCTCATGTTGAATAATTACTTTTTAAAGCCTCAATGTGACCAAAATTGACATTTTTACAGACTTTTTCTCCTACTCAGAGGCTTCTATTTTGACCAATTTCAGGCATTAAAATGACTCTAAACACACTTATTTTAGTTCCAAAAGTGATAATTCACATGCAATAGTCATTTACAGTCAAAAATATAAATATTAAAAAATTACTAATTTTGACCATATGGAGAAAGTTCGACAGGTCACGGGTCATCGTTTTTCATCAGAAAATTGATTTTTTGTACTGTAGAAACATTGATTCAAAATGTCATTTGGATTGTGCCTCATGTTGAATAATCACTTTTTAAAGCCTCAATGTGACCAAAATTGACATTTTTACAGACTTTTTCTCCTACTCAGAGGCTTCAATTTCGACCAATTTCAGGCATTAAAGTGACTCTAAACACACTTATTTTTGTTCCAAAAGTTATAATTCACATGCAATAGTCATTTACAGTCAAAAAATTAAATATTAAAAAATTACTATTTTTGACCATCTGGAGAAAGTTCGACAGGTCACAGGTCATCATTTTTCATCAGAAAATTGATTTTTTGGACTGTAGAAAAATTGATTCAAAATGTCATTTGGATTGGGCCTCATGTTGAATAATTATTTGTTAAAGCCTCAATGTGACCAAAATTGCCATTTTTACAGACTTTTTCTCCTACTCAGAAGCTTCTATTTCGACCAATTTCAGGCATTAAAGTGACTCTAAACACACTTATTTTTGTTCCAAAAGTGATAATTCACATGCAATAGTCAATTACAGTCAAAAAATTAAATATTAAAAAATTACCATTTTTGACCATCTGGAGAAAGTTTGACAGGTCACGGGTCATCGTTTTTCATGAGAAAATTTATTTTATGGACTTTAGAAAAATTGATTCAAAATGTCATTTAGATTGTGCCTCATGTTGAATAACTACTTTTTAAAGCCTCAATGTGACCAAAATTGCCATTTTTACAGACTTTTTCTCCTACTCAGAAGCTTCTATTTCGACCAATTTCAGGCATTAAAGTGACTCTAAACACACCTATTTTTGTTCCAAAAGTGATAATTCACATGCAATAGTCATTTACAGTCAAAAAATTAAATATTAAAAAATTACTATTTTTGACCATATGGAGAAAGTTTTACAGGTCACGGATCATCGTTTTTCATCAGAAAATTGATTTTTTGGACTGTAGAAAAATTGATTCAAAATGTCATTTGGATTGTGCCTTATGTTGAATAATCACTTTTTAAAGCCTCAATGTGACTAAAATTGACATTTTTACAGACTTTTTCTCCTACTCAGCTTTTATTTTGACCAATTTTAGGCATTAAAATGACTCTAAACACACTTATTTTAGTTCCAAAAGTGATAATTCACATGCAATAGTCATTTACAGTCAAAAAAATTTATTATTAAAAAATTACCATTTTTAACCATCTGGAGAAAATTCGACAGGTCACGGGTCATCGTTTTTCATCAGAAAATAGATTTTTTGGACTTTAGAAAAATTGATTCAAAATGTCATTTGGATTGTGCCTCATGTTGAATAATCACTTTTTAAAGCCTCCATGTGACCAAAATTGACATTTTTACAGACTTTTTCTCCTACTCAGAGGCTTCTATTTTGACCAATTTCAGGCATTAAAATGACTCTAAACACACTTATTTTTGTTCCAAAAGTGATAATTCACATGCAATAGTCATTTACAGTCAAAAAATTAAATATCAAAAAATTACCATTTTTGACCATCTGGAGAAAGTTTGACAGGTCACGGGTCATCGTTTTTCATCAGAAAATTTATTTTATGGACTGTAGAAAAATTGATTCAAAATGTCATTTAGATTGTGCCTCATGTTGAATAACTACTTTTTAAAGCCTCAATGTGACCAAAATTGCCATTTTTACAGACTTTTTCTCCTACTCAGAAGCTTCTATTTTGACCAATTTCAGGCATTAAAATGAATCTAAACACACTTATTTTTGTTCCAAAAGTGATAATTCACATGCAATAGTCATTTACAGTCAAAAAATTAAATATTAAAAAATTACTATTTTTGACCATCTGGAGAAAGTTCGACAGGTCACGGGTCATCATTTTTCATCAGAAAATGTATTTTATGGACTGTAGAAAAATAGATTCAAAATGTCATTTAGATTGTGCCTCATGTTGAATAACTACTTTTTAAAGCCTCAATGTGACTAAAATTGACATTTTTACAGACTTTTTCTCCTACTCAGAAGCTTTTATTTTGACCAATTTTAGGCATTAAAATGACTCTAAACACACTGTTTTAGTTCCAAAAGTGATAATTCACATGCAATAGTCATTTACAGTCAAAAAACTTTAATATTAAAAAAATTACCATTTTTGACCATATGGAGAAAGTTCGACAGGTCACGGGTCATCGTTTTTCATCAGAAAATAGATTTTTTGGACTTTAGTAAAATTGATTCAAAATGTCATTTGGATTGTGCCTCATGTTGAATAATTACTTTTTAAAGCCTCAATGTGACCAAAATTGACATTTTTACAGACTTTTTCTCCTACTCAGAGGCTTCTATTTTGACCAATTTCAGGCATTAAAATGACTCTAAACACACTTATTTTAGTTCCAAAAGTGATAGTTCACATGCAATAGTCATTTACAGTCAAAAAATTAAATATTAAAAAATTACTAATTTTGACCATATGGAGAAAGTTCGACAGGTCACGGGTCATCGTTTTTCATCAGAAAATTGATTTTTTGGACTGTAGAAAAATTGATTCAAAATGTCATTTGGATTGTGCCTTATGTTGAATAATCACTTTTTAAAGGCTCAATGTGACTAAAATTGACATTTTTACAGACCTTTTCTCCTACTCAGAGGCTTCTATGTTGACCAATTTCAGGCATTAAAATGACTCTAAACACACTTATTTTTGTTCCAAAAGTGATAATTCACATGCAATAGTCATTTACAGTCAAAAAATTAAATATTAAAAAATTACCATTTTTGACCATCTGGAGAAAGTTTGACAGGTCACGGGTCATCGTTTTTCATCAGAAAATTTATTTTATGGACTGTAGAAAAATTGATTCAAAATGTCATTTAGATTGTGCCTCATGTTGAATAACTATTTTTTAAAGCCTCAATGTGACCAAAATTGCCATTTTTACAGACTTTTTCTACTACTCAGAAGCTTCTATTTCAACCAATTTCAGGCATTAAAATGACTCTAAACACACTTATTTTAGTTCCAAAAGTGATAATTCACATGCAATAGTCATTTACAGTCAAAAAATTAAATATTAAAAAATTACTATTTTTGACCATATGGAGAAAGTTCGACAGGTCACGGGTCATCGTTTTTCATCAGAAAATTGATTTTTTGGACTGTAGAAAAATTGATTCAAAATGTCATTTGGATTGTGCCTTATGTTGAATAATCACTTTTTAAAGCCTCAATGTGACTAAAATTGACATTTTTACAGACCTTTTCTCCTACTCAGAGGCTTCTATTTTGACCAATTTCAGGCATTAAAATGACTCTAAACACACTTATTTTTGTTCCAAAAGTGATAATTCACATGCAATAGTCATTTACAGTCAAAAAATTAAATATTAAAAAATTACCATTTTTGACCATCTGGAGAAAGTTTGACAGGTCACGGGTCATCGTTTTTCATCAGAAAATGTATTTTATGGACTGTAGAAAAATTGATTCAAAATGTCATTTAGATTGTGCCTCATGTTGAATAACTACTTTTTAAAGCCTCAATGTGACCAAAATTGCCATTTTTACAGACTTTTTCTCCTACTCAGAAGCTTCTATTTCGACCAATTTCAGGCATTAAAGTGACTCTAAACACACTTATTTTAGTTCCAAAAGTGATAATTCACATGCAATAGTCATTTACAGTCAAAAAATTACATATGAAAAAATTACCATTTTTGACCATATGGAGAAAGTTTGACAGGTCACGGGTCATCGTTTTTCATCAGAAAATGTATTTTATGAACTGTAGAAAAATTGATTCAAAACGTCATTTAGATTGTGCCTCATGTTGAATAACTACTTTTTAAAGCCTCAATGTGACCAAAATTCCCATTTTTACAGACTTTTTCTCCTACTCAGAGGCTTCTATTTCGACCAATTTCAGGCATTAAAGTGACTCTAAACACACTTATTTTAGTTCCAAAAGTGATAATTCACATGCAATAGTCATTTACAGTCAAAAAATTAAATATTAAAAAATTACTATTTTTGACCATATGGAGAAAGTTCGACAGGTCACGGGTCATCGTTTTTCATCAGAAAATTGATTTTTTGGACTGTAGAAAAATTGATTCAAAATGTCATTTGGATTGTGCCTTATGTTGAATAATCACTTTTTAAAGCCTCAATGTGACTAAAATTGACATTTTTACAGACCTTTTCTCCTACTCAGAGGCTTCTATTTTGACCAATTTCAGGCATTAAAATGACTCTAAACACACTTATTTTTGTTCCAAAAGTGATAATTCACATGCAATAGTCATTTACAGTCAAAAAATTAAATATTAAAAAATTACCATTTTTGACCATCTGGAGAAAGTTTGACAGGTCACGGGTCATCGTTTTTCATCAGAAAATTTATTTTATGGACTGTAGAAAAATTGATTCAAAACGTCATTTAGATTGTGCCTCATGTTGAATAACTACTTTTTAAAGCCTCAATGTGACCAAAATTCCAATTTTTACAGACTTTTTCTCCTACTCAGAGGCTTCTATTTCGACCAATTTCAGGCATTAAAGTGACTCTAAACACACTTATTTTAGTTCCAAAAGTGATAATTCACATGCAATAGTCATTTACAGTCAAAAAATTAAATATTAAAAAATTACTATTTTTGACCATATGGAGAAAGTTCGACAGGTCACGGGTCATCGTTTTTCATCAGAAAATTAATTTTTTGGACTGTAGAAAAATTGATTCAAAATGTCATTTGGATTGTGCCTTATGTTGAATAATCACTTTTTAAAGCCTCAATGTGACTAAAATTGACATTTTTACAGACTTTTTCTCCTACTCAGAAGCTTCTATTTTGACCAATTTCAGGCATTAAAATGAATCTAAACACACTTATTTTTGTTCCAAAAGTGATAATTCACATGCAATAGTCATTTACAGTCAAAAAATTAAATATTAAAAAATTACTATTTTTGACCATCTGGAGAAAGTTCGACAGGTCACGGGTCATCATTTTTCATCAGAAAATGTATTTTATGGACTGTAGAAAAATAGATTCAAAATGTCATTTAGATTGTGCCTCATGTTGAATAACTACTTTTTAAAGCCTCAATGTGACCAAAATTGCCATTTTTACAGACTTTTTCTCCTACTCAGAAGCTTCTATTTCGACCAATTTCAGGCATTAAAGTGACTCTAAACACACTTATTTTTGTTCCAAAAGTGATAATTCACATGCAATAGTCATTTACAGTCAAAAAATTAAATATTAAAAAATTACTATTTTTGACCATATGGAGAAAGTTCGACAGGTCACGGGTCATCGTTTTTCATCAGCAAATTGATTTTTTGGACTGTAGAAAAATTGATTCAAAATATCATTTGGATTGTGCCTTATGTTGAATAATCACTTTTTAAAGCCTCAATGTGACTAAAATTGACATTTTTACAGACTTTTTCTCCTACTCAGAAGCTTTTATTTTGACCAATTTTAGGCATTAAAATGACTCTAAACACACTGTTTTAGTTCCAAAAGTGATAATTCACATGCAATAGTCATTTACAGTCAAAAAACTTTAATATTAAAAAAATTACCATTTTTGACCATATGGAGAAAGTTCGACAGGTCACGGGTCATCGTTTTTCATCAGAAAATAGATTTTTTGGACTTTAGTAAAATTGATTCAAAATGTCATTTGGATTGTGCCTCATGTTGAATAATTACTTTTTAAAGCCTCAATGTGACCAAAATTGACATTTTTACAGACTTTTTCTCCTACTCAGAGGCTTCTATTTTGACCAATTTCAGGCATTAAAATGACTCTAAACACACTTATTTTAGTTCCAAAAGTGATAGTTCACATGCAATAGTCATTTACAGTCAAAAAATTAAATATTAAAAAATTACTAATTTTGACCATATGGAGAAAGTTCGACAGGTCACGGGTCATCGTTTTTCATCAGAAAATTGATTTTTTGGACTGTAGAAAAATTGATTCAAAATGTCATTTGGATTGTGCCTTATGTTGAATAATCACTTTTTAAAGGCTCAATGTGACTAAAATTGACATTTTTACAGACCTTTTCTCCTACTCAGAGGCTTCTATGTTGACCAATTTCAGGCATTAAAATGACTCTAAACACACTTATTTTTGTTCCAAAAGTGATAATTCACATGCAATAGTCATTTACAGTCAAAAAATTAAATATTAAAAAATTACCATTTTTGACCATCTGGAGAAAGTTTGACAGGTCACGGGTCATCGTTTTTCATCAGAAAATTTATTTTATGGACTGTAGAAAAATTGATTCAAAATGTCATTTAGATTGTGCCTCATGTTGAATAACTATTTTTTAAAGCCTCAATGTGACCAAAATTGCCATTTTTACAGACTTTTTCTACTACTCAGAAGCTTCTATTTCAACCAATTTCAGGCATTAAAATGACTCTAAACACACTTATTTTAGTTCCAAAAGTGATAATTCACATGCAATAGTCATTTACAGTCAAAAAATTAAATATTAAAAAATTACTATTTTTGACCATATGGAGAAAGTTCGACAGGTCACGGGTCATCGTTTTTCATCAGAAAATTGATTTTTTGGACTGTAGAAAAATTGATTCAAAATGTCATTTGGATTGTGCCTTATGTTGAATAATCACTTTTTAAAGCCTCAATGTGACTAAAATTGACATTTTTACAGACCTTTTCTCCTACTCAGAGGCTTCTATTTTGACCAATTTCAGGCATTAAAATGACTCTAAACACACTTATTTTTGTTCCAAAAGTGATAATTCACATGCAATAGTCATTTCCAGTCAAAAAATTAAATATTAAAAAATTACTATTTTTGACCATATGGAGAAAGTTCGACAGATCGTTTTTCATCAAAAAAATGATTTTTTGGACTGTAGATAAATTGATTCAAAATGTCATTTGGATTGTGCCTCATGTTGAATAACTACTTTTTAAAGCCTCAATGTGACCAAAATTGCCAGTTTTACAGACTTTTTCTACTACTCAAAAGCTTCTATTTCAACCAATTTCAGGCATTAAAATGACTCTAAACACACTTATTTTAGTTCCAAAAGTGATAATTCACATGCAATAGTCATTTACAGTCAAAGAATTAAATATTAAAAAATTACCATTTTTGACTATCTGGAGAAAATTCGTTTTTCATCAGAAATGTTTTTTTATGGACTGTAGAAAAATTGATTCAAAATGTCATTTGGATTGTGCCTCATGTTGAATAACTACTTGTTAAAGCCTCCATGTGACCAGAATTGCCATTTTTACAGACTTTTCTCCTACTCAGAAGCTTCTATTTCGACCAATTTCAGGCATTAAAGTGACTCTAAACACACTTATTTTTGTTCCAAAAGTGATAATTCTCATGCAATAGTCATTTATAGTCAAAAAATTAAATATTAAAAAATTACCATTTTTGACCATATGGAGAAAGTTCGACAGGTCACGGGTCATCGTTTTTCATCAGAAAATAGATTTTTTGGACTTTAGTAAAATTGATTCAAAATGTCATTTGGATTGTGCCTCATGTTGAATAATTACTTTTTAAAGCCTCAATGTGACCAAAATTGACATTTTTACAGACTTTTTCTCCTACTCAGAGGCTTCTATTTCGACCAATTTCAGGCATTAAAGTGACTCTAAACACACTTATTTTAGTTCCAAAAGTGATAATTCACATGGAATAGTCGTTTACAGTCAAAAAATTAAATATTAAAAAATTACTATTTTTGACCATATGGAGAAAGTTCGACAGGTCGCGGGTCATCGTTTTTCATCTGAAAATTGATTTTTTGGACTGTAGAAAAATTGATTCAAAATGTCATTTGGATTGTGCCTCATGTTGAATAATCACTTTTTAAAGCCTCAATGTGACCAAAATTGACATTTTTACAGACTTTTTCTCCTACTCAGAGGCTTCTATTTCGACCAATTTCAGGCATTAAAGTGACTCTAAACACACTTATTTTGGTTCCAAAAGTGATAATTCACATGGAATAGTCATTTACAGTCAAAAAAAGAAAAATTAAAAAATTACCATTTTTGACCATCTGGAGAAAATTCGACAGGTCACGGGTCATCGTTTTTCATCAGAAAATAGATTTTTTGGACTTTAGAAAAATTGATTCAAAATGTCATTTGGATTGTGCCTCATGTTGAATAATTACTTTTTAAAGCCTCAATGTGACCAAAATTGACATTTTTACAGACTTTTTCTCCTACTCAGAGGCTTCTATTTTGACCAATTTCAGGCATTAAAATGACTCTAAACACACTTATTTTAGTTCCAAAAGTGATAATTCACATGCAATAGTCATTTACAGTCAAAAAATTAAATATTAAAAAATTACTATTTTTGACCATATAAAGAAAGTTCGACAGGTCACGGGTCATCGTTTTTCATCAGAAAATTGATTTTTTGGACTGTAGAAAAATTTATTCAAAATGTCATTTGGATTGTGCCTCATGTTGAATAATCACTTTTTAAAGCCTCAATGTGACCAGAATTGCCATTTTTACAGACTTTTTCTCCTACTCAGAAGCTTCTATTTCGACCAATTTCAGGCATTAAAGTGACTCTAAACACACTTATTTTAGTTCCAAAAGTGATAATTCACATGCAATAGTCATTTATAGTCAAAAAATTAAATATTAAAAAATTACCATTTTTGACCATATGGAGAAAGTTTGACAGGTCACGGGTCATCGTTTTTCATCAGAAAATTGATTTTTTGGACTTTGGAAAAATTGATTCAAAATGTCATTTGGATTGTGCCTCATGTTGAATAATTACTTTTTAAAGCCTCAATGTGACCAAAATTGACATTTTTACAGACTTTTTCTCCTACTCACAGGCTTCTATTTTGACCAATTTCAGGCATTAAAATGACTCTAAACACACTTATTTTTGTTCCAAAAGTGATAATTCACATGCAATAGTCATTTACAGTCAAAAAATTAAATATTAAAAAATTACTATTTTTGACCATATGGAGAAAGTTCGACAGGTCGCGGGTCATCGTTTTTCATCTGAAAATTGATTTTTTGGACTGTAGAAAAATTGATTCAAAATGTCATTTGGATTGTGCCTCATGTTGAATAATCACTTTTTAAAGCCTCAATGTGACCAAAATTGACATTTTTACAGACTTTTTCTCCTACTCAGAGGCTTCTATTTCGACCAATTTCAGGCATTAAAGTGACTCTAAACACACTTATTTTGGTTCCAAAAGTGATAATTCACATGGAATAGTCATTTACAGTCAAAAAAAGAAAAATTAAAAAATTACCATTTTTGACCATCTGGAGAAAATTCGACAGGTCACGGGTCATCGTTTTTCATCAGAAAATAGATTTTTTGGACTTTAGAAAAATTGATTCAAAATGTCATTTGGATTGTGCCTCATGTTGAATAATTAATTTTAAAGCCTCAATGTGACCAAAATTGACATTTTTACAGACTTTTTCTCCTACTCAGAGGCTTCTATTTTGACCAATTTCAGGCATTAAAATGACTCTAAACACACTTATTTTAGTTCCAAAAGTGATAATTCACATGCAATAGTCATTTACAGTCAAAAAATTAAATATTAAAAAATTACTATTTTTGACCATATAAAGAAAGTTCGACAGGTCACGGGTCATCGTTTTTCATCAGAAAATTGATTTTTTGGACTGTAGAAAAATTTATTCAAAATGTCATTTGGATTGTGCCTCATGTTGAATAATCACTTTTTAAAGCCTCAATGTGACCAGAATTGCCATTTTTACAGACTTTTTCTCCTACTCAGAAGCTTCTATTTCGACCAATTTCAGGCATTAAAGTGACTCTAAACACACTTATTTTAGTTCCAAAAGTGATAATTCACATGCAATAGTCATTTATAGTCAAAAAATTAAATATTAAAAAATTACCATTTTTGACCATATGGAGAAAGTTTGACAGGTCACGGGTCATCGTTTTTCATCAGAAAATTTATTTTATGGACTGTAGAAAAATTGATTCAAAATGTCATTTAGATTGTGCCTCATGTTGAATAACTACTTTTTAAAGCCTCAATGTGACCAAAATTCCCATTTTTACAGACTTTTTCTCCTTCTCAGAAGCTTCTATTTTGACCAATTTCAGGCATTAAAGTGACTCTAAACACACTTATTTTTGTTCCAAAAGTGATAATTCACATGCAATAGTCATTTACAGTCAAAAAATTAAATATTAAAAAATTACTATTTTTGACCATATGGAGAAAGTTCGACAGGTCACGGGTCATCGTTTTTCATCAGAAAATTGATTTTTTGGACTTTGGAAAAATTGAATCAAAATGTCATTTGGATTGTGCCTCATGTTGAATAATCACTTTTTAAAGCCTCAATGTGACCAAAATTCCCATTTTTACAGACTTTTTCTCCTTCTCAGAAGCTTCTATTTCGACCAATTTCAGGCATTAAAGTGACTCTAAACACACTTATTTTTGTTCCAAAAGTGATAATTCACATGCAATAGTCATTTACAGTCAAAAAATTAAATATTAAAAAATTACTATTTTTGACCATATGGAGAAAGTTCGACAGGTCGCGGGTCATCGTTTTTCATCTGAAAATTGATTTTTTGGACTGTAGAAAAATTGATTCAAAATGTCATTTGGATTGTGCCTCATGTTGAATAATCACTTTTTAAAGCCTCAATGTGACCAAAATTGACATTTTTACAGACTTTTTCTCCTACTCAGAGGCTTCTATTTCGACCAATTTCAGGCATTAAAGTGACTCTAAACACACTTATTTTGGTTCCAAAAGTGATAATTCACATGGAATAGTCATTTACAGTCAAAAAAAGAAAAATTAAAAAATTACCATTTTTGACCATCTGGAGAAAATTCGACAGGTCACGGGTCATCGTTTTTCATCAGAAAATAGATTTTTTGGACTTTAGAAAAATTGATTCAAAATGTCATTTGGATTGTGCCTCATGTTGAAT
This sequence comes from Triturus cristatus, assembly GCF_964204655.1. NCBI lineage: Eukaryota > Metazoa > Chordata > Amphibia > Caudata > Salamandridae > Triturus > Triturus cristatus. Next base: position 1,434,828,718 of record NC_140590.1, read on the forward strand.
AATTACTTTTTAAAGCCTCAATGTGACCAAAATTGCCAGTTTTACAGACTTTTTCTACTACTCAAAAGCTTCTATTTCAACCAATTTCAGGCATTAAAATGACTCTAAACACACTTATTTTAGTTCCAAAAGTGATAATTCACATGCAATAGTCATTTACAGTCAAAAAATTAAATATTAAAAAATGACTATTTTTGACCATATGGAGAAAGTTCGACAGGTCACGGGTCATCGTTTTTCATCAGAAAATTGATTTTTTGGACTGTAGAAAAATTTATTCAAAATGTCATTTGGATTGTGCCTCATGTTGAATAATCACTTTTTAAAGCCTCAATGTGACCAGAATTGCCATTTTTACAGACTTTTTCTACTACTCAAAAGCTTCTATTTCAACCAATTTCAGGCATAAAGGGACTCTAAACACACTTATTTTAGTTCCAAAAGTGATAATTCACATGCAATAGTCATTTACAGTCAAAAAATTAAATATTAAAAAATTACTATTTTTGACCATATAAAGAAAGTTCGACAGGTCACGGGTCATCGTTTTTCATCAGAAAATTGATTTTTTGGACTGTAGAAAAATTTATTCAAAATGTCATTTGGATTGTGCCTCATGTTGAATAATCACTTTTTAAAGCCTCAATGTGACCAGAATTGCCATTTTTACAGACTTTTTCTCCTACTCAGAAGCTTCTATTTCGACCAATTTCAGGCATTAAAGTGACTCTAAACACACTTATTTTAGTTCCAAAAGTGATAATTCACATGCAATAGTCATTTATAGTCAAAAAATTAAATATTAAAAAATTACCATTTTTGACCATATGGAGAAAGTTTGACAGGTCACGGGTCATCGTTTTTCATCAGAAAATTGATTTTTTGGACTTTGGAAAAATTGATTCAAAATGTCATTTGGATTGTGCCTCATGTTGAATAATTACTTTTTAAAGCCTCAATGTGACCAAAATTGACATTTTTACAGACTTTTTCTCCTACTCACAGGCTTCTATTTTGACCAATTTCAGGCATTAAAATGACTCTAAACACACTTATTTTTGTTCCAAAAGTGATAATTCACATGCAATAGTCATTTACAGTCAAAAAATTAAATATTAAAAAATTACTATTTTTGACCATATGGAGAAAGTTCGACAGATCACGGGTCATCGTTTTTCATCAGAAAATTGATTTTTTGGACTGTAGAAAAATTGATTAAATATGTCATTTGGATTGTGCCTCATGTTGAATAACTACTTGTTAAAGCCTCAATGTGACCAAAATTGCCATTTTTACAGACTTTTTCTCCTACTCAGAAGATTCTATTTCGACCAATTTCAGGCATTAAAGTGACTCTAAACACACTTATTTTAGTTCCAAAAGTGATAATTCACATGGAATAGTAATTTACAGTCAAAAAATGAAAAATTTAAAAATTACCATTTTTGACCATCTGGAGAAAATTCGACAGGTCACAGGTCATCATTTTTCATCAGACAATAGATTTTTTGGACTGTAGATAAATTGATTCAAAATGTCATTTGGATTGTGCCTCATGTTGAATAACTACTTTTTAAAGCCTCAATGTGACCAAAATTGCCATTTTTACAGACTTTTTCTCCTACTCAGAAGCTGCTATTTTGACCAATTTCATGCATTAAAGTGACTCTAAACACACTTATTTTTGTTCCAAAAGTGATAATTCACATGCAATAGTCATTTCCAGTCAAAAAATTAAATATTAAAAAATTACTATTTTTGACCATATGGAGAAAGTTCGACAGATCGTTTTTCATCAAAAAAATGATTTTTTGGACTGTAGATAAATTGATTCAAAATGTCATTTGGATTGTGCCTCATGTTGAATAACTACTTTTTAAAGCCTCAATGTGACCAAAATTGCCAGTTTTACAGACTTTTTCTACTACTCAAAAGCTTCTATTTCAACCAATTTCAGGCATTAAAATGACTCTAAACACACTTATTTTAGTTCCAAAAGTGATAATTCACATGCAATAGTCATTTACAGTCAAAGAATTAAATATTAAAAAATTACCATTTTTGACTATCTGGAGAAAATTCGTTTTTCATCAGAAATGTTTTTTTATGGACTGTAGAAAAATTGATTCAAAATGTCATTTGGATTGTGCCTCATGTTGAATAACTACTTGTTAAAGCCTCCATGTGACCAGAATTGCCATTTTTACAGACTTTTCTCCTACTCAGAAGCTTCTATTTCGACCAATTTCAGGCATAAAGTGACTCTAAACACACTTATTTTTGTTCCAAAAGTGATAATTCTCATGCAATAGTCATTTATAGTCAAAAAATTAAATATTAAAAAATTACCATTTTTGACCATATGGAGAAAGTTCGACAGGTCACGGGTCATCGTTTTTCATCAGAAAATAGATTTTTTGGACTGTAGAAAAATTGATTCAAAATGTCATTTGGATTGTGCCTCATGTTGAATAATTACTTTTTAAAGCCTCAATGTGACCAAAATTGCCATTTTTACAGACTTTTTCTCCTTCTCAGAGGCTTCTATTTTGACCAATTTCAGGCATTAAAATGACTCTAAACACACTTATTTTTGTTCCAAAAGTGATAATTCACATGCAATAGTCATTTACAGTCAAAAAATTAAATATCAAAAAATTACCATTTTTGACCATCTGGAGAAAGTTTGACAAGGTCACGGGTCATCGTTTTTCATCAGAAAATTTATTTTATGGACTGTAGAAAAATTGATTCAAAATGTCATTTAGATTGTGCCTCATGTTGAATAACTACTTTTTAAAGCCTCAATGGGACCAAAATTGCCATTTTTACAGACTTTTTCTCCTACTCAGAAGCTTCTATTTTGACCAATTTCAGGCATTAAAATGAATCTAAACACACTTATTTTTGTTCCAAAAGTGATAATTCACATGCAATAGTCATTTACAGTCAAAAAATTAAATATTAAAAAATTACTATTTTTGACCATCTGGAGAAAGTTCGACAGGTCACGGGTCATCGTTTTTCATCAGAAAATTGATTTTTTGGACTGTAGAAAAATTGATTCAAAATGTCATTTGGATTGTGCCTTATGTTGAATAATCACTTTTTAAAGCCTCAATGTGACTAAAATTGACATTTTTACAGACCTTTTCTCCTACTCAGAGGCTTCTATTTTGACCAATTTCAGGCATTAAAATGACTCTAAACACACTTATTTTTGTTCCAAAAGTGATAATTCACATGCAATAGTCATTTACAGTCAAAAAATTAAATATTAAAAAATTACCATTTTTGACCATCTGGAGAAAGTTTGACAGGTCACGGGTCATCGTTTTTCATCAGAAAATGTATTTTATGGACTATAGAAAAATTGATTCAAAATGTCATTTAGATTGTGCCTCATGTTGAATAACTACTTTTTAAAGCCTCAATGTGACCAAAATTGCCATTTTTACAGACTTTTTCTCCTACTCAGAAGCTTCTATTTCGAACAATTTCAGGCATTAAAGTGACTCTAAACACACTTATTTTTGTTCCAAAAGTGATAATTCACATGCAATAGTCATTTACAGTCAAAAAATTAAATATTAAAAAATTACTATTTTTGACCATATGGAGAAAGTTCGACAGGTCACGGGTCATCGTTTTTCATCAGCAAATTGATTTTTTGGACTGTAGAAAAATTGATTCAAAATATCATTTGGATTGTGCCTTATGTTGAATAATCACTTTTTAAAGCCTCAATGTGACTAAAATTGACATTTTTACAGACTTTTTCTCCTACTCAGAAGCTTTTATTTTGACCAATTTTAGGCATTAAAATGACTCTAAACACACTGTTTTAGTTCCAAAAGTGATAATTCACATGCAATAGTCATTTACAGTCAAAAAACTTTAATATTAAAAAATTACCATTTTTGACCATATGGAGAAAGTTCGACAGGTCACGGGTCATCGTTTTTCATCAGAAAATAGATTTTTTGGACTTTAGTAAAATTGATTCAAAATGTCATTTGGATTGTGCCTCATGTTGAATAATTACTTTTTAAAGCCTCAATGTGACCAAAATTGACATTTTTAAAGACTTTTTCTCCTACTCAGAGGCTTCTATTTTGACCAATTTCAGGCATTAAAATGACTCTAAACACACTTATTTTTGTTCCAAAAGTGATAATTCACATGCAATAGTCATTTACAGTCAAAAAATTAAATATGAAAAAATTACTATTTTTGACCATATGGAGAAAGTTCATCGTTCATCGTTTTTCATCAGAAAATTGATTTTTTGGACTGTAGAAAAATTGATTCAAAATGTCATTTGGATTGTGCCTTATGTTGAATAATCACTTTTTAAAGGCTCAATGTGACTAAAATTGACATTTTTACAGACCTTTTCTCCTACTCAGAGGCTTCTATGTTGACCAATTTCAGGCATTAAAATGACTCTAAACACACTTATTTTTGTTCCAAAAGTGATAATTCACATGCAATAGTCATTTACAGTCAAAAAATTAAATATTAAAAAATTACCATTTTTGACCATCTGGAGAAAGTTTGACAGGTCACGGGTCATCGTTTTTCATCAGAAAATTTATTTTATGGACTGTAGAAAAATTGATTCAAAATGTCATTTAGATTGTGCCTCATGTTGAATAACTATTTTTTAAAGCCTCAATGTGACCAAAATTGCCATTTTTACAGACTTTTTCTACTACTCAGAAGCTTCTATTTCAACCAATTTCAGGCATTAAAATGACTCTAAACACACTTATTTTAGTTCCAAAAGTGATAATTCACATGCAATAGTCATTTACGGTCAAAAAATTAAATATTAAAAAATTACTATTTTTGACCATATGGAGAAAGTTCGACAGGTCACGGGTCATCGTTTTTCATCAGAAAATTGATTTTTTGGACTGTAGAAAAATTGATTCAAAATGTCATTTGGATTGTGCCTTATGTTGAATAATCACTTTTTAAAGCCTCAATGTGACTAAAATTGACATTTTTACAGACCTTTTCTCCTACTCAGAGGCTTCTATTTTGACCAATTTCAGGCATTAAAATGACTCTAAACACACTTATTTTTGTTCCAAAAGTGATAATTCACATGCAATAGTCATTTACAGTCAAAAAATTAAATATTAAAAAATTACCATTTTTGACCATCTGGAGAAAGTTTGACAGGTCACGGGTCATCGTTTTTCATCAGAAAATGTATTTTATGGACTGTAGAAAAATTGATTCAAAATGTCATTTAGATTGTGCCTCATGTTGAATAACTACTTTTTAAAGCCTCAATGTGACCAAAATTGCCATTTTTACAGACTTTTTCTCCTACTCAGAAGCTTCTATTTCGACCAATTTCAGGCATTAAAGTGACTCTAAACACACTTATTTTAGTTCCAAAAGTGATAATTCACATGCAATAGTCATTTACAGTCAAAAAATTACATATGAAAAAATTACTATTTTTGACCATATGGAGAAAGTTCGACAGGTCACGGGTCATTGTTTTTCATCAGAAAATTGATTTTTTGGACTGTAGAAAAATTGATTCCAAATGTCATTTGGATTGTGCCTCATGTTGAATAATCACTTTTTAAAGCCTCCATGTGACCAAAATTGACATTTTTACAGACTTTTTCTCCTACTCAGAGGCTTTTATTTTGACCAATTTCAGGCATTAAAATGACTCTAAACACACTTATTTTTGTTCCAACAGTGATAATTCACATGCAATAGTCATTTACAGTCAAAAAATTAAATATCAAAAAATTACCATTTTTGACCATCTGGAGAAAGTTTGACAAGGTCACGGGTCATCGTTTTTCATCAGAAAATTTATTTTATGGACTGTAGAAAAATTGATTCAAAATGTCATTTAGATTGTGCCTCATGTTGAATAACTACTTTTTAAAGCCTCAATGGGACCAAAATTGCCATTTTTACAGACTTTTTCTCCTACTCAGAAGCTTCTATTTTGACCAATTTCAGGCATTAAAATGAATCTAAACACACTTATTTTTGTTCCAAAAGTGATAATTCACATGCAATAGTCATTTACAGTCAAAAAATTAAATATTAAAAAATTACTATTTTTGACCATCTGGAGAAAGTTCGACAGGTCACGGGTCATCGTTTTTCATCAGAAAATTGATTTTTTGGACTGTAGAAAAATTGATTCAAAATGTCATTTGGATTGTGCCTTATGTTGAATAATCACTTTTTAAAGCCTCAATGTGACTAAAATTGACATTTTTACAGACCTTTTCTCCTACTCAGAGGCTTCTATTTTGACCAATTTCAGGCATTAAAATGACTCTAAACACACTTATTTTTGTTCCAAAAGTGATAATTCACATGCAATAGTCATTTACAGTCAAAAAATTAAATATTAAAAAATTACCATTTTTGACCATCTGGAGAAAGTTTGACAGGTCACGGGTCATCGTTTTTCATCAGAAAATGTATTTTATGGACTATAGAAAAATTGATTCAAAATGTCATTTAGATTGTGCCTCATGTTGAATAACTACTTTTTAAAGCCTCAATGTGACCAAAATTGCCATTTTTACAGACTTTTTCTCCTACTCAGAAGCTTCTATTTCGAACAATTTCAGGCATTAAAGTGACTCTAAACACACTTATTTTTGTTCCAAAAGTGATAATTCACATGCAATAGTCATTTACAGTCAAAAAATTAAATATTAAAAAATTACTATTTTTGACCATATGGAGAAAGTTCGACAGGTCACGGGTCATCGTTTTTCATCAGCAAATTGATTTTTTGGACTGTAGAAAAATTGATTCAAAATATCATTTGGATTGTGCCTTATGTTGAATAATCACTTTTTAAAGCCTCAATGTGACTAAAATTGACATTTTTACAGACTTTTTCTCCTACTCAGAAGCTTTTATTTTGACCAATTTTAGGCATTAAAATGACTCTAAACACACTGTTTTAGTTCCAAAAGTGATAATTCACATGCAATAGTCATTTACAGTCAAAAAACTTTAATATTAAAAAATTACCATTTTTGACCATATGGAGAAAGTTCGACAGGTCACGGGTCATCGTTTTTCATCAGAAAATAGATTTTTTGGACTTTAGTAAAATTGATTCAAAATGTCATTTGGATTGTGCCTCATGTTGAATAATTACTTTTTAAAGCCTCAATGTGACCAAAATTGACATTTTTAAAGACTTTTTCTCCTACTCAGAGGCTTCTATTTTGACCAATTTCAGGCATTAAAATGACTCTAAACACACTTATTTTTGTTCCAAAAGTGATAATTCACATGCAATAGTCATTTACAGTCAAAAAATTAAATATGAAAAAATTACTATTTTTGACCATATGGAGAAAGTTCGACAGGTCACGGGTCATCGTTTTTCATCAGAAAATTGATTTTTTGGACTGTAGAAAAATTGATTCAAAATGTCATTTGGATTGTGCCTTATGTTGAATAATCACTTTTTAAAGGCTCAATGTGACTAAAATTGACATTTTTACAGACCTTTTCTCCTACTCAGAGGCTTCTATGTTGACCAATTTCAGGCATTAAAATGACTCTAAACACACTTATTTTTGTTCCAAAAGTGATAATTCACATGCAATAGTCATTTACAGTCAAAAAATTAAATATTAAAAAATTACCATTTTTGACCATCTGGAGAAAGTTTGACAGGTCACGGGTCATCGTTTTTCATCAGAAAATTTATTTTATGGACTGTAGAAAAATTGATTCAAAATGTCATTTAGATTGTGCCTCATGTTGAATAACTATTTTTTAAAGCCTCAATGTGACCAAAATTGCCATTTTTACAGACTTTTTCTACTACTCAGAAGCTTCTATTTCAACCAATTTCAGGCATTAAAATGACTCTAAACACACTTATTTTAGTTCCAAAAGTCATAATTCACATGCAATAGTCATTTACGGTCAAAAAATTACATATTAAAAAATTACTATTTTTGACCATATGGAGAAAGTTCGACAGGTCACGGGTCATCGTTTTTCATCAGAAAATAGATTTTTTGGACTTTAGTAAAATTGATTCAAAATGTCATTTGGATTGTGCCTCATGTTGAATAATTACTTTTTAAAGCCTCAATGTGACCAAAATTGACATTTTTACAGACTTTTTCTCCTACTCAGAGGCTTCTATTTTGACCAATTTCAGGCATTAAAATGACTCTAAACACACTTATTTTAGTTCCAAAAGTGATAATTCACATGCAATAGTCATTTACAGTCAAAAATATAAATATTAAAAAATTACTAATTTTGACCATATGGAGAAAGTTCGACAGGTCACGGGTCATCGTTTTTCATCAGAAAATTGATTTTTTGTACTGTAGAAACATTGATTCAAAATGTCATTTGGATTGTGCCTCATGTTGAATAATCACTTTTTAAAGCCTCAATGTGACCAAAATTGACATTTTTACAGACTTTTTCTCCTACTCAGAGGCTTCAATTTCGACCAATTTCAGGCATTAAAGTGACTCTAAACACACTTATTTTTGTTCCAAAAGTTATAATTCACATGCAATAGTCATTTACAGTCAAAAAATTAAATATTAAAAAATTACTATTTTTGACCATCTGGAGAAAGTTCGACAGGTCACAGGTCATCATTTTTCATCAGAAAATTGATTTTTTGGACTGTAGAAAAATTGATTCAAAATGTCATTTGGATTGGGCCTCATGTTGAATAATTACTTGTTAAAGCCTCAATGTGACCAAAATTGCCATTTTTACAGACTTTTTCTCCTACTCAGAAGCTTCTATTTCGACCAATTTCAGGCATTAAAGTGACTCTAAACACACTTATTTTTGTTCCAAAAGTGATAATTCACATGCAATAGTCAATTACAGTCAAAAAATTAAATATTAAAAAATTACCATTTTTGACCATCTGGAGAAAGTTTGACAGGTCACGGGTCATCGTTTTTCATGAGAAAATTTATTTTATGGACTTTAGAAAAATTGATTCAAAATGTCATTTAGATTGTGCCTCATGTTGAATAACTACTTTTTAAAGCCTCAATGTGACCAAAATTGCCATTTTTACAGACTTTTTCTCCTACTCAGAAGCTTCTATTTCGACCAATTTCAGGCATTAAAGTGACTCTAAACACACTTATTTTTGTTCCAAAAGTGATAATTCACATGCAATAGTCATTTACAGTCAAAAAATTAAATATTAAAAAATTACTATTTTTGACCATATGGAGAAAGTTTTACAGGTCACGGATCATCGTTTTTCATCAGAAAATTGATTTTTTGGACTGTAGAAAAATTGATTCAAAATGTCATTTGGATTGTGCCTTATGTTGAATAATCACTTTTTAAAGCCTCAATGTGACTAAAATTGACATTTTTACAGACTTTTTCTCCTACTCAGCTTTTATTTTGACCAATTTTAGGCATTAAAATGACTCTAAACACACTTATTTTAGTTCCAAAAGTGATAATTCACATGCAATAGTCATTTACAGTCAAAAAATTTTATTATTAAAAAATTACCATTTTTAACCATCTGGAGAAAATTCGACAGGTCACGGGTCATCGTTTTTCATCAGAAAATAGATTTTTTGGACTTTAGAAAAATTGATTCAAAATGTCATTTGGATTGTGCCTCATGTTGAATAATCACTTTTTAAAGCCTCCATGTGACCAAAATTGACATTTTTACAGACTTTTTCTCCTACTCAGAGGCTTCTATTTTGACCAATTTCAGGCATTAAAATGACTCTAAACACACTTATTTTTGTTCCAAAAGTGATAATTCACATGCAATAGTCATTTACAGTCAAAAAATTAAATATCAAAAAATTACCATTTTTGACCATCTGGAGAAAGTTTGACAGGTCACGGGTCATCGTTTTTCATCAGAAAATTTATTTTATGGACTGTAGAAAAATTGATTCAAAATGTCATTTAGATTGTGCCTCATGTTGAATAACTACTTTTTAAAGCCTCAATGTGACCAAAATTGCCATTTTTACAGACTTTTTCTCCTACTCAGAAGCTTTTATTTTGACCAATTTCAGGCATTAAAATGAATCTAAACACACTTATTTTTGTTCCAAAAGTGATAATTCACATGCAATAGTCATTTACAGTCAAAAAATTAAATATTAAAAAATTACTATTTTTGACCATCTGGAGAAAGTTCGACAGGTCACGGGTCATCATTTTTCATCAGAAAATGTATTTTATGGACTGTAGAAAAATAGATTCAAAATGTCATTTAGATTGTGCCTCATGTTGAATAACTACTTTTTAAAGCCTCAATGTGACTAAAATTGACATTTTTACAGACTTTTTCTCCTACTCAGAAGCTTTTATTTTGACCAATTTTAGGCATTAAAATGACTCTAAACACACTGTTTTAGTTCCAAAAGTGATAATTCACATGCAATAGTCATTTACAGTCAAAAAACTTTAATATTAAAAAAATTACCATTTTTGACCATATGGAGAAAGTTCGACAGGTCACGGGTCATCGTTTTTCATCAGAAAATAGATTTTTTGGACTTTAGTAAAATTGATTCAAAATGTCATTTGGATTGTGCCTCATGTTGAATAATTACTTTTTAAAGCCTCAATGTGACCAAAATTGACATTTTTACAGACTTTTTCTCCTACTCAGAGGCTTCTATTTTGACCAATTTCAGGCATTAAAATGACTCTAAACACACTTATTTTAGTTCCAAAAGTGATAGTTCACATGCAATAGTCATTTACAGTCAAAAAATTAAATATTAAAAAATTACTAATTTTGACCATATGGAGAAAGTTCGACAGGTCACGGGTCATCGTTTTTCATCAGAAAATTGATTTTTTGGACTGTAGAAAAATTGATTCAAAATGTCATTTGGATTGTGCCTTATGTTGAATAATCACTTTTTAAAGGCTCAATGTGACTAAAATTGACATTTTTACAGACCTTTTCTCCTACTCAGAGGCTTCTATGTTGACCAATTTCAGGCATTAAAATGACTCTAAACACACTTATTTTTGTTCCAAAAGTGATAATTCACATGCAATAGTCATTTACAGTCAAAAAATTAAATATTAAAAAATTACCATTTTTGACCATCTGGAGAAAGTTTGACAGGTCACGGGTCATCGTTTTTCATCAGAAAATTTATTTTATGGACTGTAGAAAAATTGATTCAAAATGTCATTTAGATTGTGCCTCATGTTGAATAACTATTTTTTAAAGCCTCAATGTGACCAAAATTGCCATTTTTACAGACTTTTTCTACTACTCAGAAGCTTCTATTTCAACCAATTTCAGGCATTAAAATGACTCTAAACACACTTATTTTAGTTCCAAAAGTGATAATTCACATGCAATAGTCATTTACAGTCAAAAAATTAAATATTAAAAAATTACTATTTTTGACCATATGGAGAAAGTTCGACAGGTCACGGGTCATCGTTTTTCATCAGAAAATTGATTTTTTGGACTGTAGAAAAATTGATTCAAAATGTCATTTGGATTGTGCCTTATGTTGAATAATCACTTTTTAAAGCCTCAATGTGACTAAAATTGACATTTTTACAGACCTTTTCTCCTACTCAGAGGCTTCTATTTTGACCAATTTCAGGCATTAAAATGACTCTAAACACACTTATTTTTGTTCCAAAAGTGATAATTCACATGCAATAGTCATTTACAGTCAAAAAATTAAATATTAAAAAATTACCATTTTTGACCATCTGGAGAAAGTTTGACAGGTCACGGGTCATCGTTTTTCATCAGAAAATGTATTTTATGGACTGTAGAAAAATTGATTCAAAATGTCATTTAGATTGTGCCTCATGTTGAATAACTACTTTTTAAAGCCTCAATGTGACCAAAATTGCCATTTTTACAGACTTTTTCTCCTACTCAGAAGCTTCTATTTCGACCAATTTCAGGCATTAAAGTGACTCTAAACACACTTATTTTAGTTCCAAAAGTGATAATTCACATGCAATAGTCATTTACAGTCAAAAAATTACATATGAAAAAATTACCATTTTTGACCATATGGAGAAAGTTTGACAGGTCACGGGTCATCGTTTTTCATCAGAAAATTTATTTTATGAACTGTAGAAAAATTGATTCAAAACGTCATTTAGATTGTGCCTCATGTTGAATAACTACTTTTTAAAGCCTCAATGTGACCAAAATTCCCATTTTTACAGACTTTTTCTCCTACTCAGAGGCTTCTATTTCGACCAATTTCAGGCATTAAAGTGACTCTAAACACACTTATTTTAGTTCCAAAAGTGATAATTCACATGCAATAGTCATTTACAGTCAAAAAATTAAATATTAAAAAATTACTATTTTTGACCATATGGAGAAAGTTCGACAGGTCACGGGTCATCGTTTTTCATCAGAAAATTGATTTTTTGGACTGTAGAAAAATTGATTCAAAATGTCATTTGGATTGTGCCTTATGTTGAATAATCACTTTTTAAAGCCTCAATGTGACTAAAATTGACATTTTTACAGACCTTTTCTCCTACTCAGAGGCTTCTATTTTGACCAATTTCAGGCATTAAAATGACTCTAAACACACTTATTTTTGTTCCAAAAGTGATAATTCACATGCAATAGTCATTTACAGTCAAAAAATTAAATATTAAAAAATTACCATTTTTGACCATCTGGAGAAAGTTTGACAGGTCACGGGTCATCGTTTTTCATCAGAAAATTTATTTTATGGACTGTAGAAAAATTGATTCAAAACGTCATTTAGATTGTGCCTCATGTTGAATAACTACTTTTTAAAGCCTCAATGTGACCAAAATTCCAATTTTTACAGACTTTTTCTCCTACTCAGAGGCTTCTATTTCGACCAATTTCAGGCATTAAAGTGACTCTAAACACACTTATTTTAGTTCCAAAAGTGATAATTCACATGCAATAGTCATTTACAGTCAAAAAATTAAATATTAAAAAATTACTATTTTTGACCATATGGAGAAAGTTCGACAGGTCACGGGTCATCGTTTTTCATCAGAAAATTAATTTTTTGGACTGTAGAAAAATTGATTCAAAATGTCATTTGGATTGTGCCTTATGTTGAATAATCACTTTTTAAAGCCTCAATGTGACTAAAATTGACATTTTTACAGACTTTTTCTCCTACTCAGAAGCTTCTATTTTGACCAATTTCAGGCATTAAAATGAATCTAAACACACTTATTTTTGTTCCAAAAGTGATAATTCACATGCAATAGTCATTTACAGTCAAAAAATTAAATATTAAAAAATTACTATTTTTGACCATCTGGAGAAAGTTCGACAGGTCACGGGTCATCATTTTTCATCAGAAAATGTATTTTATGGACTGTAGAAAAATAGATTCAAAATGTCATTTAGATTGTGCCTCATGTTGAATAACTACTTTTTAAAGCCTCAATGTGACCAAAATTGCCATTTTTACAGACTTTTTCTCCTACTCAGAAGCTTCTATTTCGACCAATTTCAGGCATTAAAGTGACTCTAAACACACTTATTTTTGTTCCAAAAGTGATAATTCACATGCAATAGTCATTTACAGTCAAAAAATTAAATATTAAAAAATTACTATTTTTGACCATATGGAGAAAGTTCGACAGGTCACGGGTCATCGTTTTTCATCAGCAAATTGATTTTTTGGACTGTAGAAAAATTGATTCAAAATATCATTTGGATTGTGCCTTATGTTGAATAATCACTTTTTAAAGCCTCAATGTGACTAAAATTGACATTTTTACAGACTTTTTCTCCTACTCAGAAGCTTTTATTTTGACCAATTTTAGGCATTAAAATGACTCTAAACACACTGTTTTAGTTCCAAAAGTGATAATTCACATGCAATAGTCATTTACAGTCAAAAAACTTTAATATTAAAAAAATTACCATTTTTGACCATATGGAGAAAGTTCGACAGGTCACGGGTCATCGTTTTTCATCAGAAAATAGATTTTTTGGACTTTAGTAAAATTGATTCAAAATGTCATTTGGATTGTGCCTCATGTTGAATAATTACTTTTTAAAGCCTCAATGTGACCAAAATTGACATTTTTACAGACTTTTTCTCCTACTCAGAGGCTTCTATTTTGACCAATTTCAGGCATTAAAATGACTCTAAACACACTTATTTTAGTTCCAAAAGTGATAGTTCACATGCAATAGTCATTTACAGTCAAAAAATTAAATATTAAAAAATTACTAATTTTGACCATATGGAGAAAGTTCGACAGGTCACGGGTCATCGTTTTTCATCAGAAAATTGATTTTTTGGACTGTAGAAAAATTGATTCAAAATGTCATTTGGATTGTGCCTTATGTTGAATAATCACTTTTTAAAGGCTCAATGTGACTAAAATTGACATTTTTACAGACCTTTTCTCCTACTCAGAGGCTTCTATGTTGACCAATTTCAGGCATTAAAATGACTCTAAACACACTTATTTTTGTTCCAAAAGTGATAATTCACATGCAATAGTCATTTACAGTCAAAAAATTAAATATTAAAAAATTACCATTTTTGACCATCTGGAGAAAGTTTGACAGGTCACGGGTCATCGTTTTTCATCAGAAAATTTATTTTATGGACTGTAGAAAAATTGATTCAAAATGTCATTTAGATTGTGCCTCATGTTGAATAACTATTTTTTAAAGCCTCAATGTGACCAAAATTGCCATTTTTACAGACTTTTTCTACTACTCAGAAGCTTCTATTTCAACCAATTTCAGGCATTAAAATGACTCTAAACACACTTATTTTAGTTCCAAAAGTGATAATTCACATGCAATAGTCATTTACAGTCAAAAAATTAAATATTAAAAAATTACTATTTTTGACCATATGGAGAAAGTTCGACAGGTCACGGGTCATCGTTTTTCATCAGAAAATTGATTTTTTGGACTGTAGAAAAATTGATTCAAAATGTCATTTGGATTGTGCCTTATGTTGAATAATCACTTTTTAAAGCCTCAATGTGACTAAAATTGACATTTTTACAGACCTTTTCTCCTACTCAGAGGCTTCTATTTTGACCAATTTCAGGCATTAAAATGACTCTAAACACACTTATTTTTGTTCCAAAAGTGATAATTCACATGCAATAGTCATTTACAGTCAAAAAATTAAATATTAAAAAATTACCATTTTTGACCATCTGGAGAAAGTTTGACAGGTCACGGGTCATCGTTTTTCATCAGAAAATGTATTTTATGGACTGTAGAAAAATTGATTCAAAATGTCATTTAGATTGTGCCTCATGTTGAATAACTACTTTTTAAAGCCTCAATGTGACCAAAATTGCCATTTTTACAGACTTTTTCTCCTACTCAGAAGCTTCTATTTCGACCAATTTCAGGCATTAAAGTGACTCTAAACACACTTATTTTAGTTCCAAAAGTGATAATTCACATGCAATAGTCATTTACAGTCAAAAAATTACATATGAAAAAATTACTATTTTTGACCATATGGAGAAAGTTCGACAGGTCACGGGTCATCGTTTTTCATCAGAAAATTGATTTTTTGGACTGTAGAAAAATTGATTCCAAATGTCATTTGGATTGTGCCTCATGTTGAATAATCACTTTTTAAAGCCTCCATGTGACCAAAATTGACATTTTTACAGACTTTTTCTCCTACTCAGAGGCTTCTATTTTGACCAATTTCAGGCATTAAAATGACTCTAAACACACTTATTTTTGTTCCAACAGTGATAATTCACATGCAATAGTCATTTACAGTCAAAAAATTAAATATCAAAAATTACCATTTTTGACCATCTGGAGAAAGTTTGACAAGGTCACGGGTCATCGTTTTTCATCAGAAAATTTATTTTATGGACTGTAGAAAAATTGATTCAAAATGTCATTTAGATTGTGCCTCATGTTGAATAACTACTTTTTAAAGCCTCAATGGGACCAAAATTGCCATTTTTACAGACTTTTTCTCCTACTCAGAAGCTTCTATTTTGACCAATTTCAGGCATTAAAATGAATCTAAACACACTTATTTTTGTTCCAAAAGTGATAATTCACATGCAATAGTCATTTACAGTCAAAAAATTAAATATTAAAAAATTACTATTTTTGACCATCTGGAGAAAGTTCGACAGGTCACGGGTCATCGTTTTTCATCAGAAAATTGATTTTTTGGACTGTAGAAAAATTGATTCAAAATGTCATTTGGATTGTGCCTTATGTTGAATAATCACTTTTTAAAGCCTCAATGTGACTAAAATTGACATTTTTACAGACCTTTTCTCCTACTCAGAGGCTTCTATTTTGACCAATTTCAGGCATTAAAATGACTCTAAACACACTTATTTTTGTTCCAAAAGTGATAATTCACATGCAATAGTCATTTACAGTCAAAAAATTAAATATTAAAAAATTACCATTTTTGACCATCTGGAGAAAGTTTGACAGGTCACGGGTCATCGTTTTTCATCAGAAAATGTATTTTATGGACTATAGAAAAATTGATTCAAAATGTCATTTAGATTGTGCCTCATGTTGAATAACTACTTTTTAAAGCCTCAATGTGACCAAAATTGCCATTTTTACAGACTTTTTCTCCTACTCAGAAGCTTCTATTTCGAACAATTTCAGGCATTAAAGTGACTCTAAACACACTTATTTTTGTTCCAAAAGTGATAATTCACATGCAATAATCATTTACAGTCAAAAAATTAAATATTAAAAAATTACTATTTTTGACCATATGGAGAAAGTTCGACAGGTCACGGGTCATCGTTTTTCATCAGCAAATTGATTTTTTGGACTGTAGAAAAATTGATTCAAAATATCATTTGGATTGTGCCTTATGTTGAATAATCACTTTTTAAAGCCTCAATGTGACTAAAATTGACATTTTTACAGACTTTTTCTCCTACTCAGAAGCTTTTATTTTGACCAATTTTAGGCATTAAAATGACTCTAAACACACTGTTTTAGTTCCAAAAGTGATAATTCACATGCAATAGTCATTTACAGTCAAAAAACTTTAATATTAAAAAATTACCATTTTTGACCATATGGAGAAAGTTCGACAGGTCACGGGTCATCGTTTTTCATCAGAAAATAGATTTTTTGGACTTTAGTAAAATTGATTCAAAATGTCATTTGGATTGTGCCTCATGTTGAATAATTACTTTTTAAAGCCTCAATGTGACCAAAATTGACATTTTTAAAGACTTTTTCTCCTACTCAGAGGCTTCTATTTTGACCAATTTCAGGCATTAAAATGACTCTAAACACACTTATTTTTGTTCCAAAAGTGATAATTCACATGCAATAGTCATTTACAGTCAAAAAATTAAATATGAAAAAATTACTATTTTTGACCATATGGAGAAAGTTCGACAGGTCACGGGTCATCGTTTTTCATCAGAAAATTGATTTTTTGGACTGTAGAAAAATTGATTCAAAATGTCATTTGGATTGTGCCTTATGTTGAATAATCACTTTTTAAAGGCTCAATGTGACTAAAATTGACATTTTTACAGACCTTTTCTCCTACTCAGAGGCTTCTATGTTGACCAATTTCAGGCATTAAAATGACTCTAAACACACTTATTTTTGTTCCAAAAGTGATAATTCACATGCAATAGTCATTTACAGTCAAAAAATTAAATATTAAAAAATTACCATTTTTGACCATCTGGAGAAAGTTTGACAGGTCACGGGTCATCGTTTTTCATCAGAAAATTTATTTTATGGACTGTAGAAAAATTGATTCAAAATGTCATTTAGATTGTGCCTCATGTTGAATAACTATTTTTTAAAGCCTCAATGTGACCAAAATTGCCATTTTTACAGACTTTTTCTACTACTCAGAAGCTTCTATTTCAACCAATTTCAGGCATTAAAATGACTCTAAACACACTTATTTTAGTTCCAAAAGTGATAATTCACATGCAATAGTCATTTACGGTCAAAAAATTACATATTAAAAAATTACTATTTTTGACCATATGGAGAAAGTTCGACAGGTCACGGGTCATCGTTTTTCATCAGAAAATAGATTTTTTGGACTTTAGTAAAATTGATTCAAAATGTCATTTGGATTGTGCCTCATGTTGAATAATTACTTTTTAAAGCCTCAATGTGACCAAAATTGACATTTTTACAGACTTTTTCTCCTACTCAGAGGCTTCTATTTTGACCAATTTCAGGCATTAAAATGACTCTAAACACACTTATTTTAGTTCCAAAAGTGATAATTCACATGCAATAGTCATTTACAGTCAAAAATATAAATATTAAAAAATTACTAATTTTGACCATATGGAGAAAGTTCGACAGGTCACGGGTCATCGTTTTTCATCAGAAAATTGATTTTTTGTACTGTAGAAACATTGATTCAAAATGTCATTTGGATTGTGCCTCATGTTGAATAATCACTTTTTAAAGCCTCAATGTGACCAAAATTGACATTTTTACAGACTTTTTCTCCTACTCAGAGGCTTCAATTTCGACCAATTTCAGGCATTAAAGTGACTCTAAACACACTTATTTTTGTTCCAAAAGTTATAATTCACATGCAATAGTCATTTACAGTCAAAAAATTAAATATTAAAAAATTACTATTTTTGACCATCTGGAGAAAGTTCGACAGGTCACAGGTCATCATTTTTCATCAGAAAATTGATTTTTTGGACTGTAGAAAAATTGATTCAAAATGTCATTTGGATTGGGCCTCATGTTGAATAACTACTTGTTAAAGCCTCAATGTGACCAAAATTGCCATTTTTACAGACTTTTTCTCCTACTCAGAAGCTTCTATTTTGACCAATTTCAGGCATTAAAATGAATCTAAACACACTTATTTTTGTTCCAAAAGTGATAATTCACATGCAATAGTCATTTACAGTCAAAAAATTAAATATTAAAAAATTACCATTTTTGACCATATGGAGAAAGTTTGACAGGTCACGGGTCATCGTTTTTCATCAGAAAATTTATTTTATGGACTGTTGAAAAATTGATTCAAAACGTCATTTAGATTGTGCCTCATGTTGAATAACTACTTTTTAAAGCCTCAATGTGACCAAAATTCCCATTTTTACAGACTTTTTCTCCTACTCAGAGGCTTCTATTTCGACCAATTTCAGGCATTAAAGTGACTCTAAACACACTTATTTTAGTTCCAAAAGTGATAATTCACATGCAATAGTCATTTACAGTCAAAAAATTAAATATTAAAAAATTACTATTTTTGACCATATGGAGAAAGTTCGACAGGTCACGGGTCATCGTTTTTCATCAGAAAATTGATTTTTTGGACTGTAGAAAAATTGATTCAAAATGTCATTTGGATTGTGCCTTATGTTGAATAATCACTTTTTAAAGCCTCAATGTGACTAAAATTGACATTTTTACAGACCTTTTCTCCTACTCAGAGGCTTCTATTTTGACCAATTTCAGGCATTAAAATGACTCTAAACACACTTATTTTTGTTCCAAAAGTGATAATTCACATGCAATAGTCATTTACAGTCAAAAAATTAAATATTAAAAAATTACCATTTTTGACCATCTGGAGAAAGTTTGACAGGTCACGGGTCATCGTTTTTCATCAGAAAATTTATTTTATGGACTGTAGAAAAATTGATTCAAAACGTCATTTAGATTGTGCCTCATGTTGAATAACTACTTTTTAAAGCCTCAATGTGACCAAAATTCCCATTTTTACAGACTTTTTCTCCTACTCAGAGGCTTCTATTTCGACCAATTTCAGGCATTAAAGTGACTCTAAACACACTTATTTTAGTTCCAAAAGTGATAATTCACATGCAATAGTCATTTACAGTCAAAAAATTAAATATTAAAAAATTACTATTTTTGACCATATGGAGAAAGTTCGACAGGTCACGGGTCATCGTTTTTCATCAGAAAATTAATTTTTTGGACTGTAGAAAAATTGATTCAAAATGTCATTTGGATTGTGCCTTATGTTGAATAATCACTTTTTAAAGCCTCAATGTGACTAAAATTGACATTTTTACAGACCTTTTCTCCTACTCAGAGGCTTCTATTTTGACCAATTTCAGGCATTAAAATGACTCTAAACACACTTATTTTTGTTCCAAAAGTGATAATTCACATGCAATAGTCATTTACAGTCAAAAAATTAAATATTAAAAAATTACCATTTTTGACCATCTGGAGAAAGTTTGACAGGTCACGGGTCATCATTTTTCATCAGAAAATAGATTTTTTGGACTTTAGAAAAATTGATTCAAAATGTCATTTGGATTGTGCCTCATGTTGAATAACTACTTTTTAAAGCCTCAATGTGACCAAAATTGCCATTTTTACAGACTTTTTCTACTACTCAGAAGCTTCTATTTCAACCAATTTCAGGCATTAAAATGACTCTAAACACACTTATTTTAGTTCCAAAAGTGATAATTCACATGCAATATTCATTTACAGTCAAAAAATTAAGTATTAAAAAATTACTATTTTTGACCATCTGGAGAAAGTTCGACAGGTCACGGGTCATCGTTTTTCATCAGAAATGTTTTTTTATGGACTGTAGAAAAATTGATTCAAAATGTCATTTGGATTGTGCCTCATGTTGAATAACTACTTTTTAAAGCCTCAATGTGACCAAAATTCCCATTTTTACAGACTTTTTCTCCTACTCAGAGGCTTCTATTTCGACCAATTTCAGGCATTAAAGTGACTCTAAACACACTTATTTTAGTTCCAAAAGTGATAATTCACATGCAATAGTCATTTACAGTCAAAACATTAAATATTAAAAAATTACTATTTTTGACCATATGGAGAAAGTTCGACAGGTCACGGGTCATCGTTTATCATCAGAAAATTTATTTTTTGGACTGTAGAAAAATTGATTCAAAATGTCATTTGGATTGTGCCTTATGTTGAATAATCACTTTTTAAAGCCTCAATGTGACTAAAATTGACATTTTTACAGACCTTTTCTCCTACTCAGAGGCTTCTATTTTGACCAATTTCAGGCATTAAAATTAGGGGTGGGCGGAATTTGCGGAATTAACCTTCGCAAATTATCGCGAGAATGTTTAAAATTATCGCAAACAAGCAGAAATATCGCGAAGATGCGGAAGTTTTTTTCCGGCATGTTCGCGCGATTTTCTGCATGGTTGCGGGTCGCCAACTTACCCATGTGGCTGCTTGCGGGCGCGGCCATCTTGTTTTGAGTTGTTCTCGCGGTGCATGATCGCGAGAAGAAAGACGTGATCGCGCGACGCATGACGTCACTGCGGGCGCGAACTGTCGCGAGACAGCGCAAATGGCTAAAAACAATACAACATCTCATGGAGAACGCGACCGGATCAAGAAAACTTGTCGGCGAACGCAGGGATTCAGGTAAGGCGATCGCGCGCGCGCGAGAATGTATCATTTTACAGCGCGAGCAAGAAACAAATTATCGCCAAGCTGCGGAAACCGGAATTTTTGACATTTTCGCGCTCTCCGCGGAACGCAAAAATGTCAAAATATCGCAATTTCCGCGAACGGAACGAAATTTTTGCCCAGGCCTAATTAAAATGACTCTAAACACACTTATTTCTGTTCCAAAAGTGATAATTTACATACAATAGTCATTTACAGTCAAAAAATTAAATATTAAAAAATTACCATTTTTGACCATCTGGAGAAAGTTTGACAGGTCACGGGTCATCGTTTTTCATCAGAAAATTTATTTTATGGACTGTAGAAAAATTGATTCAAAATGTCATTTAGATTGTGCCTCATGTTGAATAACTACTTTTTAAAGCCTCAATGTGACCAAAATTGCCATTTTTACAGACTTTTTCTCCTACTCAGAAGCTTCTATTTCGACCAATTTCAGGCATTAAAGTGACTCTAAACACACTTATTTTAGTTCCAAAAGTGATAATTCACATGCAATAGTCATTTACAGTCAAAAAATTAAATATTAAAAAATTACTATTTTTGACCATATGGAGAAAGTTCGACAGGTCACGGGTCATCGTTTTTCATCAGAAAATAGATTTTTTGGACTTTAGTAAAATTGATTCAAAATGTCATTTGGATTGTGCCTCATGTTGAATAATTACTTTTTAAAGCCTCAATGTGACCAAAATTGACATTTTTACAGACTTTTTCTCCTACTCAGAGGCTTCTATTTTGACCAATTTCAGGCATTAAAATGACTCTAAACACACTTATTTTAGTTCCAAAAGTGATAATTCACATGCAATAGTCATTTACAGTCAAAAAATTAAATATTAAAAAATTACTAATTTTGACCATCTGGAGAAAGTTTGACAGGTCACGGGTCATCGTTTTTCATCAGAAAATGTATTTTATGGACTGTAGAAAAATTGATTCAAAATGTCATTTAGATTGTGCCTCATGTTGAATAACTACTTTTTAAAGCCTCAATGTGACCAAAATTGCCATTTTTACAGACTTTTTCTCCTACTCAGAAGCTTCTATTTCGACCAATTTCAGGCATTAAAGTGACTCTAAACACACTTATTTTTGTTCAAAAAGTGATAATTCACATGCAATAGTCATTTACAGTCAAAAAATTAAATATTAAAAAATTACTATTTTTGACCATATGGAGAAAGTTTTACAGGTCACGGATCATCGTTTTTCATCAGAAAATTGATTTTTGGACTGTAGAAAAATTGATTCAAAATGTCATTTGGATTGTGCCTTATGTTGAATAATCACTTTTTAAAGCCTCAATGTGACTAAAATTGACATTTTTACAGACTTTTTCTCCTACTCAGCTTTTATTTTGACCAATTTTAGGCATTAAAATGACTCTAAACACACTTATTTTAGTTCCAAAAGTGATAATTCACATGCAATAGTCATTTACAGTCAAAAAATTAAATATTAAAAAATTACCATTTTTGACCATCTGGAGAAAGTTTGACAGGTCACGGGTCATCGTTTTTCATCAGAAAATGTATTTTATGGACTGTAGAAAAATTGATTCAAAATGTCATTTAGATTGTGCCTCATGTTGAATAACTACTTTTTAAAGCCTCAATGTGACCAAAATTGCCATTTTTACAGACTTTTTCTCCTACTCAGAAGCTTCTATTTCGACCAATTTCAGGCATTAAAGTGACTCTAAACACACTTATTTTAGTTCCAAAAGTGATAATTCACATGCAATAGTCATTTACAGTCAAAAAATTACATATGAAAAAATTACTATTTTTGACCATATGGAGAAAGTTCGACAGGTCACGGGTCATCGTTTTTCATCAGAAAATTGATTTTTTGGACTGTAGAAAAATTGATTCCAAATGTCATTTGGATTGTGCCTCATGTTGAATAATCACTTTTTAAAGCCTCCATGTGACCAAAATTGACATTTTTACAGACTTTTTCTCCTACTCAGAGGCTTCTATTTTGACCAATTTCAGGCATTAAAATGACTCTAAACACACTTATTTTTGTTCCAACAGTGATAATTCACATGCAATAGTCATTTACAGTCAAAAAATTAAATATTAAAAAATTACTATTTTTGACCATCTGGAGAAAGTTCGACAGGTCACGGGTCATCGTTTTTCATCAGAAAATTGATTTTTTGGACTGTAGAAAAATTGATTCAAAATGTCATTTGGATTGTGCCTTATGTTGAATAATCACTTTTTAAAGCCTCAATGTGACTAAAATTGACATTTTTACACTCCTTTTCTCCTACTCAGAGGCTTCTATTTTGACCAATTTCAGGCATTAAAATGACTCTAAACACACTTATTTTTGTTCCAAAAGTGATAATTCACATGCAATAGTCATTTACAGTCAAAAAATTAAATATTAAAAAATTACCATTTTTGACCATCTGGAGAAAGTTTGACAGGTCACGGGTCATCGTTTTTCATCAGAAAATGTATTTTATGGACTATAGAAAAATTGATTCAAAATGTCATTTAGATTGTGCCTCATGTTGAATAACTACTTTTTAAAGCCTCAATGTGACCAAAATTGCCATTTTTACAGACTTTTTCTCCTACTCAGAAGCTTCTATTTCGAACAATTTCAGGCATTAAAGTGACTCTAAACACACTTATTTTTGTTCCAAAAGTGATAATTCACATGCAATAGTCATTTACAGTCAAAAAATTAAATATTAAAAAATTACTATTTTTGACCATATGGAGAAAGTTCGACAGGTCACGGGTCATCGTTTTTCATCAGCAAATTGATTTTTTGGACTGTAGAAAAATTGATTCAAAATATCATTTGGATTGTGCCTTATGTTGAATAATCACTTTTTAAAGCCTCAATGTGACTAAAATTGACATTTTTACAGACTTTTTCTCCTACTCAGAAGCTTTTATTTTGACCAATTTTAGGCATTAAAATGACTCTAAACACACTGTTTTAGTTCCAAAAGTGATAATTCACATGCAATAGTCATTTACAGTCAAAAAACTTTAATATTAAAAAATTACCATTTTTGACCATATGGAGAAAGTTCGACAGGTCACGGGTCATCGTTTTTCATCAGAAAATAGATTTTTTGGACTTTAGTAAAATTGATTCAAAATGTCATTTGGATTGTGCCTCATGTTGAATAATTACTTTTTAAAGCCTCAATGTGACCAAAATTGACATTTTTAAAGACTTTTTCTCCTACTCAGAGGCTTCTATTTTGACCAATTTCAGGCATTAAAATGACTCTAAACACACTTATTTTTGTTCCAAAAGTGATAATTCACATGCAATAGTCATTTACAGTCAAAAAATTAAATATGAAAAAATTACTATTTTTGACCATATGGAGAAAGTTCGACAGGTCACGGGTCATCGTTTTTCATCAGAAAATTGATTTTTTGGACTGTAGAAAAATTGATTCAAAATGTCATTTGGATTGTGCCTTATGTTGAATAATCACTTTTTAAAGGCTCAATGTGACTAAAATTGACATTTTTACAGACCTTTTCTCCTACTCAGAGGCTTCTATGTTGACCAATTTCAGGCATTAAAATGACTCTAAACACACTTATTTTTGTTCCAAAAGTGATAATTCACATGCAATAGTCATTTACAGTCAAAAAATTAAATATTAAAAAATTACCATTTTTGACCATCTGGAGAAAGTTTGACAGGTCACGGGTCATCGTTTTTCATCAGAAAATTTATTTTATGGACTGTAGAAAAATTGATTCAAAATGTCATTTAGATTGTGCCTCATGTTGAATAACTATTTTTTAAAGCCTCAATGTGACCAAAATTGCCATTTTTACAGACTTTTTCTACTACTCAGAAGCTTCTATTTCAACCAATTTCAGGCATTAAAATGACTCTAAACACACTTATTTTAGTTCCAAAAGTGATAATTCACATGCAATAGTCATTTACGGTCAAAAAATTACATATTAAAAAATTACTATTTTTGACCATATGGAGAAAGTTCGACAGGTCACGGGTCATCGTTTTTCATCAGAAAATAGATTTTTTGGACTTTAGTAAAATTGATTCAAAATGTCATTTGGATTGTGCCTCATGTTGAATAATTACTTTTTAAAGCCTCAATGTGACCAAAATTGACATTTTTACAGACTTTTTCTCCTACTCAGAGGCTTCTATTTTGACCAATTTCAGGCATTAAAATGACTCTAAACACACTTATTTTAGTTCCAAAAGTGATAATTCACATGCAATAGTCATTTACAGTCAAAAATATAAATATTAAAAAATTACTAATTTTGACCATATGGAGAAAGTTCGACAGGTCACGGGTCATCGTTTTTCATCAGAAAATTGATTTTTTGTACTGTAGAAACATTGATTCAAAATGTCATTTGGATTGTGCCTCATGTTGAATAATCACTTTTTAAAGCCTCAATGTGACCAAAATTGACATTTTTACAGACTTTTTCTCCTACTCAGAGGCTTCAATTTCGACCAATTTCAGGCATTAAAGTGACTCTAAACACACTTATTTTTGTTCCAAAAGTTATAATTCACATGCAATAGTCATTTACAGTCAAAAAATTAAATATTAAAAAATTACTATTTTTGACCATCTGGAGAAAGTTCGACAGGTCACAGGTCATCATTTTTCATCAGAAAATTGATTTTTTGGACTGTAGAAAAATTGATTCAAAATGTCATTTGGATTGGGCCTCATGTTGAATAACTACTTGTTAAAGCCTCAATGTGACCAAAATTGCCATTTTTACAGACTTTTTCTCCTACTCAGAAGCTTCTATTTCGACCAATTTCAGGCATTAAAGTGACTCTAAACACACTTATTTTTGTTCCAAAAGTGATAATTCACATGCAATAGTCATTTACAGTCAAAAAATTAAATATTAAAAAATTACCATTTTTGACCATCTGGAGAAAGTTTGACAGGTCACGGGTCATCGTTTTTCATGAGAAAATTTATTTTATGGACTGTAGAAAAATTGATTCAAAATGTCATTTAGATTGTGCCTCATGTTGAATAACTACTTTTTAAAGCCTCAATGTGACCAAAATTGCCATTTTTACAGACTTTTTCTCCTACTCAGAAGCTTCTATTTCGACCAATTTCAGGCATTAAAGTGACTCTAAACACACTTATTTTTGTTCCAAAAGTGATAATTCACATGCAATAGTCATTTACAGTCAAAAAATTAAATATTAAAAAATTACTATTTTTGACCATATGGAGAAAGTTTTACAGGTCACGGATCATCGTTTTTCATCAGAAAATTGATTTTTTGGACTGTAGAAAAATTGATTCAAAATGTCATTTGGATTGTGCCTTATGTTGAATAATCACTTTTTAAAGCCTCAATGTGACTAAAATTGACATTTTTACAGACTTTTTCTCCTACTCAGCTTTTATTTTGACCAATTTTAGGCATTAAAATGACTCTAAACACACTTATTTTAGTTCCAAAAGTGATAATTCACATGCAATAGTCATTTACAGTCAAAAAATTTTATTATTAAAAAATTACCATTTTTAACCATCTGGAGAAAATTCGACAGGTCACGGGTCATCGTTTTTCATCAGAAAATAGATTTTTTGGACTTTAGAAAAATTGATTCAAAATGTCATTTGGATTGTGCCTCATGTTGAATAATCACTTTTTAAAGCCTCCATGTGACCAAAATTGACATTTTTACAGACTTTTTCTCCTACTCAGAGGCTTCTATTTTGACCAATTTCAGGCATTAAAATGACTCTAAACACACTTATTTTTGTTCCAAAAGTGATAATTCACATGCAATAGTCATTTACAGTCAAAAAATTAAATATCAAAAAATTACCATTTTTGACCATCTGGAGAAAGTTTGACAGGTCACGGGTCATCGTTTTTCATCAGAAAATTTATTTTATGGACTGTAGAAAAATTGATTCAAAATGTCATTTAGATTGTGCCTCATGTTGAATAACTACTTTTTAAAGCCTCAATGTGACCAAAATTGCCATTTTTACAGACTTTTTCTCCTACTCAGAAGCTTCTATTTTGACCAATTTCAGGCATTAAAATGAATCTAAACACACTTATTTTTGTTCCAAAAGTGATAATTCACATGCAATAGTCATTTACAGTCAAAAAATTAAATATTAAAAAATTACCATTTTTGACCATATGGAGAAAGTTTGACAGGTCACGGGTCATCGTTTTTCATCAGAAAATTTATTTTATGGACTGTAGAAAAATTGATTCAAAACGTCATTTAGATTGTGCCTCATGTTGAATAACTACTTTTTAAAGCCTCAATGTGACCAAAATTCCCATTTTTACAGACTTTTTCTCCTACTCAGAGGCTTCTATTTCGACCAATTTCAGGCATTAAAGTGACTCTAAACACACTTATTTTAGTTCCAAAAGTGATAATTCACATGCAATAGTCATTTACAGTCAAAAAATTAAATATTAAAAAATTACTATTTTTGACCATATGGAGAAAGTTCGACAGGTCACGGGTCATCGTTTTTCATCAGAAAATTGATTTTTTGGACTGTAGAAAAATTGATTCAAAATGTCATTTGGATTGTGCCTTATGTTGAATAATCACTTTTTAAAGCCTCAATGTGACTAAAATTGACATTTTTACAGACCTTTTCTCCTACTCAGAGGCTTCTATTTTGACCAATTTCAGGCATTAAAATGACTCTAAACACACTTATTTTTGTTCCAAAAGTGATAATTCACATGCAATAGTCATTTACAGTCAAAAAATTAAATATTAAAAAATTACCATTTTTGACCATCTGGAGAAAGTTTGACAGGTCACGGGTCATCGTTTTTCATCAGAAAATTTATTTTATGGACTGTAGAAAAATTGATTCAAAACGTCATTTAGATTGTGCCTCATGTTGAATAACTACTTTTTAAAGCCTCAATGTGACCAAAATTCCAATTTTTACAGACTTTTTCTCCTACTCAGAGGCTTCTATTTCGACCAATTTCAGGCATTAAAGTGACTCTAAACACACTTATTTTAGTTCCAAAAGTGATAATTCACATGCAATAGTCATTTACAGTCAAAAAATTAAATATTAAAAAATTACTATTTTTGACCATATGGAGAAAGTTCGACAGGTCACGGGTCATCGTTTTTCATCAGAAAATTAATTTTTTGGACTGTAGAAAAATTGATTCAAAATGTCATTTGGATTGTGCCTTATGTTGAATAATCACTTTTTAAAGCCTCAATGTGACTAAAATTGACATTTTTACAGACCTTTTCTCCTACTCAGAGGCTTCTATTTTGACCAATTTCAGGCATTAAAATGACTCTAAACACACTTATTTTTGTTCCAAAAGTGATAATTCACATGCAATAGTCATTTACAGTCAAAAAATTAAATATTAAAAAATTACCATTTTTGACCATCTGGAGAAAGTTTGACAGGTCACGGGTCATCATTTTTCATCAGAAAATAGATTTTTTGGACTTTAGAAAAATTGATTCAAAATGTCATTTGGATTGTGCCTCATGTTGAATA
This sequence comes from Triturus cristatus, assembly GCF_964204655.1. NCBI lineage: Eukaryota > Metazoa > Chordata > Amphibia > Caudata > Salamandridae > Triturus > Triturus cristatus. The sequence goes on from NC_140590.1 coordinate 1,434,857,700, forward strand.
ACTACTTTTTAAAGCCTCAATGTGACCAAAATTGCCATTTTTACAGACTTTTTCTACTACTCAGAAGCTTCTATTTCAACCAATTTCAGGCATTAAAATGACTCTAAACACACTTATTTTAGTTCCAAAAGTGATGATTCACATGCAATATTCATTTACAGTCCAAAAATTACATATTAAAAAATTTATATTTTTGACCATATGGAGAAAGTTCGACAGGTCACGGGTCATCGTTTTTCATCAGAAAATTTATTTTATGGACTGTAGAAAAATTGATTCAAAATGTCATTTAGATTGTGCCTCATGTTGAATAACTACTTTTTAAAGCCTCAATGTGACCAAAATTGCCATTTTTACAGACTTTTTCTCCTACTCAGAAGCTTCTATTTTGACCAATTTCAGGCATTAAAATGACTTTAAACACACTTATTTTTGTTCCAAAAGTGATAATTCACATGCAATAGTCATTTACAGTCAAAAAATTAAGTATTAAAAAATTACTATTTTTGACCATCTGGAGAAAGTTCGACAGGTCACGGGTCATCGTTTTTCATCAGAAATGTTTTTTTATGGACTGTAGAAAAATTGATTCAAAATGTCATTTGGATTGTGCCTCATGTTGAATAACTACTTTTTAAAGCCTCAATGTGACCAAAATTCCCATTTTTACAGACTTTTTCTCCTACTCAGAGGCTTCTATTTCGACCAATTTCAGGCATTAAAGTGACTCTAAACACACTTATTTTAGTTCCAAAAGTGATAATTCACATGCAATAGTCATTTACAGTCAAAACATTAAATATTAAAAAATTACTATTTTTGACCATATGGAGAAAGTTCGACAGGTCACGGGTCATCGTTTTTCATCAGAAAATTGATTTTTTGGACTGTAGAAAAATTGATTCAAAATGTCATTTGGATTGTGCCTTATGTTGAATAATCACTTTTTAAAGCCTCAATGTGACTAAAATTGACATTTTTACAGACCTTTTCTCCTACTCAGAGGCTTCTATTTTGACCAATTTCAGGCATTAAAATGACTCTAAACACACTTATTTCTGTTCCAAAAGTGATAATTTACATACAATAGTCATTTACAGTCAAAAAATTAAATATTAAAAAATTACCATTTTTGACCATCTGGAGAAAGTTTGACAGGTCACGGGTCATCGTTTTTCATCAGAAAATTTATTTTATGGACTGTAGAAAAATTGATTCAAAATGTCATTTAGATTGTGCCTCATGTTGAATAACTACTTTTTAAAGCCTCAATGTGACCAAAATTGCCATTTTTACAGACTTTTTCTCCTACTCAGAAGCTTCTATTTCGACCAATTTCAGGCATTAAAGTGACTCTAAACACACTTATTTTAGTTCCAAAAGTGATAATTCACATGCAATAGTCATTTACAGTCAAAAAATTAAATATTAAAAAATTACTATTTTTGACCATATGGAGAAAGTTCGACAGGTCACGGGTCATCGTTTTTCATCAGAAAATAGATTTTTTGGACTTTAGTAAAATTGATTCAAAATGTCATTTGGATTGTGCCTCATGTTGAATAATTACTTTTTAAAGCCTCAATGTGACCAAAATTGACATTTTTACAGACTTTTTCTCCTACTCAGAGGCTTCTATTTTGACCAATTTCAGGCATTAAAATGACTCTAAACACACTTATTTTAGTTCCAAAAGTGATAATTCACATGCAATAGTCATTTACAGTCAAAAAATTAAATATTAAAAAATTACTAATTTTGACCATCTGGAGAAAGTTTGACAGGTCACGGGTCATCGTTTTTCATCAGAAAATGTATTTTATGGACTGTAGAAAAATTGATTCAAAATGTCATTTAGATTGTGCCTCATGTTGAATAACTACTTTTTAAAGCCTCAATGTGACCAAAATTGCCATTTTTACAGACTTTTTCTCCTACTCAGAAGCTTCTATTTCGACCAATTTCAGGCATTAAAGTGACTCTAAACACACTTATTTTTGTTCAAAAAGTGATAATTCACATGCAATAGTCATTTACAGTCAAAAAATTAAATATTAAAAAATTACTATTTTTGACCATATGGAGAAAGTTTTACAGGTCACGGATCATCGTTTTTCATCAGAAAATTGATTTTTTGGACTGTAGAAAAATTGATTCAAAATGTCATTTGGATTGTGCCTTATGTTGAATAATCACTTTTTAAAGCCTCAATGTGACTAAAATTGACATTTTTACAGACTTTTTCTCCTACTCAGCTTTTATTTTGACCAATTTTAGGCATTAAAATGACTCTAAACACACTTATTTTTGTTCCAAAAGTGATAATTCACATGCAATAGTCATTTACAGCCAAAAAATTAAATATTAAAAAATTACCATTTTTGACCATCTGGAGAAAGTTTGACAGGTCACGGGTCATCGTTTTTCATCAGAAAATTTATTTTATGGACTGTAGAAAAATTGATTCAAAATGTCATTTAGATTGTGCCTCATGTTGAATAACTACTTTTTAAAGCCTCAATGTGACCAAAATTGCCATTTTTACAGACTTTTTCTACTACTCAGAAGCTTCTATTTTGACCAATTTCAGGCATTAAAATGACTCTAAACACACTTATTTTTGTTCCAAAAGTGATAATTCACATGCAATAGTCATTTACAGTCAAAAAATTAAATATTAAAAAATTACCATTTTTGACCATCTGGAGAAAGTTTGACAGGTCACGGGTCATCGTTTTTCATCAGAAAATTAATTTTTTGGACTGTAGAAAAATTGATTCAAAATGTCATTTGGATTGTGCCTTATGTTGAATAATCACTTTTTAAAGCCTCAATGTGACTAAAATTGACATTTTTACAGACCTTTTATCCTACTCAGAGGCTTCTATTTTGACCAATTTCAGGCATTAAAATGACTCTAAACACACTTATTTTTGTTCCAAAAGTGATAATTCACATGCAATAGTCATTTACAGTCAAAAAATTAAATATTAAAAAATTACCATTTTTGACCATCTGGAGAAAGTTTGACAGGTCACGGGTCATCATTTTTCATCAGAAAATAGATTTTTTGGACTTTAGAAAAATTGATTCAAAATGTCATTTGGATTGTGCCTCATGTTGAATAACTACTTTTTAAAGCCTCAATGTGACCAAAATTGCCATTTTTACAGACTTTTTCTACTACTCAGAAGCTTCTATTTCAACCAATTTCAGGCATTAAAATGACTCTAAACACACTTATTTTAGTTCCAAAAGTGATAATTCACATGCAATATTCATTTACAGTCAAAAAATTACATATTAAAAAATTAATATTTTTGACCATATGGAGAAAGTTCGACAGGTCACGGGTCATCGTTTTTCATCAGAAATGTTTTTTTATGGACTGTAGAAAAATTGATTCAAAATGTCATTTGGATTGTGCCTCATGTTGAATAACTACTTTTTAAAGCCTCAATGTGACCAAAATTCCCATTTTTACAGACTTTTTCTCCTACTCAGAAGCTTCTATTTTGACCAATTTCAGGCATTAAAATGACTTTAAACACACTTATTTTTGTTCCAAAAGTGATAATTCACATGCAATAGTCATTTACAGTCAAAAAATTAAGTATTAAAAAATTACTATTTTTGACCATCTGGAGAAAGTTCGACAGGTCACGGGTCATCGTTTTTCATCAGAAATGTTTTTTTATGGACTGTAGAAAAATTGATTCAAAATGTCATTTGGATTGTGCCTCATGTTGAATAACTACTTTTTAAAGCCTCAATGTGACCAAAATTCCCATTTTTACAGACTTTTTCTCCTACTCAGAAGCTTCTATTTCGACCAATTTCAGGCATTAAAGTGACTCTAAACACACTTATTTTAGTTCCAAAAGTGATAATTCACATGCAATAGTCATTACAGTCAAAAAATTAAATATTAAAAAATTACTATTTTTGACCATATGGAGAAAGTTCGACAGGTCACGGGTCATCGTTTTTCATCAGAAAATAGATTTTTTGGACTTTAGTAAAATTGATTCAAAATGTCATTTGGATTGTGCCTCATGTTGAATAATTACTTTTTAAAGCCTCAATGTGACCAAAATTGACATTTTTACAGACTTTTTCTCCTACTCAGAGGCTTCTATTTTGACCAATTTCAGGCATTAAAATGACTCTAAACACACTTATTTTAGTTCCAAAAGTGATAATTCACATGCAATAGTCATTTACAGTCAAAAAATTAAATATTAAAAAATTACTAATTTTGACCATCTGGAGAAAGTTTGACAGGTCACGGGTCATCGTTTTTCATCAGAAAATTGATTTTTTGGTCTGTAGAAAAATTGATTCAAAATGTCATTTGGATTGTGCCTTATGTTGAATAATCACTTTTTAAAGCCTCAATGTGACTAAAATTGACATTTTTACAGACCTTTTCTCCTACTCAGAGGCTTCTATTTTGACCAATTTCAGGCATTAAAATGATTCTAAACACACTTATTTTTGTTCCAAAAGTGATAATTCACATTCAATAGTCATTTACAGTCAAAAAATTAAATATTACAAAATTACTATTTTTGACCATATGGAGAAAGTTCGACAGGTCACGGGTCATCGTTTTTCATCGGAAAATTGATTTTTTGGTCTGTAGAAAAATTGATTCAAAATGTCATTTGGATTGTGCCTTATGTTGAATAATCACTTTTTAAAGCCTCAATGTGACTAAAATTGACATTTTTAGAGACCTTTTCTCCTACTCAGAGGCTTCTATTTTGACCAATTTCAGGCATTAAAATGACTCTAAACACACTTATTTTTGTTCCAAAAGTGATAATTCACATGCAATAGTCATTTACAGTCAAAAAATTAAATATTAAAAAATTACCATTTTTGACCATCTGGAGAAAGTTTGACAGGTCACGGGTCATCGTTTTTCATCAGAAAATTTATTTTATGGACTGTAGAAAAATTGATTCAAAATGTCATTTAGATTGTGCCTCATGTTGAATAACTACTTTTTAAAGCCTCAATGTGACCAAAATTGCCATTTTTACAGACTTTTTCTACTACTCAGAAGCTTCTATTTTGACCAATTTCAGGCATTAAAATGACTCTAAACACACTTATTTTAGTTCCAAAAGTGATAATTCCCATGCAATAGTCATTTACAGTCAAAAAATTAAATATTAAAAAATTAATATTTTTGACCATATGGAGAAAGTTCGACAAGTACGGGTCATCGTTTTTCATCAGAAAATTGATTTTTTGGACTGTAGAAAAATTGATTCAAAATGTCATTTGGATTGTGCCTCATGTTGAATAATCACTTTTTAAAGCCTCAATGTGACCAAAATTCCCATTTTTACAGACTTTTTCTCCTACTCAGAGGCTTCTATTTCGACCAATTTCAGGCATTAAAGTGACTCTAAACACACTTATTTTAGTTCCAAAAGTGATAATTCACATGCAATAGTCATTTACAGTCAAAAAATTAAATATTAAAAAATTACTATTTTTGACCATATGGAGAAAGTTCGACAGGTCACGGGTCATCGTTTTTCATCAGAAAATTGATTTTTTGGACTGTAGAAAAATTGATTCAAAATGTCATTTGGATTGTGCCTTATGTTGAATAATCACTTTTTAAAGCCTCAATGTGACTAAAATTGACATTTTTACAGACCTTTTCTCCTACTCAGAGGCTTCTATTTTGACCAATTTCAGGCATTAAAATGACTCTAAACACACTTATTTTTGTTCCAAAAGTGATAATTCACATGCAATAGTCATTTACAGTCAAAAAATTAAATATTAAAAAATTACCATTTTTGACCATCTGGAGAAAGTTTGACAGGTCACGGGTCATCGTTTTTCATCAGAAAATTTATTTTATGGACTGTAGAAAAATTGATTCAAAACGTCATTTAGATTGTGCCTCATGTTGAATAACTACTTTTTAAAGCCTCAATGTGACCAAAATTCCAATTTTTACAGACTTTTTCTCCTACTCAGAGGCTTCTATTTCGACCAATTTCAGGCATTAAAGTGACTCTAAACACACTTATTTTAGTTCCAAAAGTGATAATTCACATGCAATAGTCATTTACAGTCAAAAAATTAAATATTAAAAAATTACTATTTTTGACCATATGGAGAAAGTTCGACAGGTCACGGGTCATCGTTTTTCATCAGAAAATTAATTTTTTGGACTGTAGAAAAATTGATTCAAAATGTCATTTGGATTGTGCCTTATGTTGAATAATCACTTTTTAAAGCCTCAATGTGACTAAAATTGACATTTTTACAGACCTTTTCTCCTACTCAGAGGCTTCTATTTTGACCAATTTCAGGCATTAAAATGACTCTAAACACACTTATTTTTGTTCCAAAAGTGATAATTCACATGCAATAGTCATTTACAGTCAAAAAATTAAATATTAAAAAATTACCATTTTTGACCATCTGGAGAAAGTTTGACAGGTCACGGGTCATCATTTTTCATCAGAAAATAGATTTTTTGGACTTTAGAAAAATTGATTCAAAATGTCATTTGGATTGTGCCTCATGTTGAATAACTACTTTTTAAAGCCTCAATGTGACCAAAATTGCCATTTTTACAGACTTTTTCTACTACTCAGAAGCTTCTATTTCAACCAATTTCAGGCATTAAAATGACTCTAAACACACTTATTTTAGTTCCAAAAGTGATGATTCACATGCAATATTCATTTACAGTAAAAAAATTACATATTAAAAAATTTATATTTTTGACCATATGGAGAAAGTTCGACAGGTCACGGGTCATCGTTTTTCATCAGAAAATTTATTTTATGGACTGTAGAAAAATTGATTCAAAATGTCATTTAGATTGTGCCTCATGTTGAATAACTACTTTTTAAAGCCTCAATGTGACCAAAATTGCCATTTTTACAGACTTTTTCTCCTACTCAGAAGCTTCTATTTTGACCAATTTCAGGCATTAAAATGACTTTAAACACACTTATTTTTGTTCCAAAAGTGATAATTCACATGCAATAGTCATTTACAGTCAAAAAATTAAGTATTAAAAAATTACTATTTTTGACCATCTGGAGAAAGTTCGACAGGTCACGGGTCATCGTTTTTCATCAGAAATGTTTTTTTATGGACTGTAGAAAAATTGATTCAAAATGTCATTTGGATTGTGCCTCATGTTGAATAACTACTTTTTAAAGCCTCAATGTGACCAAAATTCCCATTTTTACAGACTTTTTCTCCTACTCAGAGGCTTCTATTTCGACCAATTTCAGGCATTAAAGTGACTCTAAACACACTTATTTTAGTTCCAAAAGTGATAATTCACATGCAATAGTCATTTACAGTCAAAACATTAAATATTAAAAAATTACTATTTTTGACCATATGGAGAAAGTTCGACAGGTCACGGGTCATCGTTTTTCATCAGAAAATTGATTTTTTGGACTGTAGAAAAATTGATTCAAAATGTCATTTGGATTGTGCCTTATGTTGAATAATCACTTTTTAAAGCCTCAATGTGACTAAAATTGACATTTTTACAGACCTTTTCTCCTACTCAGAGGCTTCTATTTTGACCAATTTCAGGCATTAAAATGACTCTAAACACACTTATTTCTGTTCCAAAAGTGATAATTTACATACAATAGTCATTTACAGTCAAAAAATTAAATATTAAAAAATTACCATTTTTGACCATCTGGAGAAAGTTTGACAGGTCACGGGTCATCGTTTTTCATCAGAAAATTTATTTTATGGACTGTAGAAAAATTGATTCAAAATGTCATTTAGATTGTGCCTCATGTTGAATAACTACTTTTTAAAGCCTCAATGTGACCAAAATTGCCATTTTTACAGACTTTTTCTCCTACTCAGAAGCTTCTATTTCGACCAATTTCAGGCATTAAAGTGACTCTAAACACACTTATTTTAGTTCCAAAAGTGATAATTCACATGCAATAGTCATTTACAGTCAAAAAATTAAATATTAAAAAATTACTATTTTTGACCATATGGAGAAAGTTCGACAGGTCACGGGTCATCGTTTTTCATCAGAAAATAGATTTTTTGGACTTTAGTAAAATTGATTCAAAATGTCATTTGGATTGTGCCTCATGTTGAATAATTACTTTTTAAAGCCTCAATGTGACCAAAATTGACATTTTTACAGACTTTTTCTCCTACTCAGAGGCTTCTATTTTGACCAATTTCAGGCATTAAAATGACTCTAAACACACTTATTTTAGTTCCAAAAGTGATAATTCACATGCAATAGTCATTTACAGTCAACAAATTAAATATTAAAAAATTACTAATTTTGACCATCTGGAGAAAGTTTGACAGGTCACGGGTCATCGTTTTTCATCAGAAAATGTATTTTATGGACTGTAGAAAAATTGATTCAAAATGTCATTTAGATTGTGCCTCATGTTGAATAACTACTTTTTAAAGCCTCAATGTGACCAAAATTGCCATTTTTACAGACTTTTTCTCCTACTCAGAAGCTTCTATTTCGACCAATTTCAGGCATTAAAGTGACTCTAAACACACTTATTTTTGTTCAAAAAGTGATAATTCACATGCAATAGTCATTTACAGTCAAAAAATTAAATATTAAAAAATTACTATTTTTGACCATATGGAGAAAGTTTTACAGGTCACGGATCATCGTTTTTCATCAGAAAATTGATTTTTTGGACTGTAGAAAAATTGATTCAAAATGTCATTTGGATTGTGCCTTATGTTGAATAATCACTTTTTAAAGCCTCAATGTGACTAAAATTGACATTTTTACAGACTTTTTCTCCTACTCAGCTTTTATTTTGACCAATTTTAGGCATTAAAATGACTCTAAACACACTTATTTTAGTTCCAAAAGTGATAATTCACATGCAATAGTCATTTACAGTCAAAAAATTTTATTATTAAAAAATTACCATTTTTAACCATCTGGAGAAAATTCGACAGGTCACGGGTCATCGTTTTTCATCAGAAAATAGATTTTTTGGACTTTAGAAAAATTGATTCAAAATGTCATTTGGATTGTGCCTCATGTTGAATAATCACTTTTTAAAGCCTCCATGTGACCAAAATTGACATTTTTACAGACTTTTTCTCCTACTCAGAGGCTTCTATTTTGACCAATTTCAGGCATTAAAATGACTCTAAACACACTTATTTTTGTTCCAAAAGTGATAATTCACATGCAATAGTCATTTACAGTCAAAAAATTAAATATCAAAAAATTACCATTTTTGACCATCTGGAGAAAGTTTGACAGGTCACGGGTCATCGTTTTTCATCAGAAAATTTATTTTATGGACTGTAGAAAAATTGATTCAAAATGTCATTTAGATTGTGCCTCATGTTGAATAACTACTTTTTAAAGCCTCAATGTGACCAAAATTGCCATTTTTACAGACTTTTTCTCCTACTCAGAAGCTTCTATTTTGACCAATTTCAGGCATTAAAATGAATCTAAACACACTTATTTTTGTTCCAAAAGTGATAATTCACATGCAATAGTCATTTACAGTCAAAAAATTAAATATTAAAAAATTACCATTTTTGACCATATGGAGAAAGTTTGACAGGTCACGGGTCATCGTTTTTCATCAGAAAATGTATTTTATGGACTGTAGAAAAATTGATTCAAAACGTCATTTAGATTGTGCCTCATGTTGAATAACTACTTTTTAAAGCCTCAATGTGACCAAAATTCCCATTTTTACAGACTTTTTCTCCTACTCAGAGGCTTCTATTTCGACCAATTTCAGGCATTAAAGTGACTCTAAACACACTTATTTTAGTTCCAAAAGTGATAATTCACATGCAATAGTCATTTACAGTCAAAAAATTAAATATTAAAAAATTACTATTTTTGACCATATGGAGAAAGTTCGACAGGTCACGGGTCATCGTTTTTCATCAGAAAATTGATTTTTTGGACTGTAGAAAAATTGATTCAAAATTTCATTTGGATTGTGCCTTATGTTGAATAATCACTTTTTAAAGCCTCAATGTGACTAAAATTGACATTTTTACAGACCTTTTCTCCTACTCAGAGGCTTCTATTTTGACCAATTTCAGGCATTAAAATGACTCTAAACACACTTATTTTTGTTCCAAAAGTGATAATTCACATGCAATAGTCATTTACAGCCAAAAAATTAAATATTAAAAAATTACCATTTTTGACCATCTGGAGAAAGTTTGACAGGTCACGGGTCATCGTTTTTCATCAGAAAATTTATTTTATGGACTGTAGAAAAATTGATTCAAAATGTCATTTAGATTGTGCCTCATGTTGAATAACTACTTTTTAAAGCCTCAATGTGACCAAAATTGCCATTTTTACAGACTTTTTCTACTACTCAGAAGCTTCTATTTTGACCAATTTCAGGCATTAAAATGACTCTAAACACACTTATTTTTGTTCCAAAAGTGATAATTCACATGCAATAGTCATTTACAGTCAAAAAATTAAATATTAAAAAATTACCATTTTTGACCATCTGGAGAAAGTTTGACAGGTCACGGGTCATCGTTTTTCATCAGAAAATTAATTTTTTGGACTGTAGAAAAATTGATTCAAAATGTCATTTGGATTGTGCCTTATGTTGAATAATCACTTTTTAAAGCCTCAATGTGACTAAAATTAACATTTTTACAGACCTTTTCTCCTACTCAGAGGCTTCTATTTTGACCAATTGCAGGCATTAAAATGACTCTAAACACACTTATTTTTGTTCCAAAAGTGATAATTCACATGCAATAGTCATTTACAGTCAAAAAATTAAATATTAAAAAATTACCATTTTTGACCATCTGGAGAAAGTTCGACAGGTCACGGGTCATCGTTTTTCATCAGAAATGTTTTTTTATGGACTGTAGAAAAATTGATTCAAAATGTCATTTGGATTGTGCCTCATGTTGAATAACTACTTTTTAAAGCCTCAATGTGACCAAAATTCCCATTTTTACAGACTTTTTCTCCTACTCAGAAGCTTCTATTTTGACCAATTTCAGGCATTAAAATGACTTTAAACACACTTATTTTTGTTCCAAAAGTGATAATTCACATGCAATAGTCATTTACAGTCAAAAAATTAAGTATTAAAAAATTACTATTTTTGACCATCTGGAGAAAGTTCGACAGGTCACGGGTCATCGTTTTTCATCAGAAATGTTTTTTTATGGACTGTAGAAAAATTGATTCAAAATGTCATTTGGATTGTGCCTCATGTTGAATAACTACTTTTTAAAGCCTCAATGTGACCAAAATTCCCATTTTTACAGACTTTTTCTCCTACTCAGAGGCTTCTATTTCGACCAATTTCAGGCATTAAAGTGACTCTAAACACACTTATTTTAGTTCCAAAAGTGATAATTCACATGCAATAGTCATTTACAGTCAAAACATTAAATATTAAAAAATTACTATTTTTGACCATATGGAGAAAGTTCGACAGGTCACGGGTCATCGTTTTTCATCAGAAAATTGATTTTTTGGACTGTAGAAAAATTGATTCAAAATGTCATTTGGATTGTGCCTTATGTTGAATAATCACTTTTTAAAGCCTCAATGTGACTAAAATTGACATTTTTACAGACCTTTTCTCCTACTCAGAGGCTTCTATTTTGACCAATTTCAGGCATTAAAATGACTCTAAACACACCTATTTCTGTTCCAAAAGTGATAATTTACATACAATAGTCATTTACAGTCAAAAAATTAAATATTAAAAAATTACCATTTTTGACCATCTGGAGAAAGTTTGACAGGTCACGGGTCATCGTTTTTCATCAGAAAATGTATTTTATGGACTGTAGAAAAATTGATTCAAAATGTCATTTAGATTGTGCCTCATGTTGAATAACTACCTTTTAAAGCCTCAATGTGACCAAAATTGCCATTTTTACAGACTTTTTCTCCTACTCAGAAGCTTCTATTTCGACCAATTTCAGGCATTAAAGTGACTCTAAACACACTTATTTTAGTTCCAAAAGTGATAATTCACATGCAATAGTCATTTACAGTCAAAAAATTAAATATTAAAAAATTACTATTTTTGACCATATGGAGAAAGTTCGACAGGTCACGGGTCATCGTTTTTCATCAGAAAATAGATTTTTTGGTCTGTAGAAAAATTGATTCAAAATGTCATTTGGATTGTGCCTTATGTTGAATAATCACTTTTTAAAGCCTCAATGTGACTAAAATTGACATTTTTACAGACCTTTTCTCCTACTCAGAGGCTTCTATTTTGACCAATTTCAGGCATTAAAATGATTCTAAACACACTTATTTTTGTTCCAAAAGTGATAATTCACATGCAATAGTCATTTACAGTCAAAAAATTAAATATTACAAAATTACTATTTTTGACCATATGGAGAAAGTTCGACAGGTCACGGGTCATCGTTTTTCATCGGAAAATTGATTTTTTGGTCTGTAGAAAAATTGATTCAAAATGTCATTTGGATTGTGCCTTATGTTGAATAATCACTTTTTAAAGCCTCAATGTGACTAAAATTGACATTTTTAGAGACCTTTTCTCCTACTCAGAGGCTTCTATTTTGACCAATTTCAGGCATTAAAATGACTCTAAACACACTTATTTTTGTTCCAAAAGTGATAATTCACATGCAATAGTCATTTACAGTTAAAAAATTAAATATTAAAAAATTACCATTTTTGACCATCTGGAGAAAGTTTGACAGGTCACGGGTCATCGTTTTTCATCAGAAAATTTATTTTATGGACTGTAGAAAAATTGATTCAAAATGTCATTTAGATTGTGCCTCATGTTGAATAACTACTTTTTAAAGCCTCAATGTGACCAAAATTGCCATTTTTACAGACTTTTTCTCCTACTCAGAAGCTTCTATTTCGAACAATTTCAGGCATTAAAGTGACTCTAAACACACTTATTTTTGTTCCAAAAGTGATAATTCACATGCAATAGTCATTTACAGTCAAAAAATTAAATATTAAAAAATTACTATTTTTGACCATATGGAGAAAGTTCGACAGGTCACGGGTCATCGTTTTTCATCAGCAAATTGATTTTTTGGACTGTAGAAAAATTGATTCAAAATATCATTTGGATTGTGCCTTATGTTGAATAATCACTTTTTAAAGCCTCAATGTGACTAAAATTGACATTTTTACAGACTTTTTCTCCTACTCAGAAGCTTTTATTTTGACCAATTTTAGGCATTAAAATGACTCTAAACACACTGTTTTAGTTCCAAAAGTGATAATTCACATGCAATAGTCATTTACAGTCAAAAAATTAAATATTAAAAAATTACCATTTTTGACCATCTGGAGAAAGATTGACAGGTCACGGGTCATCATTTTTCATCAGAAAATAGATTTTTTGGACTTTAGAAAAATTGATTCAAAATGTCATTTGGATTGTGCCTCATGTTGAATAACTACTTTTTAAAGCCTCAATGTGACCAAAATTGCCATTTTTACAGACTTTTTCTACTACTCAGAAGCTTCTATTTCAACCAATTTCAGGCATTAAAATGACTCTAAACACACTTATTTTAGTTCCAAAAGTGATAATTCCCATGCAATAGTCATTTACAGTCAAAAAATTACATATTAAAAAATTAATATTTTTGACCATATGGAGAAAGTTCGACAAGTACGGGTCATCGTTTTTCATCAGAAAATTGATTTTTTGGACTGTAGAAAAATTGATTCAAAATGTCATTTGGATTGTGCCTCATGTTGAATAATCACTTTTTAAAGCCTCAATGTGACCAAAATTGCCATTTTTACAGACTTTTTCTCCTACTCAGAAGCTTCTATTTTGACCAATTTCAGGCATTAAAGTGACTCTAAACAAACTTATTTTTGATCCAAAAGTGATATTTCACATGCAATAGTCATTTACAGTCAAAAAATTAAATATTAAAAAATTACTATTTTTGACCATATGGAGAAAGTTCGACAGGTCACGGGTCATCGTTTTTTTTGAGCAAATTGATTTTTTGGACTGTAGAAAAATTGATTCAAAATATCATTTGGATTGTGCCTTATGTTGAATAATCACTTTTTAAAGCCTCAATGTGACTAAAATTGACATTTTTACAGACTTTTTCTCCTACTCAGAAGCTTTTATTTTGACCAATTTTAGGCATTAAAATGACTCTAAACACACTGTTTTAGTTCCAAAAGTGATAATTCACATGCAATAGTCATTAACAGTCAAAAAATTAAATATTAAAAAATGACTAATTTTGACCATATGGAGAAAGTTCGACAGGTCACTGGTCATCGTTTTTCATCAGAAAATTGATTTTTTGGACTGTAGAAAAATTGATTCAAAATGTAATTTGGATTGTGCCTCATGTTGAATAATCACTTTTTAAAGCCTCAATGTGACCAAAATTGCCATTTTTACAGACTTTTTCTCCTACTCAGAGGCTTCTATTTTGACCAATTTCAGGCATTAAAATGACTCTAAACACACTTATTTTTGTTCCAAAAGTGATAATTCACATGCAATAGTCATTTACAGTCAAAAAATTAAATATTAAAAAATTACTATTTTTGACCATCTGGAGAAAGTTCGACAGGTCACAGGTCATCGTTTTTCATCAGAAAATTGATTTTTTGGACTGTAGAAAAATTGATTCAAAATGTCATTTGGATTGGGCCTCATGTTGAATAACTACTTGTTAAAGCCTCAATGTGACCAAAATTGCCATTTTTACAGACTTTTTCTCCTACTCAGAAGATTCTATTTCGACCAATTTCAGGCATTAAAGTGACTCTAAACACACTTATTTTAGTTCCAAAAGTGATAATTCACATGGAATAGTCCTTTACAGTCAAAAAATGAAAAATTAAAAAATTACCATTTTTGACCATCTGGAGAAAATTCGACAGGTCACGGGTCATCATTTTTCATCAGTAAATAGATTTTTTGGACTTTAGAAAAATTGATTCAAAATGTCATTTGGATTGTGCCTCATGTTGAATAACTACTTTTTAAAGCCTCAATGTGACCAAAATTGCCATTTTTACAGACTTTTTCTACTACTCAGAAGCTTCTATTTTGACCAATTTCAGGCATTAAAATGACTCTAAACACACTTATTTTTGTTCCAAAAGTGATAATTCACATGCAATAGTCATTTACAGTCAAAAAATTAAATATTAAAAAATTACTATTTTTGACCATCTGGAGAAAGTTCGACAGGTCACGGGTCATCGTTTTTCATCAGAAATGTTTTTTTATGGACTGTAGAAAAATTGATTCAAAATGTCATTTGGATTGTGCCTCATGTTGAATAACTACTTGTTAAAGCCTCAATGTGACCAAAATTGCCATTTTTACAGACTTTTTCTCCTACTCAGAAGCTTCTATTTCGACCAATTTCAGGCATTAAAGTGACTCTAAACACACTTATTTTTGTTCCAAAAGTGATAATTCACATGCAATTGTCATTTACAGTCAAAAAATTAAATATTAAAAAATTACTATTTTTGACCATATGGAGAAAGTTCGACAGGTCACGGGTCATCGTTTTTCATCAGAAAATTGATTTTTTGGACTGTAGAAAAATTGATTCAAAATGTCATTTGGATTGTGCCTTATGTTGAATAATCACTTTTTAAAGCCTCAATGTGACTAAAATTGACATTTTTACAGACCTTTTCTCCTACTCAGAGGCTTCTATTTTGACCAATTTCAGGCATTAAAGTGACTCTAAACACACTTATTTTAGTTCCAAAAGTGATAATTCACATGCAATAGTCATTTACAGTCAAAACATTAAATATTAAAAAATTACTATTTTTGACCATATGGAGAAAGTTCGACAGGTCACGGGTCATCGTTTTTCATCAGAAAATTGATTTTTTGGACTGTAGAAAAATTGATTCAAAATGTCATTTGGATTGTGCCTTATGTTGAATAATCACTTTTTAAAGCCTCAATGTGACTAAAATTGACATTTTTACAGACCTTTTCTCCTACTCAGAGGCTTCTATTTTGACCAATTTCAGGCATTAAAATGACTCTAAACACACTTATTTCTGTTCCAAAAGTGATAATTTACATACAATAGTCATTTACAGTCAAAAAATTAAATATTAAAAAATTACCATTTTTGACCATCTGGAGAAAGTTTGACAGGTCACGGGTCATCGTTTTTCATCAGAAAATGTATTTTATGGACTGTAGAAAAATTGATTCAAAATGTCATTTAGATTGTGCCTCATGTTGAATAACTACCTTTTAAAGCCTCAATGTGACCAAAATTGCCATTTTTACAGACTTTTTCTCCTACTCAGAAGCTTCTATTTCGACCAATTTCAGGCATTAAAGTGACTCTAAACACACTTATTTTAGTTCCAAAAGTGATAATTCACATGCAATAGTCATTTACAGTCAAAAAATTAAATATTAAAAAATTACTATTTTTGACCATATGGAGAAAGTTCGACAGGTCACGGGTCATCGTTTTTCATCAGAAAATAGATTTTTTGGTCTGTAGAAAAATTGATTCAAAATGTCATTTGGATTGTGCCTTATGTTGAATAATCACTTTTTAAAGCCTCAATGTGACTAAAATTGACATTTTTACAGACCTTTTCTCCTACTCAGAGGCTTCTATTTTGACCAATTTCAGGCATTAAAATGATTCTAAACACACTTATTTTTGTTCCAAAAGTGATAATTCACATGCAATAGTCATTTACAGTCAAAAAATTAAATATTACAAAATTACTATTTTTGACCATATGGAGAAAGTTCGACAGGTCACGGGTCATC
The DNA here is from genome assembly GCF_964204655.1 of Triturus cristatus. NCBI lineage: Eukaryota > Metazoa > Chordata > Amphibia > Caudata > Salamandridae > Triturus > Triturus cristatus. The sequence goes on from NC_140590.1 coordinate 1,434,874,511, forward strand.
GTTTTTCATCGGAAAATTGATTTTTTGGTCTGTAGAAAAATTGATTCAAAATGTCATTTGGATTGTGCCTTATGTTGAATAATCACTTTTTAAAGCCTCAATGTGACTAAAATTGACATTTTTAGAGACCTTTTCTCCTACTCAGAGGCTTCTATTTTGACCAATTTCAGGCATTAAAATGACTCTAAACACACTTATTTTTGTTCCAAAAGTGATAATTCACATGCAATAGTCATTTACAGTTAAAAAATTAAATATTAAAAAATTACCATTTTTGACCATCTGGAGAAAGTTTGACAGGTCACGGGTCATCGTTTTTCATCAGAAAATTTATTTTATGGACTGTAGAAAAATTGATTCAAAATGTCATTTAGATTGTGCCTCATGTTGAATAACTACTTTTTAAAGCCTCAATGTGACCAAAATTGCCATTTTTACAGACTTTTTCTCCTACTCAGAAGCTTCTATTTCGAACAATTTCAGGCATTAAAGTGACTCTAAACACACTTATTTTTGTTCCAAAAGTGATAATTCACATGCAATAGTCATTTACAGTCAAAAAATTAAATATTAAAAAATTACTATTTTTGACCATATGGAGAAAGTTCGACAGGTCACGGGTCATCGTTTTTCATCAGCAAATTGATTTTTTGGACTGTAGAAAAATTGATTCAAAATATCATTTGGATTGTGCCTTATGTTGAATAATCACTTTTTAAAGCCTCAATGTGACTAAAATTGACATTTTTACAGACTTTTTCTCCTACTCAGAAGCTTTTATTTTGACCAATTTTAGGCATTAAAATGACTCTAAACACACTGTTTTAGTTCCAAAAGTGATAATTCACATGCAATAGTCATTTACAGTCAAAAAATTAAATATTAAAAAATTACCATTTTTGACCATCTGGAGAAAGTTTGACAGGTCACGGGTCATCATTTTTCATCAGAAAAAAGATTTTTTGGACTTTAGAAAAATTGATTCAAAATGTCATTTGGATTGTGCCTCATGTTGAATAACTACTTTTTAAAGCCTCAATGTGACCAAAATTGCCATTTTTACAGACTTTTTCTACTACTCAGAAGCTTCTATTTCAACCAATTTCAGGCATTAAAATGACTCTAAACACACTTATTTTAGTTCCAAAAGTGATAATTCCCATGCAATAGTCATTTACAGTCAAAAAATTACATATTAAAAAATTAATATTTTTGACCATATGGAGAAAGTTCGACAAGTACGGGTCATCGTTTTTCATCAGAAAATTGATTTTTTGGACTGTAGAAAAATTGATTCAAAATGTCATTTGGATTGTGCCTCATGTTGAATAATCACTTTTTAAAGCCTCAATGTGACCAAAATTGCCATTTTTACAGACTTTTTCTCCTACTCAGAAGCTTCTATTTTGACCAATTTCAGGCATTAAAGTGACTCTAAACAAACTTATTTTTGATCCAAAAGTGATATTTCACATGCAATAGTCATTTACAGTCAAAAAATTAAATATTAAAAAATTACTATTTTTGACCAGATGGAGAAAGTTCGACAGGTCACGGGTCATCGTTTTTTTTGAGCAAATTGATTTTTTGGACTGTAGAAAAATTGATTCAAAATATCATTTGGATTGTGCCTTATGTTGAATAATCACTTTTTAAAGCCTCAATGTGACTAAAATTGACATTTTTACAGACTTTTTCTCCTACTCAGAAGCTTTTATTTTGACCAATTTTAGGCATTAAAATGACTCTAAACACACTGTTTTAGTTCCAAAAGTGATAATTCACATGCAATAGTCATTAACAGTCAAAAAATTAAATATTAAAAAATGACTAATTTTGACCATATGGAGAAAGTTCGACAGGTCACTGGTCATCGTTTTTCATCAGAAAATTGATTTTTTGGACTGTAGAAAAATTGATTCAAAATGTAATTTGGATTGTGCCTCATGTTGAATAATCACTTTTTAAAGCCTCAATGTGACCAAAATTGCCATTTTTACAGACTTTTTCTCCTACTCAGAGGCTTCTATTTTGACCAATTTCAGGCATTAAAATGACTCTAAACACACTTATTTTTGTTCCAAAAGTGATAATTCACATGCAATAGTCATTTACAGTCAAAAAATTAAATATTAAAAAATTACTATTTTTGACCATCTGGAGAAAGTTCGACAGGTCACAGGTCATCGTTTTTCATCAGAAAATTGATTTTTTGGACTGTAGAAAAATTGATTCAAAATGTCATTTGGATTGGGCCTCATGTTGAATAACTACTTGTTAAAGCCTCAATGTGACCAAAATTGCCATTTTTACAGACTTTTTCTCCTACTCAGAAGATTCTATTTCGACCAATTTCAGGCATTAAAGTGACTCTAAACACACTTATTTTAGTTCCAAAAGTGATAATTCACATGGAATAGTCCTTTACAGTCAAAAAATGAAAAATTAAAAAATTACCATTTTTGACCATCTGGAGAAAATTCGACAGGTCACGGGTCATCATTTTTCATCAGTAAATAGATTTTTTGGACTTTAGAAAAACTGATTCAAAATGTCATTTGGATTGTGCCTCATGTTGAATAACTACTTTTTAAAGCCTCAATGTGACCAAAATTGCCATTTTTACAGACTTTTTCTCCTACTCAGAAGCTTCTATTTTGACCAATTTCAGGCATTAAAATGACTCTAAACACACTTATTTTTGTTCCAAAAGTGATAATTCACATGCAATAGTCATTTACAGTCAAAAAATTAAATATTAAAAAATTACTATTTTTGACCATCTGGAGAAAGTTCGACAGGTCACGGGTCATCGTTTTTCATCAGAAATGTTTTTTTATGGACTGTAGAAAAATTGATTCAAAATGTCATTTGGATTGTGCCTCATGTTGAATAACTACTTGTTAAAGCCTCAATGTGACCAAAATTGCCATTTTTACAGACTTTTTCTCCTACTCAGAAGCTTCTATTTCGACCAATTTCAGGCATTAAAGTGACTCTAAACACACTTATTTTTGTTCCAAAAGTGATAATTCACATGCAATTGTCATTTACAGTCAAAAAATTAAATATTAAAAAATTACTATTTTTGACCATATGGAGAAAGTTCGACAGGTCACGGGTCATCGTTTTTCATCCGAAAATTGATTTTTTGGACTGTAGAAAAATTGATTCAAAATGTCATTTGGATTGTGCCTTATGTTGAATAATCACTTTTTAAAGCCTCAATGTGACTAAAATTGACATTTTTACAGACCTTTTCTCCTACTCAGAGGCTTCTATTTTGACCAATTTCAGGCATTAAAATGACTCTAAACACACTTATTTTTGTTCCAAAAGTGATAATTCACATGCAATAGTCATTTACAGTCAAAAAATTAAATATTAAAAAATTACCATTTTTGACCATCTGGAGAAAGTTTGACAGGTCACGGGTCATCGTTTTTCATCAGAAAATTAATTTTTTGGACTGTAGAAAAATTGATTCAAAATGTCATTTGGATTGTGCCTTATGTTGAATAATCACTTTTTAAAGCCTCAATGTGACTAAAATTGACATTTTTACAGACCTTTTCTCCTACTCAGAGGCTTCTATTTTGACCAATTTCAGGCATTAAAATTACTCTAAACACACTTATTTTTGTTCCAAAAGTGATAATTCACATGCAATAGTCATTTACAGTCAAAAAATTAAATATTAAAAAATTACCATTTTTGACCATCTGGAGAAAGTTTGACAGGTCACGGGTCATCGTTTTTCATCAGAAAATTTATTTTATGGACTGTAGAAAAATTGATTCAAAATGTCATTTAGATTGTGCCTCATGTTGAATAACTACTTTTTAAAGCCTCAATGTGACCAAAATTGCCATTTTTACAGACTTTTTCTACTACTCAGAAGCTTCTATTTTGACCAATTTCAGGCATTAAAATGACTCTAAACACACTTATTTTTGTTCCAAAAGTGATAATTCACATGCAATAGTCATTTACAGTCAAAAAATTAAATATTAAAAAATTACCATTTTTGACCATCTGGAGAAAGTTTGACAGGTCACGGGTCATCATTTTTCATCAGAAAATAGATTTTTTGCACTTTAGAAAAATTGATTCAAAATGTCATTTGGATTATGCCTCATGTTGAATAACTACTTTTTAAAGCCTCAATGTGACCAAAATTGCCATTTTTACAGACTTTTTCTACTACTCAGAAGCTTCTATTTCAACCAATTTCAGGCATTAAAATGACTCTAAACACACTTATTTTAGTTCCAAAACTGATAATTCACATGCAATAGTCATTTACAGTCAAAAAATTACATATTAAAAAATTAATATTTTTGACCATATGGAGAAAGTTCGACAGGTCACGGGTCATCGTTTTTCATCAGAAAATTGATTTTTTGGACTGTAGAAAAATTGATTCAAAATGTCATTTGGATTGTGCCTCATGTTGAATAATCACTTTTTAAAGCCTCCATGTGACCAAAATTGACATTTTTACAGACTTTTTCTACTACTCAGAGGCTTCTATTTTGACCAATTTCAGGCATTAAAATGACTCTAAACACACTTATTTTTGTTCCAAAAGTGATAATTCACATGCAATAGTCATTTACAGTCAAAAAATTAAATATCAAAAAATTACCATTTTTGACCATCTGGAGAAAGTTTGACAGGTCACGGGTCATCGTTTTTCATCAGAAAATTTATTTTATGGACTGTAGAAAAATTGATTCAAAATGTCATTTAGATTGTGCCTCATGTTGAATAACTACTTTTTAAAGCCTCAATGTGACCAAAATTGCCATTTTTACAGACTTTTTCTCCTACTCAGAAGCTTCTATTTTGACCAATTTCAGGCATTAAAATGAATCTAAACACACTTATTTTTGTTCCAAAAGTGATAATTCACATGCAATAGTCATTTACAGTCAAAAAATTAAATATTAAAAAATTACTATTTTTGACCATCTGGAGAAAGTTCGACAGGTCACGGGTCATCATTTTTCATCAGAAAATGTATTTTATGGACTGTAGAAAAATAGATTCAAAATGTCATTTAGATTGTGCCTCATGTTGAATAACTACTTTTTAAAGCCTCAATGTGACCAAAATTGCCATTTTTACAGACTTTTTCTCCTACTCAGAAGCTTCTATTTCGACCAATTTCAGGCATTAAAGTGACTCTAAACACACTTATTTTTGTCCCAAAAGTGATAATTCACATGCAATAGTCATTTACAGTCAAAAAATTAAATATTAAAAAATTACTATTTTTGACCATATGGAGAAAGTTCGACAGGTCACGGGTCATCGTTTTTCATCAGCAAATTGATTTTTTGGACTGTAGAAAAATTGATTCAAAATATCATTTGGATTGTGCCTTATGTTGAATAATCACTTTTTTAAGCCTCAATGTGACTAAAATTGACATTTTTACAGACTTTTTCTCCTACTCAGAAGCTTTTATTTTGACCAATTTTAGGCATTAAAATGACTCTAAACACACTGTTTTAGTTCCAAAAGTGATAATTCACATGCAATAGTCATTTACAGTCAAAAAACTTTAATATTAAAAAAATTACCATTTTTGACCATATGGAGAAAGTTCGACAGGTCACGGGTCATCGTTTTTCATCAGAAAATAGATTTTTTGGACTTTAGTAAAATTGATTCAAAATGTCATTTGGATTGTGCCTCATGTTGAATAATTACTTTTTAAAGCCTCAATGTGACCAAAATTGACATTTTTACAGACTTTTTCTCCTACTCAGAGGCTTCTATTTTGACCAATTTCAGGCATTAAAATGACTCTAAACACACTTATTTTAGTTCCAAAAGTGATAGTTCACATGCAATAGTCATTTACAGTCAAAAAATTAAATATTAAAAAATTACTAATTTTGACCATATGGAGAAAGTTCGACAGGTCACGGGTCATCGTTTTTCATCAGAAAATTGATTTTTTGGACTGTAGAAAAATTGATTCAAAATGTCATTTGGATTGTGCCTTATGTTGAATAATCACTTTTTAAAGGCTCAATGTGACTAAAATTGACATTTTTACAGACCTTTTCTCCTACTCAGAGGCTTCTATGTTGACCAATTTCAGGCATTAAAATGACTCTAAACACACTTATTTTTGTTCCAAAAGTGATAATTCACATGCAATAGTCATTTACAGTCAAAAAATTAAATATTAAAAAATTACCATTTTTGACCATCTGGAGAAAGTTTGACAGGTCACGGGTCATCGTTTTTCATCAGAAAATTTATTTTATGGACTGTAGAAAAATTGATTCAAAATGTCATTTAGATTGTGCCTCATGTTGAATAACTAATTTTTTAAAGCCTCAATGTGACCAAAATTGCCATTTTTACAGACTTTTTCTCCTACTCAGAAGCTTCTATTTCGACCAATTTCAGGCATTAAAGTGACTCTAAACACACTTATTTTAGTTCCAAAAGTGATAATTCACATGCAATAGTCATTTACAGTCAAAAAATTACATATGAAAAAATTACTATTTTTGACCATATGGAGAAAGTTCGACAGGTCACGGGTCATCGTTTTTCATCAGAAAATTGATTTTTTGGACTGTAGAAAAATTGATTCCAAATGTCATTTGGATTGTGCCTCATGTTGAATAATCACTTTTTAAAGCCTCCATGTGACCAAAATTGACATTTTTACAGACTTTTTCTCCTACTCAGAGGCTTCTATTTTGACCAATTTCAGGCATTAAAATGACTCTAAACACACTTATTTTTGTTCCAAAAGTGATAATTCACATGCAATAGTCATTTACAGTCAAAAAATTAAATATCAAAAAATTACCATTTTTGACCATCTGGAGAAAGTTTGACAGGTCACGGGTCATCGTTTTTCATCAGAAAATTTATTTTATGGACTGTAGAAAAATTGATTCAAAATGTCATTTAGATTGTGCCTCATGTTGAATAACTACTTTTTAAAGCCTCAATGTGACCAAAATTGCCATTTTTACAGACTTTTTCTCCTACTCAGAAGCTTCTATTTTGACCAATTTCAGGCATTAAAATGAATCTAAACACACTTATTTTTGTTCCAAAAGTGATAATTCACATGCAATAGTCATTTACAGTCAAAAAATTAAATATTAAAAAATTACTATTTTTGACCATCTGGAGAAAGTTCGACAGGTCACGGGTCATCGTTTTTCATCAGAAAATTGATTTTTTGGACTGTAGAAAAATTGATTCAAAATGTCATTTGGATTGTGCCTTATGTTGAATAATCACTTTTTAAAGCCTCAATGTGACTAAAATTGACATTTTTACAGACCTTTTCTCCTACTCAGAGGCTTCTATTTTGACCAATTTCAGGCAAATCAAAATGACTCTAAACACACTTATTTTTGTTCCAAAAGTGATAATTCACATGCAATAGTCATTTACAGTCAAAAAATTAAATATTAAAAAATTACTATTTTTGACCATATGGAGAAAGTTCGACAGGTCACGGGTCATCGTTTTTCATCAGCAAATTGATTTTTTGGACTGTAGAAAAATTGATTCAAAATATCATTTGGATTGTGCCTTATGTTGAATAATCACTTTTTAAAGCCTCAATGTGACTAAAATTGACATTTTTACAGACTTTTTCTCCTACTCAGAAGCTTTTATTTTGACCAATTTTAGGCATTAAAATGACTCTAAACACACTGTTTTAGTTCCAAAAGTGATAATTCACATGCAATAGTCATTTACAGTCAAAAAACTTTAATATTAAAAAAATTACCATTTTTGACCATATGGAGAAAGTTCGACAGGTCACGGGTCATCGTTTTTCATCAGAAAATAGATTTTTTGGACTTTAGTAAAATTGATTCAAAATGTCATTTGGATTGTGCCTCATGTTGAATAATTACTTTTTAAAGCGTCAATGTGACCAAAATTGACATTTTTAAAGACTTTTTCTCCTACTCAGAGGCTTCTATTTTGACCAATTTCAGGCATTAAAATGACTCTAAACACACTTATTTTTGTTCCAAAAGTGATAATTCACATGCAATAGTCATTTACAGTCAAAAAATTAAATATGAAAAAATTACTATTTTTGACCATATGGAGAAAGTTCGACAGGTCACGGGTCATCGTTTTTCATCAGAAAATTGATTTTTTGGACTGTAGAAAAATTGATTCAAAATGTCATTTGGATTGTGCCTTATGTTGAATAATCACTTTTTAAAGGCTCAATGTGACTAAAATTGACATTTTTACAGACCTTTTCTCCTACTCAGAGGCTTCTATGTTGACCAATTTCAGGCATTAAAATGACTCTAAACACACTTATTTTTGTTCCAAAAGTGATAATTCACATGCAATAGTCATTTACAGTCAAAAAATTAAATATTAAAAAATTACCATTTTTGACCATCTGGAGAAAGTTTGACAGGTCACGGGTCATCGTTTTTCATCAGAAAATTTATTTTATGGACTGTAGAAAAATTGATTCAAAATGTCATTTAGATTGTGCCTCATGTTGAATAACTATTTTTTAAAGCCTCAATGTGACCAAAATTGCCATTTTTACAGACTTTTTCTACTACTCAGAAGCTTCTATTTCAACCAATTTCAGGCATTAAAATGACTCTAAACACACTTATTTTAGTTCCAAAAGTGACAATTCACATGCAATAGTCATTTACGGTCAAAAAATTACATATTAAAAAATTACTATTTTTGACCATATGGAGAAAGTTCGACAGGTCACGGGTCATCGTTTTTCATCAGAAAATAGATTTTTTGGACTTTAGTAAAATTGATTCAAAATGTCATTTGGATTGTGCCTCATGTTGAATAATTACTTTTTAAAGCCTCAATGTGACCAAAATTGACATTTTTACAGACTTTTTCTCCTACTCAGAGGCTTCTATTTTGACCAATTTCAGGCATTAAAATGACTCTAAACACACTTATTTTTGTTCCAAAAGTGATAATTCACATGCAATAGTCATTTACAGTCAAAAAATTAAATATTAAAAAATTACTATTTTTGACCATCTGGAGAAAGTTCGACAGGTCACAGGTCATCGTTTTTCATCAGAAAATTGATTTTTTGGACTGTAGAAAAATTGATTCAAAATGTCATTTGGATTGGGCCTCATGTTGAATAACTACTTGTTAAAGCCTCAATGTGACCAAAATTGCCATTTTTACAGACTTTTTCTCCTACTCAAAAGCTTCTATTTCGACCAATTTCAGGCATTAAAGTGACTCTAAACACACTTATTTTTGTTCCAAAAGTGATAATTCACATGCAATAGTCATTTACTGTCAAAAAATTAAATATTAAAAAATTACCATTTTTGACCATCTGGAGAAAGTTTGACAGGTCACGGGTCATCGTTTTTCATGAGAAAATTTATTTTATGGACTGTAGAAAAATTGATTCAAAATGTCATTTAGATTGTGCCTCATGTTGAATAACTACTTTTTAAAGCCTCAATGTGACCAAAATTGCCATTTTTACAGACTTTTTCTCCTACTCAGAAGCTTCTATTTCGACCAATTTCAGGCATTAAAGTGACTCTAAACACACTTATTTTTGTTCCAAAAGTGATAATTCACATGCAATAGTCATTTACAGTCAAAAATATAAATATTAAAAAATTACTAATTTTGACCATATGGAGAAAGTTCGACAGGTCACGGGTCATCGTTTTTCATCAGAAAATTGATTTTTTGTACTGTAGAAAAATTGATTCAAAATGTCATTTGGATTGTGCCTCATGTTGAATAATCACTTTTTAAAGCCTCAATGTGACCAAAATTGACATTTTTACAGACATTTTCTCCTACTCAGAGGCTTCAATTTCGACCAATTTCAGGCATTAAAGTGACTCTAAACACACTTATTTTTGTTCCAAAAGTTATAATTCACATGCAATAGTCATTTACAGTCAAAAAATTCAATATTAAAAAATTACTATTTTTGACCATCTGGAGAAAGTTTGACAGGTCACGGGTCATCGTTTTTCATGAGAAAATTTATTTTATGGACTGTAGAAAAATTGATTCAAAATGTCATTTAGATTGTGCCTCATGTTGAATAACTACTTTTTAAAGCCTCAATGTGACCAAAATTGCCATTTTTACAGACTTTTTCTCCTACTCAGAAGCTTCTATTTCGACCAATTTCAGGCATTAAAGTGACTCTAAACACACTTATTTTTGTTCCAAAAGTGATAATTCACATGCAATAGTCATTTACAGTCAAAAAATTAAATATTAAAAAATTACTATTTTTGACCATATGGAGAAAGTTTTACAGGTCACGGATCATCGTTTTTCATCAGAAAATTGATTTTTTGGACTGTAGAAAAATTGATTCAAAATGTCATTTGGATTGTGCCTTATGTTGAATAATCACTTTTTAAAGCCTCAATGTGACTAAAATTGACATTTTTACAGACTTTTTCTCCTACTCAGCTTTTATTTTGACCAATTTTAGGCATTAAAATGACTCTAAACACACTTATTTTAGTTCCAAAAGTGATAATTCACATGCAATAGTCATTTACAGTCAAAAAATTTTATTATTAAAAAATTACCATTTTTAACCATCTGGAGAAAATTCGACAGGTCACGGGTCATCGTTTTTCATCAGAAAATAGATTTTTTGGACTTTAGAAAAATTGATTCAAAATGTCATTTGGATTGTGCCTCATGTTGAATAATCACTTTTTAAAGCCTCCATGTGACCAAAATTGACATTTTTACAGACTTTTTCTCCTACTCAGAGGCTTCTATTTTGACCAATTTCAGGCATTAAAATGACTCTAAACACACTTATTTTTGTTCCAAAAGTGATAATTCACATGCAATAGTAATTTACAGTCAAAAAATTAAATATCAAAAAATTACCATTTTTGACCATCTGGAGAAAGTTTGACAGGTCACGGGTCATCGTTTTTCATCAGAAAATTTATTTTATGGACTGTAGAAAAATTGATTCAAAATGTCATTTGGATTGTGCCTTATGTTGAATAATCACTTTTTAAAGCCTCAATGTGACTAAAATTGACATTTTTACAGACCTTTTCTCCTACTCAGAGGCTTCTATTTTGACCAATTTCAGGCATTAAAATGACTCTAAACACACTTATTTTTGTTCCAAAAGTGATAATTCACATGCAATAGTCATTTACAGTCAAAAAATTAAATATTAAAAAATTACCATTTTTGACCATCTGGAGAAAGTTTGACAGGTCACGGGTCATCGTTTTTCATCAGAAAATTTATTTTATGGACTGTAGAAAAATTGATTCAAAATGTCATTTAGATTGTGCCTCATGTTGAATAACTACTTTTTAAAGCCTCAATGTGACCAAAATTGCCATTTTTACAGACTTTTTCTACTACTCAGAAGCTTCTATTTTGACCAATTTCAGGCATTAAAATGACTCTAAACACACTTATTTTTGTTCCAAAAGTGATAATTCACATGCAATAGTCATTTACAGTCAAAAAATTAAATATTAAAAAATTACCATTTTTGACCATCTGGAGAAAGTTTGACAGGTCACGGGTCATCGTTTTTCATCAGAAAATTAATTTTTTGGACTGTAGAAAAATTGATTCAAAATGTCATTTGGATTGTGCCTTATGTTGAATAATCACTTTTTAAAGCCTCAATGTGACTAAAATTGACATTTTTACAGACCTTTTCTCCTACTCAGAGGCTTCTATTTTGACCAATTTCAGGCATTAAAATGACTCTAAACACACTTATTTTTGTTCCAAAAGTGATAATTCACATGCAATAGTCATTTACAGTCAAAAAATTAAATATTAAAAAATTACCATTTTTGACCATCTGGAGAAAGTTTGACAGGTCACGGGTCATCATTTTTCATCAGAAAATAGATTTTTTGGACTTTAGAAAAATTGATTCAAAATGTCATTTGGATTGTGCCTCATGTTGAATAACTACTTTTTAAAGCCTCAATGTGACCAAAATTGCCATTTTTACAGACTTTTTCTACTACTCAGAAGCTTCTATTTCAACCAATTTCAGGCATTAAAATGACTCTAAACACACTTATTTTAGTTCCAAAAGTGATAATTCACATGCAATAGTCATTTACAGTCAAAACATTAAATATTAAAAAATTACTATTTTTGACCATATGGAGAAAGTTCGACAGGTCATGGGTCATCGTTTTTCATCAGAAAATTGATTTTTTGGACTGTAGAAAAATTGATTCAAAATGTCATTTGGATTGTGCCTTATGTTGAATAATCACTTTTTAAAGCCTCAATGTGACTAAAATTGACATTTTTACAGACCTTTTCTCCTACTCAGAGGCTTCTATTTTGACCAATTTCAGGCATTAAAATGACTCTAAACACACTTATTTTAGTTCCAAAAGTGATAATTCACATGCAATAGTCATTTACAGTCAAAAAATTAAATATTAAAAAATTACTAATTTTGACCATCTGGAGAAAGTTTGACAGGTCACGGGTCATCGTTTTTCATCAGAAAATGTATTTTATGGACTGTAGAAAAATTGATTCAAAATGTCATTTAGATTGTGCCTCATGTTGAATAACTACTTTTTAAAGCCTCAATGTGACCAAAATTGCCATTTTTACAGACTTTTTCTCCTACTCAGAAGCTTCTATTTCGACCAATTTCAGGCATTAAAGTGACTCTAAACACACTTATTTTTGTTCCAAAAGTGATAATTCACATGCAATAGTCATTTACAGTCAAAAAATTAAATATTAAAAAATTACTATTTTTGACCATATGGAGAAAGTTTTACAGGTCACGGATCATCGTTTTTCATCAGAAAATTGATTTTTTGGACTGTAGAAAAATTGATTCAAAATGTCATTTGGATTGTGCCTTATGTTGAATAATCACTTTTTAAAGCCTCAATGTGACTAAAATTGACATTTTTACAGACTTTTTCTCCTACTCAGCTTTTATTTTGACCAATTTTAGGCATTAAAATGACTCTAAACACACTTATTTTAGTTCCAAAAGTGATAATTCACATGCAATAGTCATTTACAGTCAAAAAATTTTATTATTAAAAAATTACCATTTTTAACCATCTGGAGAAAATTCGACAGGTCACGGGTCATCGTTTTTCATCAGAAAATAGATTTTTTGGACTTTAGAAAAATTGATTCAAAATGTCATTTGGATTGTGCCTCATGTTGAATAATCACTTTTTAAAGCCTCCATGTGACCAAAATTGACATTTTTACAGACTTTTTCTCCTACTCAGAGGCTTCTATTTTGACCAATTTCAGGCATTAAAATGACTCTAAACACACTTATTTTTGTTCCAAAAGTGATAATTCACATGCAATAGTCATTTACAGTCAAAAAATTAAATATCAAAAAATTACCATTTTTGACCATCTGGAGAAAGTTTGACAGGTCACGGGTCATCGTTTTTCATCAGAAAATTTATTTTATGGACTGTAGAAAAATTGATTCAAAATGTCATTTAGATTGTGCCTCATGTTGAATAACTACTTTTTAAAGCCTCAATGTGACCAAAATTGCCATTTTTACAGACTTTTTCTCCTACTCAGAAGCTTCTATTTTGACCAATTTCAGGCATTAAAATGAATCTAAACACACTTATTTTTGTTCCAAAAGTGATAATTCACATGCAATAGTCATTTACAGTCCAAAAATTAAATATTAAAAAATTACCATTTTTCACCATATGGAGAAAGTTTGACAGGTCACGGGTCATCGTTTTTCATCAGAAAATTTATTTTATGGACTGTAGAAAAATTGATTCAAAACGTCATTTAGATTGTGCCTCATGTTGAATAACTACTTTTTAAAGCCTCAATGTGACCAAAATTCCCATTTTTACAGACTTTTTCTCCTACTCAGAGGCTTCTATTTCGACCAATTTCAGGCATTAAAGTGACTCTAAACACACTTATTTTAGTTCCAAAAGTGATAATTCACATGCAATAGTCATTTACAGTCAAAAAATTAAATATTAAAAAATTACTATTTTTGACCATATGGAGAAAGTTCGACAGGTCACGGGTCATCGTTTTTCATCAGAAAATTGATTTTTTGGACTGTAGAAAAATTGATTCAAAATTTCATTTGGATTGTGCCTTATGTTGAATAATCACTTTTTAAAGCCTCAATGTGACTAAAATTGACATTTTTACAGACCTTTTCTCCTACTCAGAGGCTTCTATTTTGACCAATTTCAGGCATTAAATTGACTCTAAACACACTTATTTTTGTTCCAAAAGTGATAATTCACATGCAATAGTCATTTACAGTCAAAAAATTAAATATTAAAAAATTACTATTTTTGACCATCTGGAGAAAGTTTGACAGGTCACGGGTCATCGTTTTTCATCAGAAAATTAATTTTTTGGACTGTAGAAAAATTGATTCAAAATGTCATTTGGATTGTGCCTTATGTTGAATAATCACTTTTTAAAGCCTCAATGTGACTAAAATTGACATTTTTACAGACCTTTTCTCCTACTCAGAGGCTTCTATTTTGACCAATTTCAGGCATTAAAATGACTCTAAACACACTTATTTTTGTTCCAAAAGTGATAATTCACATGCAATAGTCATTTACAGTCAAAAAATTAAATATTAAAAAATTACTATTTTTGACCATCTGGAGAAAGTTTGACAGGTCACGGGTCATCATTTTTCATCAGAAAATAGATTTTTTGGACTTTAGAAAAATTGATTCAAAATGTCATTTGGATTGTGCCTCATGTTGAATAACTACTTTTTAAAGCCTCAATGTGACCAAAATTGCCATTTTTACAGACTTTTTCTACTACTCAGAAGCTTCTATTTCAACCAATTTCAGGCATTAAAATGACTCTAAACACACTTATTTTAGTTCCAAAAGTGATAATTCACATGCAATATTCATTTACAGTCAAAAAATTACATATTAAAAAATTAATATTTTTGACCATATGGAGAAAGTTCGACAGGTCACGGGTCATCGTTTTTCATCAGAAAATTTATTTTATGGACTGTAGAAAAATTGATTCAAAATGTCATTTAGATTGTGCCTCATGTTGAATAACTACTTTTTAAAGCCTCAATGTGACCAAAATTGCCATTTTTACAGACTTTTTCTCCTACTCAGAAGCTTCTATTTTGACCAATTTCAGGCATTAAAATGACTTTAAACACACTTATTTTTGTTCCAAAAGTGATAATTCACATGCAATAGTCATTTACAGTCAAAAAATTAAGTATTAAAAAATTACTATTTTTGACCATCTGGAGAAAGTTCGACAGGTCACGGGTCATCGTTTTTCATCAGAAATGTTTTTTATGGACTGTAGAAAAATTGATTCAAAATGTCATTTGGATTGTGCCTCATGTTGAATAACTACTTTTTAAAGCCTCAATGTGACCAAAATTCCCATTTTTACAGACTTTTTCTCCTACTCAGAGGCTTCTATTTCGACCAATTTCAGGCATTAAAGTGACTCTAAACACACTTATTTTAGTTCCAAAAGTGATAATTCACATGCAATAGTCATTTACAGTCAAAACATTAAATATTAAAAAATTACTATTTTTGACCATATGGAGAAAGTTCGACAGGTCACGGGTCATCGTTTTTCATCAGAAAATTGATTTTTTGGACTGTAGAAAAATTGATTCAAAATGTCATTTGGATTGTGCCTTATGTTGAATAATCACTTTTTAAAGCCTCAATGTGACTAAAATTGACATTTTTACAGACCTTTTCTCCTACTCAGAGGCTTCTATTTTGACCAATTTCAGGCATTAAAATGACTCTAAACACACTTATTTCTGTTCCAAAAGTGATAATTTACATACAATAGTCATTTACAGTCAAAAAATTAAATATTAAAAAATTACCATTTTTGACCATCTGGAGAAAGTTTGACAGGTCACGGGTCATCGTTTTTCATCAGAAAATTTATTTTATGGACTGTAGAAAAATTGATTCAAAATGTCATTTAGATTGTGCCTCATGTTGAATAACTACTTTTTAAAGCCTCAATGTGACCAAAATTGCCATTTTTACAGACTTTTTCTCCTACTCAGAAGCTTCTATTTCGACCAATTTCAGGCATTAAAGTGACTCTAAACACACTTATTTTAGTTCCAAAAGTGATAATTCACATGCAATAGTCATTTACAGTCAAAAAATTAAATATTAAAAAATTACTATTTTTGACCATATGGAGAAAGTTCGACAGGTCACGGGTCATCGTTTTTCATCAGAAAATTGATTTTTTGGTCTGTAGAAAAATTGATTCAAAATGTCATTTGGATTGTGCCTTATGTTGAATAATCACTTTTTAAAGCCTCAATGTGACTAAAATTGACATTTTTACAGACCTTTTCTCCTACTCAGAGGCTTCTATTTTGACCAATTTCATGCATTAAAATGATTCTAAACACACTTATTTTTGTTCCAAAAGTGATAATTCACATGCAATAGTCATTTACAGTCAAAAAATAAATATTACAAAATTACTATTTTTGACCATATGGAGAAAGTTCGACAGGTCACGGGTCATCGTTTTTCATCGGAAAATTGATTTTTTGGTCTGTAGAAAAATTGATTCAAAATGTCATTTGGATTGTGCCTTATGTTGAATAATCACTTTTTAAAGCCTCAATGTGACTAAAATTGACATTTTTAGAGACCTTTTCTCCTACTCAGAGGCTTCTATTTTGACCAATTTCAGGCATTAAAATGACTCTAAACACACTTATTTTTGTTCCAAAAGTGATAATTCACATGCAATAGTCATTTACAGTCAAAAAATTAAATATTAAAAAATTACCATTTTTGACCATCTGGAGAAAGTTTGACAGGTCACGGGTCATCGTTTTTCATCAGAAAATTTATTTTATGGACTGTAGAAAAATTGATTCAAAATGTCATTTAGATTGTGCCTCATGTTGAATAACTACTTTTTAAAGCCTCAATGTGACCAAAATTGCCATTTTTACAGACTTTTTCTACTACTCAGAAGCTTCTATTTTGACCAATTTCAGGCATTAAAATGACTCTAAACACACTTATTTTTGTTCCAAAAGTGATAATTCACATGCAATAGTCATTTACAGTCAAAAAATTAAATATTAAAAAATTACCATTTTTGACCATCTGGAGAAAGTTTGACAGGTCACGGGTCATCATTTTTCATCAGAAAATAGATTTTTTGGACTTTAGAAAAATTGATTCAAAATGTCATTTGGATTGTGCCTCATGTTGAATAACTACTTTTTAAAGCCTCAATGTGACCAAAATTGCCATTTTTACAGACTTTTTCTACTACTCAGAAGCTTCTATTTCAACCAATTTCAGGCATTAAAATGACTCTAAACACACTTATTTTAGTTCCAAAAGTGATAATTCCCATGCAATAGTCATTTACAGTCAAAAAATTACATATTAAAAAATTAATATTTTTGACCATATGGAGAAAGTTCGACAAGTACGGGTCATCGTTTTTCATCAGAAAATTGATTTTTTGGACTGTAGAAAAATTGATTCAAAATGTCATTTGGATTGTGCCTCATGTTGAATAATCACTTTTTAAAGCCTCAATGTGACCACAATTGCCATTTTTACAGACTTTTTCTCCTACTCAGAAGCTTCTATTTTGACCAATTTCAGGCATTAAAGTGACTCTAAACAAACTTATTTTTGATCCAAAAGTGATATTTCACATGCAATAGTCATTTACAGTCAAAAAATTAAATATTAAAAAATTACTATTTTTGACCATATGGAGAAAGTTCGACAGGTCACGGGTCATCGTTTTTTTTTAGCAAATTGATTTTTTGGACTGTAGAAAAATTGATTCAAAATATCATTTGGATTGTGCCTTATGTTGAATAATCACTTTTTAAAGCCTCAATGTGACTAAAATTGACATTTTTACAGACTTTTTCTCCTACTCAGAAGCTTTTATTTTGACCAATTTTAGGCATTAAAATGACTCTAAACACACTGTTTTAGTTCCAAAAGTGATAATTCACATGCAATAGTCATTTACAGTCAAAAAACTTTAATATTAAAAAATTACCATTTTTGACCATATGGAGAAAGTTCGACAGGTCACGGGTCATCGTTTTTCATCAGAAAATAGATTTTTTGGACTTTAGTAAAATTGATTCAAAATGTCATTTGGATTGTGCCTCATGTTGAATAATTACTTTTTAAAGCCTCAATGTGACCAAAATTGACATTTTTACAGACTTTTTCTCCTACTCAGAGGCTTCTATTTTGACTAATTTCAGGCATTAAAATGACTCTAAACACACTTATTTTAGTTCCAAAAGTGATAATTCACATGCAATAGTCATTAACAGTCAAAAAATTAAATATTAAAAAATGACTAATTTTGACCATATGGAGAAAGTTCGACAGGTCACGGGTCATCGTTTTTCATCAGAAAATTGATTTTTTGGACTGTAGAAAAATTGATTCAAAATGTAATTTGGATTGTGCCTCATGTTGAATAATCACTTTTTAAAGCCTCAATGTGACCAAAATTGCCATTTTTACAGACTTTTTCTCCTACTCAGAGGCTTCTATTTTGACCAATTTCAGGCATTAAAATGACTCTAAACACACTTATTTTTGTTCCAAAAGTGATAATTCACATGCAATAGTCATTTACAGTCAAAAAATTAAATATTAAAAAATTACCATTTTTGACCAATCGCGAGAAAGTTTGACAGGTCACGGGTCATCGTTTTTCATCAGAAAATTTATTTTATGGACTGTAGAAAAATTGATTCAAAATGTCATTTAGATTGTGCCTCATGTTGAATAACTACTTTTTAAAGCCTCAATATGACCAAAATTGCCATTTTTACAGACTTTTTCTCCTACTCAGAGGCTTCTATTTCGACCAATTTCAGGCATTAAAGTGACTCTAAACACACTTATTTTAGTTCCAAAAGTGATAATTCACATGCAATAGTCATTTACAGTCAAAAAATTAAATATTAAAAAATTACTATTTTTGACCATATGGAGAAAGTTCGACAGGTCACGGGTCATCGTTTTTCATCAGAAAATTGATTTTTTGGACTGTAGAAAAATTGATTCAAAATTTCATTTGGATTGTGCCTTATGTTGAATAATCACTTTTTAAAGCCTCAATGTGACTAAAATTGACATTTTTACAGACCTTTTCTCCTACTCAGAGGCTTCTATTTTGACCAATTTCAGGCATTAAATTGACTCTAAACACACTTATTTTTGTTCCAAAAGTGATAATTCACATGCAATAGTCATTTACAGTCAAAAAATTAAATATTAAAAAATTACTATTTTTGACCATCTGGAGAAAGTTTGACAGGTCACGGGTCATCGTTTTTCATCAGAAAATTAATTTTTTGGACTGTAGAAAAATTGATTCAAAATGTCATTTGGATTGTGCCTTATGTTGAATAATCACTTTTTAAAGCCTCAATGTGACTAAAATTGACATTTTTACAGACCTTTTCTCCTACTCAGAGGCTTCTATTTTGACCAATTTCAGGCATTAAAATGACTCTAAACACACTTATTTTTGTTCCAAAAGTGATAATTCACATGCAATAGTCATTTACAGTCAAAAAATTAAATATTAAAAAATTACTATTTTTGACCATCTGGAGAAAGTTTGACAGGTCACGGGTCATCATTTTTCATCAGAAAATAGATTTTTTGGACTTTAGAAAAATTGATTCAAAATGTCATTTGGATTGTGCCTCATGTTGAATAACTACTTTTTAAAGCCTCAATGTGACCAAAATTGCCATTTTTACAGACTTTTTCTACTACTCAGAAGCTTCTATTTCAACCAATTTCAGGCATTAAAATGACTCTAAACACACTTATTTTAGTTCCAAAAGTGATAATTCACATGCAATATTCATTTACAGTCAAAAAATTACATATTAAAAAATTAATATTTTTGACCATATGGAGAAAGTTCGACAGGTCACGGGTCATCGTTTTTCATCAGAAAATTTATTTTATGGACTGTAGAAAAATTGATTCAAAATGTCATTTAGATTGTGCCTCATGTTGAATAACTACTTTTTAAAGCCTCAATGTGACCAAAATTGCCATTTTTACAGACTTTTTCTCCTACTCAGAAGCTTCTATTTTGACCAATTTCAGGCATTAAAATGACTTTAAACACACTTATTTTTGTTCCAAAAGTGATAATTCACATGCAATAGTCATTTACAGTCAAAAAATTAAGTATTAAAAAATTACTATTTTTGACCATCTGGAGAAAGTTCGACAGGTCACGGGTCATCGTTTTTCATCAGAAATGTTTTTTATGGACTGTAGAAAAATTGATTCAAAATGTCATTTGGATTGTGCCTCATGTTGAATAACTACTTTTTAAAGCCTCAATGTGACCAAAATTCCCATTTTTACAGACTTTTTCTCCTACTCAGAGGCTTCTATTTCGACCAATTTCAGGCATTAAAGTGACTCTAAACACACTTATTTTAGTTCCAAAAGTGATAATTCACATGCAATAGTCATTTACAGTCAAAACATTAAATATTAAAAAATTACTATTTTTGACCATATGGAGAAAGTTCGACAGGTCACGGGTCATCGTTTTTCATCAGAAAATTGATTTTTTGGACTGTAGAAAAATTGATTCAAAATGTCATTTGGATTGTGCCTTATGTTGAATAATCACTTTTTAAAGCCTCAATGTGACTAAAATTGACATTTTTACAGACCTTTTCTCCTACTCAGAGGCTTCTATTTTGACCAATTTCAGGCATTAAAATGACTCTAAACACACTTATTTCTGTTCCAAAAGTGATAATTTACATACAATAGTCATTTACAGTCAAAAAATTAAATATTAAAAAATTACCATTTTTGACCATCTGGAGAAAGTTTGACAGGTCACGGGTCATCGTTTTTCATCAGAAAATTTATTTTATGGACTGTAGAAAAATTGATTCAAAATGTCATTTAGATTGTGCCTCATGTTGAATAACTACTTTTTAAAGCCTCAATGTGACCAAAATTGCCATTTTTACAGACTTTTTCTCCTACTCAGAAGCTTCTATTTCGACCAATTTCAGGCATTAAAGTGACTCTAAACACACTTATTTTAGTTCCAAAAGTGATAATTCACATGCAATAGTCATTTACAGTCAAAAAATTAAATATTAAAAAATTACTATTTTTGACCATATGGAGAAAGTTCGACAGGTCACGGGTCATCGTTTTTCATCAGAAAATTGATTTTTTGGTCTGTAGAAAAATTGATTCAAAATGTCATTTGGATTGTGCCTTATGTTGAATAATCACTTTTTAAAGCCTCAATGTGACTAAAATTGACATTTTTACAGACCTTTTCTCCTACTCAGAGGCTTCTATTTTGACCAATTTCATGCATTAAAATGATTCTAAACACACTTATTTTTGTTCCAAAAGTGATAATTCACATGCAATAGTCATTTACAGTCAAAAAATAAATATTACAAAATTACTATTTTTGACCATATGGAGAAAGTTCGACAGGTCACGGGTCATCGTTTTTCATCGGAAAATTGATTTTTTGGTCTGTAGAAAAATTGATTCAAAATGTCATTTGGATTGTGCCTTATGTTGAATAATCACTTTTTAAAGCCTCAATGTGACTAAAATTGACATTTTTAGAGACCTTTTCTCCTACTCAGAGGCTTCTATTTTGACCAATTTCAGGCATTAAAATGACTCTAAACACACTTATTTTTGTTCCAAAAGTGATAATTCACATGCAATAGTCATTTACAGTCAAAAAATTAAATATTAAAAAATTACCATTTTTGACCATCTGGAGAAAGTTTGACAGGTCACGGGTCATCGTTTTTCATCAGAAAATTTATTTTATGGACTGTAGAAAAATTGATTCAAAATGTCATTTAGATTGTGCCTCATGTTGAATAACTACTTTTTAAAGCCTCAATGTGACCAAAATTGCCATTTTTACAGACTTTTTCTACTACTCAGAAGCTTCTATTTTGACCAATTTCAGGCATTAAAATGACTCTAAACACACTTATTTTTGTTCCAAAAGTGATAATTCACATGCAATAGTCATTTACAGTCAAAAAATTAAATATTAAAAAATTACCATTTTTGACCATCTGGAGAAAGTTTGACAGGTCACGGGTCATCATTTTTCATCAGAAAATAGATTTTTTGGACTTTAGAAAAATTGATTCAAAATGTCATTTGGATTGTGCCTCATGTTGAATAACTACTTTTTAAAGCCTCAATGTGACCAAAATTGCCATTTTTACAGACTTTTTCTACTACTCAGAAGCTTCTATTTCAACCAATTTCAGGCATTAAAATGACTCTAAACACACTTATTTTAGTTCCAAAAGTGATAATTCCCATGCAATAGTCATTTACAGTCAAAAAATTACATATTAAAAAATTAATATTTTTGACCATATGGAGAAAGTTCGACAAGTACGGGTCATCGTTTTTCATCAGAAAATTGATTTTTTGGACTGTAGAAAAATTGATTCAAAATGTCATTTGGATTGTGCCTCATGTTGAATAATCACTTTTTAAAGCCTCAATGTGACCACAATTGCCATTTTTACAGACTTTTTCTCCTACTCAGAAGCTTCTATTTTGACCAATTTCAGGCATTAAAGTGACTCTAAACAAACTTATTTTTGATCCAAAAGTGATATTTCACATGCAATAGTCATTTACAGTCAAAAAATTAAATATTAAAAAATTACTATTTTTGACCATATGGAGAAAGTTCGACAGGTCACGGGTCATCGTTTTTTTTTAGCAAATTGATTTTTTGGACTGTAGAAAAATTGATTCAAAATATCATTTGGATTGTGCCTTATGTTGAATAATCACTTTTTAAAGCCTCAATGTGACTAAAATTGACATTTTTACAGACTTTTTCTCCTACTCAGAAGCTTTTATTTTGACCAATTTTAGGCATTAAAATGACTCTAAACACACTGTTTTAGTTCCAAAAGTGATAATTCACATGCAATAGTCATTTACAGTCAAAAAACTTTAATATTAAAAAATTACCATTTTTGACCATATGGAGAAAGTTCGACAGGTCACGGGTCATCGTTTTTCATCAGAAAATAGATTTTTTGGACTTTAGTAAAATTGATTCAAAATGTCATTTGGATTGTGCCTCATGTTGAATAATTACTTTTTAAAGCCTCAATGTGACCAAAATTGACATTTTTACAGACTTTTTCTCCTACTCAGAGGCTTCTATTTTGACTAATTTCAGGCATTAAAATGACTCTAAACACACTTATTTTAGTTCCAAAAGTGATAATTCACATGCAATAGTCATTAACAGTCAAAAAATTAAATATTAAAAAATGACTAATTTTGACCATATGGAGAAAGTTCGACAGGTCACGGGTCATCGTTTTTCATCAGAAAATTGATTTTTTGGACTGTAGAAAAATTGATTCAAAATGTAATTTGGATTGTGCCTCATGTTGAATAATCACTTTTTAAAGCCTCAATGTGACCAAAATTGCCATTTTTACAGACTTTTTCTCCTACTCAGAGGCTTCTATTTTGACCAATTTCAGGCATTAAAATGACTCTAAACACACTTATTTTTGTTCCAAAAGTGATAATTCACATGCAATAGTCATTTACAGTCAAAAAATTAAATATTAAAAAATTACCATTTTTGACCAATCGCGAGAAAGTTTGACAGGTCACGGGTCATCGTTTTTCATCAGAAAATTTATTTTATGGACTGTAGAAAAATTGATTCAAAATGTCATTTAGATTGTGCCTCATGTTGAATAACTACTTTTTAAAGCCTCAATATGACCAAAATTGCCATTTTTACAGACTTTTTCTCCTACTCAGAGGCTTCTATTTCGACCAATTTCAGGCATTAAAGTGACTCTAAACACACTTATTTTAGTTCCAAAAGTGATAATTCACATGCAATAGTCATTTACAGTCAAAAAATTAAATATTAAAAAATTACTATTTTTGACCATATGGAGAAAGTTCGACAGGTCACGGGTCATCGTTTTTCATCAGAAAATTGATTTTTTGGACTGTAGAAAAATTGATTCAAAATTTCATTTGGATTGTGCCTTATGTTGAATAATCACTTTTTAAAGCCTCAATGTGACTAAAATTGACATTTTTACAGACCTTTTCTCCTACTCAGAGGCTTCTATTTTGACCAATTTCAGGCATTAAATTGACTCTAAACACACTTATTTTTGTTCCAAAAGTGATAATTCACATGCAATAGTCATTTACAGTCAAAAAATTAAATATTAAAAAATTACTATTTTTGACCATCTGGAGAAAGTTTGACAGGTCACGGGTCATCGTTTTTCATCAGAAAATTAATTTTTTGGACTGTAGAAAAATTGATTCAAAATGTCATTTGGATTGTGCCTTATGTTGAATAATCACTTTTTAAAGCCTCAATGTGACTAAAATTGACATTTTTACAGACCTTTTCTCCTACTCAGAGGCTTCTATTTTGACCAATTTCAGGCATTAAAATGACTCTAAACACACTTATTTTTGTTCCAAAAGTGATAATTCACATGCAATAGTCATTTACAGTCAAAAAATTAAATATTAAAAAATTACTATTTTTGACCATCTGGAGAAAGTTTGACAGGTCACGGGTCATCATTTTTCATCAGAAAATAGATTTTTTGGACTTTAGAAAAATTGATTCAAAATGTCATTTGGATTGTGCCTCATGTTGAATAACTACTTTTTAAAGCCTCAATGTGACCAAAATTGCCATTTTTACAGACTTTTTCTACTACTCAGAAGCTTCTATTTCAACCAATTTCAGGCATTAAAATGACTCTAAACACACTTATTTTAGTTCCAAAAGTGATAATTCACATGCAATATTCATTTACAGTCAAAAAATTACATATTAAAAAATTAATATTTTTGACCATATGGAGAAAGTTCGACAGGTCACGGGTCATCGTTTTTCATCAGAAAATTTATTTTATGGACTGTAGAAAAATTGATTCAAAATGTCATTTAGATTGTGCCTCATGTTGAATAACTACTTTTTAAAGCCTCAATGTGACCAAAATTGCCATTTTTACAGACTTTTTCTCCTACTCAGAAGCTTCTATTTTGACCAATTTCAGGCATTAAAATGACTTTAAACACACTTATTTTTGTTCCAAAAGTGATAATTCACATGCAATAGTCATTTACAGTCAAAAAATTAAGTATTAAAAAATTACTATTTTTGACCATCTGGAGAAAGTTCGACAGGTCACGGGTCATCGTTTTTCATCAGAAATGTTTTTTATGGACTGTAGAAAAATTGATTCAAAATGTCATTTGGATTGTGCCTCATGTTGAATAACTACTTTTTAAAGCCTCAATGTGACCAAAATTCCCATTTTTACAGACTTTTTCTCCTACTCAGAGGCTTCTATTTCGACCAATTTCAGGCATTAAAGTGACTCTAAACACACTTATTTTAGTTCCAAAAGTGATAATTCACATGCAATAGTCATTTACAGTCAAAACATTAAATATTAAAAAATTACTATTTTTGACCATATGGAGAAAGTTCGACAGGTCACGGGTCATCGTTTTTCATCAGAAAATTGATTTTTTGGACTGTAGAAAAATTGATTCAAAATGTCATTTGGATTGTGCCTTATGTTGAATAATCACTTTTTAAAGCCTCAATGTGACTAAAATTGACATTTTTACAGACCTTTTCTCCTACTCAGAGGCTTCTATTTTGACCAATTTCAGGCATTAAAATGACTCTAAACACACTTATTTCTGTTCCAAAAGTGATAATTTACATACAATAGTCATTTACAGTCAAAAAATTAAATATTAAAAAATTACCATTTTTGACCATCTGGAGAAAGTTTGACAGGTCACGGGTCATCGTTTTTCATCAGAAAATTTATTTTATGGACTGTAGAAAAATTGATTCAAAATGTCATTTAGATTGTGCCTCATGTTGAATAACTACTTTTTAAAGCCTCAATGTGACCAAAATTGCCATTTTTACAGACTTTTTCTCCTACTCAGAAGCTTCTATTTCGACCAATTTCAGGCATTAAAGTGACTCTAAACACACTTATTTTAGTTCCAAAAGTGATAATTCACATGCAATAGTCATTTACAGTCAAAAAATTAAATATTAAAAAATTACTATTTTTGACCATATGGAGAAAGTTCGACAGGTCACGGGTCATCGTTTTTCATCAGAAAATTGATTTTTTGGTCTGTAGAAAAATTGATTCAAAATGTCATTTGGATTGTGCCTTATGTTGAATAATCACTTTTTAAAGCCTCAATGTGACTAAAATTGACATTTTTACAGACCTTTTCTCCTACTCAGAGGCTTCTATTTTGACCAATTTCATGCATTAAAATGATTCTAAACACACTTATTTTTGTTCCAAAAGTGATAATTCACATGCAATAGTCATTTACAGTCAAAAAATAAATATTACAAAATTACTATTTTTGACCATATGGAGAAAGTTCGACAGGTCACGGGTCATCGTTTTTCATCGGAAAATTGATTTTTTGGTCTGTAGAAAAATTGATTCAAAATGTCATTTGGATTGTGCCTTATGTTGAATAATCACTTTTTAAAGCCTCAATGTGACTAAAATTGACATTTTTAGAGACCTTTTCTCCTACTCAGAGGCTTCTATTTTGACCAATTTCAGGCATTAAAATGACTCTAAACACACTTATTTTTGTTCCAAAAGTGATAATTCACATGCAATAGTCATTTACAGTCAAAAAATTAAATATTAAAAAATTACCATTTTTGACCATCTGGAGAAAGTTTGACAGGTCACGGGTCATCGTTTTTCATCAGAAAATTTATTTTATGGACTGTAGAAAAATTGATTCAAAATGTCATTTAGATTGTGCCTCATGTTGAATAACTACTTTTTAAAGCCTCAATGTGACCAAAATTGCCATTTTTACAGACTTTTTCTACTACTCAGAAGCTTCTATTTTGACCAATTTCAGGCATTAAAATGACTCTAAACACACTTATTTTTGTTCCAAAAGTGATAATTCACATGCAATAGTCATTTACAGTCAAAAAATTAAATATTAAAAAATTACCATTTTTGACCATCTGGAGAAAGTTTGACAGGTCACGGGTCATCATTTTTCATCAGAAAATAGATTTTTTGGACTTTAGAAAAATTGATTCAAAATGTCATTTGGATTGTGCCTCATGTTGAATAACTACTTTTTAAAGCCTCAATGTGACCAAAATTGCCATTTTTACAGACTTTTTCTACTACTCAGAAGCTTCTATTTCAACCAATTTCAGGCATTAAAATGACTCTAAACACACTTATTTTAGTTCCAAAAGTGATAATTCCCATGCAATAGTCATTTACAGTCAAAAAATTACATATTAAAAAATTAATATTTTTGACCATATGGAGAAAGTTCGACAAGTACGGGTCATCGTTTTTCATCAGAAAATTGATTTTTTGGACTGTAGAAAAATTGATTCAAAATGTCATTTGGATTGTGCCTCATGTTGAATAATCACTTTTTAAAGCCTCAATGTGACCACAATTGCCATTTTTACAGACTTTTTCTCCTACTCAGAAGCTTCTATTTTGACCAATTTCAGGCATTAAAGTGACTCTAAACAAACTTATTTTTGATCCAAAAGTGATATTTCACATGCAATAGTCATTTACAGTCAAAAAATTAAATATTAAAAAATTACTATTTTTGACCATATGGAGAAAGTTCGACAGGTCACGGGTCATCGTTTTTTTTTAGCAAATTGATTTTTTGGACTGTAGAAAAATTGATTCAAAATATCATTTGGATTGTGCCTTATGTTGAATAATCACTTTTTAAAGCCTCAATGTGACTAAAATTGACATTTTTACAGACTTTTTCTCCTACTCAGAAGCTTTTATTTTGACCAATTTTAGGCATTAAAATGACTCTAAACACACTGTTTTAGTTCCAAAAGTGATAATTCACATGCAATAGTCATTTACAGTCAAAAAACTTTAATATTAAAAAATTACCATTTTTGACCATATGGAGAAAGTTCGACAGGTCACGGGTCATCGTTTTTCATCAGAAAATAGATTTTTTGGACTTTAGTAAAATTGATTCAAAATGTCATTTGGATTGTGCCTCATGTTGAATAATTACTTTTTAAAGCCTCAATGTGACCAAAATTGACATTTTTACAGACTTTTTCTCCTACTCAGAGGCTTCTATTTTGACTAATTTCAGGCATTAAAATGACTCTAAACACACTTATTTTAGTTCCAAAAGTGATAATTCACATGCAATAGTCATTAACAGTCAAAAAATTAAATATTAAAAAATGACTAATTTTGACCATATGGAGAAAGTTCGACAGGTCACGGGTCATCGTTTTTCATCAGAAAATTGATTTTTTGGACTGTAGAAAAATTGATTCAAAATGTAATTTGGATTGTGCCTCATGTTGAATAATCACTTTTTAAAGCCTCAATGTGACCAAAATTGCCATTTTTACAGACTTTTTCTCCTACTCAGAGGCTTCTATTTTGACCAATTTCAGGCATTAAAATGACTCTAAACACACTTATTTTTGTTCCAAAAGTGATAATTCACATGCAATAGTCATTTACAGTCAAAAAATTAAATATTAAAAAATTACCATTTTTGACCAATCGCGAGAAAGTTTGACAGGTCACGGGTCATCGTTTTTCATCAGAAAATTTATTTTATGGACTGTAGAAAAATTGATTCAAAATGTCATTTAGATTGTGCCTCATGTTGAATAACTACTTTTTAAAGCCTCAATATGACCAAAATTGCCATTTTTACAGACTTTTTCTCCTACTCAGAGGCTTCTATTTCGACCAATTTCAGGCATTAAAGTGACTCTAAACACACTTATTTTAGTTCCAAAAGTGATAATTCACATGCAATAGTCATTTACAGTCAAAAAATTAAATATTAAAAAATTACTATTTTTGACCATATGGAGAAAGTTCGACAGGTCACGGGTCATCGTTTTTCATCAGAAAATTGATTTTTTGGACTGTAGAAAAATTGATTCAAAATTTCATTTGGATTGTGCCTTATGTTGAATAATCACTTTTTAAAGCCTCAATGTGACTAAAATTGACATTTTTACAGACCTTTTCTCCTACTCAGAGGCTTCTATTTTGACCAATTTCAGGCATTAAATTGACTCTAAACACACTTATTTTTGTTCCAAAAGTGATAATTCACATGCAATAGTCATTTACAGTCAAAAAATTAAATATTAAAAAATTACTATTTTTGACCATCTGGAGAAAGTTTGACAGGTCACGGGTCATCGTTTTTCATCAGAAAATTAATTTTTTGGACTGTAGAAAAATTGATTCAAAATGTCATTTGGATTGTGCCTTATGTTGAATAATCACTTTTTAAAGCCTCAATGTGACTAAAATTGACATTTTTACAGACCTTTTCTCCTACTCAGAGGCTTCTATTTTGACCAATTTCAGGCATTAAAATGACTCTAAACACACTTATTTTTGTTCCAAAAGTGATAATTCACATGCAATAGTCATTTACAGTCAAAAAATTAAATATTAAAAAATTACTATTTTTGACCATCTGGAGAAAGTTTGACAGGTCACGGGTCATCATTTTTCATCAGAAAATAGATTTTTTGGACTTTAGAAAAATTGATTCAAAATGTCATTTGGATTGTGCCTCATGTTGAATAACTACTTTTTAAAGCCTCAATGTGACCAAAATTGCCATTTTTACAGACTTTTTCTACTACTCAGAAGCTTCTATTTCAACCAATTTCAGGCATTAAAATGACTCTAAACACACTTATTTTAGTTCCAAAAGTGATAATTCACATGCAATATTCATTTACAGTCAAAAAATTACATATTAAAAAATTAATATTTTTGACCATATGGAGAAAGTTCGACAGGTCACGGGTCATCGTTTTTCATCAGAAAATTTATTTTATGGACTGTAGAAAAATTGATTCAAAATGTCATTTAGATTGTGCCTCATGTTGAATAACTACTTTTTAAAGCCTCAATGTGACCAAAATTGCCATTTTTACAGACTTTTTCTCCTACTCAGAAGCTTCTATTTTGACCAATTTCAGGCATTAAAATGACTTTAAACACACTTATTTTTGTTCCAAAAGTGATAATTCACATGCAATAGTCATTTACAGTCAAAAAATTAAGTATTAAAAAATTACTATTTTTGACCATCTGGAGAAAGTTCGACAGGTCACGGGTCATCGTTTTTCATCAGAAATGTTTTTTATGGACTGTAGAAAAATTGATTCAAAATGTCATTTGGATTGTGCCTCATGTTGAATAACTACTTTTTAAAGCCTCAATGTGACCAAAATTCCCATTTTTACAGACTTTTTCTCCTACTCAGAGGCTTCTATTTCGACCAATTTCAGGCATTAAAGTGACTCTAAACACACTTATTTTAGTTCCAAAAGTGATAATTCACATGCAATAGTCATTTACAGTCAAAACATTAAATATTAAAAAATTACTATTTTTGACCATATGGAGAAAGTTCGACAGGTCACGGGTCATCGTTTTTCATCAGAAAATTGATTTTTTGGACTGTAGAAAAATTGATTCAAAATGTCATTTGGATTGTGCCTTATGTTGAATAATCACTTTTTAAAGCCTCAATGTGACTAAAATTGACATTTTTACAGACCTTTTCTCCTACTCAGAGGCTTCTATTTTGACCAATTTCAGGCATTAAAATGACTCTAAACACACTTATTTCTGTTCCAAAAGTGATAATTTACATACAATAGTCATTTACAGTCAAAAAATTAAATATTAAAAAATTACCATTTTTGACCATCTGGAGAAAGTTTGACAGGTCACGGGTCATCGTTTTTCATCAGAAAATTTATTTTATGGACTGTAGAAAAATTGATTCAAAATGTCATTTAGATTGTGCCTCATGTTGAATAACTACTTTTTAAAGCCTCAATGTGACCAAAATTGCCATTTTTACAGACTTTTTCTCCTACTCAGAAGCTTCTATTTCGACCAATTTCAGGCATTAAAGTGACTCTAAACACACTTATTTTAGTTCCAAAAGTGATAATTCACATGCAATAGTCATTTACAGTCAAAAAATTAAATATTAAAAAATTACTATTTTTGACCATATGGAGAAAGTTCGACAGGTCACGGGTCATCGTTTTTCATCAGAAAATTGATTTTTTGGTCTGTAGAAAAATTGATTCAAAATGTCATTTGGATTGTGCCTTATGTTGAATAATCACTTTTTAAAGCCTCAATGTGACTAAAATTGACATTTTTACAGACCTTTTCTCCTACTCAGAGGCTTCTATTTTGACCAATTTCATGCATTAAAATGATTCTAAACACACTTATTTTTGTTCCAAAAGTGATAATTCACATGCAATAGTCATTTACAGTCAAAAAATAAATATTACAAAATTACTATTTTTGACCATATGGAGAAAGTTCGACAGGTCACGGGTCATCGTTTTTCATCGGAAAATTGATTTTTTGGTCTGTAGAAAAATTGATTCAAAATGTCATTTGGATTGTGCCTTATGTTGAATAATCACTTTTTAAAGCCTCAATGTGACTAAAATTGACATTTTTAGAGACCTTTTCTCCTACTCAGAGGCTTCTATTTTGACCAATTTCAGGCATTAAAATGATTCTAAACACACTTATTTTTGTTCCAAAAGTGATAATTCACATGCAATAGTCATTTACAGTCAAAAAATAAATATTACAAAATTACTATTTTTGACCATATGGAGAAAGTTCGACAGGTCACGGGTCATCGTTTTTCATCGGAAAATTGATTTTTTGGTCTGTAGAAAAATTGATTCAAAATGTCATTTGGATTGTGCCTTATGTTGAATAATCACTTTTTAAAGCCTCAATGTGACTAAAATTGACATTTTTAGAGACCTTTTCTCCTACTCAGAGGCTTCTATTTTGACCAATTTCAGGCATTAAAATGACTCTAAACACACTTATTTTTGTTCCAAAAGTGATAATTCACATGCAATAGTCATTTACAGTCAAAAAATTAAATATTAAAAAATTACCATTTTTGACCATCTGGAGAAAGTTTGACAGGTCACGGGTCATCGTTTTTCATCAGAAAATTTATTTTATGGACTGTAGAAAAATTGATTCAAAATGTCATTTAGATTGTG
This sequence comes from Triturus cristatus, assembly GCF_964204655.1. NCBI lineage: Eukaryota > Metazoa > Chordata > Amphibia > Caudata > Salamandridae > Triturus > Triturus cristatus. Next base: position 1,434,906,806 of record NC_140590.1, read on the forward strand.
CCTCATGTTGAATAACTACTTTTTAAAGCCTCAATGTGACCAAAATTGCCATTTTTACAGACTTTTTCTACTACTCAGAAGCTTCTATTTTGACCAATTTCAGGCATTAAAATGACTCTAAACACACTTATTTTTGTTCCAAAAGTGATAATTCACATGCAATAGTCATTTACAGTCAAAAAATTAAATATTAAAAAATTACCATTTTTGACCATCTGGAGAAAGTTTGACAGGTCACGGGTCATCATTTTTCATCAGAAAATAGATTTTTTGGACTTTAGAAAAATTGATTCAAAATGTCATTTGGATTGTGCCTCATGTTGAATAACTACTTTTTAAAGCCTCAATGTGACCAAAATTGCCATTTTTACAGACTTTTTCTACTACTCAGAAGCTTCTATTTCAACCAATTTCAGGCATTAAAATGACTCTAAACACACTTATTTTAGTTCCAAAAGTGATAATTCCCATGCAATAGTCATTTACAGTCAAAAAATTACATATTAAAAAATTAATATTTTTGACCATATGGAGAAAGTTCGACAAGTACGGGTCATCGTTTTTCATCAGAAAATTGATTTTTTGGACTGTAGAAAAATTGATTCAAAATGTCATTTGGATTGTGCCTCATGTTGAATAATCACTTTTTAAAGCCTCAATGTGACCACAATTGCCATTTTTACAGACTTTTTCTCCTACTCAGAAGCTTCTATTTTGACCAATTTCAGGCATTAAAGTGACTCTAAACAAACTTATTTTTGATCCAAAAGTGATATTTCACATGCAATAGTCATTTACAGTCAAAAAATTAAATATTAAAAAATTACTATTTTTGACCATATGGAGAAAGTTCGACAGGTCACGGGTCATCGTTTTTTTTTAGCAAATTGATTTTTTGGACTGTAGAAAAATTGATTCAAAATATCATTTGGATTGTGCCTTATGTTGAATAATCACTTTTTAAAGCCTCAATGTGACTAAAATTGACATTTTTACAGACTTTTTCTCCTACTCAGAAGCTTTTATTTTGACCAATTTTAGGCATTAAAATGACTCTAAACACACTGTTTTAGTTCCAAAAGTGATAATTCACATGCAATAGTCATTTACAGTCAAAAAACTTTAATATTAAAAAATTACCATTTTTGACCATATGGAGAAAGTTCGACAGGTCACGGGTCATCGTTTTTCATCAGAAAATAGATTTTTTGGACTTTAGTAAAATTGATTCAAAATGTCATTTGGATTGTGCCTCATGTTGAATAATTACTTTTTAAAGCCTCAATGTGACCAAAATTGACATTTTTACAGACTTTTTCTCCTACTCAGAGGCTTCTATTTTGACTAATTTCAGGCATTAAAATGACTCTAAACACACTTATTTTAGTTCCAAAAGTGATAATTCACATGCAATAGTCATTAACAGTCAAAAAATTAAATATTAAAAAATGACTAATTTTGACCATATGGAGAAAGTTCGACAGGTCACGGGTCATCGTTTTTCATCAGAAAATTGATTTTTTGGACTGTAGAAAAATTGATTCAAAATGTAATTTGGATTGTGCCTCATGTTGAATAATCACTTTTTAAAGCCTCAATGTGACCAAAATTGCCATTTTTACAGACTTTTTCTCCTACTCAGAGGCTTCTATTTTGACCAATTTCAGGCATTAAAATGACTCTAAACACACTTATTTTTGTTCCAAAAGTGATAATTCACATGCAATAGTCATTTACAGTCAAAAAATTAAATATTAAAAAATTACCATTTTTGACCAATCGCGAGAAAGTTTGACAGGTCACGGGTCATCGTTTTTCATCAGAAAATTTATTTTATGGACTGTAGAAAAATTGATTCAAAATGTCATTTAGATTGTGCCTCATGTTGAATAATCACTTTTTAAAGCCTCCCTGTGACCAAAATTGCCATTTTTACAGACTTTTTCTCCTACTCAGAAGCTTCTATTTCGACCAATTTCAGGCATTTAAGTGACTCTAAACACACTTATTTTAGTTCCAAAAGTGATAATTCACATGCAATAGTCATTTACAGTCAAAAAATTAAATATGAAAAAATTACTATTTTTGACCATATAGAGAAAGTTCGACAGGTCACGGGTCATCGTTTTTCATCAGAAAATTGATTTTTTGGACTGTAGAAAAATTGATTCAAAATGTCATTTGGATTGTGCCTTATGTTGAATAATCACTTTTTAAAGGCTCAATGTGACTAAAATTGACATTTTTACAGACCTTTTCTCCTACTCAGAGGCTTCTATTTTGACCAATTTCAGGCATTAAAATGACTCTAAACACACTTATTTTTGTTCCAAAAGTGATAATTCACATGCAATAGTCATTTACAGTCAAAAAATTAAATATTAAAAAATTACCATTTTTGACCATCTGGAGAAAGTTTGACAGGTCACGGGTCATCGTTTTTCATCAGAAAATGTATTTTATGGACTGTAGAAAAATTGATTCAAAATGTCATTTAGATTGTGCCTCATGTTGAATAACTATTTTTTAAAGCCTCAATGTGACCAAAATTGCCATTTTTACAGACTTTTTCTCCTTCTCAGAGGCTTCTATTTCGACCAATTTCAGGCATTAAAGTGACTCTAAACACACTTATTTTTGTTCCAAAAGTTATAATTCACATGCAATAGTCATTTACAGTCAAAAAATTAAATATTAAAAAATTACTATTTTTGACCATCTGGAGAAAGTTCGACAGGTCACAGGTCATCGTTTTTCATCAGAAAATTGATTTTTTGGACTGTAGAAAAATTGATTCAAAATGTCATTTGGATTGGGCCTCATGTTGAATAACTACTTGTTAAAGCCTCAATGTGACCAAAATTGCCATTTTTACAGACTTTTTCTCCTACTCAGAAGCTTCTATTTCGACCAATTTCAGGCATTAAAGTGACTCTAAACACACTTATTTTTGTTCCAAAAGTGATAATTCACATGCAATAGTCATTTACAGTCAAAAAATTAAATTATTATTATTATTATTGATTTTTGTACCGCGCACGGTTACCGTGAGGCATCCCAGCGCTTATAGAAACCCAGAGCAGGCTACTAATAGAAAACACAGAAGCTACAATTATTCTGGGAACAGATACGTTTTCAGATGTTTCCGGAATCTAAGAAGGTTAGGTTCGGACCGCAGAGAGAATGGGAGGGAGTTCCAGGCGAGCGCTGTATGGATAGAAAAACTCCTGCCCCCTGAACGGGCTCTCCTGATTCTCTTAGTCTGAAGGAGATGTTGATTGTCAGAGCGTAAAGCTCTGGTGGACTTATAAGGGCGGATCATATCCTTCAGAATAGCTGGTCCTTTCCCCTGTATGCTTTTATGAGCAGTACACAGGGCCTTGAAGGTAACTCTCTCTTTAACAGGGAGCCAATGGAGCGCTTTTAAAGCAGGTCTGGCTGACTGCCTGGCCGGAACATTCCACAGCAGTCTTGCTGCTGCGTTCTGCACTTGTTGCAGGATCTTAAACGTTGACTCTGGTGCTCCAAGAAAGAGCGCGTTACTGTAGTCCAGGCGTGAGATGATTAATCCTTGGACTAACAGTTTCCGGGAGAGTTCTGGTAACAGGGGGAGAACCTTCCGGGCCGACCGGAGCATTCCATAACAAACGCCCGCGATCTTCTTGGCGTGTGTCCTAAAGGACAAGTCAGGCTCCAGCCAGACCCCCAGGCTCTTGATCTATTTTTTTGGGTCAGGCGGGGTGCCCATGCAGTTGGGCCAGCTGCTAGGTGAGAGGGCAAAGCTTGAGTGACCCAAGATCATCAGCTCAGTTTTTGAGCCATTCAGTTTGAGCGATGACCTGGACATCCAATCAAACACATCTCTTAAGCAGGCATGGAGTGTCTCAGGCTGTTTCTCCAGCTGGGTAAGACTCACCACTAGCTGGGTGTCATCCGCATAGCTAATGGTCTTAAAGCCAAACGGAGACACCACACCCTCCAAGGGTGCCATATACACGTTAAATAACGTGGGGCTAAGGGATGAGCCCTGTGGCACCCCGCAGTGGAGTGGAAGGGGAGGGGATTTTGCATTTCCTTCCCAGACCTCGAAGGTACGCCCTTTCAGAAAGGAGGCCAACCATTCCAGGGCCACTCCTGTGACACCCGACTCAGCTAGACGTTGTATCAACACCACATGGTTAACGGTATCGAAGGCCGCACTGAGGTCCAGGAGGATCACTGCCACTGATCCCCCTGCATCCAAAGTGTTTCTGGCCTCCTCTACCACTGCTAGCAGCGCCGTGTCCGTACCATGGCCTGGTCGAAATCCCATTTGGGAGTCCCTCAACCGGCCATTCTCCTCAAGAAAGTTTGATAACCGAAGGTTAGCCAGCCTCTCGGCAATCTTACTCACTCCTGGAAGTAGGGAGATGGGCCTAAAATTGGCCAAGTTCTGCGGGTCCAAGCCTGGCTTCTTCAGAAGCGCTTTGACAACCGCACTTTTCCAGTCAGGTGGCACTGTCCCCTGAATGAACGAGAGATTAATCAGATTAGTCAGGGGCTCTCCTATCATCAGGGCGGCCTGCTTAAGGTACCGCATCGGGACAGGGTCCCGAGGTGAGCCACTTTTCATGCTCCCGAGGACCTTCAGTACTTCATCTGTAGATACAGGGCCGAATGACGTCAGTCGATTTTCCGGCATGCTGAAGTCCTCAGAGGGGGGTGATGTTCCCAGGACCGAGGGGAGAGAACTAATAATAATGTCAATTTTATTTTTGAAGTAGGTGGCTAATTCCAGACATTTTTCCTGTGGTCTAACATAGACAGGAGTAGGCTCAGGTGGTTTAAGAAGCTCCTTCATCACTAAGAAAGCTTCCCTGGATGAGGACGCAGCATGGTTTACTCTCTCCCCATAGAAGGAGGCCTTAGCAGTGCGTATTGCACGTTTGTATATTCTAAGTTCGATACGATATTTTTCCCTGCTATCTATCTCCGGGCGCCTTCTCCATAATCTCTCCGCACGTTTGCAGTTCTGTCTCAGGGTTCTAAGCTCTGGGGTATACCAAGGGGCAGACCTCATTCTCTTATCCCTAATGAGCATCTTCTTGAGGGGAAGGACGTGGTCCAGTGCGTTGGTCAACCAGTTCCTCACTATAACATCTGTAGTCACCGGGTCGCAGCCCTTCTCAGGCTGAGTGTCCTCCAGACGGGCATTCCAAGTGTCTACCGGGAGCCTTGACCATGCCCTATCTATTCTAAATTCCCTGAGTGGGAGCGTATCCTCACGCTTAATCTCCCAGTTAGCCATGATCAGTAAGTGGTCAGACCAAGGAAGAGCGAGGGGAGGCATGACGGATATACCCGCCATGTTCGAAAAGATAGGGTCAAGAAGATGGCCTTTGACATGAGTGGCCCCAGTATTTATTAGTTTCATCTGCAGAGCGCTCAGCTCGCTCGACAGATTGGTAGCCCTAGGGTCAATATCTTCATCGAAATAGCAATTGAGATCTCCTAACAGGATGAAGTTGGATGCGGCCGCAGCCAGCAGGGTAGTAGTTTCCATTAGTGACGATGTAAATATTAAAACATTACCATTTTTGACCATCTGGAGAAAGTTTGACAGGTCACGGGTCATCGTTTTTCATCAGAAAATTTATTTTATGGACTGTAGAAAAATTGATTCAAAATGTCATTTAGATTGTGCCTCATGTTGAATAACTACTTTTTAAAGCCTCAATGTGACCAAAATTGCCATTTTTACAGACTTTTTCTCCTACTCAGAAGCTTCTATTTCGACCAATTTCAGGCATTAAAGTGACTCTAAACACACTTATTTTTGTTCCAAAAGTGATAATTCACATGCAATAGTCATTTACAGTCAAAAAATTAAATATTAAAAAATTACTATTTTTGACCATATGGAGCAAGTTTTACAGGTCACGGGTCATCGTTTTTCATCAGAAAATTGATTTTTTGGACTGTAGAAAAATTGATTCAAAATGTCATTTGGATTGTGCCTTATGTTGAATAATCACTTTTTAAAGCCTCAATGTGACTAAAATTGACATTTTTACAGACTTTTTCTCCTACTCAGCTTTTATTTTGACCAATTTTAGGCATTAAAATGACTCTAAACACACTTATTTTAGTTCCAAAAGTGATAATTCACATGCAATAGTCATTTACAGTCAAAAAATTTTATTATTAAAAAATTACCATTTTTGACCATCTGGAGAAAATTCGACAGGTCACGGGTCATCGTTTTTCATCAGAAAATAGATTTTTTGGACTTTAGAAAAATTGATTCAAAATGTCATTTGGATTGTGCCTCATGTTGAATAATCACTTTTTAAAGCCTCCATGTGACCAAAATTGACATTTTTACAGACTTTTTCTCCTACTCAGAGGCTTCTATTTTGACCAATTTCAGGCATTAAAATGACTCTAAACACAGTTATTTTTGTTCCAAAAGTGATAATTCACATGCAATAGTCATTTACAGTCAAAAAATAAATATCAAAAAATTACCATTTTTGACCATCTGGAGAAAGTTTGACAGGTCACGGGTCATCGTTTTTCATCAGAAAATTTATTTTATGGACTGTAGAAAAATTGATTCAAAATGTCATTTAGATTGTGCCTCATGTTGAATAACTACTTTTTAAAGCCTCAATGTGACCAAAATTGCCATTTTTACAGACTTTTTCTACTACTCAGAAGCTTCTATTTCGACCAATTTCAGGCATTAAAATGACTCTAAACACACTTATTTTTGTTCCAAAAGTGATAATTCACATGCAATAGTCATTTACAGTCAAAAAAATTTATTATTAAAAAATTACCATTTTTGACCATCTGGAGAAAATTCGACAGGTCACGGGTCATCGTTTTTCATCAGAAAATTGATTTTTTGGACTGTAGAAAAATTGATTCAAAATGTCATTTGGATTGTGCCTCATGTTGAATAACTACTTTTTAAAGCCTCCATGTGACCAAAATTGACATTTTTACAGACTTTTTCTCCTACTCAGAGGCTTCTATTTTGACCAATTTCAGGCATTAAAATGACTCTAAACACACTTATTTTTGTACCAAAAGTGATAATTCACATGCAATAGTCATTTACAGTCAAAAAATTAAATATTAAAAAATTACTATTTTTGACCATCTGGAGAAAGTTCGACAGGTCACGGGTCATCGTTTTTCATCAGAAAATTTATTTTATGGACTGTAGAAAAATTGATTCAAAATATCATTTGGATTGTGCCTTATGTTGAATAATCACTTTTTAAAGCCTCAATGTGACTAAAATTGACATTTTTACAGACCTTTTCTCCTACTCAGAGGCTTCTATTTTGACCAATTTCAGGCATTAAAATGACTCTAAACACACTTATTTTTGTTCCAAAAGTGATAATTCACATGCAATAGTCATTTACAGTCAAAAAATTAAATATTAAAAAATTACCATTTTTGACCATCTGGAGAAAGTTTGACAGGTCACGGGTCATCGTTTTTCATCAGAAAATGTATTTTATGGACTGTAGAAAAATTGATTCAAAATGTCATTTAGATTGTGCCTCATGTTGAATAACTACTTTTTAAAGCCTCAATGTGACCAAAATTGCCATTTTTACAGACTTTTTCTCCTACTCAGAAGCTTCTATTTCGACCAATTTCAGGCATTAAAGTGACTCTAAACACACTTATTTTTGTTCCAAAAGTGATAATTCACATGCAATAGTCATTTACAGTCAAAAAATTAAATATTAAAAAATTACTATTTTTGACCATATGGAGAAAGTTCGACAGGTCACGGGTCATCGTTTTTCATCAGCAAATTGATTTTTTGGACTGTAGAAAAATTGATTCAAAATATCATTTGGATTGTGCCTTATGTTGAATAATCACTTTTTAAAGCCTCAATGTGACTAAAATTGACATTTTTACAGACTTTTTCTCCTACTCAGAAGCTTTTATTTTGACCAATTTTAGGCATTAAAATGACTCTAAACACACTGTTTTAGTTCCAAAAGTGATAATTCACATGCAATAGTCATTTACAGTCAAAAAACTTTAATATTAAAAAATTACCATTTTTGACCATATGGAGAAAGTTCGACAGGTCACGGGTCATCGTTTTTCATCAGAAAATAGATTTTTTGGACTTTAGTAAAATTGATTCAAAATGTCATTTGGATTGTGCCTCATGTTGAATAATTACTTTTTAAAGCCTCAATGTGACCAAAATTGACATTTTTAAAGACTTTTTCTCCTACTCAGAGGCTTCTATTTTGACCAATTTCAGGCATTAAAATGACTCTAAACACACTTATTTTTGTTCCAAAAGTGATAATTCACATGCAATAGTCATTTACAGTCAAAAAATTAAATATGAAAAAATTACTATTTTTGACCATATGGAGAAAGTTCGACAGGTCACGGGTCATCGTTTTTCATCAGAAAATTGATTTTTTGGACTGTAGAAAAATTGATTCAAAATGTCATTTGGATTGTGCCTTATGTTGAATAATCACTTTTTAAAGGCTCAATGTGACTAAAATTGACATTTTTACAGACCTTTTCTCCTACTCAGAGGCTTCTATGTTGACCAATTTCAGGCATTAAAATGACTCTAAACACACTTATTTTTGTTCCAAAAGTGATAATTCACATGCAATAGTCATTTACAGTCAAAAAATTAAATATTAAAAAATTACCATTTTTGACCATCTGGAGAAAGTTTGACAGGTCACGGGTCATCGTTTTTCATCAGAAAATTTATTTTATGGACTGTAGAAAAATTGATTCAAAATGTCATTTAGATTGTGCCTCATGTTGAATAACTACTTTTTAAAGCCTCAATGTGACCAAAATTGCCATTTTTACAGACTTTTTCTACTACTCAGAAGCTTCTATTTCAACCAATTTCAGGCATTAAAATGACTCTAAACACACTTATTTTAGTTCCAAAAGTGATAATTCACATGCAATAGTCATTTACGGTCAAAAAATTACATATTAAAAAATTACTATTTTTGACCATATGGAGAAAGTTCGACAGGTCACGGGTCATCGTTTTTCATCAGAAAATTGATTTTTTGGACTTTAGTAAAATTGATTCAAAATGTCATTTGGATTGTGCCTCATGTTGAATAATTACTTTTTAAAGCCTCAATGTGACCAAAATTGACATTTTTACAGACTTTTTCTCCTACTCAGAGGCTTCAATTTCGACCAATTTCAGGCATTAAAGTGACTCTAAACACACTTATTTTTGTTCCAAAAGTTATAATTCACATGCAATAGTCATTTACAGTCAAAAAATTAAATATTAAAAAATTACTATTTTTGACCATCTGGAGAAAGTTCGACAGGTCACAGGTCATCGTTTTTCATCAGAAAATTGATTTTTTGGACTGTAGAAAAATTGATTCAAGATGTCATTTGGATTGGGCTTCATGTTGAATAACTACTTGTTAAAGCCTCAATGTGACCAAAATTGCCATTTTTACAGACTTTTTCTCCTACTCAGAAGCTTCTATTTCGACCATTTTCAGGCATTAAAGTGACTCTAAACACACTTATTTTTGTTCCAAAAGTGATAATTCACATGCAATAGTCATTTACAGTCAAAAAATTAAATATTAAAAAATTACCATTTTTGACCATCTGGAGAAAGTTTGACAGGTCACGGGTCATCGTTTTTCATGAGAAAATTTATTTTATGGACTGTAGAAAAATTGATTCAAAATGTCATTTAGATTGTGCCTCATGTTGAATAACTACTTTTTAAAGCCTCAATGTGACCAAAATTGCCATTTTTACAGACTTTTTCTCCTACTCAGAAGCTTCTATTTCGACCAATTTCAGGCATTAAAGTGACTCTAAACACACTTATTTTTGTTCCAAAAGTGATAATTCACATGCAATAGTCATTTACAGTCAAAAAATTAAATATTAAAAAATTACTATTTTTGACCATATGGAGAAAGTTTTACAGGTCACGGATCATCGTTTTTCATCAGAAAATTGATTTTTTGGACTGTAGAAAAATTGATTCAAAATGTCATTTGGATTGTGCCTTATGTTGAATAATCACTTTTTAAAGCCTCAATGTGACTAAAATTGACATTTTTACAGACTTTTTCTCCTACTCAGCTTTTATTTTGACCAATTTTAGGCATTAAAATGACTCTAAACACACTTATTTTAGTTCCAAAAGTGATAATTCACATGCAATAGTCATTTACAGTCAAAAAAATGTATTATTAAAAAATTACCATTTTTGACCATCTGGAGAAAATTCGACAGGTCACGGGTCATCATTTTTCATCAGAAAATAGATTTTTTGGACTTTAGAAAAATTGATTCAAAATGTCATTTGGATTGTGCCTCATGTTGAATAATCACTTTTTAAAGCCTCCATGTGACCAAAATTGACATTTTTACAGACTTTTTCTCCTACTCAGAGGCTTCTATTTTGACCAATTTCAGGCATTAAAATGACTCTAAACACACTTATTTTTGTTTCAAAAGTGGTAATTCACATGCAATAGTCATTTACAGTCAAAAAATTAAATATCAAAAAATTACCATTTTTGACCATCTGGAGAAAGTTTGACAGGTCACGGGTCATCGTTTTTCATCAGAAAATTTATTTTATGGACTGTAGAAAAATTGATTCAAAATGTCATTTAGATTGTGCCTCATGTTGAATAACTACTTTTTAAAGCCTCAATGTGACCAAAATTGCCATTTTTACAGACTTTTTCTACTACTCAGAAGCTTCTATTTCGACCAATTTCAGGCATTAAAGTGACTCTAAACACACTTATTTTTGTTCCAAAAGTGATAATTCACATGCAATAGTCATTTACAGTCAAAAAATTAAATATTAAAAAATTACTATTTTTGACCATATGGAGAAAGTTCGACAGGTCACGGGTCATCGTTTTTCATCAGAAAATTGATTTTTTGGACTGTAGAAAAATTGATTCAAAATATCATTTGGATTGTGCCTTATGTTGAATAATCACTTTTTAAAGCCTCAATGTGACTAAAATTGACATTTTTACAGACTTTTTCTCCTACTCAGAAGCTTTTATTTTGACCAATTTTAGGCATTAAAATGACTCTAAACACACTGTTTTAGTTCCAAAAGTGATAATTCACATGCAATAGTCATTTACAGTCAAAAAACTTTAATATTAAAAAATTACCATTTTTGACCATATGGAGAAAGTTCGACAGGTCACGGGTCATCGTTTTTCATCAGAAAATAGATTTTTTGGACTTTAGTAAAATTGATTCAAAATGTCATTTGGATTGTGCCTCATGTTGAATAATTACTTTTTAAAGCCTCAATGTGACCAAAATTGACATTTTTACAGACTTTTTCTCCTACTCAGAGGCTTCTATTTTGACCAATTTCAGGCATTAAAATGACTCTAAACACACTTATTTTAGTTCCAAAAGTGATAATTCACATGCAATAGTCATTTACAGTCAAAAAATTAAATATTAAAAAATTACTAATTTTGACCATCTGGAGAAAGTTTGACAGGTCACGGGTCATCGTTTTTCATCAGAAAATGTATTTTATGGACTGTAGAAAAATTGATTCAAAATGTCATTTAGATTGTGCCTCATGTTGAATAACTACTTTTTAAAGCCTCAATGTGACCAAAATTGCCATTTTTACAGACTTTTTCTCCTACTCAGAAGCTTCTATTTCGACCAATTTCAGGCATTAAAGTGACTCTAAACACACTTATTTTTGTTCCAAAAGTGATAATTCACATGCAATAGTCATTTACAGTCAAAAAATTAAATATTAAAAAATTACCATTTTTGACCATATGGAGAAAGTTTTACAGGTCACGGATCATCGTTTTTCATCAGAAAATTGATTTTTTGGACTGTAGAAAAATTGATTCAAAATGTCATTTGGATTGTGCCTTATGTTGAATAATCACTTTTTAAAGCCTCAATGTGACTAAAATTGACATTTTTACAGACTTTTTCTCCTACTCAGCTTTTATTTTGACCAATTTTAGGCATTAAAATGACTCTAAACACACTTATTTTAGTTCCAAAAGTGATAATTCACATGCAATAGTCATTTACAGTCAAAAAAATTTATTATTAAAAAATTACCATTTTTGACCATCTGGAGAAAATTCGACAGGTCACGGGTCATCATTTTTCATCAGAAAATAGATTTTTTGGACTTTAGAAAAATTGATTCAAAATGTCATTTGGATTGTGCCTCATGTTGAATAATCACTTTTTAAAGCCTCCATGTGACCAAAATTGACATTTTTACAGACTTTTTCTCCTACTCAGAGGCTTCTATTTTGACCAATTTCAGGCATTAAAATGACTCTAAACACACTTATTTTTGTTTCAAAAGTGGTAATTCACATGCAATAGTCATTTACAGTCAAAAAATTAAATATCAAAAAATTACCATTTTTGACCATCTGGAGAAAGTTTGACAGGTCACGGGTCATCGTTTTTCATCAGAAAATTTATTTTATGGACTGTAGAAAAATTGATTCAAAATGTCATTTAGATTGTGCCTCATGTTGAATAACTACTTTTTAAAGCCTCAATGTGACCAAAATTGCCATTTTTACAGACTTTTTCTACTACTCAGAAGCTTCTATTTCGACCAATTTCAGGCATTAAAGTGACTCTAAACACACTTATTTTTGTTCCAAAAGTGATAATTCACATGCAATAGTCATTTACAGTCAAAAAATTAAATATTAAAAAATTACTAATTTTGACCATATGGAGAAAGTTCGACAGGTCACGGGTCATCGTTTTTCATCAGAAAATTGATTTTTTGGACTGTAGAAAAATTGATTCAAAATATCATTTGGATTGTGCCTTATGTTGAATAATCACTTTTTAAAGCCTCAATGTGACTAAAATTGACATTTTTACAGACTTTTTCTCCTACTCAGAAGCTTTTATTTTGACCAATTTTAGGCATTAAAATGACTCTAAACACACTGTTTTAGTTCCAAAAGTGATAATTCACATGCAATAGTCATTTACAGTCAAAAAACTTTAATATTAAAAAATTACCATTTTTGACCATATGGAGAAAGTTCGACAGGTCACGGGTCATCGTTTTTCATCAGAAAATAGATTTTTTGGACTTTAGTAAAATTGATTCAAAATGTCATTTGGATTGTGCCTCATGTTGAATAATTACTTTTTAAAGCCTCAATGTGACCAAAATTGACATTTTTACAGACTTTTTCTCCTACTCAGAGGCTTCTATTTTGACCAATTTCAGGCATTAAAATGACTCTAAACACACTTATTTTAGTTCCAAAAGTGATAATTCACATGCAATAGTCATTTACAGTCAAAAAATTAAATATTAAAAAATTACTAATTTTGACCATCTGGAGAAAGTTTGACAGGTCACGGGTCATCGTTTTTCATCAGAAAATGTATTTTATGGACTGTAGAAAAATTGATTCAAAATGTCATTTAGATTGTGCCTCATGTTGAATAACTACTTTTTAAAGCCTCAATGTGACCAAAATTGCCATTTTTACAGACTTTTTCTCCTACTCAGAAGCTTCTATTTCGACCAATTTCAGGCATTAAAGTGACTCTAAACACACTTATTTTTGTTCCAAAAGTGATAATTCACATGCAATAGTCATTTACAGTCAAAAAATTAAATATTAAAAAATTACAATTTTTGACCATATGGAGAAAGTTCGACAGGTCACGGGTCATCGTTTTTCATCAGCAAATTGATTTTTTGGACTGTAGAAAAATTGATTCAAAATATCATTTGGATTGTGCCTTATGTTGAATAATCACTTTTTAAAGCCTCAATGTGACTAAAATTGACATTTTTACAGACTTTTTCTCCTACTCAGAAGCTTTTATTTTGACCAATTTTAGGCATTAAAATGACTCTAAACACACTGTTTTAGTTCCAAAAGTGATAATTCACATGCAATAGTCATTTACAGTCAAAAAATTAAATATTAAAAAATTACTAATTTTGACCATATGGAGAAAGTTCGACAGGTCACGGGTCATCGTTTTTCATCAGAAAATAGATTTTTTGGACTTTAATAAAATTGATTCAAAATGTCATTTGGATTGTGCCTCATGTTGAATAATTACTTTTTAAAGCCTCAATGTGACCAAAATTGACATTTTTACAGACTTTTTCTCCTACTCAGAGGCTTCTATTTTGACCAATTTCAGGCATTAAAATGACTCTAAACACACTTATTTTAGTTCCAAAAGTGATAATTCACATGCAATAGTCATTTACAGCCAAAAAATTAAATATTAAAAAATTACTAATTTTGACCATATGGAGAAAGTTCGACAGGTCACGGGTCATCGTTTTTCATCAGAAATTTTTTTTTTTGTACTGTAGAAAAATTGATTCAAAATGTCATTTGGATTGTGCCTCATGTTGAATAATCACTTTTTAAAGCCTCAATGTGACCAAAATTGACATTTTTACAGACTTTTTCTCCTACTCAGAGGCTTCAATTTCGACCAATTTCAGGCATTAAAGTGACTCTAAACACACTTATTTTTGTTCCAAAAGTTATAATTCACATGCAATAGTCATTTACAGTCAAAAAATTAAATATTAAAAAATTACTATTTTTGACCATCTGGAGAAAGTTCGACAGGTCACAGGTCATCGTTTTTCATCAGAAAATTGATTTTTTGGACTGTAGAAAAATTGATTCAAAATGTCATTTGGATTGGGCCTCATGTTGAATAACTACTTGTTAAAGCCTCAATGTGACCAAAATTGCCATTTTTACAGACTTTTTCTCCTACTCAGAAGCTTCTATTTCGACCATTTTCAGGCATTAAAGTGACTCTAAACACACTTATTTTTGTTCCAAAAGTGATAATTCACATGCAATAGTCATTTACAGTCAAAAAATTAAATATTAAAAAATTACCATTTTTGAGGATATGGAGAAAGTTTGACAGGTCACGGGTCATCGTTTTTCATCAGAAAATAGATTTTTTGGACTTTAGTAAAATTGATTCAAAATGTCATTTGGATTGTGCCTCATGTTGAATAATTACTTTTTAAAGCCTCAATGTGACCAAAATTGACATTTTTACAGACTTTTTCTCCTACTCAGAGGCTTCTATTTTGACCAATTTCAGGCATTAAAATGACTCTAAACACACTTATTTTAGTTCCAAAAGTGATAATTCACATGCAATAGTCATTTACAGTCAAAAAATTAAATATTAAAAAATTACTAATTTTGACCATATGGAGAAAGTTCGACAGGTCACGGGTCATCGTTTTTCATCAGAAAATTGATTTTTTGTACTGTAGAAAAATTGATTCAAAATGTCATTTGGATTGGGCCTCATGTTGAATAACTACTTGTTAAAGCCTCAATGTGACCAAAATTGCCATTTTTACAGACTTTTTCTCCTACTCAGAAGCTTCTATTTCGACCATTTTCAGGCATTAAAGTGACTCTAAACACACTTATTTTTGTTCCAAAAGTGATAATTCACATGCAATAGTCATTTACAGTCAAAAAATTAAATAGTAAAAAATTACCATTTTTGACCATCTGGAGAAAGTTTGACAGGCGGGTCATCATTTTTCATCAGAAAATAGATTTTTTGGACTTTAGAAAAATTGATTTAAAATGTCATTTGGATTGTGCCTCATGTTGAATAACTACGTTTTAAAGCCTCAATGTGACCAAAATTGCCATTTTTACAGACTTTTTCTCCTACTCAGAAGATTCTATTTCGACCAATTTCAGGCATTAAAGTGACTCTAAACACACTTATTTTTGTTCCAAAAGTGATAATTCACATGCAATAGTCATTTACAGTCAAAAAATTAAATATTAAAAAATTACTATTTTTGACCATATGGAGAAAGTTCGACAGGTCACGGGTCATCGTTTTTCATCAGAAAATTGATTTTTTGGACTGTAGAAAAATTGATTCAAACTGTCATTTGGATTGTGCCTCATGTTGAATAACTACTTTTTAAAGCCTCAATGTGACCAAAATTGCCATTTTACAGACTTTTTCTCCTACTCAGAAGCTTCTATTTCGACCAATTTCAGGCATTAAAGTGACTCTAAACACACTTATTTTAGTTCGATAAAGCAATAATTCACATGGAATAGCCATTTACAGTCAAAAAATTAAATATTAAAAAATTACCATTTTTGACCATCTGGAGAAAGTTCGACAGGTCACGGGTCATCGTTTTTCATCAGAAATGTTTTTTTATGGACTGTAGAAAAATTGATTCAAAATGTCATTTGGATTCTGCCTCATGTTGAATAACTACTTGTTAAAGCCTCAATGTGACCAAAATTGCCATTTTTACAGACTTTTTTGCCTACTCAGAAGCTTCTATTTCGACCAATTTCAGGCATTAAAGTGACTCTAAACACACTTATTTTTGTTCCAAAAGTGATAATTCACATGCAATAGTCATTTACAGTCAAAAAATTAAATATTAAAAAATTACCATTTTTGAGGATATGGAGAAAGTTTGACAGGTCACGGGTCATCGTTTTTCATCAGAAAATAGATTTTTTGGACTTTAGTAAAATTGATTCAAAATGTCATTTGGATTGTGCCTCATGTTGAATAATTACTTTTTAAAGCCTCATTGTGACCAAAATTGACATTTTTACAGACTTTTTCTCCTACTCAGAGGCTTCTATTTTGACCAATTTCAGGCATTAAAATGACTCTAAACACACTTATTTTAGTTCCAAAAGTGATAATTCACATGCAATAGTCATTTACAGTCAAAAAATTAAATATTAAAAAATTACTAATTTTGACCATATGGAGAAAGTTCGACAGGTCACGGGTCATCGTTTTTCATCAGAAAATTGATTTTTTGTACTGTAGAAAAATTGATTCAAAATGTCATTTGGATTGTGCCTCATGTTGAATAATCACTTTTTAAAGCCTCAATGTGACCAAAATTGACATTTTTACAGACTTTTTCTCCTACTCAGAGGCTTCAATTTCGACCAATTTCAGGCATTAAAGTGACTCTAAACACACTTATTTTTGTTCCAAAAGTTATAATTCACATGCAATAGTCATTTACAGTCAAAAAATTAAATATTAAAAAATTACTATTTTTGACCATCTGTAGAAAGATCGACAGGTCACAGGTCATCGTTTTTCATCAGAAAATTGATTTTTTGGACTGTAGAAAAATTGATTCAAAATGTCATTTGGATTGGGCCTCATGTTGAATAACTACTTGTTAAAGCCTCAATGTGACCAAAATTGCCATTTTTACAGACTTTTTCTCCTACTCAGAAGCTTCTATTTCGACCATTTTCAGGCATTAAAGTGACTCTAAACACACTTATTTTTGTTCCAAAAGTGATAATTCACATGCAATAGTCATTTACAGTCAAAAAATTAAATAGTAAAAAATTACCATTTTTGACCATCTGGAGAAAGTTTGACAGGCGGGTCATCATTTTTCATCAGAAAATAGATTTTTTGGACTTTAGAAAAATTGATTTAAAATGTCATTTGGATTGTGCCTCATGTTGAATAACTACGTTTTAAAGCCTCAATGTGACCAAAATTGCCATTTTTACAGACTTTTTCTCCTACTCAGAAGCTTCTATTTCGACCAATTTCAGGCATTAAAGTGACTCTAAACACACTTATTTTTGTTCCAAAAGTGATAATTCACATGCAATAGTCATTTACAGTCAAAAAATTAAATATTAAAAAATTACTATTTTTGACCATATGGAGAAAGTTCGACAGGTCACGGGTCATCGTTTTTCATCAGAAAATTGATTTTTTGGACTGTAGAAAAATTGATTCAAACTGTCATTTGGATTGTGCCTCATGTTGAATAACTACTTTTTAAAGCCTCAATGTGACCAAAATTGCCATTTTACAGACTTTTTCTCCTACTCAGAAGCTTCTATTTCGACCAATTTCAGGCATTAAAGTGACTCTAAACACACTTATTTTAGTTCGAAAAGCAATAATTCACATGGAATAGCCATTTACAGTCAAAAAATTAAATATTAAAAAATTACCATTTTTGACCATCTGGAGAAAGTTCGACAGGTCACGGGTCATCGTTTTTCATCAGAAATGTTTTTTTATGGACTGTAGAAAAATTGATTCAAAATGTCATTTGGATTCTGCCTCATGTTGAATAACTACTTGTTAAAGCCTCAATGTGACCAAAATTGCCATTTTTACAGACTTTTTTGCCTACTCAGAAGCTTCTATTTCGACCAATTTCAGGCATTAAAGTGACTCTAAACACACTTATTTTTGTTCCAAAAGTGATAATTCACATGCAATAGTCATTTACAGTCAAAAAATTAAATATTAAAAAATTACCATTTTTGAGGATATGGAGAAAGTTTGACAGGTCACGGGTCATCGTTTTTCATCAGAAAATTTCTTTTATGGACTGTAGAAAAATTGATTCAAAATGTCATTTAGATTGTGCCTCATGTTGAATAACTACTTTTTAAAGCCTCAATGTAACCAAAATTGACTTTTTTACAGACTTTTTCTCCTTCTCAGAGGCTTCTATTTCGACCAATTTCAGGCATTAAAGTGACTCTAAACACACTTATTTTTGTTCCAAAAGTGATAATTTACATGCAATAGTCATTTACAGTCAAAAAATTAAATATTAAAAAATTACTATTTTTGACCATATGGAGAAAGTTCGACAGGTCACGGGTCATCATTTTTCATCAGACAATAGATTTTTTGGACTTTAGAAAAATTGATTCAAAATGTCATTTGGATTGTGCCTCATGTTGAATAACTACTTTTTAAAGCCTCAATGTGACCAAAATTGCCATTTTTACAGACTTTTTCTCCTACTCAGAAGCTTCTATTTCGACCAATTTCAGGCATTAAAGTGACTCTAAACACACTTATTTTTGTTCCAAAAGTTATAATTCACATGCAATAGTCATTTACAGTCAAAAAATTAAATATTAAAAAATTACTATTTTTGACCATCTGGAGAAAGTTCGACAGGTCACAGGTCATCGTTTTTCATCAGAAAATTGATTTTTTGGACTGTAGAAAAATTGATTCAAAATGTCATTTGGATTGGGCCTCATGTTGAATAACTACTTGTTAAAGCCTCAATGTGACCAAAATTGCCATTTTTACAGACTTTTTCTCCTACTCAGAAGCTTCTATTTCGACCATTTTCAGGCATTAAAGTGACTCTAAACACACTTATTTTTGTTCCAAAAGTGATAATTCACATGCAATAGTCATTTACAGTCAAAAAATTAAATATTAAAAAATTACCATTTTTGACGATCTGAAGAAAGTTCGACAGGTCACGGGTCATCGTTTTTCATCAGAAAATTGATTTTTTGGACTGTAGAAAAATTGATTCAAAATGTCATTTGGATTGTGCCTCATGTTGAATAATTACTTTTTAAAGCCTCAATGTGACCAAAATTGCCATGTGGTACTGCAACAAGCATGGCGGAGTGGGGTCGGGAATCCTTTGTCAAGAGGCCCGGCATCACTGGACATGGCTGGAACAGCGGGGCATATCCCTTGTGGTTCAACATCTGACGAGTTCTCTACACGCCACGATGGACGAATTTAGCCAAAGATGCCTAGCAGATCACAAACGGTATCTCCATCCAGAGGTGGTGCAAGATCTCTTTCAGAAGTGGGAAGAGCCTTGGTTAGATTGATTTGCCACTGATGAGAACACGCAATGTTAGCAGTTCTGAGCCCTGGAGTTTCCAAGGCAGCTGTCGCTTGGAGAAACTTTTCATCTTGAATGGAGCTCAGGACTCCTGTACCCCTTTCTGCCCATACCACTCCTGCCCTGAGCTCTCAAAAAGATCAGGACCGACTGGGCAAAGTCATCCTAGTGGCTCTGTATTGGGCATGGAAAGTCTTGTATCCCGAGGTGTTTAGCATGGCCATCGGTCTTCTTATCAGGCTCCCTCTTCTTGAGTATGTTCTGCCCCAGCAGCAGGAAAGGGCTCTCCACCTGAACCTATCAACGCTCCGCCTTCTAGCGTGGTGATTGAGCTGCGACAGTTGACCGCTTTTGACCTTCTGCCGGAAGTCTGTAACATTATCTTGGCAGCCAGCCGTCCCTCTTCCAAGACAGTTTACGCCTGTCGTTGTGCAAACTTTTTGGCATGGTGTACAGAAAGAAACACTGATCCCCTTTGCCCCCCTTTCTCAGGTTCTCCTATTAATTCTTTCCCTTGCCCAGCAGGGCCCAGCTCTGGGCAATGTTAAGGGATACCTGTCTGCAATCTCTGTTTTTCATCGGTTGACTGACCTACCTTCCCTTTACCCATCCCCTATTGTATATAGTTTTTGAAAGGTTTGCAACATATGTCTCCTCTTCCTGCCTTTGTCATGCCCCAGGGGACCTCATTCTCGTCCTCACTTTCCTTCTGTGCGCTCCCTTTGAGCCTTGGCAAAATTGTTCACTGAGGCTCCTTACCATGAAGACAGCCTTTCTTGTGGTGATAACATTTGCCCGAAGGGTCAGTGAGCTTCAGGCCAAATCATACAAGCCTCCTAATCTGAACATCTGCCCAGACAAAGTGGTGCTTCGCATGAGAGCATCCTTTCTTCCGAAGTGGTCACTCCATTTGACATAGGCAAAACTATCTTCTTCCTACTTTTTATACTCCGCCTCATACCTCCGAGGAAGAGGAGCAACTTCACCATCTGCACCCACAAAAGTGTTGTCTTTCTACCTTGACCGCACAAAAGAGTTCCGGGTGGACTACAAACTCATCGTGGGGTATGCCAGAGCAAAGAAGGGCAAGGCTGTGCAGAAGCAGACCATCTCCAGATGGATCGTACTCTGCATAAAAAATCTGCTGCACATTGGCTAAGAACCAACCCCATGAGGGTTTGCGTGCTCATTCCACCAGAGCTATAGTTGCTACTACTGCGTTAACCTGCAGAGTTCCGGTCCTGGAGATTTGCCAGGCAGCAATGTGGATTTCCTTGCACATGTTTACCAAACACTGATGCCTGGACAGTCGGGTCCATAGGGATGGGCATTTGCCTGTTCAGTCCTGCAGGAATTATTTGTGGGAAATTGGCCCGCAGACCTTCCTCCGGGGAGGTATTGCTTGAGCATCTATTCTAAGGTTCGGAATCTGCAGCTAGAAGTCTCCATCAGATGATCAAGTTACTTTACCTTCTGTAGTACCTTATCTGGTAGAGACTCTGTCTAGCTGCAGATTCCTTACTGACCCATCCATCCTCCCAGCTTTGCGAAACAATTTCCAGGGACAGATTTTTCGTCTTTTCAGGGCTCTAGTGTTCCATACCAGTGGTCAGTGTACTTCGTGGCTCTGTGCTTCTAGCATGGAAAGTTGTGAAAAGTAACTGATGGCAGCGTGCCGGAGTCACTCCTAAATAGGCGCCGCGAACATCCCTTTTGGCACCGACGACTCCACGCGGAGCTGGACGTCCCCAACTACCGGCGCACAGGAGCACTGCTCACAAGTAATTTCCAGATCCAGCCTGACCCCTGGGGATAATTCTAAGGTAAGACATGTGTGGCTAGATAGTCTCCTCCAGATAAGGCGCTACCGAAAGTAAGTAACTTGTTCTTTAAGTCTATTCACATTACCACCTTCTGTAACAGACTTTCCTTTTGTGAAATCTCTCTCTCCTCTCCCCTTCTCATGTCGAGGAACTGCCCCTCTGGACACACCGCTCTCCCCGCCTCCAAACGAGTAACTGCCCTTCTGGACACACCCTTTTTCTGAATTCTGATTGTACATCTGTCCCAGATTTCCTCTAATTAGCCTGTACTGTTGGGCTAACGCATCATTATGGAATAATATATTCTGAGCTATCTGTAGGCTGTTTTTTTTTATTGGCTGACTCGGGTCTTTCTTGGAGTTTTATTAAATTATACCCACTTTACATATGGCTGCCTTTTCCAGAAGAGTTTGTGTTTGCATTATTTTTTTTTTTTTTTTTTTTTTTTTTGAAACCGTTTATTGCACGTTGAAAAAATTACAGGCATGGGCCTACAACCATCCGGCCGGCCGCTAGAGTAGCAAAAGGCATATAGCATACATACAGTGAGAGTCTCTCGGCGGAGCAGATTGGCAAAGCAGGTAAAATCAATGGCGTAGGCCGCATAACTCCTAGCCCACAATGCGGTTTCCTTTTGTCAAACAGAACAACACAAAAAACCACACCCGCAAGGCAACCCGCGAACCAAGTGACAGTACGTGCTCCGTAAATGGGGGATCCTAACCAGCAGCAAAACTCTGAAGAGGGGAATGGGAGTATAGCAGGGACTGGGGAGCCACGTGCCCACGGCTGAGGGAGGGGGTCGGCTAAGGAGATGGGGCCGGCGAGGCTACCGGTAGCAGTGGCGGCTCACAAATACCCCCACGGTAGGCGTTCCAGGGGCTCCAGATTTTCACCCACGCCCCAGGCTTACCCCTCGCCACATACACTACTTTTTCACGAAACATACACCAATCCATATGTTCTTTCCAGGCCAACACCGCCGGGGGCCTCTGGGATCCCCACAATTGGGCAATGTCACGCTTCGCTATCATGTATCCCAGAGTCACCCACCGCGTCTGCGGGACCGAATAATCATTTGGTTCCCACACATTCAGCAAGCATCTCCTCGCTTCAGGCAGCAATGCGACACGCGTAACCACACGCAAAACCTCATGCACACCACGCCAGAATCGCTCCACTTTCGGGCACTCCCACAGTATATGCATGAAAGTTGTCAAAGCACCACAGCCGCGCTTACACAATCCGTCACCAGCAAAGCCCATACGTAGAAGCCTCGGCCCCGTGACGTAAACCCGGTGAAGGATCTTAAGCTGGACGAAGCGAAGGCGAGCCGGGATGGCCACCTCCTTCGGAGAGGCCACCGCGGAGATCCAGTCCTCGTCGTCCAGCTCCAGCCCATCGGCAACCCAGGCCTCGCGGAGGCCATTCAGCAGGCACGATCTGTCATTGATCAGTTTTTTATATATAAGGGAGATCGTGCTGTCTGGTACATGGCCATCTAGCACCCTGTCCTCCAGGGGGGAAGACTCCGGAATGGACGCAACATCCGGGAAGACGGAGGCCAGCGCGTGGCGGACCTGCAAGTATCGAAAGTACTCACTGCTTCGCAGCTGAAACTCCGTCTGCAGAGTCTCAAAAGTCTTGAAACCCCCCCTCGTCCAGAGGTCTCCCACCGTGCTGATTCCGATCGTGTCCCACTTCTCGAAGCCCTTCGATGTCCACAGGGAGCCCAATCTCTCAGACGCATACAGCGGTGACGCCCGGGTCAAACGGTCCTTCCACCCCATAGCTGCATTAGCCGCGTGCCATACACGCACCATGACACGCGTCGGTCCCGTCAGACGGGAGTCGGGCGTGCCAGAGTAGAGCGCTCGATTATAGTCGCCACCGGGCAGGAGCATCTTGTCCATTTCAAATGCCGGGTTCAAGGCGGGCCCGTAAAGGCCATGATTAATTGCAGCTAGCTGGGAGGCCCAGTAATACCGCTTAATGTCCGGGAGGGCGACCCCCCCATCGTACCACGGGAGCGTCAATTTGGCCAGAGCAATACGCGGCCTCCCGTCCCAGAACAGGCGCCGTTGCAGGCCCTCCACCTCGCAGAAGTAGCGCGCTGGTACCAAGTCCATAGTGTTCTGGAGGGCGTACAGAAAGCGCGGCAAGGACATCATCTTAAACAAGGCCGCTCGGCCGAGTGGCGAGAGCGGAAGACGCCGCCAACGCGCCACATCCTCTCGCAAGCGCTGGAGGGGGGGCAACAAGTTCCGCTCATAGCGGGCCTCCGGGTCTAGAGTGATATATATACCCAGGTACCGGAACCCCTGGGAGGCAATCTGGATCGGGCAGTCACGCGGTAGGGCCGGAGCCTCCCCGGAAAGCACATATACGCAGGATTTCGCCCAGTTGATGACAAGGCCTGAGTTACGCCCGAAGGAGCGCAAAACATCAACCAGGACAATCAGCGATTTGCGCGGGGAGGCCAGATACAAAAGGATATCATCGGCGTAGAGGGACACGCGGTCCTCATACTCAGGGGTCCAGCGGAGACCACGGATAGAAGGGTGCCACCGTAGCCACTCCGCCAAGGGCTCCAAGGCCAGTGCAAACAGGAGCGGCGACAAGGGGCAACCCTGGCGCGTGCCCCGCCCCAGCTCGAATGGGGCCGAGACTCGCCCATTCACCACCACCTGCGCCAATGGGCCCGAATACAACAATTTGACCCAGCTAATGAACCCCGGGCCAAATCCGAATTTCGCCAGCATCGCCCAGATGTATGGCCATTCAAGCGTGTCAAACGCCATGGTGGCGTCTAAGGATGCCAAGATGGCCGGCTCCCGCACAAACGGGACACGCGCGAGCACCCCGTGCAAGCGTCGCAGATTAAGAGCCGTGTTGCGATGGGGTATAAATCCCGATTGGTCTTGGTGGACCAAATCGCCCACCACACCGACCAACCGGTTGGCCAACACCTTGGCGAGGATTTTGGGTTCCGCGTTCAAGAGCGAAATTGGCCTGTAGGATGTGACCCGCTCACGGGGCCTCCCCTCCTTGTGTATCACCACGATCGTGGCCAGACGCTGGTCCGGCGGGAGGGAACCCTGCAAGTGGGCCGCCAGGAACATCGCGCGCAGGTGGGGCGCTAGTACGTCCGGGCGCAGCTTGTAAAGCTCGATGGGGAGACCATTAGGGCCCATGGCCTTGCCGGACGCGACCGAGCGAATAGCCAGGGCAATTTCGTCCGAGGTGGGAGGAGCGTCCAGCGAATCCCTGTCCTCCACCGAAAGGGAGGGCAGCGCTATGTCCCGAAGCAGGGAATGGGAATCCTCCTCCGAGCAGGGGGAAACCGGGGAGTACACCTCGCGGAAGTAATCCGCGAAGCAGGAGACGATGGCTTCTGGCTCGGTGACACGCGTACCATCCATCCTCTCAATCAAAGGAACCACACGACTCGCTCTCTCCCTCTTATCCAACCACGCAATCAGTTTACCCGCCTTATCGCCCACATCATACAATCGTCCCTGTTGCTCTCTACTGAGGCCCCTGGCCGCCTCCGTGACGAGGGCCCTATAGGCCGCCTGCTTGAGGTGCAAAACATGCAACTTGGCGTCCGTTACCCCGCTCCCCAGGTCACCCTCCAGTTCCACAATCTCGGCCTCCACCCGGGTCACCTCCTCCCGCTCACGCCTCCGGGCATGGGAGATAAAGGAGAGGGCCTCCCCTCTGAAGACTACCTTAAAGGCCTCCCACAGGGAGATGGCCGAAGAGACAGACCCCACATTCTCGTCAAAATATCGCTGTAAGGATTTGATCAAGTCGGCACGAATAGTGGGGTCTCGCAAGTACCATGCATTGATTGGGGCCACCCTGCCCTCCCCCCCTCGGGAAGACATCAAAATGTAACAGTAATGGGGAGTGATCCGAAATACCCCGCGCCAGATGGCACACCTCTCCTACCCTCCCAGCGTGGGCCGCCGGGACCAGGATGTAGTCAAGTCGAGAGAGGCTACCATGGGCACCCGAGTGGAAAGTGTATTGCAGCTGCGTAGGGTGCTTTAGTCGCCAGCAATCCACCAGGCCCAGTGTGTCTAAGAGGCCGGACAGCCACGCCTGTGCCCGGGGGAGGTCCCTAGGGGGGTGACGATCCATAGACCCAGAAACTACCGCATTGAAGTCCCCCCCAACCACCAGCAGGCCACCCGGGAGGTCCAAGAGGAGGCGCCCCAGGTCCGCAAATGTAGTAGCTTGTAACCCAGGCGGGACGTACACTGACATGAAAACAATCACTCTACCCTCCATTCGACCCACCAGGACAGTGTAGCGTCCCCTCTCGTCATGGCGCACCTCATCAATCTCCAGCGGGAGCGAGTTCTTGATCATGATACCCACCCCCGCGACCCCGAAGTGAAGCCCGAGTGGGCCACCAAACGATAGCCTCGCCGATTCATGGCATGGAAGGAGTTACCTATAAGGTGTGTCTCCTGCAAAAAGACAACATCTGGCGATATGCGTTTCAGGAACTGCAGGACCACACCACGCTTAATCCGGTCCCCCAGGCCGTTAACATTCCAGGACAACACAGCCAAGTCCCTACCCCCCATCATACATAGTAGCAATCAGTCGTCCCCCACAGAGCATTTCGAGTACAGCTATACAGTAAAGGGTTTGCCTTGCGGTGCGAACAAACAACACACCCCCCCCACCCCCCCATCCCAACAGAACTCCCCCCTCCCTGCACCCCTGCATGAGCCCAGTCAGCCCCCCCAAAGTGCAGTGTGCCTGTCGCCCCATAGAGAAAGACTAACTAGTACCCCAGAGGAGGAGGGAAGCCCCCAACAGACCCCGTACGACCTCCATAGGAGGGGAACATACACGATCGAAAAATGGTAAGGAAATATTGTCCCGAGCGGGGCCTATTATTCACCCCTTAATTCTGATCCGGCAGGCCCTCTCCACCGCCCGCACCCCCCCCACCCCCCCGGCCCCGATCATCAGGCAGAGTGTCCAACCAGTCCCCAGCCGCCTCGGGGCGATCAAAGAAGTGCGTGCGACCTTCCACCTCCACCCTTAGCTTAGCTGGAAAAAGCATTGAGTACTTTAGGTTCAGGTCCCGCAGGCGACGTTTAACACCGAGAAAACTCAGTCTCTGCTTTTGGACCGTCGGAGTAAAGTCTGGGTAGAAACGCACATCCATGTTATCAAGCTTGACCGGTCCCTGTTGCCTGGAGGTCTGCAGGATAGCGTCCCTGTCCCGAAAGTTAAAAACCCGGGCAATGATAGGCCGCGGCGGGGCACCGGTCTTCGGCCTGCCACCAGGGACCCGGTGAGCACGCTCCACCGCAAAAAGCTTACTCAGGCCCCGGGGCTGCAGATGGGTGAGGATTAGATCTTCCACAAAAAGGTCGGCGGCCTCCGCCTCTCGTCCCTCCGGCACCCCCACAATCCGAACATTATTCCTCCTGGCCCGACCCTCGGAATCCTCCAGTCGCCGGTCCATCAGGGCGCTCGCCTGGCCAAGCCGGCGCACCTCCTTTTGGAGGGCCGCCACATCTGTCTCGAGGCCCGTTGTGGTGTGGGTCAGGGAATCGACCCGGTCATTCGTCTTAGACAGGTCTGCCCGCACCAGGCTCACATCCACAAGGACCGAGTCTATTTTTTGCGCTAGGGTGTCGAAGCGCTGGTCCACCGAGGCCTTCATCTCCGCGATGGCGCCCATGACGTCCCGGAGGGTCAGGTCCACCGGCTGGGCAGGCGCCTCCGTCAGGCCCGCCGGGGACGTGCGCGATGTCTCCGGAGATCCCTTCTGGAGAGTGTAGCGGTCCATACTGTTGGATTGGTGCGCCGGGCCACGGCGGGTTGTCTTCACCTTCGCCCGGTCGCCATCTTGTTTGGTGGACATGCTTGCTCTCCCACCGTCGTGCCAATCTCCTCAAGAGGGCCGATAGACCCGTTCACTGGGTCCGGGGGGGGGAGGGCGGCCACCACACCGCAGGACGATCCACAGCTGGCGGGTCAGCCGGGCACCTGGACAAGACCACACCGCCGCACCCCGCTTCGCGACCCTACCTCGCTGGAGGCGAGGAGGGCGCAAAAGTGAAAGCGCGGGGTACGCGAGCCGCCCAGCCGTGCCCGCCGCTGTTGTTAACTTTGTCCCCGGATCGCCCCACTACTCCAATCCGGGGGGCCGGCGCGGGGAAGGCCGCAACCGTCGATCGGCGCTCCCGCCGGTGTTCGGGGTCCGATTCGAACACGGAAAACGGGTGGCGCCTCAGCTCGGGTTCACCGACACAGTCCCCTCAAAAAAGACAGGATATAGCCAGGATTAATTCAGGAGGTCGCGGAGGTCCTCGGGAGCCTCGCACCTACGCGGCCATCTTGGTTGCGCGCTAGGCTCCTCCCCGCTGTGTTTGCATTATTACTTACTGTCCAACTGGCTACTGCACACCTTCGTTTAAAGTTACGGTAAGCCCAATTAACAGTAAATGTTATCTGGTGAGGAGACTGTCACCCTTTATGCTGGCACGATATGGATTCATCAGGTTTATCCACAGCTTGGGTAGGGTCGGGTGTCTTTTTTTTTTTAGGTTTATTTTTAGTGTTTTGACAGAGCACTTTATATAGCATCGAGGCATTTTCAGATTCACATGCTTTTAAAAATATTCACTGAAATTAACCTGGAAATTTTCATTGCACTACTCGGTTTTTATGAAGGTCAATAAATACGTTCAGCCCTCTTGTTTGGACTTTAGATAATTTCCTTAAATACATGTTTATTAATTTTTGTAAAGTAATTTTATTTTGATCCTCCATCAGCTGCTGTCAGTATCGTTTGACAGGTTGCTGAGGAGTTGTCTGGTGAGCAGAATTTTGCTCTTTCAGGACCGCAATTTTGATGCCCCTGTAACACAGATAATCTTGTCATGGCTGAAAATCCTCCCAATCACACTTGTTTTGAAAGTGACCCAAAAACGCAACCTGGAAAAGCCTTATCTGGAAGCTCCACACGCAGAATGCATTTACTGCCTCCATCATGATGTGAAAAACTTCAGTTTATCAACCTCTTTTTTCCAAACCGTTATGCACCCCCTCATTATACACCTTCAGTCAAGCACGATTTGTCTCTCTTTATTACGGTTGGGAACAGGTGCTGGTCTTGTTGGCGAGTGCGCTGATGACGAAGGCTGCAGCAACATCGGAATTTTGATGAAAAGAAAGCACCTCTTCAACATACATATGCTTTCACCCTTACGATATTCTGAAACTTTAACTACGTTTGGCCTAGCTGAGGCGAAAGAGAAAAGCAGTTTTTACATTACTGATTAGGATCGTTTGCCAAAAAAGAAGACTGCTAGCATGATGAAGAAGATTTTTTTTTTTAAGTGGCTCCATAAGTTACAGATCATTTAAGGTATGCAAGTTGCTTTTCACCATATTTTTACTACTCTACCACTTCCTGGGTCGTAATCCTTTAAGACCGGCAATTCCACTTTCACCGATGTACTAATACTAATGTACAACTTAACATCCATAGGGGTATCCACTAACCTCAGGATTACAGGATTGGCATTGTGATAGGTTACTTTGTGTCTTTACGTCATTTGTGTTCAGCATTTTAGTTGTGATATGGTTTGAAAGGATTCTGGAATGTTGAGGTACTAGAGCAGTTTGCTCGTGGCTTAGGCACTTGGATTTTTAACTTGAAGGAATAAACTTTGATTTTATCGGTCGTTAGGAGCGTCTCTTCCTTTCAATTGGTGACCTGGAAAGAGTGAAACAAAAGGGGCTGGGAAGACAACTCCCCGGTCAGCAAAATGGCATTGCAGATTGCAAGAATTTTATTGCCAAACAGAATACATCCTGGGAATAAGAAACATCACAGCGGATTGTATATCAAAGTTGCCATTATAGAGTACTCATGAGGGTGTTATTGAGCCGTCCGAAGATATTGTAGTTACTGTCATTTTGAGTGCCACTCATGGACAGTGGAGTTGGCTCATGAGGGCCATATTGGTATGAGCAATTCTGGTTGCCTGATTTAGATAAAAAGCATGGATGTCAGACAATTCTTACACCTTGTGCTGTTAGTGACAAGTCCAAAGTTACCATACTGAATCCTATTGAAAATGTTCCAATGCCAAAGTTTTTGTGGTCCAAGTTGGGTTTGATTAATATTGGTCTGCTTGGGATGAAGAAAGACACCACAAAATATGGTATTGTAGTTATTGACTACTATTTATGTTGGCTGGAGACCAAATTTGTGTCTTGTGCTGATAGCAATAACATTAAGAATTTCTTGGAATCTGTGCGGTGCCAGAGAAGGTATTCCTTATGAAATATTAACAGACAATGGTTCTCAATTAATTTCTGCTGCATTTGAGAGGTTTTTAACTAGCTTTGGACAGATCATATTACTACTTACTGTATCACCCTTGAGATATATATATTCAGTTGTTCCTTGCAATTGGTTCGGACTGGTCTTAGGAACTTAACTGCTATGGGCTGTACACACGAATATAACTCATTCAACGCATGCGGTTACAACGTATGCCATTACAACCCAAGTTGTTCCAACGAAGCATTATCACATTGCATGCCATTATAACACAAGTCGTTACAACGACTTGCTGGGGGGGGGGGGGGAGGACGCTGTAGTTTGGAATAGTATGAGTTACTATTCCAACTCCAGTGTGTGCAACAGAAGGGAAGGTGTTCGATTGAAAATCCAACACCTTCTGCCCCCTACAGCAAGTCGTTGTAACAACTTGCATTGTAATGGCATGCGATGTAACAACGCGTCGTTGTAACGACTTGCGTTATAAAGTCATCCACACTATTGCAATTCTACGCCTTGCCAGCACCAACAGCAACTGCTGTAGACTATATCCCATTTTGTTTTGCTTTTCTGCATCAGACCCAAGAGGCAGTGCTTTGGCGTCAACTGGATTTTGCTATTCATCTTTCCCCTCAGTAGCTCCACTACTTCCGCCCAAAAGCTACCCACCCCCGGGCATTCCCAGACCAAGTGTAAAAAGTTCACTCCGGTCTTATGACATCTGGGTCATGAATTAGTTCTACCGGGTGACATGCGATGTATCCTCACCGGGGTCATATATGTACGGTGAACATAATTGTAATGGACCGGTCGAAACCGAGCATTACAGGAGATCATGTGTGTGAGCGCTCCAACCACCTTCCAGTCCTGTTCCTCCAATAGTTCCCCCAAATCTGTGTTCCAAGCCGCAAATGCAGCCGGAGCGGAGACACCCTCGTCGGCCCTCACTGACCCATAAAGCAGAGATAGAATGCACTGAGATATCTAATGTTTGTGTGATTTGTGGTATCAGCGGGTACTTGGGCCATATTTCTTTGAATATATTGGCCAAGGCCGCATGCTGTAAGTATTGCCCTTGTCCTAGCCCAAAGTCCCTTCAAGCCTGCTCGAACGTAATAAAGCATTCGCTCTATGACAAGTCCGCAAGCGAATTCCAAACGCCCTCCTGCCGTGCCCTGAATGACATATTAACCATCCCTTTTTGAACTGGTGCCAACTCCCACACATTCAATTCCCAATGAAACGGTGCATGCCGAAGGATTCGCTCCACAAATAACTGCCAGACAGAAGCCGTCTGTTTAACCACATACGGTGCTGTCTCTGGGGCACCTG
Source organism: Triturus cristatus (assembly GCF_964204655.1). Lineage (NCBI taxonomy): Eukaryota > Metazoa > Chordata > Amphibia > Caudata > Salamandridae > Triturus > Triturus cristatus. The sequence continues at coordinate 1,434,938,034 of NC_140590.1, forward strand.
CACCCTCCTAAATAAGATCGGCATGTCAGACCCTGGCACGCTGTCACATATGAGCCTCTTCTCCCAGTTGTCCCCCCTCTGCAAATTAGTCGTGTGTTGCAGCTGAGCTGTAGAGTAATATAATTCCATTCTTGGGGCCTCAAGCCCACCCCCCTCATATGTGCGGTTCAGCGTTGCAAGGATTACTCTGCTTTATCGCCCTGCCCTGTAGAGGTCTATCAGAAGGGAGTCCAGGGATCTAAAGATCCATCTCGGTATTGGACACATCGTATTCTGCAACATATACAGGCAGCGGGGTAACACCACCATTTTGGCTATTGACAATTTTCCCATTAGTGATAATGGTAAAGTATTCCAGAATCTAATTAAACCCCTTAGGTCCTCAAGCAATTTGTATATATTCAGTTGCAACATTTGGGGATCATCCCCAGCCACCTGTATGCCCAAGTAACTAAAATGACCAGTCTCCCACTGCAGTCTTAGCTGAGGGAGCGACTCCGGCCACCTAGCCAGCAGAGCCAATGGAAAGAGCAAAGACTTGTTCTTATTAAGTCTCAATCCAGAGAAATTACCAAACTCCTCTAATATCCACAGCAGTTTTGGCACTGCTTGTCGAGCAATAGAGACATAGAATAAGGCATCATCTGCATATAATGAGATTACCCGGGGCACTCCACCCACCTGAATACTCCACTCGGCCAGGTCCCTCTGCACCCAGCTCGCCAGCGGCTCTATTGCCAGTGTGAACAGGAGCAGCGAGAGCAGGCAGCCCTGCCGTGTCCCCCTCTCCAATTTCTACTCGCCTGATCTGCTCCCTCCCACCCTTACTCTAGCGCAAGGAGCCGTATACAGGATTTGCACCCATCTTCTGAACTTTGGGCCGAAATCAGGCACCCGGAGCATCTCCAACAAATATCCCCAATCTACCGAGTCGAAGGCCTTTTCCAGGTCTATTGACACTATGGCCAATACCTCGTCCCTGTATCTTGTTTTGTGCATGATATGGGAAAATCTTCGAATATTCATGCCCGTATTGAGAGCTGGAATAAAGCCACATTGATCCTCATGGACCAAATGACCCATGAGAGGGGCCAATCTAGTAGCTGAGTTGATCATTGTGATTGGACGATATGCTGATGGATCTTGTGCATTTCCCCCAGCTTAAGGAGCATGACAATTTCACCCTTGTGCATTGAGGGAGGCAACTCCCCTAACTCAAAGGCCTCCTCATACACCTGCAACAGCAGCTTCAGCAACTGTGCTGCGTATGTCTGCTAAAAAAGCTACAGGTGACCCATCCGCACCCAGTGCCTTTTATCCTGGCATGGCTTGCAGAGACTTCTGCATTTCTTGGGCTGTGATGGGGGCATCTAAATTCTCCACGCCCTCCGGCGGAAGCTGTGGGAGCGCCATTTCCTCGACGACTGGAACATACCTGTCGGCTGTTACTCTGAGGTCTGCAGTGTAAACTATTTGTAGATGCTGTTGGAACACTTCTAAGACGCCAGCTCTTGTGTGAACTAGGCTGCCTCCCTGTGTAATTAGAGCAGTTGTAATCGTGGGGGCCTGCTCCCGACGTAAAATCCAGGCCAACAGGCACCCCGATTTATCGCCCTCGGCGTATAACTGTTGGCGATAACGCATTAGAGTACATTTATTCAGCCTGTCCCAGATATCAGCTAAACACTCACGCCGATCTCGTTCTCACTTACTCTTATCTGGGCCTGCCGAGTTTTCTGCCTGCATGATCCCCAGAGCCTTCTCCTCTCTGTCAAGCTCCCCAGGTAGTTGTCTCCTCACTCCCCCTACAAGCCCCATGCCTAAACCTCTGGTGACTGCTTTTAGAGCCTCCCACTCAGTCGCTCTCCCAGTATCTTCGCCCCCCCCCCCCCCCAGTTCATGTCTAGATATTCTGTAATTGATTGTACTAAGGTTGCCCTCCCCACCTGATCTTCCAGAATATCTGGCGGGAGTCTCCAGCGCCTGGGGCCCCGTGCCGGCATCCCCCACTTTACCATGCACCACACAGGCGAGGGATCAGACAAAAACGCGCCAAATGAGTCACCTCTGCCTCAGGGAACTCCGGCTCCCTCGTCACCACCACTCTGTCCAATATGCTCTGGGTTCCATGCGTCGGTGATTGACAGGTAAACAGAGGGAGTGTGGGATGCGTCTCTCTCCAAAAATCATGGGCTCCTAAGTCATGATAACCTTGCTAAGCATCTGTGTCATTTGTGGTTTCATGCCAACCTTTGAGGGGGTTCTATCAAGTGCTGGATCCAGCACGCAATTAAAGTCGCCAATCCAAATAAATGGAGCATCTACCTTATTGGTGAGTAATTCCTGCATGACCGGAAAAAAGGAGGGGTCATCGATGTTGGGGGCATACGAATTTAGAATGACAATGTCCTTGCCATCTAGGGACCCTCGCAGCAATACGTATCTGCCGCACATTTGATTCACTATATGTCACCATAAAGAGGGTGCCCAGAGCCACCCAAACCATAGTGCCCCTAGCATAGGTAGAATAGGAAGGATGATGCATCTGACCTCGCCATTTCTTGGCTACTCTTTCCGCTCTGCACTCATCCAGGTGTGTTTCCTGGAGGCAAGCAATCAAGATATGGTGCTGCTTAAGGAAGGTTAACACCCTGTGCCTTTTAGCTGTATGCGCCTCTTTTAATTAAGATGCCCAGCAGGGATATAGAACAGCTATAATGGTTCACAAGAGATTCTATAAATCTCGGGACCCAATCCACCAAACAGAAATAACTCTCCAGGGCCCTTTTGCTCCAGGGTGGGCATTAGGCTTTAGTAGTGTCCACCTCAGCAAGCAGAAAGGAACAAAAGATTGCACAACATTATTTGAAAGGGCCACATCCTTTTCCAAGTGGCCTCCTGCATTCCTCCATCAAAGAAGAGCTTAATATATCTACATATCTTTACAAAATATGCTCATTAACTGGAGCAGAACATTGCAACAGGGAAAGTTCCCAAAAAGGAACTAAGTGGGGGAGTTTGGGAGGAAGGTGTGATTATGCTCAAATGTCTGCATCAAAACTGTTTTTTTATTTTTTACATTTTAAAGTTATAATCCCATTGCACATATCAGCAAGTTTCTTAATATATATGGTGGATTTTACAGGGCCTCCGTGGATCGCCACAGTAGTTCATCTACCTTAAATGCTTTAAGTGTAACACTGTTAAATACTTTCATTCAGAAGCAATGTGCATTCCCTTGGCAGCAAACGATAACACCCTGGACACTCACAGGAAATGTGTTGAGAAGATGAGATTGCTGTCAGACAAGAGTGCTTCGGCATTTATACTTTTCAGGCACTGGTCTCCAGCGGCATTCAGGCACTTGCAGTCTTTCACTACAGCCAGGCTTTTTTCCTCCAAATAAAATCAGAATCACATTTTTTGCAGACATTCTCCCTATGAGCGCTTCACTGTTTTTACCAGTCGGAGAAGCTCAAGAGTAAGTAAATACAGTCTCTCACCTGGCCTGGAAGGAATTCTAACCCAGGTACCTATACAAAACTGCTTAGGTTCAGTGACTTTTTTGAGGTTATTTGTTTATGCACATTCCTTTAGGTCCTGTCACATTTCAATGAAATTGCAATCTTAATTCTGGTTTGGCTATCCCCAAACTGCTGTTCCTTTTCATTTGTGTGTTCTAGATCATTTTCCTGTTGCATGATCCACTTTCGACTAAGCTTTAGTTGTTTGACAGATGATCTCACATTGAGTCCAGGATGCACTGGTATATTGAGGAATTTACAGTGGACTTGTCAATTGTGAGGCTGTTGCAAAGCAGGCCCACATTATCTGCACTCTACTACCATGCTTGACTAGATGGAATCAGGTTTTTGTAGTGATACAGTGTTTAGTATTCACCAAACATGTTGTGGTGCATTGCAGCCAGACAGTTCCACTTTCATCTCGTCTGTTCAGAAATCATTGTTCCAGAAGTCTTTTTTTTTAATTCTTATTTAATACAACAAACCGATCCATTCAGATACAGAAAAGTCGTCAGGCAGTTATGATTCACAAGGCCTCCATTACATAAGATCAACAATATGCATATGTGGTAGAGGACCGTTAAAAACAAGCAGGGTGCAATTATTTACATAAATATTTTTCCCAGATCTGGAACTTCCCTCACTCACCATATGTTAAGCTCTATACTTCTTCCATGAGCTTCCTATTTTTTTTCCCATTTCTTTGGGCAGCCCCTGCTCTCATAGATTACTTTTTGGCCAATCGGCACCAGTCCATGTCCGATATCCAGTTAGATAGTTTTAGCGTTTCCGATCCCCCCACAACCGTGCATTGTTACGTTTTGCCTCCCAGAAGCCAGCAAAAGCTAGTTCTGTACGTGTGAGGGCCATCTGTCTTAACCCATGATCCTGAGTAGGAGCCAACCTCCCTCGGGTTGAATGCATATCCCCAGAACCTCGGACATCACCCCAGCAACCCTAAACCAGTAGGGTTGAATTCTGGGGCATCCCCAGATGATGTGGAAGAAAGTGCCGGCTTCGCCGCAACCCCTAGCACAGAGGTCAGTCAGCCCTCCGGATCTTGTGTTGAAATGTACAGGGAAAATATGCTCTATGCAGAACTCTGAGTTGGACTAGTCGGAATCGTGCCCATATGGAGATTTCCAGGGGGCTCTGGACCACCTTCTCCCAGTCATCATCTTTGTCAGTCCCAAGTCCGTTTCCCAGGCAGCCCTAAGTGACCCCAGAGGATCCGGGTGAATATTCATTAACTTCCTATTTGTGTGAGAGATCGCCCCGTCAGGTATAGGGTCTGGTAACAGTCTGTCTTCTAGGGGGAGTACTCGGAAAGTGATTCCCTGTCTAATATGTGGCACCTCAAGGCATGTCTCAACTGTAGGTACTTATACTGTTCCTTGTCCGTCAGTTGGAATTCTGTTTGTAGTTCCTTAAAGGTAGTCACCCTATTCTCACGCCATATATCCCTAAGGGTATCTCTATGCCTATGAGACTCCAGCTGCGGAATCCCTGCAGGCGCCTCACCTCTCTCAACGCGCCACAGTGGGGTTTACTCTGTCAGTCTATCCTTTCATTCCAGTGCTTTGGTGGCAGCGTGCCAAGCTTGTACCACCACTTGTGTGTGCATAGGGAGCGGAATCCCCTCTCTTCCTCGGTACAATGCCGATAGGTGCCCACTGGGTCCCAAAGCCTGATGATCCGCTCGGTATGCAGGTTCAGAGTGGGGTGCAAAGACCCTGCCATTTATATTAATGAGGTGGACTGCCAAGTAATAGTTCAGGAAATCCGGGATAGCTAGCCCGCCCTCATATACCCACCTGTGGGAGTTTACATAATGCAATTAGCGGTGTCTCACTGCCCTAGAGTAGTGTGGTAAATAATTTAATTACCGGGACTTAATTTGATACAGAAACATAATAAAATAGCTCAGTAAATAAGAGGCAGAATCCGTGGTATTTAGAGGTTCGGAATGGGCTTTATTCCAATGGTCGATTATAATCGGTTGCTCCAAGTTCCATCACCGCGAAGGTTCAGGAAGTGAAGTACATACGTTATTGACAATCAATTACTTTTATACAATAGGCATTACAGTGAAGCAAATACAAGAGGTGTAACAATTGATAGTATGGATAATATATTCGTGCGTAGCAAAAAATAGGCGTAACTGGGAGTGATTTAAAGAACGTCATCAGATGTGATGTCATAAGAGGGCGGTTACATGAAAGAATTTCGCAATGTCAGCAGAAATACTTGGCAGAAATGCGCGCGCAGCAGCATGACGTGTGATTGACGTGCAACTAGGGGGTGAAGGGGACTTGACATTTAGCTCTACAGGTGGCGACAGAAGTCTGGAGGGTCAAGTCAACCTAATCCCAAATCATATCTAACATCCTATGTTTAAAGAACTAAGTTATCCAAGAGAGAGGTCTTCTTAGAGTAGAATCTTATTCTATACTGACTATACTGACTGTTAGTGCGTGTACAAGCGTCTAAGTGTCTACACTAGATGCGAGGGCGGAAATCTTCCGTAGTAATAGGGCTATGAATTACTTGCATAAAGACAGAGAAGCCGGGCCTTTGCTCGGTAGCTGGAAGAATGTTTGCTTAAACTACTAGACAGGAATGCATCGGGCAGGGAACGGAGCAGATAATTTCGAAGGTGAAATACAGTTTTAGGCAGGCAGCAGGCTGATGTCAGGCTTCGTGAGCCGCGCAGAGAATGAGACAAAGTTCATGGTCACAGATGCAGGCTCAGACTGGAGCTTTCAGAGGCAGGAGGCAAGAAGAGTTTGATGACAGAATCAGGGCCTACTTGCCTGGACTGTAAAATGGCATAAGTGAACCATATAAAGCCGGTGGCCTTTCATATTTAGGAATGGAATATCCGGCCTACTCATGGCGGATCTGACAGAGGACATGTTGACGGTGGACGCACATGTGTTTGCGTCTTTATAACTGGAACTGGAGGGAACATACATGTACTTGTCATTCATACATGAAACCGTTGGGGTCCAAGATAGGGGACATAACTGATCAGAAAAATCCATATTTCCACATTCCCTCCTTGTCCCCTACTTGCCCGTTAAGAGATATCAATCTTCATCAATCCGTTGATCTGTTCATATAGCATCATTTGTTCTTCTTTTTTCTTCTGGGATGAATGAAATCTTGGTGGTGGAATACACGATGTGGTACACAGACCACAAATCGCTGGTCCACATTGTAGGCATAAGCAGCAACTGAATAGTATGAGAAGGCCAATACCTAGGAAAGATAGGACCTTCCATCCAAAGGTAGACAATACACTCCAAAACCAACCGGACCAAGTCCAGGTGCCTGGATTCTGGTGTATCTGGCTTACAATCTTATGAAGGCGAGTTATGGCTTTATATACAGATGGCGAATTTTCTGGTATGAAAATGCAACAGCTTGATCCGATGACCCTACAAGCTCCGCCCCTATCGGCCAGGATGACGTCAAGGACAAGACGATTTTGAAGCACAACAATCCGTATAGCAGACTGCTCTTCTGTTAAATTGCCTAAGGCGGAAATAGTTTCGTTCACTACTGCTTCAAGGGTTCTAGTTAATCTACGTATCAGCTTACTATTAGTAACGGTACCTATATAGGGAAAGAGACCTTTATTGAAATCTGTGTATTTTTCCCATGCGGTTTCAGTATAATCGACTATCGGGAGATCTCTCCTTACTCTATTATATACTAAATGAGCATTTCTGTGATAATCAGGAGGAGCTAGAAAAACAGGTGGCAAAAGGAATCCAATATAGCAAGTACCATCCCAATCTAGAGGCAAACGTACATATGCCGTCTGACCACATATAAAATAGGAATGGCGAGAAGCTCTAAATGTAGACTTGCCTTGATCACTAAATTCTACTACAGTGGTGCATCTACTATGGCCCATATGTATGGAACCATTCTTTCTTACACATAGTTCACCCTTTACTGGAAATATTGACATAGCGGGCAGAATTGGAGTAGCTTCTGATTCGACATTTAGGATCATAAGATTAAGCGTAAAATTACCTAATCCATACTCTTCATTTTCTAGATCAGTTCCTGTTCTCTGGGGAAGTCCCTCCTTGTTAGGATAGCAGACTTTAAGCAAAACTAAGTTCAAATTTCCCCATACCCAGTTATCTTGATAAACTGCAGAATTCGAATCTAGAGAATTAATTAAACTAAACCATGCTCCACAGGAGCCGTTGTGTGTGAACGGGTATGGAAAGAGAGGTAGAATTCCTTTATAATTCTGATAGGGAGGGAGTCGGCCACATATCCAACAATTTGTAGCATTGCTAACCTGATGAGAATGATGTAACATACTGATAAACGTGTTATTGCGCAGCGCAAATCTATAAGACAACTCAAGCGGAGATAATTCACTAAAAGAATGTTCAGCAGTAATATTATAAACATGTCTAGAAATAGGATAATATATGTGCAACAATATACTTGCAGTAATTATTAAAAGACTTAAGAAAAACAAAATTAATAACGTCACTATACAATGACTACGCAGTGATTTACAGTACGCCTGTCGTTTCAACATTTTTCGGGTGCTTTCTCTATTCAGGTCCAAGGGATACATGTCAGAGACAATTCAACCGCTTCACCTTGGAGAGGACTTAAACAATCAAATTGCTTGACTGATTGGACCTGAGCTTTAGTTTATAATGTTCGGAATTACTCTTTTCCACAAAAGGAAGTTTTGAGTCAATGGGTGAAGACACACGAGGTGTGGTATTCACATCTGATTGTAGTCAATGAAATTTCTTGATATGACTTGAATGAATCCAGCCTTTTCTGCCCTCGATCTTCACGGCTGTCCTTGTGGTGAGCAACACCAGCTGAGGCGACTTCCACCTAGGTTCCAGCTGAGTCTTTCGATCAAAGTTCCTCACGAGGACCAAGTCTCCCGGAACTACGTCATGGGGTTTCACCTCAGCGTTGTCAGGAAAGGCTGCAGCCACCTGTGAACGACAAGATTGTAGTGCAGACATCAAGGAAGCCAAGTAATCTGTCAGCATATTACAGTCAATATCAGTTATTTTGCGTGGTATAGGCGTCCCCCACATATTTGGTGGTCTGCCGAAGATCACTTCATACGGGGATAGCCCTGTTCGAGAGTGTGCTACCATTCTTGTGTAAAAGAGTGCAACTGGTAATGCTACTACCCAGTCGACACCTTTCTCTCCGCATATTTTGGACAATCTAATTTTCAGAGTCTGATTATGTCTTTCTACGAGACCTGCTGCTTCGGGGTGTCGGACACAGTGGAATTTCCACTGATAGCCTAACAAAAGTGAAACGTGTTTCATTAATTCGGATGAGAACGGCTGGCCATTATCTGAGTGAACAACACGTGGTAAACCGTATCGTGGGAAGAATTCTCGAACCAACTGTTTGGCAGTAGTCGGGGCAGTGTAATCTGAAACCGGGTATGCCTCCGTCCAACGGGAAAGAGCACAAACAACTACGAGAACATATTTGAATCCTCTACATCGTTCCATCTGGATATAATCCATCTGGAGGACTTCAAAAGGATGATCAGGAGGATGAAATCCACCCTGTTCTACGGGAACGCTTTTTCCTGGGTTGAACTGACAACAGATCATACAGGTACGAACTTTTTGTTTGGCTGCTGCTCGTAAATGTTTATTGAACCAAATGTGTTGAATGCTATCTAGCATAGCTTTTTCTCCTAGATGTGCGGGACTATGTACAGTGTTAATTATAACCTGGACCATTGAATCAGGAAGGAACCACACAGACTTTTCCTTCATCATCCATCCTTGATCCGTTTGGATCCCTCCTAATTCAGTCCATTTCTTTATTTCGTCTGGTGTAGCATGTGTCTGTATGTCAATTACGTCAAGAGTAGGATCTTTAACCGTCATACAATGTGTTGGCGTCGGGACTATTGTCTTTGTCATGTCGGATGTTTGAGTTTGAGCAGTCTGTTTAGCTGTTCTGTCAGCTAGATCATTGCCTTGAGAAATGATATCAGTAACTTTCGTATGAGCTTTACATTTCATAATTGATATTGCAGTGGGTAGATGTATTGCATCCAATAAAGCATGAATGAGGGGTCCGTGCTGAATATGGGCACCGTGAGAAGTTAAATAACCTCTCTCTCGCCACAGCACGCCGAAGTCATGTACAACTCCGAATGCATAACGTGAATCAGTGTATATGTTGACTTTTTTATTTGTGGCTTGAATACAGGCTTGTGTCAGAGCGATGAGCTCTGCGGCTTGGGCTGACAAGGTATTTATACAATTTGTTTCAATGATTTCAGTATCTGTTGTGACTGCGTAAGCGGCCACTAATTCCCCTGTACTTGTTCTCATACATGAACCATCTACATACAACGTCAGGTCTGGGTCTGACAATGGGACATCTGTCAAGTCTTGTCTGGGTTTCGTCGTGATTGTAATAACATCAATACAGTCATGAGCTAGTGAGTCTGTTCCATTTACAGGTAAAAGTGTGGCAGGATTCAATGTGTTACAACGTCTGATTTCTATATGTGGCTGAAACAATGTTAATTCGTACCCAGTAAGTCGCGCAATAGTCAAGTGTTGTGTTTGCGTTCTATTCACAAGAACCTCTACTGCATGTGGTACTTGAACTGTCAATGGATGTCCTAACACTATGGCATCGCTTTGTCTGATTGCTAAAGCTGTTGCTGCCACTGATTTCAGGCACGCAGGCAAAGCCTGAGCTACGGGATCTAATGTACTAGAAAAATAAGCACATGGTTTGTGTGCTCCTGCTTGTTCTTGTGTGAGTACTGACAAGGCAGTACCTTCGCGTTCTGTAACAAAAAGTGTAAACTGTTTACTGTAACATGGCGTTGCTAAGACAGGTGCTTGACATAAAGCTTTCTTTAAGCTTTCAAAAGCTTGTGTATGTTCCTGAGTCCAAGGGAGAACAGTCGATGTGGCTGCCTCCTGTGTTGTCAACTGAATGAGTGGTTTTGCTAGAAATGCATACTGAGGGATCCACTGCCTACAATATGAAGTGAGGCCTATGAAAGCCCGCACCTCCTTTTGTGTCTTGGGTATTGGCATGTTAGCTATTAACTGAATGCGGTCGGGTGTAAGCTGCCTTCCCTCCTTGGACAGCGAGTGTCCAAGATAAACAACTCGCTGGACACAGAATTGCAGCTTAGAAGGGGACACCTTGTGCCCCTTTTCGGTTAGAAATTGTAAAACTGTCAGTGATGCTTTCTCACATTCGGGTTCGCTTCTTGCGGTGATCAGCAGATCATCGACATATTGAAGCAAGGCAGTGTTAACGGGCATGTGAATACTGTCGAGTTCTCGTTTCAGTGCTTGGCTATAGATGCTGGGGCTTTCTGTAAATCCTTGAGGTGCGCGTGAGAATTTGAAGCTACGTCCATTTAAACTAAATCCGAATAAATATTGGCTTTCCGGATCTATTGGGACGCTGAAAAAGGCATTTTTGAGATCAATTACAGTAAAGAATGTTGCTTCGGAATCAATAGCTGTCAGTAATGATGAGATATCTGGGACCACAGGGAATTGTGGCACAATGCATTTGTTCAATTCGCGCAAATCAATAACCAATCGATATACTGGCGAGGCCTTCGGATCTGTTCGTTTAAGAATCGGAATTATCGGTGAATTACATACATTGGAGTCTGTTTCTACAACCACTCCTTGGGCAATGAGCTCGTCAATTATTTGTAGTAAAGCCACTACAGCATCTGGTGGTAACTTGTATTGTCGCATTCGTGGTAGTACCACTCCTGCCTTTAGTGTGACTCGATATGGTGTAATATTCATGCAACCAACATCAGTAGGGCCTTGTGCCCACAGATGTGTAGGTAAAGTCTGCAATCGGGGATCCATGTCTCTAGACACATAATGACCTTTAAAATCACGTAAAAACAATCTTACTCCTTCCGGAGAACAACATATTATAGCTCCTAGAGCTTTCAGTGTTTTTATTCCTAACAAGTTTTCTGGACATGATTTAGTAAGCAATAAATCTGTAGTTCGGGTCAAAGGTCCTATCGTAAGTGGAAGAGGTTGTGACACTTCATTAACAATAGGTTTTCCTGAAAAACCAAGGGAAATATTCTGTGAGCCTGAGAGGGGTGCCCCTGGAACTTCACTACGTTTTATAGTTGTTCGACTTGCCCCTGTATCGAGTAAAAATTTTCTGTCTTGGCCTAATAATTCACTATGTACATAAGGTCCTTCTTGATCTACAGGGATCTCGATAAGGGGTAAGTCAACTTCCCTCTCTAGGCTTGTTCATGCGTATCGTTGATAATCAGGATAGTCGTACTGTGCGGTCTGGTACAGTTGTCGTGTCGTGGTTTGTGTGGCAGCAACAGGCAGCGCTGGTGCAGCAGGCACAAACTGTATAGACTGTGGTGGAGCTGACATGGACTGCGCATTCTGCGGGGCTCCTTGTTCATTCTGATCCTGTCTAGGTGGCCGTGGTCTTTCTTTTGTATTACCTATGGCGATATTATGTTTTAAAACTGGACAATCGTGTACGTAATGACCTGGCTTTTTACAATAGTTGCATATCCCTTTTATAGGTCCTGTTGAATCACTGGAATGTGTCGTACCCTTTTTATGTCCTTCAGCTGGAACTGTCTGGGAGACGAGCATTTTCATTTTCGTGTCTTTCATGCGTCTTTGTTCATGTTCTTGTTCCTCTCTAATTCTATTGTGATGGTACTGTAACATTTGTAACATTTGTGATGGAGTGTTACCTTGCCAGGTACTCTCGAATTTTAATACTCTGTTCTTTACTTGAGGCAAGGCGTTTTCTACTAATTTTGTCACAAACAGATGTGGGTATGATTCGCTACTTGCTTTTATGCCACTATTTATACCAAAACATTTTTCAAATCTGGCATAACAATCACTAGTGTCTTCATCTTGCTTCTGTTTACAGGCTGAAATTGTACCCCAATCTTCCTTTTTCGTAGTCAATAAACGTGGCAGTACCTGTACTAGTAAACCTGGTAGTGCTTTAGTTTTATCCCCAAGTCCTGCTCCTGCAGTTCGGGCCTTTTCTTCTGCTTCTAATGCTGACCATTCTATCTTTTGGTCTCCTACCTCCCACTCTTTTTCCCTGAGTTTTTCATAAATGCCAGCAGGCATTAATACCTTTAATATTGTCATAATGTCGGGATAGGTATACTCTCCCATGAGTAACATGTCTTTAATTTCTCGGTGAAAACCTGCTGGGTCTTTGTCATGACTGGGTACCACTTTCTTCATTTCTAACAATTCTATTTTCGATATGGGCGTATATACAAATACGCGTTTAAACTCATTGTCCTCGCCTTTTATTGGGTGTACTTCTCGTAAGGGATTCTGTCTGTCCATGTAATACGTGATTCTTTCCTTAATGGGCAGTGAGACATGTTCTGAGCATACAAAAAGAATGTACTGTTTTCTTGATTCTAATATTTCTTTAATTAATTTAGTACCTGAACCTCTCCATCTATTCATGAGTAATTCAGTCAATATATCAGGCAAGGGACCAGGATCCGAATGCTGACTCTGATATAGTATAAGAAGTTGTTGAATCATATAAATCCCAGCTAAACGCTGTTCATCTGGGGTGAGATTCAAAAATGTGCGTGCTACTGTATCATCACTATACTTTCCGGGACTGTCAACCCAATGGACAGCTGACCTGGCTAATTCTTGTTCATCCATAGAATCGAGAAAATGATAACCCCTCCGTTCTCGGAGTAATTTGTCAACTGCTTGGAATGAATGCTCGTTAGACCTTATATTTATTATTGGTGTTTGGAAATTCCTGTTATTATCTGGACATATCGGACGCATCGGGTCAATAAGACATCTATTACTATTACAAGATCTTCCTCTACCTACATAGGCTATGGTGTCTGACTGTCCTGTGGGCAGTCCTGATCCTTCCTCCTCGCTTTGCTCGAACTGGTCTACCGCTAATCTTTCTTCGTGTAGGCGTTCTATTTCTTTACGGATCTTTCGGCACATGGCTATTATACAATTTTGCTTATCATGTCTCCCTTCTGATATATTCTGGCTCCATCTGGTAAGAATTTGCATTGCTTCCGGGTCTACCCCCGGTCGGTCTTGATTTCTGATCACACAATTTATGAGGAAACGTAACAGTTCCCTCTGTATCTCCACTTTCTGGTAATCCATAGCTCTGTTAATACATTCAGAATCTCGCCCTGTTTGGACAAAATGGTATATATTATCTAGATGCGCAGTCATTCCTGGTAACTTCCCTAAATACACCGCGGCTCGTCTGATACGTAATGATGCCATGATCATTTCGTCCTCTTTGCCGGGCACGGGGTCATATCTACAATCTATAAGAAGTTCCTTAAGTGTACGGGCATTTATGAGTTTGGGGGTACTTGAATGTGCTGACTCTTGAAAGGTAAGTTTATTTATTCTGGGTGGCGTAGAAAAAATGTTGGTAGCACCTCCCGTAGCCCCATCTGGGGTATCGGGCGTGAAAGGGTTCGTTGAACGTGATACAGCAACTATAGGTGTGGACACAGCTATAGAAGTAGCTGTAGGAACAGATGCAGAAACAGATGTGCTTGCCGGAACTTGTGTCAAGACTTGTTGCTGTAGAGATACGGATACTGGATCTTGGCGTTGAATATCCCTGGCAGGCGGTCTATGCGGGGCGGGATTAGCATACTCGGGAGCTGCGTCATCTAAATATGAGGAAAGAAAAACATCTTCTGCGGTTCTAGGATGCCCCTTAGGATGTACCTTTATTGGAAATAATGGGGTTGGCAAGTCTTTTGGTATCTCTGGAGTAGCCTTAGGTAGTCCTTCGGCCAGAAGGGGATACATACCATTCATAAGGGCATTTCTTTGTCTGTCTACTTGTTCTGATTTCACTCGGGTACCTTCTTCAATTAATATATTCTCTCGGACTTTATTTGAATTCTCTCTATTTCTCTCTTCCTGTCGGAGTGCTTTTTCTGTACGTCTATGAGATTCTTTACGCCATAACTCAATGGCGTCTTTCTGTGACTGTCTAACTTTCCTTTTCCACAACTCTTCCTCTACTTTCATGATGCACTCTGCATCCCAGGTCCCCGCTGCGGGCCACCTCTGACTTTCTGGTAATTCCTTGGTGTAGTCTACCCATAAATCAAGAAATAATATAGCGTCTAAGCCATGTTTATGATACATGAAGTACCCTGGAGTGTCCCTAGGAGGAATAGGAACGGCTTCTTCGAGTACCCCTTTTCTTGTTGTGATCTGTCTTAATTTCGAAAAGAGCGGCATATTGAAAACTGATCTGATACTTGATTTTGAACAAACTTAATACAGCAAACACAACAATGAACAGTCATTCATACCACAATATGCAGAACATTATTAAAACATTTAACATTTAACATTTAACTTGAGCAACGATGATGATGACGATCTAAGGAAAACTTAATCACTAAACATAATACTCGACTTTAACTGAATTATTCTGAATTTATATACTTGATATACTAGATATACTGCTAAACAGTACAGATACACTGCTGAAACAGTGCAGACCGGATTTGTGTACCCAAACCCGTCTTGACCGGCACAACCTATGTGCACGTCAGAACGCCTCCCCAGTAATGGTACTCACCGGGTAGCTCGGAAACGGAAGGCCTCGGAAACTGAACTGAACTTGAACCGGACTGGACTCGACTCGAACACTTCGGACACTGGACTCGACTCGGGACTTCGGAAACTGGTGGGCCTCTGTATACCTCGGATCTTGCTCTCTCAGCTAGGCTCTGGTCGGGATACTTCGCACTTCTCACCGCCTCGTCTGGGTGTTGATCGCAGCCTCAGTCGCCCCCGCTTGACCGGAGGGAGATACAGGAAATCCTGCTGGTACGCGTTATTGTCCGTCCAGCTGTGGCAGGAGACCGGGCCTGCAACGCACCGCCGGCGCGTGAGATGAGAAAGTGTCCCTGTTCGGGCGCCATTCATGTGGTAAATAATTTAATTACCGGGACTTAATTTGATACAGAAACATAATAAAATAGCTCAGTAAATAAGAGGCAGAATCCGTGGTATTTAGAGGTTCGGAATGGGCTTTATTCCAATGGTCGATTATAATCGGTTGCTCCAAGTTCCATCACCGCGAAGGTTCAGGAAGTGAAGTACATACGTTATTGACAATCAATTACTTTTATACAATAGGCATTACAGTGAAGCAAATACAAGAGGCGTAACAATTGATAGTATGGATAATATATTCGTGCGTAGCAAAAAATAGGCGTAACTGGGAGTGATTTAAAGAACGTCATCAGATGTGTTGTCATAAGAGGGCGGTTACATGAAAGAATTTCGCAATGTCAGCAGAAATACTTGGCAGAAATGCGCGCGCAGCAGCATGACGTGTGATTGACGTGCAACTAGGGGGTGAAGGGGACTTGACATTTAGCTCTACAGGTGGCGACAGAAGTCTGGAGGGTCAAGTCAACCTAATCCCAAATCATATCTAACATCCTATGTTTAAAGAACTAAGTTATCCAAGAGAGAGGTCTTCTTAGAGTAGAATCTTATTCTATACTGACTATACTGACTGTTAGTGCGTGTACAAGCGTCTAAGTGTCTACACTAGATGCGAGGGCGGAAATCTTCCGTAGTAATAGGGCTATGAATTACTTGCATAAAGACAGAGAAGCCGGGCCTTTGCTCGGTAGCTGGAAGAATGTTTGCTTAAACTACTAGACAGGAATGCATCGGGCAGGGAACGGAGCAGATAATTTCGAAGGTGAAATACAGTTTTTGGCAGGCAGCAGGCTGATGTCAGGCTTCGTGAGCCGCGCAGAGAATGAGACAAAGTTCATGGTCACAGATGCAGGCTCAGACTGGAGCTTTCAGAGGCAGGAGGCAAGAAGAGTTTGATGACAGAATCAGGGCCTACTTGCCTGGACTGTAAAATGGCATAAGTGAACCATATAAAGCTGGTGGCCTTTCATATTTAGGAATGGAATATCCGGCCTACTCATGGCGGATCTGACAGAGGACATGTTGACGGTGGACGCACATGTGTTTGCGTCTTTATAACTGGAACTGGAGGGAACATACATGTACTTGTCATTCATACATGAAACCGTTGGGGTCCAAGATAGGGGACATAACTGATCAGAAAAATCCATATTTCCACATTAGGCTACACTGCTCCCCTTCAATGGCCAGGAAGAATGTGTCCGGGATCTTATGTGGCGGATTTTGTAATGAGTTGAGTAGTCGTGGGAGGGCCATCATCTTAAAAAGCACTGCCCTACCCATTTTTTTTTTTAAACGCACTTTATTGAGTTTTTATGCAAACATCCACGAAGTCACTCACAATATTCAACAGCATAATCCCTGAGAAGTAATCAACAACCCCCCACCAATGACACAGTGCATAATGCACTGCCCTACCCATAAGGGAAATTGGTAATTGGTGCCAGTGGGCAGTGTCTTCGCGAAGTCTAGTCAACTGTGTATAAACGTTCACTTGGAGGAACTCCTCAGCTTAGTGTGTAAATTTGTCATGTTGCGTTAGAGCCGCACATTCTAAACTGAGTGGGGGTAATGTTCCAGAGAGATTAAAATGAGGGACTTGTTCCAATTTATCTTGTACCCTGAGTATGTGCCAAACACCCGGATTATGTTGATTAATCTGTGGATCGTTTATCTAGGTTTGCTTGTGTAAAGTAATATGTCATCTGCGTATAACGATATACGCTCCTCCCATTTTCCCCCCATATATATGCCAGTAACTATGGGGTCTCCTCTGATCCATGCCCCAAGTGGCTCAAGCGTCAGCACGAAGAGCATGGGGGAGAGTGGACAACCCTGGCGTGTGTCTCTGTGGAGGGCAAAGGATCTAGAAAGCGACCAATTCATGTGGGCTCTTGGGTCCCAGTATAAGACATGAACCCAAGCGATGAAACTAGGGCCCAGGCCAAGCCTAGACAGGACCATCTAGGGATACGACCGACCAATCAATACTGTTGAAAGCCATGCGGGCATCCAGTGACTAATGCTATAGGCTCGGTGGGATTAGCGTCACAGCCCGCATCACCACATAGAGGCGTCTAAGATTTGATCTGGTGCTGCGTTGAGGCATAAACCCAGTTTGTTCCGGGTGAACCATGGTGGAAATGATGGGGGCAGCCGGTTCACCAGTACCTTTGCCAGCACTTTTGATTCGAAATTCAACAAGGAGATGGGCTGGTAGGAGCCACAACACTGTGGGGGATTGTTCTTTTTCGGGATGACCACAATTGTGGCAATTCTTAAATCAGTAGGTTGGCAACCCTCTTGTGATGCAGTGATGAACATGTCTAACATGGGCTTTGCCACATCGGTTGTTACACATTTAGAAAAACCCAGCGGGGAGCCCGTTCGGGCCTGCCGCCTTCCCAGATTGTAGATCCCCGATGGCCCTGTCAACTTCCTCCACTGTCAAGTTCCGGTCTGTTGCTTCCCTGTCCTCCTGTGTCAAAGTCGGTAGAGAGAACCCTGCAAGTAGTTCAGCACATTCATCAAATGGTCTAGTAGATGCAGACTGATAAACTGTCTCGCAGTAGGATGCGAATGCCTCTGCAATGTCTGCCCCCGAACTAAGTGCCTTCTTACCATTTGTCTTAATTTTGGCAACCCAGTATCACTCTCAATCTCCTCTCATCTCTCTAACCACGCAATTAACTTCTTGGCCTTGTCCCCTACATCATATAGTCGTCTCTGTGTGGCCAGTGCGTGTTGTCGTGCCGCATTGTCCCTTAGGTCCCTGGGCTTCTTTTGCTTAAGACACAGTCTTGTGAGCAAATCAGAGGCCTCAAGTCCTCCTGATGTAATTCCCGCTCTAGTGCGTCGATTTCCCTCTCGAGTTCCCCACACCTGGCGCGTCTCTGCTTCTTTATTCCACCCACCGTTGCCTGAATGTGACCCCTGACAACCACTTTAAACGCTTCCTAGAGTGTGCAGTTCGAGTCAACTGACCACGCATTTTAGGCAAAATACTGTTGGGTAAGTTCTCTGAGCTTGTCCTGGAAGTCTCTGTCTTTAAGGTGCCACTGGGCTATGTGAGGGGGTAGAGTGTAGTCCTTAGTTGGGCCGTGTAGTAGGATCTCCACCGGTGTGTGGTCGGATATACCCCTGGCCTTGTGGTGCGCCCCACGGAAATGCCTGTTTGCATGCACTGTGTGAAGATGTAGTCTAGCCGGGACCTGCTGCCATGTGCTGCAGATATATGCAAATATTGCCTACAGGAGGGGTTATGTAATCGCCATAAGTCCGACAGATCCATCGCGGTTGTGAAGGCCTGCAAAAGATCCGCCTTCCTATCCTAGTGTGTTGTGTTGTTCTGTCCAGTTCTGAGGACATCACCGCATTCATGTCCCCACCCATTATAAGCACACCTGGGGGCATGTCTAGCAGTGTGTTACTCAGTTCAGGGAAAGTTTTGGCATGCAGCTGTGGCGGAATGTATGTGGAGCATAGGTTTAGGCTTCGGCCCTCCCACGTCCCTGCCATGGCCACAAACCTTCCCAGTGGGTCCTGCCAGATGCCGCTCACAATAAAAGACACTGTGTTTTTAACAAGAATTACAAACCCCCTGGAGTCTGATGTAAAGCCAGCATGTGCCCTGAGAGTGTATCCAAACCTGTTCAGCGCCAGGTAGTGGTGGCCTCATAAGTGCGTTTCCTGTAGGAGGACGAGGTCAGGGGAGTGCCTGTGGAAGTATTGCAGAACCGTAGTCCTTTTAATCTCGTCACCCAACCTGTTTACATTCCATGGGAGGATTTTCAATGTTGTGGGTTGTGTAGCCATAGTTGTGTTCGGGTGCTTAACATTTGTACTCTTTCCGTCTGTGCCCTCCCTAGCCCACCCTCTCTCGAAAGTGGCCTACTATTCCATGCCTGGTGTTGCGACTCTTTGGTTGGGTCAAAAAAAATATCAAAAATTATGTAGAACATTAAACAAAAACCCCTTATAGAGTCCCCCCTCCCTGCTGCCCTGTACTGTAGGTTTGTAACTACCCACCTCCCCAATTTGCAGAGTGATTGTCGCCCAGTTTGACCCATTAAACTATAACTTGGGGTTGGCCGGCGCCGCTGTACGTGTTCCAGTAGCGACCCTCCCTGGTTTCATGTAATGTCTGTGTCAATGTGTGTATTTGGTAACATGTAGGCATGCATCACATGCTCTTGTTGTTCCATACCTGCTGAAGAAGTCACATTTGGTAGAGTCCTGCATTGGCAATGCCAGGTAAAGGGTTCTGACACTGCCAGCCTGGTCAGGGGGAATCAGCCCCAGTCTCCGAGCCACCAGTTTCGTGGTCCACGTGCGAGGCCCGGGGGAGGCCTCCCTCTGTTCCTCCGCCGCTGGTTGTGTCCCCGCTGTGCTGGTCAGGTCGCCCCTCGCTCTCTCTCCAGCCAGTTCCACACTTCATCCGGGGATGTAAAGTACCATGCTTTTCCGTTGTCCAGTAATCTTACTTTGACTGTGAACAATATCGTGTATTTGAGATCCTCGGCCCTTAGTGTCCGCTTAACCTCATCGAAAGTGCACCGCTGTTGTTGGACCATGAGGGTGAAGTCTGGGAAGAAGCGTAAGGACGCGTTTTCAAAGGGTAGATCACTTTTTGCACAGGCGGCCTGTAAGATGCTGTCTCGGTCTCGGAGTTGAGGATCCTTTCATGATGGTTCTGGGGGGGGGGCTGGTTTCAGTTGGAGGATAGGAGCCCTGTGCGCCCTTTCCACCAAGAAGTAGCTTGACAAGCGTTTGGGCTAGAGGTGCTTCAGTATAAGATCTTCCAGGAACAGATCCATGCAGGGGCCCTCCGCCCCTCGGGTAACCCCGCAATGCGGATATTGTTCCTCCGGGCCCGCCCCTCCTGGTCATCTAGCTTAGCCGCTATGTTCTTGCATTGGTGTGTGAGTTGATGTATTTGGTCGTCCATTCTCTTGGCAGTGGCTTGTAGTTCTTTTACGTTCGCTACCGATGTAGCTACTTTTTCAGAGTTTTTGTTCATATCATCCCTCAGTAGGTTGACTTCGATCGTAACGTTGTCAAATTTGGGTTCTAGAGTAGTGCCCAGTGTCTGAATGGCCGCCATGATCGCACCCAATGAGAGTTCTGCCAATTCCCCTGCGACATCGCGCCGTCTCCCATTGCTGTCTGGGGCACAGCGTATTTGTCCAGCTTATTGGACTGAGGTGGGGGGCCCCCTTGGGTCGCATTGTAGTGATCTTCACCTTTGACTATGAGAGGGCGGTCGACCGCGTTCCAATGCAGCGACTGGGTAACGCACCTCCAGTTGTGGATTCAGCAGGGGGCGGGCAGGAATCCCCCTTGTTGGCCCCGGAGGCACTGGTTCTAGTGCGGCACTCCCAATGAACCCAGTGCCCCCATGTGTCGGACCTTTTGCGTGCCTCTAGCTCGCATCGCCCCCCCCCCATTCCACCGCCGGCCTCTATTTCTGAATGTAGCTTCTTGGCCCCCTGTCTCAGTCCCGTCCGTCCAGGACCAGCCTCCCACAGTGACTCCAACCGCTGACTAGGCGCTGTCACTGAGTAGGTTCAGACCCTCAGTCTCTCCTTTTTTAGGTTGAGCCTAGAGCAGCGCGTGCGCTGTGCTCTGGCGAGACTTTTAGTAAGGGCTTCAGAAAATGGTACCACTGTGGCCTAGAGCTTGAGTGCATGTGCGCGGGCACGCGCTTAGGAGCGGAGGCGCCATATGGCTTTTCTCTCTCGACATGGGTCACAGGCTGTTCTCTCCGCCCTCTGCATTCCGCAGACCTTCTCCAGCCTACTCTTCCCCTCTCGAGCCCTCCCTTTGGACAGGGAGGAGGGAAACTGCTCCTGTTTGCAAGCCTCACCACTATTCATGCCATGGAAGTTTGTCAATAGGGCATGAACAGTGCATTTCATTTCTTGGAAACAAGTGTGCCTGTCTCACTTTCTACTCTGGGCTGCTCGCTCCTCTGGCCCCCACCTCTAGGCTTCAAGGTCAGAGACTGCCAGCAGCTTTACTCTGCAGCTCTTCTCTCCTCCTTCTACCCCCTCTTTTTCAGAGAGGAGGGGAAGGGAGGCTGGGTCCATTGCAAGCTTCTCAACCAGCAGCTCTAGGTATGTTATAGAAGCGGCCACTTTACCCTTAATATTAGTACTTTCCCCCTCTGCCCCCTGTCCTACCATCAGGTTCAAAGCTCGCCTTGCTTACCCCCTCTGCCCCCTGCTCTGTCCTAACACTTATCATCAGGTTCAAAGCTCGCGTGCTTACCCCCCTGCCCCCGCTCTGTCCTAACACTGATCCTGATCATCAGGTTCAAAGATCGCCGTGTTACCCCCCTGCCCCCCGCTCTGTCCTAACACTGATCCTGATCATCAGGTTCAAAGATCGCCGTGTTACCCCCCTGCCCCCCGCTCTGTCCTAACACTTATCAGGTTCAAAGCTCGCCGTGCTAATCCACCTGCCCCACGCTCTGTCCTAACACTTATCATCAGGTTCAAAGATGACCGTGCTTACCCCCCTGCCCCATGCACTGTCCTAACACTTATCAGGTTCACAGTTCGCCGTAATGCAGCACAATATCCTTGGTGCAACAACAACTGTTGCATGGCTAAACACTTATAAGGTCCCAAAAGCGGGACCTATTGGCTATGCCAATGCTTGTTTATGTTGGTGGCAGACAGGGAGGCCCAGTCAGGCACTCATGAGGAACGGTACCACCGCACAGCACACACCAGCTGCTCAGGGGCTCCCACCCGTGGCACTCAACGCATGAATCACAGGTCCCGCAACACTCCGGGTCGACAGCGGCCCAGTCACATCTCAATCTCGGGGACCTAGCTCTTCACACTGGGGATTCAGCTGTGGCTGCTTCAATGAGAGCATCCCCAGAGCGGCCACCACAAGGCCCGTCGTCGTGCTCTGCCGGTGTGCCAACTAGGGAGGCACAACCTCTGGGGCTTAAGCTCGATGTCCCCTCAAGTCCGGCGGGGCCTACACCTCGATCCTCCTGCGGCTCGAACAATGGAGATCCAGCATGTCACCGGATTATTTTTCCCTGCTCTGTGTGCCAGCCGCCGCTCGGTTCTGCCGCACTCCGAGATCTTCACACACGGGGGGCTGCCCACAGAGTTGGACTAGGGTGGCATGCAGGCCCAGCTGATCCCGTCTCAGTGCCTTGCCGGGAGCTGCGCGCAACACTCCCAAGACACCCCGATGTTCCCAGATTACAGGGATCGGGTGGATGGCTGCCGGAGTGGTCCGGATTGGGAAGGCCGCTGCAGAGCTTCTCTACCGCGCAGCCATCTTAGCTGGCTCGAGGCCATGCCCCCCGTTCCAGAAGTCTTGTGGTAAATTCATGTCTTGTTTTGCAAACCTGAGTAATGTATCAATGTTTTTTGAGAGAATGGGGTTTTCTCCGGGCTACTCTTCCACAAAAGCTGCTGTATTTCAATCTTTTCCCATTTCAGTTGTGTTTTATCTAATAGATTGCTTTTTTTGTGTTTAAGAGTGCATAGGATTTGGAACTGATTGACTATTCTTGTTCAGATTGTGAATGAGCTGACGAATAGAGGTATTCTTGTCAACATTAGGAAGTTTAGTCAGACAGACTTAGATTTGTAAAATTGTAGACTTGAAAATTCTTTATTTGGTAACCGTCTCAAAAGTTGTCAAATGTTCAAGGATTTTTGTTGGATCCACGGTGATTGAATAAAAGGACTTTGGATGCCAGTCGAGGGTATTACCTTCCCTTTTAATTTGTTTAGTACCCAAATAAACATTAAGATAGACTTCTGTACTTTGATTTCCAACCAAAAAACAACTATTAACATGGGTCAAATGTATTTAATATTGATTTTCTTTTTTTTTACTCTAGCCACATGGGGATAGTAATATTCTACATTATTGAACCATCTGGTGCCTTGTTTGAATAGCAAAGTAGTTTGATCGTTTTTGAAGTTTGCCAAGTGATTGCCTCCTAGCTCTTTTTTTGTTAATCTTAGTTTTTTGAGTGATATCTAGGACCATTTGTTTTGTCAGAAAATGAATTAGAGATTGTGTGGAAGACGTCTTCTGATACAATAGAATCATTGTTATGCGGTATGTTACCACTTGGGTGATAATCCTTTTTATAGTTTCTTCCCTCCACCACCCAGATAGAAATGTCAGTGACCAGCCTTCTATCTTTTCAATTGTTGTTTTTTAGTGTTTAATGGTATCTGGGAGGTTATCAGTGAATTCAATACTTGGGTATGCTAGCTATTTGGCTTGCCAGGACAAGCTAGAATGGCATATTAGGTCTTTAGCAACTAGGTGGTATAAAGGTTTGACTTCAGATGTATATCTGGCAGAGTATATCCTGATGTAGAAGAGTTAGACTCTATTTTATCCATTAGAGCTTGGATTGAAGGGGACACATTTTAGGTGGACTATTAAAATATCATCACTATATGCTGCTTGTTCACCATAATCTAAAAAAACATTTAATGTCAAAGATCTTTCCATTTGTTTTGATGTTATGTAGTAAGATTTTTAAGGCTTGGGGAAATAGGGCTGGAAATAGTGGGCAGCCTTATCTGGTACCTAAATTTTGAAATAATTCCTTCTTTTATCTCCTTCCCAGTATAGAAGGATATCACCATTTTTTTAAAATATATTTTTTATTTTGAAATAACAGAATCCAAAACAGCAGTTGAACATGCAGTTTTCCCCACAGTATAAAACAATACAGTACAGGATGCTATGGTCAATTCCACAAGAACATGCGCTTGGAACTGTACATCTTCTACAGCAACACCTCATACATTCACTCCGAGGCATCCCCCCATCAGTCCGAGTCCGAGGTTTCATTGTCTTGATCCGAGGGCGGGTCACATATGTCACCTCTGAATTTGTTCCATGCCCCCCACACTTTACTCCACTTACGAGGGCATCCCCGCCTAATAAAGGCCGATCTTTCCGCTAGCATGGCCTCGTCCATGTCTTTTCCCCATGTGACTAACGTTGGTGTCTCCCCTACACCCCACTTTTGGGCTATATTGCGCTTAGCTATCATGATCCCCAACGTAGCCCAATTCTGTGCCTGGCGAGTGAGGTCATTAGGTTCCCATACATTCAATAGGCAGCGTCTAGGTTCCGGTACTAATGATACTCCCCCTGACTGCGACAATGTCCGCATCACTTGCCTCCAGTATTCTTGAATTAGGGGACATTCCCATATGGTGTGAAAAAAGTTCCCCACCTCCCCGCAGCCTCGCAAACAGAACGGGTGTAGTGCGCTACCTATGCTGTGCAGAGTGCGTCTAGTGTAGTATGAGCGGTGCAAAATGCGGAGCTGTACCAGCCAGAGCCTTGAGGGTATACCCGCCTCTCGCAGCGACGCCAATGCCTCCCGCCATTCCGGGACGTCAAACTCGCCCATATCGCGGGACCATTTCTCCCGGAGGGGACCCATTGGGTCCGGCAGGTTGTTTACCAGTTTGCGGTACGTGAGTGACGTAGCCTTCTTTAGCATGTGGTCCGTCAATAATCTGTCTTCCAAAGGTGATGCTTCGGGTACTTCCGTGCCAGGAGGTAGTTTCGATAGCAAGGCATGTTTAATTTGTGTGTAGCGAAACCATTCTGAGGGCGCCAGTTCGTATTGCTGCTGAAGATGTGTGAATGTAATTAGTTCACTCTTGTGCAACATGTCTCCCACCGTAGAAATCCCTATGTTGTCCCAATTATCAAACCCCCTGGAACCTCTGAGGTTTCCGAGTTGCTTTGTGTCCCACAAAGGTGTAAGTCGGGTCAGGACCCCGCGCCATCCCAGCCTGGCCTGCGCTGTATGCCAGATGGTGACAGTCTGTCTGAGTGGGCCGATGAGCGTTGGGGCCAGTTTAACATCATATAGGGGCGACAGCACACCCCTGGCGCCCAGTATATCCCTATCTGCCTTGAATGCGGGGTCTGTTTGCGGGGCGTGAAGCCATTGATTAATTACCTTCATCTGCGCCGCCCAGTAATAGAGTTGGATGTTAGGAAGCGCTATCCCTCCGTTGTACCAGCCGTGGGTTAATTTGGCCTGCGCAATACGTGGCGGTCTACCACCCCACAAAAAACTAGTTACCTGCGCCGCAATTGTGCGAAAGTACTCGGGTGGTATGTGACATGGCGTATTTTCCAGTACGTACAAGAGTCGGGCAGGGCCATCATTTTGAATAGGGCCGCCTTCCCCAGCAGAGTTAACGGCAACGCACCCCAGTGGCGCACGTCTCGCCTAAGGCGGTCCATCAGGGGTTGCAAATTCTGTTTTAGGAAGTATGTCAGATCCACAGTGACGCAAATACCCAGATATTTAAAGGACTCCTCCGCTGTCTGGAGCGGGCAGTCTGCTGGGAGTAGAGGAGGAGGGCCGCACAGTACGTACATTATCGATTTGGACCAGTTTATGGTATAGCCGGCTGCCCGGATATCACCATTTTAATCAAATTTCACCACATCTGATTGAGACGTCTAGCCGCAGATTCCATAACATGGAATATCCACAGGCATCAGACTGGTCTGGAAAATTTTGCGCAGCAGCACCTCTGCGTGCTGGGGGGCGGCACCATACGGCGCTGCCCTGACGTCGTCCATGGACGTGACGTCAGCGGAGCCATATATGCCCTGCCCCGGCACGCAGATATCAGTTTTCTTCTTTTCCGCGTCACGATGTGGACCCTGGAAACCAGCAGTTCCTGGCCTTGTTTTGGACCTTCTTGGCACCGTTGGTGTCGTACCGGAACAGTGTGCAATGCCCTCCGGGATCAAAGCCTGTAAGGCCTGTGCGCATCAGATGTCTGGCACTGACCCGCAACTTATTTGCATGTGGTGCCTTGGGGTGCACCACGATTCCAAACAATGCGGCGACTGTCAACAGATGAAGCCGAAGTCCCTACGGGAACGCCGTATGAAGTTGTTGGCCGCACGGCTGTCCGGCCCAGCTTCTTCTCGTCTCTGCTCTCCCTCTCCAGAGGTAGCTCGTTCCCGAGGCCGCTCCCGTGACCGGCGCCCTAAAAAAGGTAAGCGGAGCCACAAGCATCCACTGAGGTCCACCTCTCGTAGGTTTGCCGCTGGCACCCATTCCTCTCATAAGGGGTCAGCTACGGGCGCCCGGAGGTCACCTCCTCCATACCCTCCTTTTCCAGGAGTTGGAGCGATGCACACCCAAATGGAGGCCTACTCCTGGGCTCTTCAGGCATACTTGGAGTCCCCCCCCCTCTCCCTGGCGCACCTTTGAGCCCCACAGAGGCGGAGGGTACTCAGGCTGGGCCCTCATCGGCAGAACCTTCCCCAACCAGGGTTGTGTGCACTGCCTCTGACTTCGGAGCTGAGGCGACCACGTTGGGCCGTGTCCCAGACCGTCCTTGTCGCACACTCCGCCAGTCAGCACATAGCCCTGGGTGGCTTCCTGCACGGACGGCGGGGGCGATGCCAGGCCCGATGCCATGCTCACTCCGCCAGTCAACGCATAGCCCTGGGCGGCTTCCTGCGCGGACGGCGGAAGCGGCATCGGCGACGCCGGGCTCAGAGCCGAGCACCATGTCGGACCCAATGACGGGCTGGACGTCCGAACCTACACCCAGCTCTCAGCCTGATTCCACGTCTGGGGCTACGCATCATCCGACGTCGGTCGACGTCGAGGTAGCATCCCTCGTAGAGGCTGTTGATGTCCAGTCGACTCCGACACGGTGCCCGCTGACGCCGCTGTCGACTCATCCATTGCCACCAGTGTCCATCCGTTCATCGAAACTGGCGTCAATGCCTGGGGTTGACCTCCCTCTGCATTCCTCGTTTCTGTCCCCTCAGTCGGGTGGGCCGTCTCTGGTATCCGCTATGGCCTTTTCGGAGGCTGCTGCTGCTTTCCCTGGTTGGGGGCCACTGGTGCAGGTCCCTAGTGTGGCATGGCCTTCGGGTCGTTCCCCAGCCCCACTCTTTATGGCAACTGGGAGAATAAGCCTCCAACCGTCTCCTACAGATGACCTCTTCTCCCCTCCTAGGGTGACTACTGAGCTAGGGGCCGCCTATGCGCGGACTATCAACCAGGCAGCTGCTATCCTCTGCTTTCAGCCTCCTGTGGTACCCCTCATCCCCGATCCCTTAATGGATCTGCTCCATCTCAAGCCCATTACCTTGGAGCCCTTGCTACCCCTTGGGGTGCTTTATTAGAAGCCCTGCATGGCGCATGGGCACGGCCCTCTTCCGGAGCACCGGTTGATCGGGCCATTGCTGGTAGGCACCGTCCCGGGAGATCCACTTTGCCTGTCCCTCCACCCTACCGCTCAGGGTCTAGTAATACAGGCGGCTTTTGGGTTGCAGGACTCTTCCACTTTGCCCTTGTTTCCTCCCACCCGGGAATCCAGGTGGCTGGATGCATGTGGAAGACAGCTTTTTGCTTCTTCTAGCGCGGCCGTCCACGCATTAAACACTACATGCGTGTTTGCACGTGCGTCCTCTGCACTCTGGGACTCCGTGGCCAACCTTCTTCCCTCCCTTCCGGAGGATTTGCGCCCTGAGTTACTCCGTCTTGTCCTTCACTGCAAGGAAATGGCTCATTTTACAATACACTCTGTAGTATTCAGGTCCAGGCCATTTGTGATTATTTAAGAAGATTTATTCAGTTGGTTACAAGATCAGTAAAACAGTAGTATTCAGCCCCACCAGGAGCAGCCAGCAAGGCGCTCAGCCCTTCTCCAACTGTTCATTTCATACACTAACATTCTATGTTACATCATTCAATAGAGGATTCCACTGGTGGAGCAGTAGATGACAAGAACAGAATAATGACCAAGATACTACATATCCTCCTTTCTTCCATAAAAAAAACAGAAAAGAGAAATATGAAATCAGATGTAGAAGCTAGAAGAACAAAATAGAGAGAAGAGTACTAGAGAGAAATCATGCAGAGGTAGAGAGAAATAAATAAATAAAAGAAAACGAAACCATCAATGAGTACTCTCTGTACACCAATTGGCAAGGTGAGTAAGCGAGAGAGCAATCCACATCAGGAGAGAAGCAGAAGATGACAGAAGAAAATAAATACATTATACAACACATTCTTCTCCATAATGTAATAAACATTTGAGTTAAATAAAATAGAAGAGTACTGGGCTACAGTGTTGAGAATGAAAAAGAAAACAGAGATGAGACAAAAACGCCCAGTGTAACGTGAACCAATGCACTATAGCTACTGTGTAAGACCAAAACTACACACCCATGAGGGTAGCAGTAATAACGTGCATAGGTAACAACAAGAGAAAATCAAGCTATTGTGCACTGTAAAATAAAACAAACAACCCACACTAGACACCTTAAGAAAGGTAAGAACGTGCACTGTAGCGAAGGTATAAATAATGTAATGACATATGTAATGTCATGTCTGTGTAAGGACGCACCTCGAAAGGAGGTACAGTGTTATGCACTAGATGAAGGGAAGACCCAACAAACATACCTCCAGAGAGGTCCAGAGTTTGTGCATTGTAGATACGAGACAGAAACCACGCAAGGTGTGAACCTAGATAGGTGTGCACTAAAACAAAAGAGACCAATACCTCGTGGAGAGGTCAACGTTGTGCACTAGAGTAGCAGGACAAAAGCCCTTGCGAGACACCTCATATAGAGGTAAGAACAATGTGCACTGTAAAGACGGGATTAAAACACCTGTGCACTGTGATGACGGGATGAAAACCCCTGCTAGACACCACGTGTTGAGGTAAAAATTGTGCACTCTGTGAAGGTAAAAACCTTAGACACCCTATGTAGGGTAAAAATAAAAAGAACACCTACCCCGCGTGGAGGAAGTGACATTGTGCATAGTGTGAGGACACTGCAAATTTAGAGTATAACATCCTCGATAGATGCAACAACATTGTGTACTCTAGCAATGCGACAGGAACCCTCACGACACCCTATGTAGGGTAAAGCTAAGACATACGTGTGGCATAAGTCACTTTCTTTGAGGCAAAAACAAATCTGAGCAAGTTAATCACATGAAGATTTTAGTAAAACAAAATTGACTGAACCAGGGTGGTGAGTGAATCTGTCGCCAGACTGTGTCAGAGGTATGAAGAAACAGTACCTTTAATGTGGTGCGGGACAGTAATATACCCCCCAGTCCAGTTCAGCGGAGAAACACAAACCCAGGTATAAAAATAAAGCCGAGAGTCCACCCACGTCGTAAGTTTAAGCTTCATCATTCCTACCGATGTGTCGGTAGACACGGCGAATTACTTGCGTTGTCACTAGATGTAATTCAATATCGCTGTAACTTTATTACTCAAGCACAACAAGGTTGTCAACATAATGCAGGCAAAGAAAAAGAAAGTGTGACGCCAAGTACATAATGGCGGCACGTTGCAGACGTAATCCCGGATGACTCCCGGCACGTCTGTGCATACCCCCTTACGGCACTGCAAGCGTGGAATCACCATGACAGAAGGAGCCTCGGGGCAACGGTGCATCACCAATGCAGGTGAGATATCGCGCAGTATCGAACGCTTGTGCCCCAACAATTTTAAAATTTGAAATAGGCAGTTGAGACTGCGGACGTAAGGTCCAAAGATGACACAAAAATAAAGTTGACACGTCTGAGCTGACTTCAACCGAAATTACTACTGTAAACAAAAATGTGCCCAACACGTACCCACACTTGGCACCACACAGTCGAAGGACAAAGTCAGGACCAAGAGTTGGGTCACTGAACTCGCAGCAAAGGTGGACAATCTTGTGGATGGGCACAAACAGTCAAAGTAAAAATGCAGGAAGCTTCAAGTAGTGAAGAGCCAAACACGTGAAATGTGAAAAGACCAAGAAAAACTAACATACACAAGTGAGCATATCACACATGACAAAAGAAAAGGATAAACTCAACCCAGACTATAATACTATGGGTGGAACGACACCCAAGGAAGTACTACTCACGTGAGAAGACTGTGGCGAAAACCCAATACGCCACCCCTCATGTGAGGGAAACCCAGTTAAAAAAAAATATTGTTTGGGACTGACACCCAAATGTACAGATTACGTCATATGGGACTAACTCCCAAGGACTTGTGCAGCATGTAAAAACAGATGCAGCACAGTGTGGCATCAAAAGATGATGACCCACACACATTACAGCGAACATCGAAGTGAGGGGACTAACACCCTACACCAAAATAACAAAGGTGGGACTAACACCCCCTTTAATGAGTAAATGGGAAAACACTGAAGCCCATCCCAAATGTAAATAACTGTGAACGTGGGGTGATGAGACTAAAAACCCACTCCCATCCCTAGGCAGGGATAAAAATAACTGAAACAAGGAAATGGGACTAAAACCCGCTCCTATCCTTTAGGCAGGGATAACAATATCAGAAACAAGGGGCTGAAACCCACTCCCATGCCCAAAAAACATAACGCAATTAGTGATGTTGACAATGTCAAAAACCATGTAAAAACATAAATATCAAATGCCTGTGAAAAGAAAACTGATTAGCCTTACATTTTATAGATAAGGACAACAACCTTGTAATAAACATTGACAATGGTGTGCCTGTCACCGCAATGAGGTAGACAGGCGCTCAAATATTTTAAAATAAGCACTGTAATCTTAAAACATGCATGTTGATTAACCAAAGTCATAGGTGTGCCTGCCACCACGATGATAGACAGGTGTGGTTTGAAACATTACTTGAAGACATGAAAGAAAAAAAAAACGTTCCCAGGACACAACCACTGCAGAGTCGATGGAGCTCTACAAATATTGCAACCATCATAAAGTTCTATGCAGCAACAGAAGTTGAAAGAAACAAAGACTTGTTAGCTGATGTGGTTCCCAGTTAGCGGATAAACTTCCCACTGAAGACATCACCTTGACAGTGTCTTGAGCGCCTTGACTCGGAACAAAAAGAGAACTCACAGCTCAAAAATCGAGACTGAAGAGGCAGACACTTGAGGGGCAGTTTGACCATCTCGTAGATACTAAAGAGTGAAGTCTAAGCTGTGAGAGGAGACCTACACATGACGAGGCTACTGAAGACTTTCAATACGCAATGAACTTTATTAAAAAAATGACAAAGTGGTTGGCAGAAACGAAGAAAACTCACACACTAGAGACGGTAATCAGCAATAATGAATCCCTGGACCTTCCAACTCTTAATATACCGGCACGCTGAAGAGACGTGCGCCGTGTGGCTTATGGCCACACGGCGCACGTTTCAAAAGTGATAATTCACATGCAATAGTCATTTACAGTCAAAAAATTATTAAATATTAAAAAATTACTATTTTTGACCATATGGAGAAAGTTCGACAGGTCACGGGTCATCGTTTTTCATCATAAAATTGATTTTTTGGACTGTAGAAAAATTGATTCAAAATGTCATTTGGATTGTGCCTCATGTTGAATAATATCTTTTTAAAGCCTCAATGTGATCAAAATTGACATTTTTACAGACTTTTTCTCCTACTCAGAACCTTTTACTTTGACCAATTTCAGGCATTAAAATGAAATGGAAATAGAAGCTTCTGAGTAGTAGGAAAAGTCTGTAAAAATGGCAATTTTGGTCACATTGAGGCTTTAAAAAGTAGTTATTCAACATGAGGCACAAACCAAATGACTTTTTGAATCAATTTTTTCAGGCATTAAAGTGACTCTAAACACACTTATTTTTGTTCCAAAAGTTATAATTCACATGCAATAGTCATTTACAGTCAAAAAATTAAATATTAAAAAATTACTATTTTTGACCATATGGAGAAAGTTCGACAGGTCACGATTCATCGTTTTTCATCAGAAAATTGATTTTTTGGACTGTAGAAAAATTAATAAAAAATGTCATTTGGATTGTGCCTCATGTTGAATAACTATTTTTTAAAGCCTCAATGTGACCAAAATTGACATTTTTACAGACTTTTTCTCCCACTCAGAAGCTTTTATTTTTACCAATTTCAGGCATTAAAATGACTCTAAACACACTTATGTTAGTTCCAAAAGTGATAATTCACATGCAATAGTCATTTACAGTCAAAAAATTAAATATTAAAAAATTACCATTTTTGACCATCTGGAGAAAATTCGACAGGTCACGGGTCATCATTTTTCATCAGAAAATAGATTTTTTGGACTTTGGAAAAATTGATTCAAAATGTCATTTGGATTGTGCCTCATGTTGAATAATCCCTTTTTAAAGCCTCAATGTGACCAAACTTGACATTTTTACAGACTTTTTCTCCTACTCAGAGGCTTCTATTTTGACCAATTTCAGGCATTAAAATGACTCTAAACACACCTATTTTTGTTCCAAAAGTGATAATTCACATGCAATAGTCATTTACAGTCAAAAAATTAAATATTAAAAAATTACCATTTTTGACCATCTGGAGAAAGTTCGACAGGTCACAGGTCATCGTTTTTCATCAGAAAATTTATTTTATGGACTGTA
Organism: Triturus cristatus; assembly: GCF_964204655.1. Lineage (NCBI taxonomy): Eukaryota > Metazoa > Chordata > Amphibia > Caudata > Salamandridae > Triturus > Triturus cristatus. The sequence continues at coordinate 1,434,971,046 of NC_140590.1, forward strand.
GAAAAATTGATTCAAAATGTCATTTGGATTGTGCCTCATGTTGAATAACTACTTTTTAAAGCCTCAATGTAACCAAAATTGACATTTTTACAGACTTTTTCTCCTTCTCAGAAGATTCTATTTCGACCAATTTCAGGCATTAAAGTGACTCTAAACACACTTATTTTTGTTCCAAAAGTGATAATTCACATGCAATAGTCATTTACAGTCAAAAAAGTAAATATTAAAAAATTACTATTTTTGACTATATGGAGAAAGTTCGACAGGTCACGGGTCATCGTTTTTCATCAGAAAATTAATTTTTTGGACTGTAGAAAAATTGATTCAAAATGTCATTTGGATTGTGCCTCATGTTGAATAACTACTTTTTAAAGCCTCAATGTGACCAAAATTGCCATTTTTACAGACTTTTTCTACTACTCAGAAGCTTCTATTTCAACCAATTTCAGGCATCAAAATGACTCTAAACACACTTATTTTTGTTCCAAAAGTGATAATTCACATGCAATAGTCATTTACAGTCAGAAAATTAAGTATTAAAAAATTACCATTTTTGACCATCTGGAGAAAGTTTGACAGGTCACGGGTCATCGTTTTTCATCAGAAAAGTTATTTTATGGACTGTAGAAAAATTGATTCAAAATGTCATTTAGATTGTGCCTCATGTTGAATAACTACTTTTTAAAGCCTCAATGTGACCAAAATTGCCATTTTTACAGACTTTTTCTCCTACTCAAAAGCTTCTATTTCGACCAATTTCAGGCATTAAAGTGACTCTAAATACACTTATTTTTGTTCCAAAAGTGATAATTCACATGCAATAGTCATTTACAGTCAAAAAATTAAATATTAAAAAATTACTATTTTTGACCATCTGGAGAAAGTTCGACAGGTCACGGGTCATCGTTTTTCATCAGAAAATAGATTTTTTGGACTGTAGAAAAATTGATTCAAAATATCATTTAGATTGTGCCTCATGTAGAATAATCACTTTTTAAAGCCTCAATATGAACAAAATTGACATTTTTACAGACTTTTTCTCCTACTCAGAAGCTTTTATTTTGACCAATTTTAGGCATTAAAATGACTCTAAACACACTTATTTTTGTTCCAAAAGTGATAATTCACATGCAATAGTCATTTACAGTCAAAAAATTAAATATGACAAAATTACCATTTTTGACCATCTGGAGAAATTACGGGTCATCGTTTTTCATCAGAAAATAAATTTTTTGGACTGTAGAAAAATTGATTCAAAATGTCATTTGGATTGTGCCTCATGTTGAATAATCACTTTTTAAAGCCTCAATGTGACCAAAATTGACATTTTTACAGACTTTTTCTCCTACTCAGAGGCTTCTATTTCGACCAATTTCAGGCATTAAAGTGACTCTAAACACACTTATTTTTGTTCCAAAAGTGATAATTCACATGCAGTAGTCATTTACAGTCAAAAAAATAAATATTAAAAAATTACCATTTTTGACCATATTGAGAAAGTTCGACAGGTCACGGGTCATCGTTTTTCATCTGAAAATTGATTTTTTTTTACTGTGGAAAAATTGATTCAAAATGTAATTTGGATTGTGCCTCATGTTGAATAACTACTTCTTTAAGCCTCAATGTGACCAAAATTGCCAGTTTTACAGACTTTTTCTACTACTCAGAAGCTTCTATTTCAACCAATTTCAGGCATTAAAATGACTCTAAACACACTTATTTTAGTTCCAAAAGTGATAATTCACATGCAGTAGTCATTTACAGTCAAAAAATTAAATATTAAAAAATTACCATTTTTGACCATCTGGAGAAAGTTCGACAGGTCACGGGTCATCGTTTTTCATCAGAAAATTGATTTTTTGGACTGTAGAAAAATTGATTCAAAATGTCATTTGGATTGTGCCTCATGTTGAATAACTACTTTTTAAAGCCTCAATGTGACCAAAATTGCCATTTTTACAGACTTTTTCTCCTACTCAGAAGCTTCTATTTTGAGAAAGTTCGACAGGTCACGGGTCATCGTTTTTCATCAGAAAATTGATTTTTTTTTACTGTGGAAAAATTGATTCAAAATGTCATTTGGATTGTGCCTCATGTTGAATAACTACTTCTTAAAGCCTCAATGTGACCAAAATTGCCAGTTTTACAGACTTTTTCTCCTACTCAGAAGCTTCTATTTTGAGAAAGTTCGACAGGTCACGGGTCATCGTTTTTCATCAGAAAATTGATTTTTTTTTACTGTGGAAAAATTGATTCAAAATGTCATTTGGATTGTGCCTCATGTTGAATAACTACTTCTTAAAGCCTCAATGTGACCAAAATTGCCAGTTTTACAGACTTTTTCTACTACTCAGAAGCTTCTATTTCAACCAATTTCAGGCATTAAAATGACTCTAAACACACTTATTTTAGTTCCAAAAGTGATAATTCACATGCAGTAGTCATTTACAGTCAAAAAATGAAATATTAAAAAATTACCATTTTTGACTATCTGGAGAAAGTTCGACAGGTCACGGGTCATCGTTTTTCATCAGAAAATTGATTTTTTGGACTGTAGAAAAATTGATTCAAAATGTCATTTGGATTGTGCCTCATGTTGAATAACTACTTTTTAAAGCCTCAATGTGACCAAAATTGCCATTTTACAGACTTTTTCTCCTACTCAGAAGCTTCTATTTCGACCAATTTCAGGCATAAAGTGACTCTAAACACACTTATTTTAGTTCGAAAAGCAATAATTCACATGGAATAGCCATTTACAGTCAAAAAATTAAATATTAAAAAATTACCATTTTTGACCATCTGGAGAAAGTTCGACAGGTCACGGGTCATCGTTTTTCATCAAATGTTTTTTTATGGACTGTAGAAAAATTGATTCAAAATGTCATTTGGATTCTGCCTCATGTTGAATAACTACTTGTTAAAGCCTCAATGTGACCAAAATTGCCATTTTTACAGACTTTTTTGCCTACTCAGAAGCTTCTATTTCGACCAATTTCAGGCATTAAAGTGACTCTAAACACACTTATTTTTGTTCCAAAAGTGATAATTCACATGCAATAGTCATTTACAATCAAAAAATTAAATATTAAAAAAATTACTATTTTTGACCATATGGAGAAAGTTCGACAGGTCACAAGTCATCGTTTTTCATCAGAAAATTGATTTTTTGGACTGTAGAAAAATTGATTAAAAATGTCATTTGGATTGTGCCTCATGTTGAATAATCACTTTTTAAAGCCTCAATGTGACCAAAATTGAAATTTTTACAGACTTTTTCTACTACTCAGCTTTTATTTTGACCAATTTTAGCCATTAAAATGACTCTAAACACACCTTTTTTTAGTTCCAAAAGTGATAATTCACATGCAATAGTCATTTACAGTCAAAAAATTATATTAAAAAATTACTATTTTTGACCATATGGAGAAAGTTCGACAGGTCACGGGTCATCATTTTTCATCAGAAAATTGATTTTTTGGACTGTAGAAAAATTGATTCAAAATGTCATTTGGATTGTGCCTCATGTTGAATAACTACTTTTTAAAGCCTCAATGTGACCAAAATTGCCATTTTACAGACTTTTTCTCCTACTCAGAAGCTTCTATTTCGACCAATTTCAGGCATTAAAGTGACTCTAAACACACTTATTTTAGTTCGAAAAGTGATAATTCACATGCAATAGTCATTTACAGTCAAAAAATTAAATATTAAAAAATTACTATTTTTGACCATATGGAGAAAGTTCGACAGGTCACGGGTCATCATTTTTCATCAGAAAATTGATTTTTTGGACTGTAGAAAAATTCATTCAAAATGTCATTTGGATTGTGCCTCATGTTGAATAACTACTTTTTAAAGCCTCAATGTGACCAAAATTGCCATTTTACAGACTTTTTCTCCTACTCAGAAGCTTCTATTTCGACCAATTTCAGGCATTAAAGTGACTCTAAACACACTTATTTTAGTTCGAAAAGCAATAATTCACATGGAATAGCCATTTACAGTCAAAAAATTAAATATTAAAAAATTACCATTTTTGACCATCTGGAGAAAGTTCGACAGGTCACGGGTCATCGTTTTTCATCAGAAATGTTTTTTTATGGACTGTAGAAAAATTGATTCAAAATGTCATTTGGATTCTGCCTCATGTTGAATAACTACTTGTTAAAGCCTCAATGTGACCAAAATTGCCATTTTTACAGACTTTTTTGCCTACTCAGAAGCTTCTATTTCGACCAATTTCAGGCATTAAAGTGACTCTAAACACACTTATTTTTGTTCCAAAAGTGATAATTCACATGCAATAGTCATTTACAGTCAAAAAATTAAATATTAAAAAAATTACTATTTTTGACCATATGGAGAAAGTTCGACAGGTCACAAGTCATCGTTTTTCATCAGAAAATTGATTTTTTGGACTGTAGAAAAATTGATTAAAAATGTCATTTGGATTGTACCTCATGTTGAATAATCACTTTTTAAAGCCTCAATGTGACCAAAATTGACATTTTTACAGACTTTTTCTCCTACTCAGAAGCTTCTATTTCGACCAATTTCAGGCATTAAAGTGACTCTAAACACACTTTTTTTTGTTCCAAAAGTGATAATTCACATGCAATAGTCATTTACAGTCAAAAAAATAAATATTAAAAAATTACCATTTTTGACCATATTGAGAAAGTTCGACAGGTCACGGGTCATCGTTTTTCATCAGAAAATTGTTTTTTTTTTACTGTGGAAAAATTGATTCAAAATGTCATTTGGATTGTGCCTCATGTTGAATAACTACTTCATAAAGCCTCAATGTGACCAAAATTGCCATTTTACAGACTTTTTCTCCTACTCAGAAGCTTCTATTTTGACCAATTTCAGGCATTAAAGTGACTCTAAACACACTTATTTTAGTTCGAAATGCGATAATTCACATGGAATAGTCATTTACAGTCAAAAAATTAAATATGACAAAATTACCATTTTTGACCATCTGGAGAAATTACAGGTCATCGTTTTTCATCAGAAAATTTATTTTTTGGACTGTAGAAAAATTGATTCAAAATGTCATTTGGATTGTGCCTCATGTTGAATAACTACTTTTTAAAGCCTCAAAGTGACCAAAATTGCCATTTTTGCAGACTTTTTCTACTACTCAGAAGCTTTTATTTTGACCAATTTTAGGCATTAAAATGACTCTAAACACACTTTTTTTAGTTCCAAAAGTGATAATTCACATGCAATAGTCATTTACAGTCAAAAAATTAAATATTAAAAAATTACTATTTTTGACCATATGGAGAAAGTTGGACAGGTCACGGGTCATCATTTTTCATCAGAAAATAGATTTTTTGGACTGTAGAAAAATTGATTCAAAATGTCATTTGGATTGTGCCTCATGTTGAATAATTACTTTTTACAGCCTCAATGTAACCAAAATTGACATTTTTACAGACTTTTTCTCCTTCTCAGAGGCTTCTATTTTGACCAATTTCAGGCATTAAAGTGACTCTAAACACACTTATTTTTGTTCCAAAAGTGATAATTTACATGCAATAGTCATTTACAGTCAAAAAATTAAATATTAAAAAATTACTATTTTTGACCATATGGAGAAAGTTCGACAGGTCACGGGTCATCGTTTTTAATCAGAAAATTGATTTTTTGGACTGTAGAAAAATTGATTAAAAATGTCATTTGGATTGTGCCTCATGTTGAATAATCACTTTTTAAAGCCTCAATGTGACCAAAATTGACATTTTTACAGACTTTTTCTACTACTCAGAAGCTTCTATTTCGACCAATTTCAGGCATTAAAGTGACTCTAAATACACTTATTTTTGTTCCAAAAGTGATAATTCACATGCAATAGTCATTTACAGTCAAAAAATTAAATATTAAAAAATTACCATTTTTGACCATCTGGAGAAAGTTCGACAGGTCACGGTTCATCGTTTTTCATCAGAAAATTGATTTTTTGGACTGTAGAAAAATTGATTCAAAATGTCATTTGGATTGTGCCTCATTTGAATAACTACTTTTTAAAGCCTCAATGTGACCAAAATTGCCATTTTTACAGACTTTTTCTCCTACTCAGAAGCTTCTTTTTCAACCAATTTCAGGCATTAAAGTGACTCTAAACACACTTATTTTTGTTCCAAAAGTGATAATTCACATGCACTAGTCATTTACAGTCAAAAAATTAAATATTAAAAAATTACTATTTTTGACCATATGGAGAAAGTTCGACAGGTCACGGGTCATCGTTTTTCATCAGAAAATTGATTTTTTGGACTGTAGAAAAATTGATTCAAAATGTCATTTGGATTGTGCCTCATGTTGAATAACTACTTGTTAAAGCCTCAATGTGACCAAAATTGCCATTTTTACAGACTTTTTCTCCTACTCAGAAGATTCTATTTCGACCAATTTCAGGCATTAAAGTGACTCTAAACACACTTATTTTAGTTCCAAAAGTGATAATTCACATGGAATAGTCATTTACAGTCAAAAAATGAAAAATTAAAAAATTACCATTTTTGAACATCTGGAGAAAATTCGACAGGTCACGGGTCATCGTTTTTCATCAGAATTTTTTTTTTATGGACTGTAGAAAAATTGATTCAAAATGTCATTTGGATTGTGCCTCATTTTGAATAACTACATTTTAAAGCCTCAATGTGACCAAAATTGCCATTTTACAGACTTTTTCTCCTACTCAGAAGCTTCTATTTTGACCAATTTCAGGCATTAAAGTGACTCTAAACACACTTATTTTAGTTGGAAAAGCGATAATTCACATGGAATAGTCATTTACAGTCAAAAAATTAAATATGACAAAATTACCATTTTTGACCATCTGGAGAACAGGTCATCGTTTTTCATCAGAAAATTTATTTTATGGACTGTAGAAAAATTGATTCAAAATGTCATTTGGATTGTGCCTCATGTTGAATAATCACTTTTTAAAGCCTCAATGTGACCAAAATTGACATTTTTACAGACTTTTTCTCCTACTCAGAGGCTTCTATTTCGACCAATTTCAGGCATTAAAGTGACTCTAAACACACTTATTTTTGTTCCAAAAGTGATAATTCACATGCAGTAGTCATTTACAGTCAAAAAATTAAATATTAAAAAATTACCATTTTTGACCATCTGGAGAAAGTTCGACAGGTCACGGGTCATTGTTTTTCATCAGAAAATTGATTTTTTGGACTGTAGAAAAATTGATTCAAAATGTCATTTGGATTGTGCCTCATGTTGAATAATCACTTTTTAAAGCCTCAATGTGACCAAAATTGACATTTTTACAGACTTTTTCTCCTACTCAGAGGCTTCTATTTCGACCAATTTCAGGCATTAAAGTGACTCTAAACACACTTATTTTTGTTCCAAAAGTGATAATTCACATGCAATAGTCATTTACAGTCAAAAAAATAAATATTAAAAAATTACCATTTTTGACCATATTGAGAAAGTTCGACAGGTCACGGGTCATCGTTTTTCATCTGAAAATTGATTTTTTTTTACTGTGGAAAAATTGATTCAAAATGTAATTTGGATTGTGCCTCATGTTGAATAACTACTTCTTAAAGCCTCAATGTGACCAAAATTGCCAGTTTTACAGACTTTTTCTACTACTCAGAAGCTTCTATTTCAACCAATTTCAGGCATTAAAATGACTCTAAACACACTTATTTTAGTTCCAAAAGTGATAATTCACATGCAGTAGTCATTTACAGTCAAAAAATTAAATATTAAAAAATTACCATTTTTGACCATCTGGAGAAAGTTCGACAGGTCACGGGTCATCGTTTTTCATCAGAAAATTGATTTTTTGGACTGTAGAAAAATTGATTCAAAAGGTCATTTGGATTGTGCCTCATGTTGAATAACTACTTTTTAAAGCCTCAATGTGACCAAAATTGCCATTTTTACAGACTTTTTCTCCTACTCAGAAGCTTCTATTTCGACAAATTTCAGGCATTAAAGTGACTCTAAACACACTTATTTTAGTTCGAAAAGCAATAATTCACATGGAATAGCCATTTACAGTCAAAAAATTAAATATTAAAAAATTACCATTTTTGACCATCTGGAGAAAGTTCGACAGGTCACGGGTCATCGTTTTTCATCAGAAATGTTTTTTTATGGACTGTAGAAAAATTGATTCAAAATGTCATTTGGATTCTGCCTCATGTTGAATAACTACTTGTGAAAGCCTCAATGTGACCAAAATTGCCATTTTTACAGACTTTTTTGCCTACTCAGAAGCTTCTATTTCGACCAATTTCAGGCATTAAAGTGACTCTAAACACACTTATTTTTGTTCCAAAAGTGATAATTCACATGCAATAGTCATTTACAGTCAAAAAATTAAATATTAATAAAATTACTATTTTTGACCATATGGAGAAAGTTCGACAGGTCACAAGTCATCGTTTTTCATCAGAAAATTGATTTTTTTTACTGTGGAAAAATTGATTCAAAATGTCATTTGGATTGTGCCTCATGTTGAATAACTACTTCTTAAAGCCTCAATGTGACCAAAATTGCCAGTTTTACAGACTTTTTATACTACTCAGAAGCTTCTATTTCAACCAATTTCAGGCATTAAAATGACTCTAAACACACTTATTTTAGTTCCAAAAGTGATAATTCACATGCAGTAGTCATTTACAGTCAAAAAATGAAATATTAAAAAATTACCATTTTTGACCATCTGGAGAAAGTTCGACAGGTCACGGGTCATCGTTTTTCATCAGAAAATTGATTTTTTGGACTGTAGAAAAATTGATTCAAAATGTCATTTGGATTGTGCCTCATGTTGAATAACTACTTTTTAAAGCCTCAATGTGACCAAAATTGCCATTTTACAGACTTTTTCTCCTACTCAGAAGCTTCTATTTCGACCAATTTCAGGCATAAAGTGACTCTAAACACACTTATTTTAGTTCGAAAAGCAATAATTCACATGGAATAGCCATTTACAGTCAAAAAATTAAATATGACAAAATTACCATTTTTGACCATCTGGAGAAATTACAGGTCATCGTTTTTCATCAGAAAATTTATTTTTTGGACTGTAGAAAAATTGATTCAAAATGTCATTTGGATTGTGCCTCATGTTGAATAACTACTTGTTAAAGCCTCAAAGTGACCAAAATCGCCATTTTTGCAGACTTTTTCTACTACTCAGAAGCTTTTATTTTGAACAATTTTAGGCATTAAAATGACTCTAAACACACTTTTTTTAGTTCCAAAAGTGATAATTCACATGCAATAGTCATTTACAGTCAAAAAATTAAATATTAAAAAATTACTATTTTTGACCATATGGAGAAAGTTGGACAGGTCACGGGTCATCATTTTTCATCAGAAAATAGATTTTTTGGACTGTAGAAAAATTGATTCAAAATGTCATTTGGATTGTGCCTCATGTTGAATAATCACTTTTTAAAGCCTCAATGTGACCAAAATTGACATTTTTACAGACTTTTTCTACTACTCAGAAGCTTCTATTTCGACCAATTTCAGGCATTAAAGTGACTCTAAATACACTTATTTTTGTTCCAAAAGTGATAATTCACATGCAATAGTCATTTACAGTCAAAAAATTAAATATTAAAAAATTACCATTTTTGACCATCTGGAGAAAGTTCGACAGGTCACGGTTCATCGTTTTTCATCAGAAAATTGATTTTTTGGACTGTAGAAAAATTGATTCAAAATGTCATTTGGATTGTGCCTCATTTGAATAACTACTTTTTAAAGCCTCGATGTGACCAAAATTGCCATTTTTACAGACTTTTTCTCCTACTCAGAAGCTCCTTTTTCAACCAATTTCAGGCATTAAAGTGACTCTAAACACACTTATTTTTGTTCCAAAAGTGATAATTCACATGCACTAGTCATTTACAGTCAAACAATTAAATATTAAAAAATTACTATTTTTGACCATATGGAGAAAGTTCGACAGGTCACGGGTCATCGTTTTTCATCAGAAAATTGATTTTTTGGACTGTAGAAAAATTGATTCAAAATGTCATTTGGATTGTGCCTCATGTTGAATAACTACTTGTTAAAGCCTCAATGTGACCAAAATTGCCATTTTTACAGACTTTTTCTCCTACTCAGAAGATTCTATTTCGACCAATTTCAGGCATTAAAGTGACTCTAAACACACTTATTTTAGTTCGAAAAGCAATAATTCACATGGAATAGCCATTTACAGTCAAAAAATTAAATATTAAAAAATTACCATTTTTGACCATCTGGAGAAAGTTCGACAGGTCACGGGTCATCGTTTTTCATCAGAAATGTTTTTTTATGGACTGTAGAAAAATTGATTCAAAATGTCATTTGGATTCTGCCTCATGTTGAATAACTACTTGTTAAAGCCTCAATGTGACCAAAATTGCCATTTTTACAGACTTTTTTGCCTACTCAGAAGCTTCTATTTCGACCAATTTCAGGCATTAAAGTGACTCTAAACACACTTATTTTTGTTCCAAAAGTGATAATTCACATGCAATAGTCATTTACAGTCAAAAAATTAAATATTAAAAAAATTACTATTTTTGACCATATGGAGAAAGTTCGACAGGTCACAAGTCATCGTTTTTCATCAGAAAATTGATTTTTTGGACTGTAGAAAAATTGATTAAAAATGTCATTTGGATTGTGCCTCATGTTGATAACTACTTTTTAAAGCCTCAATGTGACCAAAATTGCCATTTTACAGACTTTTTCTCCTACTCAGAAGCTTCTATTTTGACCAATTTCAGGCATTAAAGTGACTCTAAACACACTTATTTTAGTTGGAAAAGCGATAATTCACATGGAATAGTCATTTACAGTCAAAAAATTAAATATGACAAAATTACCATTTTTGACCATCTGGAGAACAGGTCATCGTTTTTCATCAGAAAATTTATTTTATGGACTGTAGAAAAATTGATTCAAAATGTCATTTGGATTGTGCCTCATGTTGAATAATCACTTTTTAAAGCCTCAATGTGACCAAAATTGACATTTTTACAGACTTTTTCTCCTACTCAGAGGCTTCTATTTCGACCAATTTCAGGCATTAAAGTGACTCTAAACACACTTATTTTTGTTCCAAAAGTGATAATTCACATGCAGTAGTCATTTACAGTCAAAAAATTAAATATTAAAAAATTACCATTTTTGACCATCTGGAGAAAGTTCGACAGGTCACGGGTCATTGTTTTTCATCAGAAAATTGATTTTTTGGACTGTAGAAAAATTGATTCAAAATGTCATTTGGATTGTGCCTCATGTTGAATAATCACTTTTTAAAGCCTCAATGTGACCAAAATTGACATTTTTACAGACTTTTTCTCCTACTCAGAGGCTTCTATTTCGACCAATTTCAGGCATTAAAGTGACTCTAAACACACTTATTTTTGTTCCAAAAGTGATAATTCACATGCAATAGTCATTTACAGTCAAAAAAATAAATATTAAAAAATTACCATTTTTGACCATATTGAGAAAGTTCGACAGGTCACGGGTCATCGTTTTTCATCAGAAAATTGATTTTTTTTTACTGTGGAAAAATTGATTCAAAATGTCATTTGGATTGTGCCTCATGTTGAATAACTACTTCATAAAGCCTCAATGTGACCAAAATTGCCAGTTTTACAGACTTTTTCTACTACTCAGAAGCTTCTATTTCAACCAATTTCAGGCATTAAAGTGACTCTAAACACACTTATTTTTGTTCCAAAAGTGATAATTCACATGCAATAGTCATTTACAGTCAAAAAATTAAATATTACAAAATTACCATTTTTGACCATCTGGAGAAAGTTCGACAGGTCACAGGTCATCGTTTTTCATCAGAAAATTTATTTTATGGACTGTAGAAAAATTGATTCAAAATGTCATTTGGATTGTGCCTCATGTTGAATAACTACTTTTTAAAGCCTCAATGTAACCAAAATTGACATTTTTACAGACTTTTTCTCCTTCTCAGAAGATTCTATTTCGACCAATTTCAGGCATTAAAGTGACTCTAAACACACTTATTTTTGTTCCAAAAGTGATAATTCACATGCAATAGTCATTTACAGTCAAAAAAGTAAATATTAAAAAATTACTATTTTTGACTATATGGAGAAAGTTCGACAGGTCACGGGTCATCGTTTTTCATCAGAAAATTAATTTTTTGGACTGTAGAAAAATTGATTCAAAATGTCATTTGGATTGTGCCTCATGTTGAATAACTACTTTTTAAAGCCTCAATGTGACCAAAATTGCCATTTTTACAGACTTTTTCTACTACTCAGAAGCTTCTATTTCAACCAATTTCAGGCATCAAAATGACTCTAAACACACTTATTTTTGTTCCAAAAGTGATAATTCACATGCAATAGTCATTTACAGTCAGAAAATTAAGTATTAAAAAATTACCATTTTTGACCATCTGGAGAAAGTTTGACAGGTCACGGGTCATCGTTTTTCATCAGAAAAGTTATTTTATGGACTGTAGAAAAATTGATTCAAAATGTCATTTAGATTGTGCCTCATGTTGAATAACTACTTTTTAAAGCCTCAATGTGACCAAAATTGCCATTTTTACAGACTTTTTCTCCTACTCAGAAGCTTCTATTTCGACCAATTTCAGGCATTAAAGTGACTCTAAATACACTTATTTTTGTTCCAAAAGTGATAATTCACATGCAATAGTCATTTACAGTCAAAAAATTAAATATTAAAAAATTACTATTTTTGACCATCTGGAGAAAGTTCGACAGGTCACGGGTCATCGTTTTTCATCAGAAAATAGATTTTTTGGACTGTAGAAAAATTGATTCAAAATATCATTTAGATTGTGCCTCATGTAGAATAATCACTTTTTAAAGCCTCAATATGAACAAAATTGACATTTTTACAGACTTTTTCTCCTACTCAGAAGCTTTTATTTTGACCAATTTTAGGCATTAAAATGACTCTAAACACACTTATTTTTGTTCCAAAAGTGATAATTCACATGCAATAGTCATTTACAGTCAAAAAATTAAATATGACAAAATTACCATTTTTGACCATCTGGAGAAATTACGGGTCATCGTTTTTCATCAGAAAATAAATTTTTTGGACTGTAGAAAAATTGATTCAAAATGTCATTTGGATTGTGCCTCATGTTGAATAATCACTTTTTAAAGCCTCAATGTGACCAAAATTGACATTTTTACAGACTTTTTCTCCTACTCAGAGGCTTCTATTTCGACCAATTTCAGGCATTAAAGTGACTCTAAACACACTTATTTTTGTTCCAAAAGTGATAATTCACATGCAGTAGTCATTTACAGTCAAAAAAATAAATATTAAAAAATTACCATTTTTGACCATATTGAGAAAGTTCGACAGGTCACGGGTCATCGTTTTTCATCTGAAAATTGATTTTTTTTTACTGTGGAAAAATTGATTCAAAATGTAATTTGGATTGTGCCTCATGTTGAATAACTACTTCTTAAAGCCTCAATGTGACCAAAATTGCCAGTTTTACAGACTTTTTCTACTACTCAGAAGCTTCTATTTCAACCAATTTCAGGCATTAAAATGACTCTAAACACACTTATTTTAGTTCCAAAAGTGATAATTCACATGCAGTAGTCATTTACAGTCAAAAAATTAAATATTAAAAAATTACCATTTTTGACCATCTGGAGAAAGTTCGACAGGTCACGGGTCATCGTTTTTCATCAGAAAATTGATTTTTTGGACTGTAGAAAAATTGATTCAAAATGTCATTTGGATTGTGCCTCATGTTGAATAACTACTTTTTAAAGCCTCAATGTGACCAAAATTGCCATTTTTACAGACTTTTTCTCCTACTCAGAAGCTTCTATTTCGACAAATTTCAGGCATTAAAGTGACTCTAAACACACTTATTTTAGTTCGAAAAGCAATAATTCACATGGAATAGCCATTTACAGTCAAAAAATTAAATATTAAAAAATTACCATTTTTGACCATCTGGAGAAAGTTCGACAGGTCACGGGTCATCGTTTTTCATCAGAAATGTTTTTTTATGGACTGTAGAAAAATTGATTCAAAATGTCATTTGGATTCTGCCTCATGTTGAATAACTACTTGTGAAAGCCTCAATGTGACCAAAATTGCCATTTTTACAGACTTTTTTGCCTACTCAGAAGCTTCTATTTCAACCAATTTCAGGCATTAAAGTGACTCTAAACACACTTATTTTTGTTCCAAAAGTGATAATTCACATGCAATAGTCATTTACAGTCAAAAAATTAAATATTAAAAAAATTACTATTTTTGACCATATGGAGAAAGTTCGACAGGTCACAAGTCATCGTTTTTCATCAGAAAATTGATTTTTTGGACTGTAGAAAAATTGATTAAAAATGTCATTTGGATTGTGCCTCATGTTGAATAATCACTTTTTAAAGCCTCAATGTGACCAAAATTGACATTTTTACAGACTTTTTCTCCTACTCAGAAGCTTCTATTTTGAGAAAGTTCGACAGGTCACGGGTCATCGTTTTTCATCAGAAAATTGATTTTTTTTTACTGTGGAAAAATTGATTCAAAATGTCATTTGGATTGTGCCTCATGTTGAATAACTACTTCTTAAAGCCTCAATGTGACCAAAATTGCCAGTTTTACAGACTTTTTCTACTACTCAGAAGCTTCTATTTCAACCAATTTCAGGCATTAAAATGACTCTAAACACACTTATTTTAGTTCCAAAAGTGATAATTCACATGCAGTAGTCATTTACAGTCAAAAAATGAAATATTAAAAAATTACCATTTTTGACCATCTGGAGAAAGTTCGACAGGTCACGGGTCATCGTTTTTCATCAGAAAATTGATTTTTTGGACTGTAGAAAAATTGATTCAAAATGTCATTTGGATTGTGCCTCATGTTGAATAACTACTTTTTAAAGCCTCAATGTGACCAAAATTGCCATTTTACAGACTTTTTCTCCTACTCAGAAGCTTCTATTTCGACCAATTTCAGGCATAAAGTGACTCTAAACACACTTATTTTAGTTCGAAAAGCAATAATTCACATGGAATAGCCATTTACAGTCAAAAAATTAAATATTAAAAAATTACCATTTTTGACCATCTGGAGAAAGTTCGACAGGTCACGGGTCATCGTTTTTCATCAAATGTTTTTTTATGGACTGTAGAAAAATTGATTCAAAATGTCATTTGGATTCTGCCTCATGTTGAATAACTACTTGTTAAAGCCTCAATGTGACCAAAATTGCCATTTTTACAGACTTTTTTGCCTACTCAGAAGCTTCTATTTCGACCAATTTCAGGCATTAAAGTGACTCTAAACACACTTATTTTTGTTCCAAAAGTGATAATTCACATGCAATAGTCATTTACAATCAAAAAATTAAATATTAAAAAAATTACTATTTTTGACCATATGGAGAAAGTTCGACAGGTCACAAGTCATCGTTTTTCATCAGAAAATTGATTTTTTGGACTGTAGAAAAATTGATTAAAAATGTCATTTGGATTGTGCCTCATGTTGAATAATCACTTTTTAAAGCCTCAATGTGACCAAAATTGAAATTTTTACAGACTTTTTCTACTACTCAGCTTTTATTTTGACCAATTTTAGCCATTAAAATGACTCTAAACACACCTTTTTTTAGTTCCAAAAGTGATAATTCACATGCAATAGTCATTTACAGTCAAAAAATTATATTAAAAAATTACTATTTTTGACCATATGGAGAAAGTTCGACAGGTCACGGGTCATCATTTTTCATCAGAAAATTGATTTTTTGGACTGTAGAAAAATTGATTCAAAATGTCATTTGGATTGTGCCTCATGTTGAATAACTACTTTTTAAAGCCTCAATGTGACCAAAATTGCCATTTTACAGACTTTTTCTCCTACTCAGAAGCTTCTATTTCGACCAATTTCAGGCATTAAAGTGACTCTAAACACACTTATTTTAGTTCGAAAAGTGATAATTCACATGCAATAGTCATTTACAGTCAAAAAATTAAATATTAAAAAATTACTATTTTTGACCATATGGAGAAAGTTCGACAGGTCACGGGTCATCATTTTTCATCAGAAAATTGATTTTTTGGACTGTAGAAAAATTCATTCAAAATGTCATTTGGATTGTGCCTCATGTTGAATAACTACTTTTTAAAGCCTCAATGTGACCAAAATTGCCATTTTACAGACTTTTTCTCCTACTCAGAAGCTTCTATTTCGACCAATTTCAGGCATTAAAGTGACTCTAAACACACTTATTTTAGTTCGAAAAGCAATAATTCACATGGAATAGCCATTTACAGTCAAAAAATTAAATATTAAAAAATTACCATTTTTGACCATCTGGAGAAAGTTCGACAGGTCACGGGTCATCGTTTTTTATCAGAAATGTTTTTTTATGGACTGTAGAAAAATTGATTCAAAATGTCATTTGGATTCTGCCTCATGTTGAATAACTACTTGTTAAAGCCTCAATGTGACCAAAATTGCCATTTTTACAGACTTTTTTGCCTACTCAGAAGCTTCTATTTCGACCAATTTCAGGCATTAAAGTGACTCTAAACACACTTATTTTTGTTCCAAAAGTGATAATTCACATGCAATAGTCATTTACAGTCAAAAAATTAAATATTAAAAAAATTACTATTTTTGACCATATGGAGAAAGTTCGACAGGTCACAAGTCATCGTTTTTCATCAGAAAATTGATTTTTTGGACTGTAGAAAAATTGATTAAAAATGTCATTTGGATTGTACCTCATGTTGAATAATCACTTTTTAAAGCCTCAATGTGACCAAAATTGACATTTTTACAGACTTTTTCTCCTACTCAGAAGCTTCTATTTCGACCAATTTCAGGCATTAAAGTGACTCTAAACACACTTTTTTTTGTTCCAAAAGTGATAATTCACATGCAATAGTCATTTACAGTCAAAAAAATAAATATTAAAAAATTACCATTTTTGACCATATTGAGAAAGTTCGACAGGTCACGGGTCATCGTTTTTCATCAGAAAATTGTTTTTTTTTTACTGTGGAAAAATTGATTCAAAATGTCATTTGGATTGTGCCTCATGTTGAATAACTACTTCATAAAGCCTCAATGTGACCAAAATTGCCATTTTACAGACTTTTTCTCCTACTCAGAAGCTTCTATTTTGACCAATTTCAGGCATTAAAGTGACTCTAAACACACTTATTTTAGTTCGAAATGCGATAATTCACATGGAATAGTCATTTACAGTCAAAAAATTAAATATGACAAAATTACCATTTTTGACCATCTGGAGAAATTACAGGTCATCGTTTTTCATCAGAAAATTTATTTTTTGGACTGTAGAAAAATTGATTCAAAATGTCATTTGGATTGTGCCTCATGTTGAATAACTACTTTTTAAAGCCTCAAAGTGACCAAAATTGCCATTTTTGCAGACTTTTTCTACTACTCAGAAGCTTTTATTTTGACCAATTTTAGGCATTAAAATGACTCTAAACACACTTTTTTTAGTTCCAAAAGTGATAATTCACATGCAATAGTCATTTACAGTCAAAAAATTAAATATTAAAAAATTACTATTTTTGACCATATGGAGAAAGTTGGACAGGTCACGGGTCATCATTTTTCATCAGAAAATAGATTTTTTGGACTGTAGAAAAATTGATTCAAAATGTCATTTGGATTGTGCCTCATGTTGAATAATTACTTTTTACAGCCTCAATGTAACCAAAATTGACATTTTTACAGACTTTTTCTCCTTCTCAGAGGCTTCTATTTTGACCAATTTCAGGCATTAAAGTGACTCTAAACACACTTATTTTTGTTCCAAAAGTGATAATTTACATGCAATAGTCATTTACAGTCAAAAAATTAAATATTAAAAAATTACTATTTTTGACCATATGGAGAAAGTTCGACAGGTCACGGGTCATCGTTTTTAATCAGAAAATTGATTTTTTGGACTGTAGAAAAATTGATTAAAAATGTCATTTGGATTGTGCCTCATGTTGAATAATCACTTTTTAAAGCCTCAATGTGACCAAAATTGACATTTTTACAGACTTTTTCTACTACTCAGAAGCTTCTATTTCGACCAATTTCAGGCATTAAAGTGACTCTAAATACACTTATTTTTGTTCCAAAAGTGATAATTCACATGCAATAGTCATTTACAGTCAAAAAATTAAATATTAAAAAATTACCATTTTTGACCATCTGGAGAAAGTTCGACAGGTCACGGTTCATCGTTTTTCATCAGAAAATTGATTTTTTGGACTGTAGAAAAATTGATTCAAAATGTCATTTGGATTGTGCCTCATTTGAATAACTACTTTTTAAAGCCTCAATGTGACCAAAATTGCCATTTTTACAGACTTTTTCTCCTACTCAGAAGCTTCTTTTTCAACCAATTTCAGGCATTAAAGTGACTCTAAACACACTTATTTTTGTTCCAAAAGTGATAATTCACATGCACTAGTCATTTACAGTCAAAAAATTAAATATTAAAAAATTACTATTTTTGACCATATGGAGAAAGTTCGACAGGTCACGGGTCATCGTTTTTCATCAGAAAATTGATTTTTTGGACTGTAGAAAAATTGATTCAAAATGTCATTTGGATTGTGCCTCATGTTGAATAACTACTTGTTAAAGCCTCAATGTGACCAAAATTGCCATTTTTACAGACTTTTTCTCCTACTCAGAAGATTCTATTTCGACCAATTTCAGGCATTAAAGTGACTCTAAACACACTTATTTTAGTTCCAAAAGTGATAATTCACATGGAATAGTCATTTACAGTCAAAAAATGAAAAATTAAAAAATTACCATTTTTGAACATCTGGAGAAAATTCGACAGGTCACGGGTCATCGTTTTTCATCAGAATTTTTTTTTTATGGACTGTAGAAAAATTGATTCAAAATGTCATTTGGATTGTGCCTCATTTTGAATAACTACATTTTAAAGCCTCAATGTGACCAAAATTGCCATTTTACAGACTTTTTCTCCTACTCAGAAGCTTCTATTTTGACCAATTTCAGGCATTAAAGTGACTCTAAACACACTTATTTTAGTTGGAAAAGCGATAATTCACATGGAATAGTCATTTACAGTCAAAAAATTAAATATGACAAAATTACCATTTTTGACCATCTGGAGAACAGGTCATCGTTTTTCATCAGAAAATTTATTTTATGGACTGTAGAAAAATTGATTCAAAATGTCATTTGGATTGTGCCTCATGTTGAATAATCACTTTTTAAAGCCTCAATGTGACCAAAATTGACATTTTTACAGACTTTTTCTCCTACTCAGAGGCTTCTATTTCGACCAATTTCAGGCATTAAAGTGACTCTAAACACACTTATTTTTGTTCCAAAAGTGATAATTCACATGCAGTAGTCATTTACAGTCAAAAAATTAAATATTAAAAAATTACCATTTTTGACCATCTGGAGAAAGTTCGACAGGTCACGGGTCATTGTTTTTCATCAGAAAATTGATTTTTTGGACTGTAGAAAAATTGATTCAAAATGTCATTTGGATTGTGCCTCATGTTGAATAATCACTTTTTAAAGCCTCAATGTGACCAAAATTGACATTTTTACAGACTTTTTCTCCTACTCAGAGGCTTCTATTTCGACCAATTTCAGGCATTAAAGTGACTCTAAACACACTTATTTTTGTTCCAAAAGTGATAATTCACATGCAATAGTCATTTACAGTCAAAAAAATAAATATTAAAAAATTACCATTTTTGACCATATTGAGAAAGTTCGACAGGTCACGGGTCATCGTTTTTCATCTGAAAATTGATTTTTTTTTACTGTGGAAAAATTGATTCAAAATGTAATTTGGATTGTGCCTCATGTTGAATAACTACTTCTTAAAGCCTCAATGTGACCAAAATTGCCAGTTTTACAGACTTTTTCTACTACTCAGAAGCTTCTATTTCAACCAATTTCAGGCATTAAAATGACTCTAAACACACTTATTTTAGTTCCAAAAGTGATAATTCACATGCAGTAGTCATTTACAGTCAAAAAATTAAATATTAAAAAATTACCATTTTTGACCATCTGGAGAAAGTTCGACAGGTCACGGGTCATCGTTTTTCATCAGAAAATTGATTTTTTGGACTGTAGAAAAATTGATTCAAAAGGTCATTTGGATTGTGCCTCATGTTGAATAACTACTTTTTAAAGCCTCAATGTGACCAAAATTGCCATTTTTACAGACTTTTTCTCCTACTCAGAAGCTTCTATTTCGACAAATTTCAGGCATTAAAGTGACTCTAAACACACTTATTTTAGTTCGAAAAGCAATAATTCACATGGAATAGCCATTTACAGTCAAAAAATTAAATATTAAAAAATTACCATTTTTGACCATCTGGAGAAAGTTCGACAGGTCACGGGTCATCGTTTTTCATCAGAAATGTTTTTTTATGGACTGTAGAAAAATTGATTCAAAATCTCATTTGGATTCTGCCTCATGTTGAATAACTACTTGTGAAAGCCTCAATGTGACCAAAATTGCCATTTTTACAGACTTTTTTGCCTACTCAGAAGCTTCTATTTCGACCAATTTCAGGCATTAAAGTGACTCTAAACACACTTATTTTTGTTCCAAAAGTGATAATTCACATGCAATAGTCATTTACAGTCAAAAAATTAAATATTAATAAAATTACTATTTTTGACCATATGGAGAAAGTTCGACAGGTCACAAGTCATCGTTTTTCATCAGAAAATTGATTTTTTTTACTGTGGAAAAATTGATTCAAAATGTCATTTGGATTGTGCCTCATGTTGAATAACTACTTCTTAAAGCCTCAATGTGACCAAAATTGCCAGTTTTACAGACTTTTTCTACTACTCAGAAGCTTCTATTTCAACCAATTTCAGGCATTAAAATGACTCTAAACACACTTATTTTAGTTCCAAAAGTGATAATTCACATGCAGTAGTCATTTACAGTCAAAAAATGAAATATTAAAAAATTACCATTTTTGACCATCTGGAGAAAGTTCGACAGGTCACGGGTCATCGTTTTTCATCAGAAAATTGATTTTTTGGACTGTAGAAAAATTGATTCAAAATGTCATTTGGATTGTGCCTCATGTTGAATAATCACTTTTTAAAGCCTCAATGTGACCAAAATTGACATTTTTACAGACTTTTTCTCCTACTCAGAAGCTTCTATTTTGAGAAAGTTCGACAGGTCACGGGTCATCGTTTTTCATCAGAAAATTGATTTTTTTTTACTGTGGAAAAATTGATTCAAAATGTCATTTGGATTGTGCCTCATGTTGAATAACTACTTCTTAAAGCCTCAATGTGACCAAAATTGCCAGTTTTACAGACTTTTTCTACTACTCAGAAGCTTCTATTTCAACCAATTTCAGGCATTAAAATGACTCTAAACACACTTATTTTAGTTCCAAAAGTGATAATTCACATGCAGTAGTCATTTACAGTCAAAAAATGAAATATTAAAAAATTACCATTTTTGACCATCTGGAGAAAGTTCGACAGGTCACGGGTCATCGTTTTTCATCAGAAAATTGATTTTTTGGACTGTAGAAAAATTGATTCCAAATGTCATTTGGATTGTGCCTCCTGTTGAATAACTACTTTTTAAAGCCTCAATGTGACCAAAATTGCCATTTTACAGACTTTTTCTCCTACTCAGAAGCTTCTATTTCGACCAATTTCAGGCATAAAGTGACTCTAAACACACTTATTTTAGTTCGAAAAGCAATAATTCACATGGAATAGCCATTTACAGTCAAAAAATTAAATATTAAAAAATTACCATTTTTGACCATCTGGAGAAAGTTCGACAGGTCACGGGTCATCGTTTTTCATCAAATGTTTTTTTATGGACTGTAGAAAAATTGATTCAAAATGTCATTTGGATTCTGCCTCATGTTGAATAACTACTTGTTAAAGCCTCAATGTGACCAAAATTGCCATTTTTACAGACTTTTTTGCCTACTCAGAAGCTTCTATTTCGACCAATTTCAGGCATTAAAGTGACTCTAAACACACTTATTTTTGTTCCAAAAGTGATAATTCACATGCAATAGTCATTTACAATCAAAAAATTAAATATTAAAAAAATTACTATTTTTGACCATATGGAGAAAGTTCGACAGGTCACAAGTCATCGTTTTTCATCAGAAAATTGATTTTTTGGACTGTAGAAAAATTGATTAAAAATGTCATTTGGATTGTGCCTCATGTTGAATAATCACTTTTTAAAGCCTCAATGTGACCAAAATTGAAATTTTTACAGACTTTTTCTACTACTCAGCTTTTATTTTGACCAATTTTAGCCATTAAAATGACTCTAAACACACCTTTTTTTAGTTCCAAAAGTGATAATTCACATGCAATAGTCATTTACAGTCAAAAAATTATATTAAAAAATTACTATTTTTGACCATATGGAGAAAGTTCGACAGGTCACGGGTCATCATTTTTCATCAGAAAATTGATTTTTTGGACTGTAGAAAAATTGATTCAAAATGTCATTTGGATTGTGCCTCATGTTGAATAACTACTTTTTAAAGCCTCAATGTGACCAAAATTGCCATTTTACAGACTTTTTCTCCTACTCAGAAGCTTCTATTTCGACCAATTTCAGGCATTAAAGTGACTCTAAACGCACTTATTTTAGTTCGAAAAGTGATAATTCACATGCAATAGTCATTTACAGTCAAAAAATTAAATATTAAAAAATTACTATTTTTGACCATATGGAGAAAGTTCGACAGGTCACGGGTCATCATTTTTCATCAGAAAATTGATTTTTTGGACTGTAGAAAAATTCATTCAAAATGTCATTTGGATTGTGCCTCATGTTGAATAACTACTTTTTAAAGCCTCAATGTGACCAAAATTGCCATTTTACAGACTTTTTCTCCTACTCAGAAGCTTCTATTTCGACCAATTTCAGGCATTAAAGTGACTCTAAACACACTTATTTTAGTTCGAAAAGCAATAATTCACATGGAATAGCCATTTACAGTCAAAAAATTAAATATTAAAAAATTACCATTTTTGACCATCTGGAGAAAGTTCGACAGGTCACGGGTCATCGTTTTTTATCAGAAATGTTTTTTTATGGACTGTAGAAAAATTGATTCAAAATGTCATTTGGATTCTGCCTCATGTTGAATAACTACTTGTTAAAGCCTCAATGTGACCAAAATTGCCATTTTTACAGACTTTTTTGCCTACTCAGAAGCTTCTATTTCGACCAATTTCAGGCATTAAAGTGACTCTAAACACACTTATTTTTGTTCCAAAAGTGATAATTCACATGCAATAGTCATTTACAGTCAAAAAATTAAATATTAAAAAAATTACTATTTTTGACCATATGGAGAAAGTTCGACAGGTCACAAGTCATCGTTTTTCATCAGAAAATTGATTTTTTGGACTGTAGAAAAATTGATTAAAAATGTCATTTGGATTGTACCTCATGTTGAATAATCACTTTTTAAAGCCTCAATGTGACCAAAATTGACATTTTTACAGACTTTTTCTCCTACTCAGAAGCTTCTATTTCGACCAATTTCAGGCATTAAAGTGACTCTAAACACACTTTTTTTTGTTCCAAAAGTGATAATTCACATGCAATAGTCATTTACAGTCAAAAAAATAAATATTAAAAAATTACCATTTTTGACCATATTGAGAAAGTTCGACAGGTCACGGGTCATCGTTTTTCATCAGAAAATTGTTTTTTTTTTACTGTGGAAAAATTGATTCAAAATGTCATTTGGATTGTGCCTCATGTTGAATAACTACTTCATAAAGCCTCAATGTGACCAAAATTGCCATTTTACAGACTTTTTCTCCTACTCAGAAGCTTCTATTTTGACCAATTTCAGGCATTAAAGTGACTCTAAACACACTTATTTTAGTTCGAAATGCGATAATTCACATGGAATAGTCATTTACAGTCAAAAAATTAAATATGACAAAATTACCATTTTTGACCATCTGGAGAAATTACAGGTCATCGTTTTTCATCAGAAAATTTATTTTTTGGACTGTAGAAAAATTGATTCAAAATGTCATTTGGATTGTGCCTCATGTTGAATAACTACTTTTTAAAGCCTCAAAGTGACCAAAATTGCCATTTTTGCAGACTTTTTCTACTACTCAGAAGCTTTTATTTTGACCAATTTTAGGCATTAAAATGACTCTAAACACACTTTTTTTAGTTCCAAAAGTGATAATTCACATGCAATAGTCATTTACAGTCAAAAAATTAAATATTAAAAAATTACTATTTTTGACCATATGGAGAAAGTTGGACAGGTCACGGGTCATCATTTTTCATCAGAAAATAGATTTTTTGGACTGTAGAAAAATTGATTCAAAATGTCATTTGGATTGTGCCTCATGTTGAATAATTACTTTTTACAGCCTCAATGTAACCAAAATTGACATTTTTACAGACTTTTTCTCCTTCTCAGAGGCTTCTATTTTGACCAATTTCAGGCATTAAAGTGACTCTAAACACACTTATTTTTGTTCCAAAAGTGATAATTTACATGCAATAGTCATTTACAGTCAAAAAATTAAATATTAAAAAATTACTATTTTTGACCATATGGAGAAAGTTCGACAGGTCACGGGTCATCGTTTTTAATCAGAAAATTGATTTTTTGGACTGTAGAAAAATTGATTAAAAATGTCATTTGGATTGTGCCTCATGTTGAATAATCACTTTTTAAAGCCTCAATGTGACCAAAATTGACATTTTTACAGACTTTTTCTACTACTCAGAAGCTTCTATTTCGACCAATTTCAGGCATTAAAGTGACTCTAAATACACTTATTTTTGTTCCAAAAGTGATAATTCACATGGAATAGTCATTTACAGTCAAAAAATTAAATATTAAAAAATTACCATTTTTGACCATCTGGAGAAAGTTCGACAGGTCACGGTTCATCGTTTTTCATCAGAAAATTGATTTTTTGGACTGTAGAAAAATTGATTCAAAATGTCATTTGGATTGTGCCTCATTTGAATAACTACTTTTTAAAGCCTCAATGTGACCAAAATTGCCATTTTTACAGACTTTTTCTCCTACTCAGAAGCTTCTTTTTCAACCAATTTCAGGCATTAAAGTGACTCTAAACACACTTATTTTTGTTCCAAAAGTGATAATTCACATGCACTAGTCATTTACAGTCAAAAAATTAAATATTAAAAAATTACTATTTTTGACCATATGGAGAAAGTTCGACAGGTCACGGGTCATCGTTTTTCATCAGAAAATTGATTTTTTGGACTGTAGAAAAATTGATTCAAAATGTCATTTGGATTGTGCCTCATGTTGAATAACTACTTGTTAAAGCCTCAATGTGACCAAAATTGCCATTTTTACAGACTTTTTCTCCTACTCAGAAGATTCTATTTCGACCAATTTCAGGCATTAAAGTGACTCTAAACACACTTATTTTAGTTCCAAAAGTGATAATTCACATGGAATAGTCATTTACAGTCAAAAAATGAAAAATTAAAAAATTACCATTTTTGAACATCTGGAGAAAATTCGACAGGTCACGGGTCATCGTTTTTCATCAGAATTTTTTTTTTATGGACTGTAGAAAAATTGATTCAAAATGTCATTTGGATTGTGCCTCATTTTGAATAACTACATTTTAAAGCCTCAATGTGACCAAAATTGCCATTTTACAGACTTTTTCTCCTACTCAGAAGCTTCTATTTTGACCAATTTCAGGCATTAAAGTGACTCTAAACACACTTATTTTAGTTGGAAAAGCGATAATTCACATGGAATAGTCATTTACAGTCAAAAAATTAAATATGACAAAATTACCATTTTTGACCATCTGGAGAACAGGTCATCGTTTTTCATCAGAAAATTTATTTTATGGACTGTAGAAAAATTGATTCAAAATGTCATTTGGATTGTGCCTCATGTTGAATAATCACTTTTTAAAGCCTCAATGTGACCAAAATTGACATTTTTACAGACTTTTTCTCCTACTCAGAGGCTTCTATTTCGACCAATTTCAGGCATTAAAGTGACTCTAAACACACTTATTTTTGTTCCAAAAGTGATAATTCACATGCAGTAGTCATTTACAGTCAAAAAATTAAATATTAAAAAATTACCATTTTTGACCATCTGGAGAAAGTTCGACAGGTCACGGGTCATTGTTTTTCATCAGAAAATTGATTTTTTGGACTGTAGAAAAATTGATTCAAAATGTCATTTGGATTGTGCCTCATGTTGAATAATCACTTTTTAAAGCCTCAATGTGACCAAAATTGACATTTTTACAGACTTTTTCTCCTACTCAGAGGCTTCTATTTCGACCAATTTCAGGCATTAAAGTGACTCTAAACACACTTATTTTTGTTCCAAAAGTGATAATTCACATGCAATAGTCATTTACAGTCAAAAAAATAAATATTAAAAAATTACCATTTTTGACCATATTGAGAAAGTTCGACAGGTCACGGGTCATCGTTTTTCATCTGAAAATTGATTTTTTTTTACTGTGGAAAAATTGATTCAAAATGTAATTTGGATTGTGCCTCATGTTGAATAACTACTTCTTAAAGCCTCAATGTGACCAAAATTGCCAGTTTTACAGACTTTTTCTACTACTCAGAAGCTTCTATTTCAACCAATTTCAGGCATTAAAATGACTCTAAACACACTTATTTTAGTTCCAAAAGTGATAATTCACATGCAGTAGTCATTTACAGTCAAAAAATTAAATATTAAAAAATTACCATTTTTGACCATCTGGAGAAAGTTCGACAGGTCACGGGTCATCGTTTTTCATCAGAAAATTGATTTTTTGGACTGTAGAAAAATTGATTCAAAAGGTCATTTGGATTGTGCCTCATGTTGAATAACTACTTTTTAAAGCCTCAATGTGACCAAAATTGCCATTTTTACAGACTTTTTCTCCTACTCAGAAGCTTCTATTTCGACAAATTTCAGGCATTAAAGTGACTCTAAACACACTTATTTTAGTTCGAAAAGCAATAATTCACATGGAATAGCCATTTACAGTCAAAAAATTAAATATTAAAAAATTACCATTTTTGACCATCTGGAGAAAGTTCGACAGGTCACGGGTCATCGTTTTTCATCAGAAATGTTTTTTTATGGACTGTAGAAAAATTGATTCAAAATGTCATTTGGATTCTGCCTCATGTTGAATAACTACTTGTGAAAGCCTCAATGTGACCAAAATTGCCATTTTTACAGACTTTTTTGCCTACTCAGAAGCTTCTATTTCGACCAATTTCAGGCATTAAAGTGACTCTAAACACACTTATTTTTGTTCCAAAAGTGATAATTCACATGCAATAGTCATTTACAGTCAAAAAATTAAATATTAATAAAATTACTATTTTTGACCATATGGAGAAAGTTCGACAGGTCACAAGTCATCGTTTTTCATCAGAAAATTGATTTTTTTTACTGTGGAAAAATTGATTCAAAATGTCATTTGGATTGTGCCTCATGTTGAATAACTACTTCTTAAAGCCTCAATGTGACCAAAATTGCCAGTTTTACAGACTTTTTCTACTACTCAGAAGCTTCTATTTCAACCAATTTCAGGCATTAAAATGACTCTAAACACACTTATTTTAGTTCCAAAAGTGATAATTCACATGCAGTAGTCATTTACAGTCAAAAAATGAAATATTAAAAAATTACCATTTTTGACCATCTGGAGAAAGTTCGACAGGTCACGGGTCATCGTTTTTCATCAGAAAATTGATTTTTTGGACTGTAGAAAAATTGATTCAAAATGTCATTTGGATTGTGCCTCATGTTGAATAACTACTTTTTAAAGCCTCAATGTGACCAAAATTGCCATTTTACAGACTTTTTCTCCTACTCAGAAGCTTCTATTTCGACCAATTTCAGGCATAAAGTGACTCTAAACACACTTATTTTAGTTCGAAAAGCAATAATTCACATGGAATAGCCATTTACAGTCAAAAAATTAAATATTAAAAAATTACCATTTTTGACCATCTGGAGAAAGTTCGACAGGTCACGGGTCATCGTTTTTCATCAGAAATGTTTTTTTATGGACTGTAGAAAAATTGATTCAAAATGTCATTTGGATTCTGCCTCATGTTGAATAACTACTTGTTAAAGCCTCAATGTGACCAAAATTGCCATTTTTACAGACTTTTTTGCCTACTCAGAAGCTTCTATTTCAACCAATTTCAGGCATTAAAGTGACTCTAAACACACTTATTTTTGTTCCAAAAGTGATAATTCACATGCAATAGTCATTTACAGTCAAAAAATTAAATATTAAAAAAATTACTATTTTTGACCATATGGAGAAAGTTCGACAGGTCACAAGTCATCGTTTTTCATCAGAAAATTGATTTTTTGGACTGTAGAAAAATTGATTAAAAATGTCATTTGGATTGTGCCTCATGTTGAATAATCACTTTTTAAAGCCTCAATGTGACCAAAATTGACATTTTTACAGACTTTTTCTCCTACTCAGAAGCTTCTATTTTGAGAAAGTTCGACAGGTCACGGGTCATCGTTTTTCATCAGAAAATTGATTTTTTTTTACTGTGGAAAAATTGATTCAAAATGTCATTTGGATTGTGCCTCATGTTGAATAACTACTTCTTAAAGCCTCAATGTGACCAAAATTGCCAGTTTTACAGACTTTTTCTACTACTCAGAAGCTTCTATTTCAACCAATTTCAGGCATTAAAATGACTCTAAACACACTTATTTTAGTTCCAAAAGTGATAATTCACATGCAGTAGTCATTTACAGTCAAAAAATGAAATATTAAAAAATTACCATTTTTGACCATCTGGAGAAAGTTCGACAGGTCACGGGTCATCGTTTTTCATCAGAAAATTGATTTTTTGGACTGTAGAAAAATTGATTCAAAATGTCATTTGGATTGTGCCTCATGTTGAATAACTACTTTTTAAAGCCTCAATGTGACCAAAATTGCCATTTTACAGACTTTTTCTCCTACTCAGAAGCTTCTATTTCGACCAATTTCAGGCATAAAGTGACTCTAAACACACTTATTTTAGTTCGAAAAGCAATAATTCACATGGAATAGCCATTTACAGTCAAAAAATTAAATATTAAAAAATTACCATTTTTGACCATCTGGAGAAAGTTCGACAGGTCACGGGTCATCGTTTTTCATCAAATGTTTTTTTATGGACTGTAGAAAAATTGATTCAAAATGTCATTTGGATTCTGCCTCATGTTGAATAACTACTTGTTAAAGCCTCAATGTGACCAAAATTGCCATTTTTACAGACTTTTTTGCCTACTCAGAAGCTTCTATTTCGACCAATTTCAGGCATTAAAGTGACTCTAAACACACTTATTTTTGTTCCAAAAGTGATAATTCACATGCAATAGTCATTTACAATCAAAAAATTAAATATTAAAAAAATTACTATTTTTGACCATATGGAGAAAGTTCGACAGGTCACAAGTCATCGTTTTTCATCAGAAAATTGATTTTTTGGACTGTAGAAAAATTGATTAAAAATGTCATTTGGATTGTGCCTCATGTTGAATAATCACTTTTTAAAGCCTCAATGTGACCAAAATTGAAATTTTTACAGACTTTTTCTACTACTCAGCTTTTATTTTGACCAATTTTAGGCATTAAAATGACTCTAAACACACCTTTTTTTAGTTCCAAAAGTGATAATTCACATGCAATAGTCATTTACAGTCAAAAAATTATATTAAAAAATTACTATTTTTGACCATATGGAGAAAGTTCGACAGGTCACGGGTCATCATTTTTCATCAGAAAATTGATTTTTTGGACTGTAGAAAAATTGATTCAAAATGTCATTTGGATTGTGCCTCATGTTGAATAACTACTTTTTAAAGCCTCAATGTGACCAAAATTGCCATTTTACAGACTTTTTCTCCTACTCAGAAGCTTCTATTTCGACCAATTTCAGGCATTAAAGTGACTCTAAACACACTTATTTTAGTTCGAAAAGTGATAATTCACATGCAATAGTCATTTACAGTCAAAAAATTAAATATTAAAAAATTACTATTTTTGACCATATGGAGAAAGTTCGACAGGTCACGGGTCATCATTTTTCATCAGAAAATTGATTTTTTGGACTGTAGAAAAATTCATTCAAAATGTCATTTGGATTGTGCCTCATGTTGAATAACTACTTTTTAAAGCCTCAATGTGACCAAAATTGCCATTTTACAGACTTTTTCTCCTACTCAGAAGCTTCTATTTCGACCAATTTCAGGCATTAAAGTGACTCTAAACACACTTATTTTAGTTCGAAAAGCAATAATTCACATGGAATAGCCATTTACAGTCAAAAAATTAAATATTAAAAAATTACCATTTTTGACCATCTGGAGAAAGTTCGACAGGTCACGGGTCATCGTTTTTCATCAGAAATGTTTTTTTATGGACTGTAGAAAAATTGATTCAAAATGTCATTTGGATTCTGCCTCATGTTGAATAACTACTTGTTAAAGCCTCAATGTGACCAAAATTGCCATTTTTACAGACTTTTTTGCCTACTCAGAAGCTTCTATTTCGACCAATTTCAGGCATTAAAGTGACTCTAAACACACTTATTTTTGTTCCAAAAGTGATAATTCACATGCAATAGTCATTTACAGTCAAAAAATTAAATATTAAAAAAATTACTATTTTTGACCATATGGAGAAAGTTCGACAGGTCACAAGTCATCGTTTTTCATCAGAAAATTGATTTTTTGGACTGTAGAAAAATTGATTAAAAATGTCATTTGGATTGTGCCTCATGTTGATAACTACTTTTTAAAGCCTCAATGTGACCAAAATTGCCATTTTACAGACTTTTTCTCCTACTCAGAAGCTTCTATTTTGACCAATTTCAGGCATTAAAGTGACTCTAAACACACTTATTTTAGTTCGAAATGCGATAATTCACATGGAATAGTCATTTACAGTCAAAAAATTAAATATGACAAAATTACCATTTTTGACCATCTGGAGAAATTACAGGTCATCGTTTTTCATCAGAAAATTTATTTTTTGGACTGTAGAAAAATTGATTCAAAATGTCATTTGGATTGTGCCTCATGTTGAATAACTACTTTTTAAAGCCTCAAAGTGACCAAAATTGCCATTTTTGCAGACTTTTTCTACTACTCAGAAGCTTTTATTTTGAACAATTTTAGGCATTAAAATGACTCTAAACACACTTTTTTTAGTTCCAAAAGTGATAATTCACATGCAATAGTCATTTACAGTCAAAAAATTAAATATTAAAAAATTACTATTTTTGACCATATGGAGAAAGTTGGACAGGTCACGGGTCATCATTTTTCATCAGAAAATAGATTTTTTGGACTGTAGAAAAATTGATTCAAAATGTCATTTGGATTGTGCCTCATGTTGAATAATCACTTTTTAAAGCCTCAATGTGACCAAAATTGACATTTTTACAGACTTTTTCTACTACTCAGAAGCTTCTATTTCGACCAATTTCAGGCATTAAAGTGACTCTAAATACACTTATTTTTGTTCCAAAAGTGATAATTCACATGCAATAGTCATTTACAGTCAAAAAATTAAATATTAAAAAATTACCATTTTTGACCATCTGGAGAAAGTTCGACAGGTCACGGTTCATCGTTTTTCATCAGAAAATTGATTTTTTGGACTGTAGAAAAATTGATTCAAAATGTCATTTGGATTGTGCCTCATTTGAATAACTACTTTTTAAAGCCTCGATGTGACCAAAATTGCCATTTTTACAGACTTTTTCTCCTACTCAGAAGCTTCTTTTTCAACCAATTTCAGGCATTAAAGTGACTCTAAACACACTTATTTTTGTTCCAAAAGTGATAATTCACATGCACTAGTCATTTACAGTCAAACAATTAAATATTAAAAAATTACTATTTTTGACCATATGGAGAAAGTTCGACAGGTCACGGGTCATCGTTTTTCATCAGAAAATTGATTTTTTGGACTGTAGAAAAATTGATTCAAAATGTCATTTGGATTGTGCCTCATGTTGAATAACTACTTGTTAAAGCCTCAATGTGACCAAAATTGCCATTTTTACAGACTTTTTCTCCTACTCAGAAGATTCTATTTCGACCAATTTCAGGCATTAAAGTGACTCTAAACACACTTATTTTAGTTCGAAAAGCAATAATTCACATGGAATAGCCATTTACAGTCAAAAAATTAAATATTAAAAAATTACCATTTTTGACCATCTGGAGAAAGTTCGACAGGTCACGGGTCATCGTTTTTCATCAGAAATGTTTTTTTATGGACTGTAGAAAAATTGATTCAAAATGTCATTTGGATTCTGCCTCATGTTGAATAACTACTTGTTAAAGCCTCAATGTGACCAAAATTGCCATTTTTACAGACTTTTTTGCCTACTCAGAAGCTTCTATTTCGACCAATTTCAGGCATTAAAGTGACTCTAAACACACTTATTTTTGTTCCAAAAGTGATAATTCACATGGAATAGTCATTTACAGTCAAAAAATTAAATATGACAAAATTACCATTTTTGACCATCTGGAGAACAGGTCATCGTTTTTCATCAGAAAATTTATTTTATGGACTGTAGAAAAATTGATTCAAAATGTCATTTGGATTGTGCCTCATGTTGAATAATCACTTTTTAAAGCCTCAATGTGACCAAAATTGACATTTTTACAGACTTTTTCTCCTACTCAGAGGCTTCTATTTCGACCAATTTCAGGCATTAAAGTGACTCTAAACACACTTATTTTTGTTCCAAAAGTGATAATTCACATGCAGTAGTCATTTACAGTCAAAAAATTAAATATTAAAAAATTACCATTTTTGACCATCTGGAGAAAGTTCGACAGGTCACGGGTCATTGTTTTTCATCAGAAAATTGATTTTTTGGACTGTAGAAAAATTGATTCAAAATGTCATTTGGATTGTGCCTCATGTTGAATAATCACTTTTTAAAGCCTCAATGTGACCAAAATTGACATTTTTACAGACTTTTTCTCCTACTCAGAGGCTTCTATTTCGACCAATTTCAGGCATTAAAGTGACTCTAAACACACTTATTTTTGTTCCAAAAGTGATAATTCACATGCAATAGTCATTTACAGTCAAAAAAATAAATATTAAAAAATTACCATTTTTGACCATATTGAGAAAGTTCGACAGGTCACGGGTCATCGTTTTTCATCAGAAAATTGATTTTTTTTTACTGTGGAAAAATTGATTCAAAATGTCATTTGGATTGTGCCTCATGTTGAATAACTACTTCATAAAGCCTCAATGTGACCAAAATTGCCAGTTTTACAGACTTTTTCTACTACTCAGAAGCTTCTATTTCAACCAATTTCAGGCATTAAAGTGACTCTAAACACACTTATTTTAGTTCGAAAAGCAATAATTCACATGGAATAGCCATTTACAGTCAAAAAATTAAATATTAAAAAACTTCCATTTTTGACCATCTGGAGAAAGTTCGACAGGTCACGGGTCATCGTTTTTCATCAGAAATGTTTTTTTATGGACTGTAGAAAAATTGATTCAAAATGTCATTTGGATTCTGCCTCATGTTGAATAACTACTTGTTAAAGCCTCAATGTGACCAAAATTGCCATTTTTACAGACTTTTTTGCCTACTCAGAAGCTTCTATTTCAACCAATTTCAGGCATTAAAGTGACTCTAAACACACTTATTTTTGTTCCAAAAGTGATAATTCACATGCAATAGTCATTTACAGTCAAAAAATTAAATATTAAAAAAATTACTATTTTTGACCATATGGAGAAAGTTCGACAGGTCACAAGTCATCGTTTTTCATCAGAAAATTGATTTTTTGGACTGTAGAAAAATTGATTAAAAATGTCATTTGGATTGTGCCTCATGTTGAATAATCACTTTTTAAAGCCTCAATGTGACCAAAATTGACATTTTTACAGACTTTTTCTCCTACTCAGAAGCTTCTATTTTGAGAAAGTTCGACAGGTCACGGGTCATCGTTTTTCATCAGAAAATTGTTTTTTTTTTACTGTGGAAAAATTGATTCAAAATGTCATTTGGATTGTGCCTCATGTTGAATAACTACTTCTTAAAGCCTCAATGTGACCAAAATTGCCAGTTTTACAGACTTTTTCTACTACTCAGAAGCTTCTATTTCAACCAATTTCAGGCATTAAAATGACTCTAAACACACTTATTTTAGTTCCAAAAGTGATAATTCACATGCAATAGTCATTTACTGTCAAAAAATTAAATATTAAAAAATTACCATTTTTGACCATCTGGAGAAAGTTCGACAGGTCACGGGTCATCGTTTTTCATCAGAAAATTGATTTTTTGGACTGTAGAAAAATTGATTCAAAATGTCATTTGGATTGTGCCTCATGTTGAATAACTACTTTTTAAAGCCTCAATGTGACCAAAATTGCCATTTTACAGACTTTTTCTCCTACTCAGAAGCTTCTATTTCGACCAATTTCAGGCATAAAGTGACTCTAAACACACTTATTTTAGTTCGAAAAGCAATAATTCACATGGAATAGCCATTTACAGTCAAAAAATTAAATATTAAAAAATTACCATTTTTGACCATCTGGAGAAAGTTCGACAGGTCACGGGTCATCGTTTTTCATCAAATGTTTTTTTATGGACTGTAGAAAAATTGATTCAAAATGTCATTTGGATTCTGCCTCATGTTGAATAACTACTTGTTAAAGCCTCAATGTGACCAAAATTGCCATTTTTACAGACTTTTTTGCCTACTCAGAAGCTTCTATTTCGACCAATTTCAGGCATTAAAGTGACTCTAAACACACTTATTTTTGTTCCAAAAGTGATAATTCACATGCAATAGTCATTTACAATCAAAAAATTAAATATTAAAAAAATTACTATTTTTGACCATATGGAGAAAGTTCGACAGGTCACAAGTCATCGTTTTTCATCAGAAAATTGATTTTTTGGACTGTAGAAAAATTGATTAAAAATGTCATTTGGATTGTGCCTCATGTTGAATAATCACTTTTTAAAGCCTCAATGTGACCAAAATTGAAATTTTTACAGACTTTTTCTACTACTCAGCTTTTATTTTGACCAATTTTAGGCATTAAAATGACTCTAAACACACCTTTTTTTAGTTCCAAAAGTGATAATTCACATGCAATAGTCATTTACAGTCAAAAAATTATATTAAAAAATTACTATTTTTGACCATATGGAGAAAGTTCGACAGGTCACGGGTCATCATTTTTCATCAGAAAATTGATTTTTTGGACTGTAGAAAAATTGATTCAAAATGTCATTTGGATTGTGCCTCATGTTGAATAACTACTTTTTAAAGCCTCAATGTGACCAAAATTGCCATTTTACAGACTTTTTCTCCTACTCAGAAGCTTCTATTTCGACCAATTTCAGGCATTAAAGTGACTCTAAACACACTTATTTTAGTTCGAAAAGTGATAATTCACATGCAATAGTCATTTACAGTCAAAAAATTAAATATTAAAAAATTACTATTTTTGACCATATGGAGAAAGTTCGACAGGTCACGGGTCATCATTTTTCATCAGAAAATTGATTTTTTGGACTGTAGAAAAATTCATTCAAAATGTCATTTGGATTGTGCCTCATGTTGAATAACTACTTTTTAAAGCCTCAATGTGACCAAAATTGCCATTTTACAGACTTTTTCTCCTACTCAGAAGCTTCTATTTCGACCAATTTCAGGCATTAAAGTGACTCTAAACACACTTATTTTAGTTCGAAAAGCAATAATTCACATGGAATAGCCATTTACAGTCAAAAAATTAAATATTAAAAAATTACCATTTTTGACCATCTGGAGAAAGTTCGACAGGTCACGGGTCATCGTTTTTCATCAGAAATGTTTTTTTATGGACTGTAGAAAAATTGATTCAAAATGTCATTTGGATTCTGCCTCATGTTGAATAACTACTTGTTAAAGCCTCAATGTGACCAAAATTGCCATTTTTACAGACTTTTTTGCCTACTCAGAAGCTTCTATTTCGACCAATTTCAGGCATTAAAGTGACTCTAAACACACTTATTTTTGTTCCAAAAGTGATAATTCACATGCAATAGTCATTTACAGTCAAAAAATTAAATATTAAAAAAATTACTATTTTTGACCATATGGAGAAAGTTCGACAGGTCACAAGTCATCGTTTTTCATCAGAAAATTGATTTTTTGGACTGTAGAAAAATTGATTAAAAATGTCATTTGGATTGTGCCTCATGTTGATAACTACTTTTTAAAGCCTCAATGTGACCAAAATTGCCATTTTACAGACTTTTTCTCCTACTCAGAAGCTTCTATTTTGACCAATTTCAGGCATTAAAGTGACTCTAAACACACTTATTTTAGTTCGAAATGCGATAATTCACATGGAATAGTCATTTACAGTCAAAAAATTAAATATGACAAAATTACCATTTTTGACCATCTGGAGAAATTACAGGTCATCGTTTTTCATCAGAAAATTTATTTTTTGGACTGTAGAAAAATTGATTCAAAATGTCATTTGGATTGTGCCTCATGTTGAATAACTACTTTTTAAAGCCTCAAAGTGACCAAAATTGCCATTTTTGCAGACTTTTTCTACTACTCAGAAGCTTTTATTTTGAACAATTTTAGGCATTAAAATGACTCTAAACACACTTTTTTTAGTTCCAAAAGTGATAATTCACATGCAATAGTCATTTACAGTCAAAAAATTAAATATTAAAAAATTACTATTTTTGACCATATGGAGAAAGTTGGACAGGTCACGGGTCATCATTTTTCATCAGAAAATAGATTTTTTGGACTGTAGAAAAATTGATTCAAAATGTCATTTGGATTGTGCCTCATGTTGAATAATCACTTTTTAAAGCCTCAATGTGACCAAAATTGACATTTTTACAGACTTTTTCTACTACTCAGAAGCTTCTATTTCGACCAATTTCAGGCATTAAAGTGACTCTAAATACACTTATTTTTGTTCCAAAAGTGATAATTCACATGCAATAGTCATTTACAGTCAAAAAATTAAATATTAAAAAATTACCATTTTTGACCATCTGGAGAAAGTTCGACAGGTCACGGTTCATCGTTTTTCATCAGAAAATTGATTTTTTGGACTGTAGAAAAATTGATTCAAAATGTCATTTGGATTGTGCCTCATTTGAATAACTACTTTTTAAAGCCTCGATGTGACCAAAATTGCCATTTTTACAGACTTTTTCTCCTACTCAGAAGCTTCTTTTTCAACCAATTTCAGGCATTAAAGTGACTCTAAACACACTTATTTTTGTTCCAAAAGTGATAATTCACATGCACTAGTCATTTACAGTCAAACAATTAAATATTAAAAAATTACTATTTTTGACCATATGGAGAAAGTTCAACAGGTCACGGGTCATCGTTTTTCATCAGAAAATTGATTTTTTGGACTGTAGAAAAATTGATTCAAAATGTCATTTGGATTGTGCCTCATGTTGAATAACTACTTGTTAAAGCCTCAATGTGACCAAAATTGCCATTTTTACAGACTTTTTCTCCTACTCAGAAGATTCTATTTCGACCAATTTCAGGCATTAAAGTGACTCTAAACACACTTATTTTAGTTCGAAAAGCAATAATTCACATGGAATAGCCATTTACAGTCAAAAAATTAAATATTAAAAAATTACCATTTTTGACCATCTGGAGAAAGTTCGACAGGTCACGGGTCATCGTTTTTCATCAGAAATGTTTTTTTATGGACTGTAGAAAAATTGATTCAAAATGTCATTTGGATTCTGCCTCATGTTGAATAACTACTTGTTAAAGCCTCAATGTGACCAAAATTGCCATTTTTACAGACTTTTTTGCCTACTCAGAAGCTTCTATTTCGACCAATTTCAGGCATTAAAGTGACTCTAAACACACTTATTTTTGTTCCAAAAGTGATAATTCACATGCAATAGTCATTTACAGTCAAAAAATTAAATATTAAAAAAATTACTATTTTTGACCATATGGAGAAAGTTCGACAGGTCACAAGTCATCGTTTTTCATCAGAAAATTGATTTTTTGGACTGTAGAAAAATTGATTAAAAATGTCATTTGGATTGTGCCTCATGTTGATAACTACTTTTTAAAGCCTCAATGTGACCAAAATTGCCATTTTACAGACTTTTTCTCCTACTCAGAAGCTTCTATTTTGACCAATTTCAGGCATTAAAGTGACTCTAAACACACTTATTTTAGTTGGAAAAGCGATAATTCACATGGAATAGTCATTTACAGTCAAAAAATTAAATATGACAAAATTACCATTTTTGACCATCTGGAGAACAGGTCATCGTTTTTCATCAGAAAATTTATTTTATGGACTGTAGAAAAATTGATTCAAAATGTCATTTGGATTGTGCCTCATGTTGAATAATCACTTTTTAAAGCCTCAATGTGACCAAAATTGACATTTTTACAGACTTTTTCTCCTACTCAGAGGCTTCTATTTCGACCAATTTCAGGCATTAAAGTGACTCTAAACACACTTATTTTTGTTCCAAAAGTGATAATTCACATGCAGTAGTCATTTACAGTCAAAAAATTAAATATTAAAAAATTACCATTTTTGACCATCTGGAGAAAGTTCGACAGGTCACGGGTCATTGTTTTTCATCAGAAAATTGATTTTTTGGACTGTAGAAAAATTGATTCAAAATGTCATTTGGATTGTGCCTCATGTTGAATAATCACTTTTTAAAGCCTCAATGTGACCAAAATTGACATTTTTACAGACTTTTTCTCCTACTCAGAGGCTTCTATTTCGACCAATTTCAGGCATTAAAGTGACTCTAAACACACTTATTTTTGTTCCAAAAGTGATAATTCACATGCAATAGTCATTTACAGTCAAAAAAATAAATATTAAAAAATTACCATTTTTGACCATATTGAGAAAGTTCGACAGGTCACGGGTCATCGTTTTTCATCAGAAAATTGATTTTTTTTTACTGTGGAAAAATTGATTCAAAATGTCATTTGGATTGTGCCTCATGTTGAATAACTACTTCATAAAGCCTCAATGTGACCAAAATTGCCAGTTTTACAGACTTTTTCTACTACTCAGAAGCTTCTATTTCAACCAATTTCAGGCATTAAAGTGACTCTAAACACACTTATTTTAGTTCGAAAAGCAATAATTCACATGGAATAGCCATTTACAGTCAAAAAATTAAATATTAAAAAACTTCCATTTTTGACCATCTGGAGAAAGTTCGACAGGTCACGGGTCATCGTTTTTCATCAGAAATGTTTTTTTATGGACTGTAGAAAAATTGATTCAAAATGTCATTTGGATTCTGCCTCATGTTGAATAACTACTTGTTAAAGCCTCAATGTGACCAAAATTGCCATTTTTACAGACTTTTTTGCCTACTCAGAAGCTTCTATTTCAACCAATTTCAGGCATTAAAGTGACTCTAAACACACTTATTTTTGTTCCAAAAGTGATAATTCACATGCAATAGTCATTTACAGTCAAAAAATTAAATATTAAAAAAATTACTATTTTTGACCATATGGAGAAAGTTCGACAGGTCACAAGTCATCGTTTTTCATCAGAAAATTGATTTTTTGGACTGTAGAAAAATTGATTAAAAATGTCATTTGGATTGTGCCTCATGTTGAATAATCACTTTTTAAAGCCTCAATGTGACCAAAATTGAAATTTTTACAGACTTTTTCTACTACTCAGAAGCTTTTATTTTGACCAATTTTAGGCATTAAAATGACTCTAAACACACTTTTTTTAGTTCCAAGAGTGATAATTCACATGCAATAGTCATTTACAGTCAAAAAATTAAATATTAAAAAATTACTATTTTTGACCATATGGAGAAAGTTGGACAGGTCACGGGTCATCATTTTTCATCAGAAAATAGATTTTTTGGACTGTAGAAAAATTGATTCAAAATGTCATTTGGATTGTGCCTCATGTTGAATAATTACTTTTTAAAGCCTCAATGTAACCAAAATTGACATTTTTACAGACTTTTTCTCCTTCTCAGAGGCTTCTATTTTGACCAATTTCAGGCATTAAAGTGACTCTAAACACACTTATTTTTGTTCCAAAAGTGATAATTTACATGCAATAGTCATTTACAGTCAAAAAATTAAATATTAAAAAATTACTATTTTTGACCATATGGAGAAAGTTCGACAGGTCACGGGTCATCGTTTTTAATCAGAAAATTGATTTTTTGGACTGTAGAAAAATTGATTAAAAATGTCATTTGGATTGTGCCTCATGTTGAATAATCACTTTTTAAAGCCTCAATGTGACCAAAATTGACATTTTTACAGACTTTTTCTACTACTCAGAAGCTTCTATTTCGACCAATTTCAGGCATTAAAGTGACTCTAAATACACTTATTTTTGTTCCAAAAGTGATAATTCACATGCAATAGTCATTTACAGTCAAAAAATTAAATATTAAAAAATTACCATTTTTGACCATCTGGAGAAAGTTCGACAGGTCACGGTTCATCGTTTTTCATCAGAAAATTGATTTTTTGGACTGTAAAAAATTGATTCAAAATGTCATTTGGATTGTGCCTCATTTGAATAACTACTTTTTAAAGCCTCAATGTGACCAAAATTGCCATTTTTACAGACTTTTTCTCCTACTCAGAAGCTTCTTTTTCAACCAATTTCAGGCATTAAAGTGACTCTAAACACACTTATTTTTGTTCCAAAAGTGATAATTCACATGCACTAGTCATTTACAGTCAAAAAATTAAATATTAAAAAATTACTATTTTTGACCATATGGAGAAAGTTCGACAGGTCACGGGTCATCGTTTTTCATCAGA
Organism: Triturus cristatus; assembly: GCF_964204655.1. Taxonomy (NCBI): domain Eukaryota; kingdom Metazoa; phylum Chordata; class Amphibia; order Caudata; family Salamandridae; genus Triturus; species Triturus cristatus. The sequence continues at coordinate 1,435,012,001 of NC_140590.1, forward strand.
AAATTGATTTTTTGGACTGTAGAAAAATTGATTCAAAATGTCATTTGGATTGTGCCTCATGTTGAATAACTACTTGTTAAAGCCTCAATGTGACCAAAATTGCCATTTTTACAGACTTTTTCTCCTACTCAGAAGATTCTATTTCGACCAATTTCAGGCATTAAAGTGACTCTAAACACACTTATTTTAGTTCCAAAAGTGATAATTCACATGGAATAGTCATTTACAGTCAAAAAATGAAAAATTAAAAAATTACCATTTTTGAACATCTGGAGAAAATTCGACAGGTCACGGGTCATCGTTTTTCATCAGAATTTTTTTTTTATGGACTGTAGAAAAATTGATTCAAAATGTCATTTGGATTGTGCCTCATTTTGAATAACTACATTTTAAAGCCTCAATGTGACCAAAATTGCCATTTTACAGACTTTTTCTCCTACTCAGAAGCTTCTATTTTGACCAATTTCAGGCATTAAAGTGACTCTAAACACACTTATTTTAGTTGGAAAAGCGATAATTCACATGGAATAGTCATTTACAGTCAAAAAATTAAATATGACAAAATTACCATTTTTGACCATCTGGAGAACAGGTCATCGTTTTTCATCAGAAAATTTATTTTATGGACTGTAGAAAAATTGATTCAAAATGTCATTTGGATTGTGCCTCATGTTGAATAATCACTTTTTAAAGCCTCAATGTGACCAAAATTGACATTTTTACAGACTTTTTCTCCTACTCAGAGGCTTCTATTTCGACCAATTTCAGGCATTAAAGTGACTCTAAACACACTTATTTTTGTTCCAAAAGTGATAATTCACATGCAATAGTCATTTACAGTCAAAAAATTAAATATTAAAAAAATTACTATTTTTGACCATATGGAGAAAGTTCGACAGGTCACAAGTCATCGTTTTTCATCAGAAAATTGATTTTTTGGACTGTAGAAAAATTGATTAAAAATGTCATTTGGATTGTGCCTCATGTTGAATAATCACTTTTTAAAGCCTCAATGTGACCAAAATTGACATTTTTACAGACTTTTTCTCCTACTCAGAAGCTTCTATTTTGAGAAAGTTCGACAGGTCACGGGTCATCGTTTTTCATCAGAAAATTGATTTTTTTTTACTGTGGAAAAATTGATTCAAAATGTCATTTGGATTGTGCCTCATGTTGAATAACTACTTCTTAAAGCCTCAATGTGACCAAAATTGCCAGTTTTACAGACTTTTTCTACTACTCAGAAGCTTCTATTTCAACCAATTTCAGGCATTAAAATGACTCTAAACACACTTATTTTAGTTCCAAAAGTGATAATTCACATGCAGTAGTCATTTACAGTCAAAAAATGAAATATTAAAAAATTACCATTTTTGACCATCTGGAGAAAGTTCAACAGGTCACGGGTCATCGTTTTTCATCAGAAAATTGATTTTTTGGACTGTAGAAAAATTGATTCAAAATGTCATTTGGATTGTGCCTCATGTTGAATAACTACTTTTTAAAGCCTCAATGTGACCAAAATTGCCATTTTACAGACTTTTTCTCCTACTCAGAAGCTTCTATTTCGACCAATTTCAGGCATAAAGTGACTCTAAACACACTTATTTTAGTTCGAAAAGCAATAATTCACATGGAATAGCCATTTACAGTCAAAAAATTAAATATTAAAAAATTACCATTTTTGACCATCTGGAGAAAGTTCGACAGGTCACGGGTCATCGTTTTTCATCAAATGTTTTTTTATGGACTGTAGAAAAATTGATTCAAAATGTCATTTGGATTCTGCCTCATGTTGAATAACTACTTGTTAAAGCCTCAATGTGACCAAAATTGCCATTTTTACAGACTTTTTTGCCTACTCAGAAGCTTCTATTTCGACCAATTTCAGGCATTAAAGTGACTCTAAACACACTTATTTTTGTTCCAAAAGTGATAATTCACATGCAATAGTCATTTACAATCAAAAAATTAAATATTAAAAAAATTACTATTTTTGACCATATGGAGAAAGTTCGACAGGTCACAAGTCATCGTTTTTCATCAGAAAATTGATTTTTTGGACTGTAGAAAAATTGATTAAAAATGTCATTTGGATTGTGCCTCATGTTGAATAATCACTTTTTAAAGCCTCAATGTGACCAAAATTGAAATTTTTACAGACTTTTTCTACTACTCAGCTTTTATTTTGACCAATTTTAGGCATTAAAATGACTCTAAACACACCTTTTTTTAGTTCCAAAAGTGATAATTCACATGCAATAGTCATTTACAGTCAAAAAATTATATTAAAAAATTACTATTTTTGACCATATGGAGAAAGTTCGACAGGTCACGGGTCATCATTTTTCATCAGAAAATTGATTTTTTGGACTGTAGAAAAATTGATTCAAAATGTCATTTGGATTGTGCCTCATGTTGAATAACTACTTTTTAAAGCCTCAATGTGACCAAAATTGCCATTTTACAGACTTTTTCTCCTACTCAGAAGCTTCTATTTCGACCAATTTCAGGCATTAAAGTGACTCTAAACACACTTATTTTAGTTCGAAAAGTGATAATTCACATGCAATAGTCATTTACAGTCAAAAAATTAAATATTAAAAAATTACTATTTTTGACCATATGGAGAAAGTTCGACAGGTCACGGGTCATCATTTTTCATCAGAAAATTGATTTTTTGGACTGTAGAAAAATTCATTCAAAATGTCATTTGGATTGTGCCTCATGTTGAATAATCACTTTTTAAAGCCTCAATGTGACCAAAATTGACATTTTTACAGACTTTTTCTACTACTCAGAAGCTTCTATTTCGACCAATTTCAGGCATTAAAGTGACTCTAAATACACTTATTTTTGTTCCAAAAGTGATAATTCACATGCAATAGTCATTTACAGTCAAAAAATTAAATATTAAAAAATTACCATTTTTGACCATCTGGAGAAAGTTCGACAGGTCACGGTTCATCGTTTTTCATCAGAAAATTGATTTTTTGGACTGTAGAAAAATTGATTCAAAATGTCATTTGGATTGTGCCTCATTTGAATAACTACTTTTTAAAGCCTCGATGTGACCAAAATTGCCATTTTTACAGACTTTTTCTCCTACTCAGAAGCTTCTTTTTCAACCAATTTCAGGCATTAAAGTGACTCTAAACACACTTATTTTTGTTCCAAAAGTGATAATTCACATGCACTAGTCATTTACAGTCAAACAATTAAATATTAAAAAATTACTATTTTTGACCATATGGAGAAAGTTCAACAGGTCACGGGTCATCGTTTTTCATCAGAAAATTGATTTTTTGGACTGTAGAAAAATTGATTCAAAATGTCATTTGGATTGTGCCTCATGTTGAATAACTACTTGTTAAAGCCTCAATGTGACCAAAATTGCCATTTTTACAGACTTTTTCTCCTACTCAGAAGATTCTATTTCGACCAATTTCAGGCATTAAAGTGACTCTAAACACACTTATTTTAGTTCGAAAAGCAATAATTCACATGGAATAGCCATTTACAGTCAAAAAATTAAATATTAAAAAATTACCATTTTTGACCATCTGGAGAAAGTTCGACAGGTCACGGGTCATCGTTTTTCATCAGAAATGTTTTTTTATGGACTGTAGAAAAATTGATTCAAAATGTCATTTGGATTCTGCCTCATGTTGAATAACTACTTGTTAAAGCCTCAATGTGACCAAAATTGCCATTTTTACAGACTTTTTTGCCTACTCAGAAGCTTCTATTTCGACCAATTTCAGGCATTAAAGTGACTCTAAACACACTTATTTTTGTTCCAAAAGTGATAATTCACATGCAATAGTCATTTACAGTCAAAAAATTAAATATTAAAAAAATTACTATTTTTGACCATATGGAGAAAGTTCGACAGGTCACAAGTCATCGTTTTTCATCAGAAAATTGATTTTTTGGACTGTAGAAAAATTGATTAAAAATGTCATTTGGATTGTGCCTCATGTTGATAACTACTTTTTAAAGCCTCAATGTGACCAAAATTGCCATTTTACAGACTTTTTCTCCTACTCAGAAGCTTCTATTTTGACCAATTTCAGGCATTAAAGTGACTCTAAACACACTTATTTTAGTTGGAAAAGCGATAATTCACATGGAATAGTCATTTACAGTCAAAAAATTAAATATGACAAAATTACCATTTTTGACCATCTGGAGAACAGGTCATCGTTTTTCATCAGAAAATTTATTTTATGGACTGTAGAAAAATTGATTCAAAATGTCATTTGGATTGTGCCTCATGTTGAATAATCACTTTTTAAAGCCTCAATGTGACCAAAATTGACATTTTTACAGACTTTTTCTCCTACTCAGAGGCTTCTATTTCGACCAATTTCAGGCATTAAAGTGACTCTAAACACACTTATTTTTGTTCCAAAAGTGATAATTCACATGCAGTAGTCATTTACAGTCAAAAAATTAAATATTAAAAAATTACCATTTTTGACCATCTGGAGAAAGTTCGACAGGTCACGGGTCATTGTTTTTCATCAGAAAATTGATTTTTTGGACTGTAGAAAAATTGATTCAAAATGTCATTTGGATTGTGCCTCATGTTGAATAATCACTTTTTAAAGCCTCAATGTGACCAAAATTGACATTTTTACAGACTTTTTCTCCTACTCAGAGGCTTCTATTTCGACCAATTTCAGGCATTAAAGTGACTCTAAACACACTTATTTTTGTTCCAAAAGTGATAATTCACATGCAATAGTCATTTACAGTCAAAAAAATAAATATTAAAAAATTACCATTTTTGACCATATTGAGAAAGTTCGACAGGTCACGGGTCATCGTTTTTCATCAGAAAATTGATTTTTTTTTACTGTGGAAAAATTGATTCAAAATGTCATTTGGATTGTGCCTCATGTTGAATAACTACTTCATAAAGCCTCAATGTGACCAAAATTGCCAGTTTTACAGACTTTTTCTACTACTCAGAAGCTTCTATTTCAACCAATTTCAGGCATTAAAGTGACTCTAAACACACTTATTTTAGTTCGAAAAGCAATAATTCACATGGAATAGCCATTTACAGTCAAAAAATTAAATATTAAAAAACTTCCATTTTTGACCATCTGGAGAAAGTTCGACAGGTCACGGGTCATCGTTTTTCATCAGAAATGTTTTTTTATGGACTGTAGAAAAATTGATTCAAAATGTCATTTGGATTCTGCCTCATGTTGAATAACTACTTGTTAAAGCCTCAATGTGACCAAAATTGCCATTTTTACAGACTTTTTTGCCTACTCAGAAGCTTCTATTTCAACCAATTTCAGGCATTAAAGTGACTCTAAACACACTTATTTTTGTTCCAAAAGTGATAATTCACATGCAATAGTCATTTACAGTCAAAAAATTAAATATTAAAAAAATTACTATTTTTGACCATATGGAGAAAGTTCGACAGGTCACAAGTCATCGTTTTTCATCAGAAAATTGATTTTTTGGACTGTAGAAAAATTGATTAAAAATGTCATTTGGATTGTGCCTCATGTTGAATAATCACTTTTTAAAGCCTCAATGTGACCAAAATTGAAATTTTTACAGACTTTTTCTACTACTCAGAAGCTTTTATTTTGACCAATTTTAGGCATTAAAATGACTCTAAACACACTTTTTTTAGTTCCAAAAGTGATAATTCACATGCAATAGTCATTTACAGTCAAAAAATTAAATATTAAAAAATTACTATTTTTGACCATATGGAGAAAGTTGGACAGGTCACGGGTCATCATTTTTCATCAGAAAATAGATTTTTTGGACTGTAGAAAAATTGATTCAAAATGTCATTTGGATTGTGCCTCATGTTGAATAATTACTTTTTAAAGCCTCAATGTAACCAAAATTGACATTTTTACAGACTTTTTCTCCTTCTCAGAGGCTTCTATTTTGACCAATTTCAGGCATTAAAGTGACTCTAAACACACTTATTTTTGTTCCAAAAGTGATAATTTACATGCAATAGTCATTTACAGTCAAAAAATTAAATATTAAAAAATTACTATTTTTGACCATATGGAGAAAGTTCGACAGGTCACGGGTCATCGTTTTTAATCAGAAAATTGATTTTTTGGACTGTAGAAAAATTGATTAAAAATGTCATTTGGATTGTGCCTCATGTTGAATAATCACTTTTTAAAGCCTCAATGTGACCAAAATTGACATTTTTACAGACTTTTTCTACTACTCAGAAGCTTCTTTTTCGACCAATTTCAGGCATTAAAGTGACTCTAAATACACTTATTTTTGTTCCAAAAGTGATAATTCACATGCAATAGTCATTTACAGTCAAAAAATTAAATATTAAAAAATTACCATTTTTGACCATCTGGAGAAAGTTCGACAGGTCACGGTTCATCGTTTTTCATCAGAAAATTGATTTTTTGGACTGTAAAAAATTGATTCAAAATGTCATTTGGATTGTGCCTCATTTGAATAACTACTTTTTAAAGCCTCAATGTGACCAAAATTGCCATTTTTACAGACTTTTTCTCCTACTCAGAAGCTTCTTTTTCAACCAATTTCAGGCATTAAAGTGACTCTAAACACACTTATTTTTGTTCCAAAAGTGATAATTCACATGCACTAGTCATTTACAGTCAAAAAATTAAATATTAAAAAATTACTATTTTTGACCATATGGAGAAAGTTCGACAGGTCACGGGTCATCGTTTTTCATCAGAAAATTGATTTTTTGGACTGTAGAAAAATTGATTCAAAATGTCATTTGGATTGTGCCTCATGTTGAATAACTACTTGTTAAAGCCTCAATGTGACCAAAATTGCCATTTTTACAGACTTTTTCTCCTACTCAGAAGATTCTATTTCGACCAATTTCAGGCATTAAAGTGACTCTAAACACACTTATTTTAGTTCCAAAAGTGATAATTCACATGGAATAGTCATTTACAGTCAAAAAATGAAAAATTAAAAAATTACCATTTTTGAACATCTGGAGAAAATTCGACAGGTCACGGGTCATCGTTTTTCATCAGAATTTTTTTTTTATGGACTGTAGAAAAATTGATTCAAAATGTCATTTGGATTGTGCCTCATTTTGAATAACTACATTTTAAAGCCTCAATGTGACCAAAATTGCCATTTTACAGACTTTTTCTCCTACTCAGAAGCTTCTATTTTGACCAATTTCAGGCATTAAAGTGACTCTAAACACACTTATTTTAGTTGGAAAAGCGATAATTCACATGGAATAGTCATTTACAGTCAAAAAATTAAATATGACAAAATTACCATTTTTGACCATCTGGAGAACAGGTCATCGTTTTTCATCAGAAAATTTATTTTATGGACTGTAGAAAAATTGATTCAAAATGTCATTTGGATTGTGCCTCATGTTGAATAATCACTTTTTAAAGCCTCAATGTGACCAAAATTGACATTTTTACAGACTTTTTCTCCTACTCAGAGGCTTCTATTTCGACCAATTTCAGGCATTAAAGTGACTCTAAACACACTTATTTTTGTTCCAAAAGTGATAATTCACATGCAATAGTCATTTACAGTCAAAAAATTAAATATTAAAAAAATTACTATTTTTGACCATATGGAGAAAGTTCGACAGGTCACAAGTCATCGTTTTTCATCAGAAAATTGATTTTTTGGACTGTAGAAAAATTGATTAAAAATGTCATTTGGATTGTGCCTCATGTTGAATAATCACTTTTTAAAGCCTCAATGTGACCAAAATTGACATTTTTACAGACTTTTTCTCCTACTCAGAAGCTTCTATTTTGAGAAAGTTCGACAGGTCACGGGTCATCGTTTTTCATCAGAAAATTGATTTTTTTTTACTGTGGAAAAATTGATTCAAAATGTCATTTGGATTGTGCCTCATGTTGAATAACTACTTCTTAAAGCCTCAATGTGACCAAAATTGCCAGTTTTACAGACTTTTTCTACTACTCAGAAGCTTCTATTTCAACCAATTTCAGGCATTAAAATGACTCTAAACACACTTATTTTAGTTCCAAAAGTGATAATTCACATGCAGTAGTCATTTACAGTCAAAAAATGAAATATTAAAAAATTACCATTTTTGACCATCTGGAGAAAGTTCAACAGGTCACGGGTCATCGTTTTTCATCAGAAAATTGATTTTTTGGACTGTAGAAAAATTGATTCAAAATGTCATTTGGATTGTGCCTCATGTTGAATAACTACTTTTTAAAGCCTCAATGTGACCAAAATTGCCATTTTACAGACTTTTTCTCCTACTCAGAAGCTTCTATTTCGACCAATTTCAGGCATAAAGTGACTCTAAACACACTTATTTTAGTTCGAAAAGCAATAATTCACATGGAATAGCCATTTACAGTCAAAAAATTAAATATTAAAAAATTACCATTTTTGACCATCTGGAGAAAGTTCGACAGGTCACGGGTCATCGTTTTTCATCAAATGTTTTTTTATGGACTGTAGAAAAATTGATTCAAAATGTCATTTGGATTCTGCCTCATGTTGAATAACTACTTGTTAAAGCCTCAATGTGACCAAAATTGCCATTTTTACAGACTTTTTTGCCTACTCAGAAGCTTCTATTTCGACCAATTTCAGGCATTAAAGTGACTCTAAACACACTTATTTTTGTTCCAAAAGTGATAATTCACATGCAATAGTCATTTACAATCAAAAAATTAAATATTAAAAAAATTACTATTTTTGACCATATGGAGAAAGTTCGACAGGTCACAAGTCATCGTTTTTCATCAGAAAATTGATTTTTTGGACTGTAGAAAAATTGATTAAAAATGTCATTTGGATTGTGCCTCATGTTGAATAATCACTTTTTAAAGCCTCAATGTGACCAAAATTGAAATTTTTACAGACTTTTTCTACTACTCAGCTTTTATTTTGACCAATTTTAGGCATTAAAATGACTCTAAACACACCTTTTTTTAGTTCCAAAAGTGATAATTCACATGCAATAGTCATTTACAGTCAAAAAATTATATTAAAAAATTACTATTTTTGACCATATGGAGAAAGTTCGACAGGTCACGGGTCATCATTTTTCATCAGAAAATTGATTTTTTGGACTGTAGAAAAATTGATTCAAAATGTCATTTGGATTGTGCCTCATGTTGAATAACTACTTTTTAAAGCCTCAATGTGACCAAAATTGCCATTTTACAGACTTTTTCTCCTACTCAGAAGCTTCTATTTCGACCAATTTCAGGCATTAAAGTGACTCTAAACACACTTATTTTAGTTCGAAAAGTGATAATTCACATGCAATAGTCATTTACAGTCAAAAAATTAAATATTAAAAAATTACTATTTTTGACCATATGGAGAAAGTTCGACAGGTCACGGGTCATCATTTTTCATCAGAAAATTGATTTTTTGGACTGTAGAAAAATTCATTCAAAATGTCATTTGGATTGTGCCTCATGTTGAATAACTACTTTTTAAAGCCTCAATGTGACCAAAATTGCCATTTTACAGACTTTTTCTCCTACTCAGAAGCTTCTATTTCGACCAATTTCAGGCATTAAAGTGACTCTAAACACACTTATTTTAGTTCGAAAAGCAATAATTCACATGGAATAGCCATTTACAGTCAAAAAATTAAACATTAAAAAATTACCATTTTTGACCATCTGGAGAAAGTTCGACAGGTCACGGGTCATCGTTTTTCATCAGAAATGTTTTTTTATGGACTGTAGAAAAATTGATTCAAAATGTCATTTGGATTCTGCCTCATGTTGAATAACTACTTGTTAAAGCCTCAATGTGACCAAAATTGCCATTTTTACAGACTTTTTTGCCTACTCAGAAGCTTCTATTTCGACGAATTTCAGGCATTAAAGTGACTCTAAACACACTTATTTTTGTTCCAAAAGTGATAATTCACATGCAATAGTCATTTACAGTCAAAAAATTAAATATTAAAAAAATTACTATTTTTGACCATATGGAGAAAGTTCGACAGGTCACAAGTCATCGTTTTTCATCAGAAAATTGATTTTTTGGACTGTAGAAAAATTGATTAAAAATGTCATTTGGATTGTACCTCATGTTGAATAATCACTTTTTAAAGCCTCAATGTGACCAAAATTGACATTTTTACAGACTTTTTCTCCTACTCAGAAGCTTCTATTTCGACCAATTTCAGGCATTAAACTCTAAACACACTTTTTTGTTGTTCCAAAAGTGATAATTCACATGCAATAGTCATTTACAGTCAAAAAAATAAATATTAAAAAATTACCATTTTTGACCATATTGAGAAAGTTCGACAGGTCACGGGTCATCGTTTTTCATCAGAAAATTGTTTTTTTTTTACTGTGGAAAAATTGATTCAAAATGTCATTTGGATTGTGCCTCATGTTGAATAACTACTTCATAAAGCCTCAATGTGACCAAAATTGCCATTTTACAGACTTTTTCTCCTACTCAGAAGCTTCTATTTTGACCAATTTCAGGCATTAAAGTGACTCTAAACACACTTATTTTAGTTCGAAATGCGATAATTCACATGGAATAGTCATTTACAGTCAAAAAATTAAATATGACAAAATTACCATTTTTGACCATCTGGAGAAATTACAGGTCATCGTTTTTCATCAGAAAATTTATTTTTTGGACTGTAGAAAAATTGATTCAAAATGTCATTTGGATTGTGCCTCATGTTGAATAACTACTTTTTAAAGCCTCAAAGTGACCAAAATTGCCATTTTTGCAGACTTTTTCTACTACTCAGAAGCTTTTATTTTGACCAATTTTAGGCATTAAAATGACTCTAAACACACTTTTTTTAGTTCCAAAAGTGATAATTCACATGCAATAGTCATTTACAGTCAAAAAATTAAATATTAAAAAATTACTATTTTTGACCATATGGAGAAAGTTGGACAGGTCACGGGTCATCATTTTTCATCAGAAAATAGATTTTTTGGACTGTAGAAAAATTGATTAAAAATGTCATTTGGATTGTGCCTCATGTTGAATAATCACTTTTTAAAGCCTCAATGTGACCAAAATTGACATTTTTACAGACTTTTTCTACTACTCAGAAGCTTCTATTTCGACCAATTTCAGGCATTAAAGTGACTCTAAATACACTTATTTTTGTTCCAAAAGTGATAATTCACATGCAATAGTCATTTACAGTCAAAAAATTAAATATTAAAAAATTACCATTTTTGACCATCTGGAGAAAGTTCGACAGGTCACGGTTCATCATTTTTCATCAGAAAATTGATTTTTTGGACTGTAGAAAAATTGATTCAAAATGTCATTTGGATTGTGCCTCATTTGAATAACTACTTTTTAAAGCCTCAATGTGACCAAAATTGCCATTTTTACAGACTTTTTCTCCTACTCAGAAGCTTCTTTTTCAACCAATTTCAGGCATTAAAGTGACTCTAAACACACTTATTTTTGTTCCAAAAGTGATAATTCACATGCACTAGTCATTTACAGTCAAAAAATTAAATATTAAAAAATTACTATTTTTGACCATATGGAGAAAGTTCGACAGGTCACGGGTCATCGTTTTTCATCAGAAAATTGATTTTTTGGACTGTAGAAAAATTGATTCAAAATGTCATTTGGATTGTGCCTCATGTTGAATAACTACTTATTAAAGCCTCAATGTGACCAAAATTGCCATTTTTACAGACTTTTTCTCCTACTCAGAAGATTCTATTTCGACCAATTTCAGGCATTAAAGTGACTCTAAACACACTTATTTTAGTTCCAAAAGTGATAATTCACATGGAATAGTCATTTACAGTCAAAAAATGAAAAAATAAAAAATTACCATTTTTGAACATCTGGAGAAAATTCGACAGGTCACGGGTCATCGTTTTTCATCAGAATTTTTTTTTTTATGGACTGTAGAAAAATTGATTCAAAATGTCATTTGGATTGTGCCTCATTTTGAATAACTACATTTTAAAGCCTCAATGTGACCAAAATTGCCATTTTACAGACTTTTTCTCCTACTCAGAAGCTTCTATTTTGACCAATTTCAGGCATTAAAGTGACTCTAAACACACTTATTTTAGTTGGAAAAGCGATAATTCACATGGAATAGTCATTTACAGTCAAAAAATTAAATATGACAAAATTACCATTTTTGACCATCTGGAGAACAGGTCATCGTTTTTCATCAGAAAATTTATTTTATGGACTGTAGAAAAATTGATTCAAAATGTCATTTGGATTGTGCCTCATGTTGAATAATCACTTTTTAAAGCCTCAATGTGACCAAAATTGACATTTTTACAGACTTTTTCTCCTACTCAGAGGCTTCTATTTCGACCAATTTCAGGCATTAAAGTGACTCTAAACACACTTATTTTTGTTCCAAAAGTGATAATTCACATGCAGTAGTCATTTACAGTCAAAAAATTAAATATTAAAAAATTACCATTTTTGACCATCTGGAGAAAGTTCGACAGGTCACGGGTCATTGTTTTTCATCAGAAAATTGATTTTTTGGACTGTAGAAAAATTGATTCAAAATGTCATTTGGATTGTGCCTCATGTTGAATAATCACTTTTTAAAGCCTCAATGTGACCAAAATTGACATTTTTACAGACTTTTTCTCCTACTCAGAGGCTTCTATTTCGACCAATTTCAGGCATTAAAGTGACTCTAAACACACTTATTTTTGTTCCAAAAGTGATAATTCACATGCAATAGTCATTTACAGTCAAAAAAATAAATATTAAAAAATTACCATTTTTGACCATATTGAGAAAGTTCGACAGGTCACGGGTCATCGTTTTTCATCTGAAAATTGATTTTTTTTTACTGTGGAAAAATTGATTCAAAATGTAATTTGGATTGTGCCTCATGTTGAATAACTACTTCTTAAAGCCTCAATGTGACCAAAATTGCCAGTTTTACAGACTTTTTCTACTACTCAGAAGCTTCTATTTCAACCAATTTCAGGCATTAAAATGACTCTAAACACACTTATTTTAGTTCCAAAAGTGATAATTCACATGCAGTAGTCATTTACAGTCAAAAAATTAAATATTAAAAAATTACCATTTTTGACCATCTGGAGAAAGTTCGACAGGTCACGGGTCATCGTTTTTCATCAGAAAATTGATTTTTTGGACTGTAGAAAAATTGATTCAAAATGTCATTTGGATTGTGCCTCATGTTGAATAACTACTTTTTAAAGCCTCAATGTGACCAAAATTGCCATTTTTACAGACTTTTTCTCCTACTCAGAAGCTTCTATTTCGACAAATTTCAGGCATTAAAGTGACTCTAAACACACTTATTTTAGTTCGAAAAGCAATAATTCACATGGAATAGCCATTTACAGTCAAAAAATTAAATATTAAAAAATTACCATTTTTGACCATCTGGAGAAAGTTCGACAGGTCACGGGTCATCGTTTTTCATCAGAAATGTTTTTTTATGGACTGTAGAAAAATTGATTCAAAATGTCATTTGGATTCTGCCTCATGTTGAATAACTACTTGTGAAAGCCTCAATGTGACCAAAATTGCCATTTTTACAGACTTTTTTGCCTACTCAGAAGCTTCTATTTCGACCAATTTCAGGCATTAAAGTGACTCTAAACACACTTATTTTTGTTCCAAAAGTGATAATTCACATGCAATAGTCATTTACAGTCAAAAAATTAAATATTAAAAAAATTACTATTTTTGACCATATGGAGAAAGTTCGACAGGTCACAAGTCATCGTTTTTCATCAGAAAATTGATTTTTTTTACTGTGGAAAAATTGATTCAAAATGTCATTTGGATTGTGCCTCATGTTGAATAACTACTTCTTAAAGCCTCAATGTGACCAAAATTGCCAGTTTTACAGACTTTTTCTACTACTCAGAAGCTTCTATTTCAACCAATTTCAGGCATTAAAATGACTCTAAACACACTTATTTTAGTTCCAAAAGTGATAATTCACATGCAGTAGTCATTTACAGTCAAAAAATGAAATATTAAAAAATTACCATTTTTGACCATCTGGAGAAAGTTCGACAGGTCACGGGTCATCGTTTTTCATCAGAAAATTGATTTTTTGGACTGTAGAAAAATTGATTCAAAATGTCATTTGGATTGTGCCTCATGTTGAATAACTACTTTTTAAAGCCTCAATGTGACCAAAATTGCCATTTTACAGACTTTTTCTCCTACTCAGAAGCTTCTATTTCGACCAATTTCAGGCATAAAGTGACTCTAAACACACTTATTTTAGTTCGAAAAGCAATAATTCACATGGAATAGCCATTTACAGTCAAAAAATTAAATATTAAAAAATTACCATTTTTGACCATCTGGAGAAAGTTCGACAGGTCACGGGTCATCGTTTTTCATCAGAAATGTTTTTTTATGGACTGTAGAAAAATTGATTCAAAATGTCATTTGGATTCTGCCTCATGTTGAATAACTACTTGTTAAAGCCTCACTGTGACCAAAATTGCCATTTTTACAGACTTTTTTGCCTACTCAGAAGCTTCTATTTCGACCAATTTCAGGCATTAAAGTGACTCTAAACACACTTATTTTTGTTCCAAAAGTGATAATTCACATGCAATAGTCATTTACAATCAAAAAATTAAATATTAAAAAAATTACTATTTTTGACCATATGGAGAAAGTTCGACAGGTCACAAGTCATCGTTTTTCATCAGAAAATTGATTTTTTGGACTGTAGAAAAATTGATTAAAAATGTCATTTGGATTGTGCCTCATGTTGAATAATCACTTTTTAAAGCCTCAATGTGACCAAAATTGAAATTTTTACAGACTTTTTCTACTACTCAGCTTTTATTTTGACCAATTTTAGGCATTAAAATGACTCTAAACACACCTTTTTTTAGTTCCAAAAGTGATAATTCACATGCAATAGTCATTTACAGTCAAAAAATTATATTAAAAAATTACTATTTTTGACCATATGGAGAAAGTTCGACAGGTCACGGGTCATCATTTTTCATCAGAAAATTGATTTTTTGGACTGTAGAAAAATTGATTCAAAATGTCATTTGGATTGTGCCTCATGTTGAATAACTACTTTTTAAAGCCTCAATGTGACCAAAATTGCCATTTTACAGACTTTTTCTCCTACTCAGAAGCTTCTATTTCGACCAATTTCAGGCATTAAAGTGACTCTAAACACACTTATTTTAGTTCGAAAAGTGATAATTCACATGCAATAGTCATTTACAGTCAAAAAATTAAATATTAAAAAATTACTATTTTTGACCATATGGAGAAAGTTCGACAGGTCACGGGTCATCATTTTTCATCAGAAAATTGATTTTTTGGACTGTAGAAAAATTCATTCAAAATGTCATTTGGATTGTGCCTCATGTTGAATAACTACTTTTTAAAGCCTCAATGTGACCAAAATTGCCATTTTACAGACTTTTTCTCCTACTCAGAAGCTTCTATTTCGACCAATTTCAGGCATTAAAGTGACTCTAAACACACTTATTTTAGTTCGAAAAGCAATAATTCACATGGAATAGCCATTTACAGTCAAAAAATTAAATATTAAAAAATTACCATTTTTGACCATCTGGAGAAAGTTCGACAGGTCACGGGTCATCGTTTTTCATCAGAAATGTTTTTTTATGGACTGTAGAAAAATTGATTCAAAATGTCATTTGGATTCTGCCTCATGTTGAATAACTACTTGTTAAAGCCTCAATGTGACCAAAATTGCCATTTTTACAGACTTTTTTGCCTACTCAGAAGCTTCTATTTCGACCAATTTCAGGCATTAAAGTGACTCTAAACACACTTATTTTTGTTCCAAAAGTGATAATTCACATGCAATAGTCATTTACAGTCAAAAAATTAAATATAAAAAAAATTACTATTTTTGACCATATGGAGAAAGTTCGACAGGTCACAAGTCATCGTTTTTCATCAGAAAATTGATTTTTTGGACTGTAGAAAAATTGATTAAAAATGTCATTTGGATTGTACCTCATGTTGAATAATCACTTTTTAAAGCCTCAATGTGACCAAAATTGACATTTTTACAGACTTTTTCTCCTACTCAGAAGCTTCTATTTCGACCAATTTCAGGCATTAAAGTGACTCTAAACACACTTTTTTTTGTTCCAAAAGTGATAATTCACATGCAA
Organism: Triturus cristatus; assembly: GCF_964204655.1. Classification (NCBI taxonomy): domain Eukaryota; kingdom Metazoa; phylum Chordata; class Amphibia; order Caudata; family Salamandridae; genus Triturus; species Triturus cristatus. The sequence goes on from NC_140590.1 coordinate 1,435,028,149, forward strand.
TAGTCATTTACAGTCAAAAAAATAAATATTAAAAAATTACCATTTTTGACCATATTGAGAAAGTTCGACAGGTCACGGGTCATCGTTTTTCATCAGAAAATTGATTTTTTTTTACTGTGGAAAAATTGATTCAAAATGTCATTTGGATTGTGCCTCATGTTGAATAACTACTTCATAAAGCCTCAATGTGACCAAAATTGCCAGTTTTACAGACTTTTTCTACTACTCAGAAGCTTCTATTTCAACCAATTTCAGGCATTAAAATGACTCTAAACACACTTATTTTAGTTCCAAAAGTGATAATTCACATGCAGTAGTCATTTACAGTCAAAAAATGAAATATTAAAAAATTACCATTTTTGACCATCTGGAGAAAGTTCGACAGGTCACGGGTCATCGTTTTTCATCAGAAAATTGATTTTTTGGACTGTAGAAAAATTGATTCAAAATGTCATTTGGATTGTGCCTCGTGTTGAATAACTACTTTTTAAAGCCTCAATGTGACCAAAATTGCCATTTTACAGACTTTTTCTCCTACTCAGAAGCTTCTATTTCGACCAATTTCAGTCATTAAAGTGACTCTAAACACACTTATTTTAGTTCGAAAAGCAATAATTCACATGGAATAGCCATTTACAGTCAAAAAATTAAATATTAAAAAATTACCATTTTTGACCATCTGGAGAAAGTTCGACAGGTCACGGGTCATCGTTTTTCATCAGAAATGTTTTTTTATGGACTGTAGAAAAATTGATTCAAAATGTCATTTGGATTCTGCCTCATGTTGAATAACTACTTGTTAAAGCCTCAATGTGACCAAAATTGCCATTTTTACAGACTTTTTTGCCTACTCAGAAGCTTCTATTTCGACCAATTTCAGGCATTAAAGTGACTCTAAACACACTTATTTTTGTTCCAAAAGTGATAATTCACATGCAATAGTCATTTACAGTCAAAAAATTAAATATTAAAAAAATTACTATTTTTGACCATATGGAGAAAGTTCGACAGGTCACAAGTCATCGTTTTTCATCAGAAAATTGATTTTTTGGACTGTAGAAAAATTGATTAAAAATGTCATTTGGATTGTGCCTCATGTTGATAACTACTTTTTAAAGCCTCAATGTGACCAAAATTGCCATTTTACAGACTTTTTCTCCTACTCAGAAGCTTCTATTTTGACCAATTTCAGGCATTAAAGTGACTCTAAACACACTTATTTTAGTTCGAAATGCGATAATTCACATGGAATAGTCATTTACAGTCAAAAAATTAAATATGACAAAATTACCATTTTTGACCATCTGGAGAAATTACAGGTCATCGTTTTTCATCAGAAAATTTATTTTTTGGACTGTAGAAAAATTGATTCAAAATGTCATTTGGATTGTGCCTCATGTTGAATAACTACTTTTTAAAGCCTCAAAGTGACCAAAATTGCCATTTTTGCAGACTTTTTCTACTACTCAGAAGCTTTTATTTTGAACAATTTTAGGCATTAAAATGACTCTAAACACACTTTTTTTAGTTCCAAAAGTGATAATTCACATGCAATAGTCATTTACAGTCAAAAAATTAAATATTAAAAAATTACTATTTTTGACCATATGGAGAAAGTTGGACAGGTCACGGGTCATCATTTTTCATCAGAAAATAGATTTTTTGGACTGTAGAAAAATTGATTCAAAATGTCATTTGGATTGTGCCTCATGTTGAATAATCACTTTTTAAAGCCTCAATGTGACCAAAATTGACATTTTTACAGACTTTTTCTACTACTCAGAAGCTTCTATTTCGACCAATTTCAGGCATTAAAGTGACTCTAAATACACTTATTTTTGTTCCAAAAGTGATAATTCACATGCAATAGTCATTTACAGTCAAAAAATTAAATATTAAAAAATTACCATTTTTGACCATCTGGAGAAAGTTCGACAGGTCACGGTTCATCGTTTTTCATCAGAAAATTGATTTTTTGGACTGTAGAAAAATTGATTCAAAATGTCATTTGGATTGTGCCTCATTTGAATAACTACTTTTTAAAGCCTCGATGTGACCAAAATTGCCATTTTTACAGACTTTTTCTCCTACTCAGAAGCTTCTTTTTCAACCAATTTCAGGCATTAAAGTGACTCTAAACACACTTATTTTTGTTCCAAAAGTGATAATTCACATGCACTAGTCATTTACAGTCAAACAATTAAATATTAAAAAATTACTATTTTTGACCATATGGAGAAAGTTCGACAGGTCACGGGTCATCGTTTTTCATCAGAAAATTGATTTTTTGGACTGTAGAAAAATTGATTCAAAATGTCATTTGGATTGTGCCTCATGTTGAATAACTACTTGTTAAAGCCTCAATGTGACCAAAATTGCCATTTTTACAGACTTTTTCTCCTACTCAGAAGATTCTATTTCGACCAATTTCAGGCATTAAAGTGACTCTAAACACACTTATTTTAGTTCGAAAAGCAATAATTCACATGGAATAGCCATTTACAGTCAAAAAATTAAATATTAAAAAATTACCATTTTTGACCATCTGGAGAAAGTTCGACAGGTCACGGGTCATCGTTTTTCATCAGAAATTTTTTTTTATGGACTGTAGAAAAATTGATTCAAAATGTCATTTGGATTCTGCCTCATGTTGAATAACTACTTGTTAAAGCCTCAATGTGACCAAAATTGCCATTTTTACAGACTTTTTTGCCTACTCAGAAGCTTCTATTTCGACCAATTTCAGGCATTAAAGTGACTCTAAACACACTTATTTTTGTTCCAAAAGTGATAATTCACATGCAATAGTCATTTACAGTCAAAAAATTAAATATTAAAAAAATTACTATTTTTGACCATATGGAGAAAGTTCGACAGGTCACAAGTCATCGTTTTTCATCAGAAAATTGATTTTTTGGACTGTAGAAAAATTGATTAAAAATGTCATTTGGATTGTGCCTCATGTTGATAACTACTTTTTAAAGCCTCAATGTGACCAAAATTGCCATTTTACAGACTTTTTCTCCTACTCAGAAGCTTCTATTTTGACCAATTTCAGGCATTAAAGTGACTCTAAACACACTTATTTTAGTTGGAAAAGCGATAATTCACATGGAATAGTCATTTACAGTCAAAAAATTAAATATGACAAAATTACCATTTTTGACCATCTGGAGAACAGGTCATCGTTTTTCATCAGAAAATTTATTTTATGGACTGTAGAAAAATTGATTCAAAATGTCATTTGGATTGTGCCTCATGTTGAATAATCACTTTTTAAAGCCTCAATGTGACCAAAATTGACATTTTTACAGACTTTTTCTCCTACTCAGAGGCTTCTATTTCGACCAATTTCAGGCATTAAAGTGACTCTAAACACACTTATTTTTGTTCCAAAAGTGATAATTCACATGCAGTAGTCATTTACAGTCAAAAAATTAAATATTAAAAAATTACCATTTTTGACCATCTGGAGAAAGTTCGACAGGTCACGGGTCATTGTTTTTCATCAGAAAATTGATTTTTTGGACTGTAGAAAAATTGATTCAAAATGTCATTTGGATTGTGCCTCATGTTGAATAATCACTTTTTAAAGCCTCAATGTGACCAAAATTGACATTTTTACAGACTTTTTCTCCTACTCAGAGGCTTCTATTTCGACCAATTTCAGGCATTAAAGTGACTCTAAACACACTTATTTTTGTTCCAAAAGTGATAATTCACATGCAATAGTCATTTACAGTCAAAAAAATAAATATTAAAAAATTACCATTTTTGACCATATTGAGAAAGTTCGACAGGTCACGGGTCATCGTTTTTCATCAGAAAATTGATTTTTTTTTACTGTGGAAAAATTGATTCAAAATGTCATTTGGATTGTGCCTCATGTTGAATAACTACTTCATAAAGCCTCAATGTGACCAAAATTGCCAGTTTTACAGACTTTTTCTACTACTCAGAAGCTTCTATTTCAACCAATTTCAGGCATTAAAGTGACTCTAAACACACTTATTTTAGTTCGAAAAGCAATAATTCACATGGAATAGCCATTTACAGTCAAAAAATTAAATATTAAAAAACTTCCATTTTTGACCATCTGGAGAAAGTTCGACAGGTCACGGGTCATCGTTTTTCATCAGAAATGTTTTTTTATGGACTGTAGAAAAATTGATTCAAAATGTCATTTGGATTCTGCCTCATGTTGAATAACTACTTGTTAAAGCCTCAATGTGACCAAAATTGCCATTTTTACAGACTTTTTTGCCTACTCAGAAGCTTCTATTTCAACCAATTTCAGGCATTAAAGTGACTCTAAACACACTTATTTTTGTTCCAAAAGTGATAATTCACATGCAATAGTCATTTACAGTCAAAAAATTAAATATTAAAAAATTACTATTTTTGACCATATGGAGAAAGTTCGACAGGTCACAAGTCATCGTTTTTCATCAGAAAATTGATTTTTTGGACTGTAGAAAAATTGATTAAAAATGTCATTTGGATTGCGCCTCATGTTGAATAATCACTTTTTAAAGCCTCAATGTGACCAAAATTGAAATTTTTACAGACTTTTTCTACTACTCAGAAGCTTTTATTTTGACCAATTTTAGGCATTAAAATGACTCTAAACACACTTTTTTTAGTTCCAAAAGTGATAATTCACATGCAATAGTCATTTACAGTCAAAAAATTAAATATTAAAAAATTACTATTTTTGACCATATGGAGAAAGTTGGACAGGTCACGGGTCATCATTTTTCATCAGAAAATAGATTTTTTGGACTGTAGAAAAATTGATTCAAAATGTCATTTGGATTGTGCCTCATGTTGAATAATTACTTTTTAAAGCCTCAATGTAACCAAAATTGACATTTTTACAGACTTTTTCTCCTTCTCAGAGGCTTCTATTTTGACCAATTTCAGGCATTAAAGTGACTCTAAACACACTTATTTTTGTTCCAAAAGTGATAATTTACATGCAATAGTCATTTACAGTCAAAAAATTAAATATTAAAAAATTACTATTTTTGACCATATGGAGAAAGTTCGACAGGTCACGGGTCATCGTTTTTAATCAGAAAATTGATTTTTTGGACTGTAGAAAAATTGATTAAAAATGTCATTTGGATTGTGCCTCATGTTGAATAATCACTTTTTAAAGCCTCAATGTGACCAAAATTGACATTTTTACAGACTTTTTCTACTACTCAGAAGCTTCTATTTCGACCAATTTCAGGCATTAAAGTGACTCTAAATACACTTATTTTTGTTCCAAAAGTGATAATTCACATGCAATAGTCATTTACAGTCAAAAAATTAAATATTAAAAAATTACCATTTTTGACCATCTGGAGAAAGTTCGACAGGTCACGGTTCATCGTTTTTCATCAGAAAATTGATTTTTTGGACTGTAGAAAAATTGATTCAAAATGACATTTGGATTGTGCCTCATTTGAATAACTACTTTTTAAAGCCTCAATGTGACCAAAATTGCCATTTTTACAGACTTTTTCTCCTACTCAGAAGCTTCTTTTTCAACCAATTTCAGGCATTAAAGTGACTCTAAACACACTTATTTTTGTTCCAAAAGTGATAATTCACATGCACTAGTCATTTACAGTCAAAAAATTAAATATTAAAAAATTACTATTTTTGACCATATGGAGAAAGTTCGACAGGTCACGGGTCATCGTTTTTCATCAGAAAATTGATTTTATGGACTGTAGAAAAATTGATTAAAAATGTCATTTGGATTGTGCCTCATGTTGAATAACTACTTGTTAAAGCCTCAATGTGACCAAAATTGCCATTTTTACAGACTTTTTCTCCTACTCAGAAGATTCTATTTCGACCAATTTCAGGCATTAAAGTGACTCTAAACACACTTATTTTAGTTCCAAAAGTGATAATTCACATGGAATAGTCATTTACAGTCAAAAAATGAAAAATTAAAAAATTACCATTTTTGAACATCTGGAGAAAATTCGACAGGTCACGGGTCATCGTTTTTCATCAGAATTTTTTTTTTTATGGACTGTAGAAAAATTGATTCAAAATGTCATTTGGATTGTGCCTCATTTTGAATAACTACATTTTAAAGCCTCAATGTGACCAAAATTGCCATTTTACAGACTTTTTCTCCTACTCAGAAGCTTCTATTTTGACCAATTTCAGGCATTAAAGTGACTCTAAACACACTTATTTTAGTTGGAAAAGCGATAATTCACATGGAATAGTCATTTACAGTCAAAAAATTAAATATGACAAAATTACCATTTTTGACCATCTGGAGAACAGGTCATCGTTTTTCATCAGAAAATTTATTTTATGGACTGTAGAAAAATTGATTCAAAATGTCATTTGGATTGTGCCTCATGTTGAATAATCACTTTTTAAAGCCTCAATGTGACCAAAATTGACATTTTTACAGACTTTTTCTCCTACTCAGAGGCTTCTATTTCGACCAATTTCAGGCATTAAAGTGACTCTAAACACACTTATTTTTGTTCCAAAAGTGATAATTCACATGCAGTAGTCATTTACAGTCAAAAAAATAAATATTAAAAAATTACCATTTTTGACCATATTGAGAAAGTTCGACAGGTCACGGGTCATCGTTTTTCATCTGAAAATTGATTTTTTTTTACTGTGGAAAAATTGATTCAAAATGTAATTTGGATTGTGCCTCATGTTGAATAACTACTTCTTAAAGCCTCAATGTGACCAAAATTGCCAGTTTTACAGACTTTTTCTACTACTCAGAAGCTTCTATTTCAACCAATTTCAGGCATTAAAATGACTCTAAACACACTTATTTTAGTTCCAAAAGTGATAATTCACATGCAGTAGTCATTTACAGTCAAAAAATTAAATATTAAAAAATTACCATTTTTGACCATCTGGAGAAAGTTCGACAGGTCACGGGTCATCGTTTTTCATCAGAAAATTGATTTTTTGGACTGTAGAAAAATTGATTCAAAATGTCATTTGGATTGTGCCTCATGTTGAATAACTACTTTTTAAAGCCTCAATGTGACCAAAATTGCCATTTTTACAGACTTTTTCTCCTACTCAGAAGCTTCTATTTCGACAAATTTCAGGCATTAAAGTGACTCTAAACACACTTATTTTAGTTCGAAAAGCAATAATTCACATGGAATAGCCATTTACAGTCAAAAAATTAAATATTAAAAAATTACCATTTTTGACCATCTGGAGAAAGTTCGACAGGTCACGGGTCATCGTTTTTCATCAGAAATGTTTTTTTATGGACTGTAGAAAAATTGATTCAAAATGTCATTTGGATTCTGCCTCATGTTGAATAACTACTTGTGAAAGCCTCAATGTGACCAAAATTGCCATTTTTACAGACTTTTTTGCCTACTCAGAAGCTTCTATTTCAACCAATTTCAGGCATTAAAGTGACTCTAAACACACTTATTTTTGTTCCAAAAGTGATAATTCACATGCAATAGTCATTTACAGTCAAAAAATTAAATATTAAAAAAATTACTATTTTTGACCATATGGAGAAAGTTCGACAGGTCACAAGTCATCGTTTTTCATCAGAAAATTGATTTTTTGGACTGTAGAAAAATTGATTAAAAATGTCATTTGGATTGTGCCTCATGTTGAATAATCACTTTTTAAAGCCTCAATGTGACCAAAATTGACATTTTTACAGACTTTTTCTCCTACTCAGAAGCTTCTATTTTGAGAAAGTTCGACAGGTCACGGGTCATCGTTTTTCATCAGAAAATTGATTTTTTTTTACTGTGGAAAAATTGATTCAAAATGTCATTTGGATTGTGCCTCATGTTGAATAACTACTTCTTAAAGCCTCAATGTGACCAAAATTGCCAGTTTTACAGACTTTTTCTACTACTCAGAAGCTTCTATTTCAACCAATTTCAGGCATTAAAATGACTCTAAACACACTTATTTTAGTTCCAAAAGTGATAATTCACATGCAGTAGTCATTTACAGTCAAAAAATGAAATATTAAAAAATTACCATTTTTGACCATCTGGAGAAAGTTCGACAGGTCACGGGTCATCGTTTTTCATCAGAAAATTGATTTTTTGGACTGTAGAAAAATTGATTCAAAATGTCATTTGGATTGTGCCTCATGTTGAATAACTACTTTTTAAAGCCTCAATGTGACCAAAATTGCCATTTTACAGACTTTTTCTCCTACTCAGAAGCTTCTATTTCGACCAATTTCAGGCATAAAGTGACTCTAAACACACTTATTTTAGTTCGAAAAGCAATAATTCACATGGAATAGCCATTTACAGTCAAAAAATTAAATATTAAAAAATTACCATTTTTGACCATCTGGAGAAAGTTCGACAGGTCACGGGTCATCGTTTTTCATCAAATGTTTTTTTATGGACTGTAGAAAAATTGATTCAAAATGTCATTTGGATTCTGCCTCATGTTGAATAACTACTTGTTAAAGCCTCAATGTGACCAAAATTGCCATTTTTACAGACTTTTTTGCCTACTCAGAAGCTTCTATTTCGACCAATTTCAGGCATTAAAGTGACTCTAAACACACTTATTTTTGTTCCAAAAGTGATAATTCACATGCAATAGTCATTTACAATCAAAAAATTAAATATTAAAAAAATTACTATTTTTGACCATATGGAGAAAGTTCGACAGGTCACAAGTCATCGTTTTTCATCAGAAAATTGATTTTTTGGACTGTAGAAAAATTGATTAAAAATGTCATTTGGATTGTGCCTCATGTTGAATAATCACTTTTTAAAGCCTCAATGTGACCAAAATTGAAATTTTTACAGACTTTTTCTACTACTCAGCTTTTATTTTGACCAATTTTAGGCATTAAAATGACTCTAAACACACCTTTTTTTAGTTCCAAAAGTGATAATTCACATGCAATAGTCATTTACAGTCAAAAAATTATATTAAAAAATTACTATTTTTGACCATATGGAGAAAGTTCGACAGGTCACGGGTCATCATTTTTCATCAGAAAATTGATTTTTTGGACTGTAGAAAAATTGATTCAAAATGTCATTTGGATTGTGCCTCATGTTGAATAACTACTTTTTAAAGCCTCAATGTGACCAAAATTGCCATTTTACAGACTTTTTCTCCTACTCAGAAGCTTCTATTTCGACCAATTTCAGGCATTAAAGTGACTCTAAACACACTTATTTTAGTTCGAAAAGTGATAATTCACATGCAATAGTCATTTACAGTCAAAAAATTAAATATTAAAAAATTACTATTTTTGACCATATGGAGAAAGTTCGACAGGTCACGGGTCATCATTTTTCATCAGAAAATTGATTTTTTGGACTGTAGAAAAATTCATTCAAAATGTCATTTGGATTGTGCCTCATGTTGAATAACTACTTTTTAAAGCCTCAATGTGACCAAAATTGCCATTTTACAGACTTTTTCTCCTACTCAGAAGCTTCTATTTCGACCAATTTCAGGCATTAAAGTGACTCTAAACACACTTATTTTAGTTCGAAAAGCAATAATTCACATGGAATAGCCATTTACAGTCAAAAAATTAAATATTAAAAAATTACCATTTTTGACCATCTGGAGAAAGTTCGACAGGTCACGGGTCATCGTTTTTCATCAGAAATGTTTTTTTATGGACTGTAGAAAAATTGATTCAAAATGTCATTTGGATTCTGCCTCATGTTGAATAACTACTTGTTAAAGCCTCAATGTGACCAAAATTGCCATTTTTACAGACTTTTTTGCCTACTCAGAAGCTTCTATTTCGACCAATTTCAGGCATTAAAGTGACTCTAAACACACTTATTTTTGTTCCAAAAGTGATAATTCACATGCAATAGTCATTTACAGTCAAAAAATTAAATATTAAAAAAATTACTATTTTTGACCATATGGAGAAAGTTCGACAGGTCACAAGTCATCGTTTTTCATCAGAAAATTGATTTTTTGGACTGTAGAAAAATTGATTAAAAATGTCATTTGGATTGTACCTCATGTTGAATAATCACTTTTTAAAGCCTCAATGTGACCAAAATTGACATTTTTACAGACTTTTTCTCCTACTCAGAAGCTTCTATTTCGACCAATTTCAGGCATTAAAGTGACTCTAAACACACTTTTTTTTGTTCCAAAAGTGATAATTCACATGCAATAGTCATTTATAGTCAAAAAATTAAATATTAAAAAATTACCATTTTTGACCATATGGAGAAAGTTTGACAGGTCACGGGTCATCATTTTTCATCAGAAAATAGATTTTTTGGACTTTAGAAAATTTGATTCAAAATGTCATTTGGATTGTGCCTCATGTTGAATAATTACTTTTTAAAGCCTCAATGTGACTAAAATTGCCATTTTTACAGACTTTTTCTCCTACTCAGAGGCTTCTATTTTGACCAATTTCAGGCATTAAAATGACTCTAAACACACTTATTTTTGTTCCAAAAGTGATAATTCACATGCAATAGTCATTTACAGTCAAAAAATTAAATATTAAAAAATTACTATTTTTGACCATATGGAGAAAGTTCGACAGGTCACGGATCATCGTTTTTCATCAGAAATGTTTTTTTATGGACTGTAGAAAAATTGATTCAAAATGTCATTTGGATTGTGCCTCATGTTGAATAACTACTTTTTAAAGCCTCAATGTGACCAAAATTGCCATTTTACAGACTTTTTCTCCTACTCAGAAGCTTCTATTTCGACCAATTTCAGGCATTAAAGTGACTCTAAACACACTTATTTTAGTTCGAAATGCGATAATTCACATGGAATAGTCATTTACAGTCAAAAAATTAAATATGACAAAATTACCATTTTTGACCATCTGGAGAAATTACAGGTCATCGTTTTTCATCAGAAAATTTATTTTTTGGACTGTAGAAAAATTGATTCAAAATGTCATTTGGATTGTGCCTCATGTTGAATAACTACTTTTTAAAGCCTCAAAGTGACCAAAATTGCCATTTTTGCAGACTTTTTCTACTACTCAGAAGCTTTTATTTTGACCAATTTTAGGCATTAAAATGACTCTAAACACACTTTTTTTAGTTCCAAAAGTGATAATTCACATGCAATAGTCATTTACAGTCAAAAAATTAAATATTAAAAAATTACTATTTTTGACCATATGGAGAAAGTTGGACAGGTCACGGGTCATCATTTTTCATCAGAAAATAGATTTTTTGGACTGTAGAAAAATTGATTCAAAATGTCATTTGGATTGTGCCTCATGTTGAATAATTACTTTTTAAAGCCTCAATGTAACCAAAATTGACATTTTTACAGACTTTTTCTCCTTCTCAGAGGCTTCTATTTTGACCAATTTCAGGCATTAAAGTGACTCTAAACACACTTATTTTTGTTCCAAAAGTGATAATTTACATGCAATAGTCATTTACAGTCAAAAAATTAAATATTAAAAAATTACTATTTTTGACCATATGGAGAAAGTTCGACAGGTCACGGGTCATCGTTTTTAATCAGAAAATTGATTTTTTGGACTGTAGAAAAATTGATTAAAAATGTCATTTGGATTGTGCCTCATGTTGAATAATCACTTTTTAAAGCCTCAATGTGACCAAAATTGACATTTTTACAGACTTTTTCTACTACTCAGAAGCTTCTATTTCGACCAATTTCAGGCATTAAAGTGACTCTAAATACACTTATTTTTGTTCCAAAAGTGATAATTCACATGCAATAGTCATTTACAGTCAAAAAATTAAATATTAAAAAATTACCATTTTTGACCATCTGGAGAAAGTTCGACAGGTCACGGTTCATCGTTTTTCATCAGAAAATTGATTTTTTGGACTGTAGAAAAATTGATTCAAAATGTCATTTGGATTGTGCCTCATTTGAATAACTACTTTTTAAAGCCTCAATGTGACCAAAATTGCCATTTTTACAGACTTTTTCTCCTACTCAGAAGCTTCTTTTTCAACCAATTTCAGGCATTAAAGTGACTCTAAACACACTTATTTTTGTTCCAAAAGTGATAATTCACATGCACTAGTCATTTACAGTCAAAAAATTAAATATTAAAAAATTACTATTTTTGACCATATGGAGAAAGTTCGACAGGTCACGGGTCATCGTTTTTCATCAGAAAATTGATTTTTTGGACTGTAGAAAAATTGATTCAAAATGTCATTTGGATTGTGCCTCATGTTGAATAACTACTTGTTAAAGCCTCAATGTGACCAAAATTGCCATTTTTACAGACTTTTTCTCCTACTCAGAAGATTCTATTTCGACCAACTTCAGGCATTAAAGTGACTCTAAACACACTTATTTTAGTTCCAAAAGTGATAATTCACATGGAATAGTCATTTACAGTCAAAAAATGAAAAATTAAAAAATTACCATTTTTGAACATCTGGAGAAAATTCGACAGGTCACGGGTCATCGTTTTTCATCAGAATTTTTTTTTTATGGACTGTAGAAAAATTGATTCAAAATGTCATTTGGATTGTGCCTCATTTTGAATAACTACATTTTAAAGCCTCAATGTGACCAAAATTGCCATTTTACAGACTTTTTCTCCTACTCAGAAGCTTCTATTTTGACCAATTTCAGGCATTAAAGTGACTCTAAACACACTTATTTTAGTTGGAAAAGCGATAATTCACATGGAATAGTCATTTACAGTCAAAAAATTAAATATGACAAAATTACCATTTTTGACCATCTGGAGAGCAGGTCATCGTTTTTCATCAGAAAATTTATTTTATGGACTGTAGAAAAATTGATTCAAAATGTCATTTGGATTGTGCCTCATGTTGAATAATCACTTTTTAAAGCCTCAATGTGACCAAAATTGACATTTTTACAGACTTTTTCTCCTACTCAGAGGCTTCTATTTCGACCAATTTCAGGCATTAAAGTGACTCTAAACACACTTATTTTTGTTCCAAAAGTGATAATTCACATGCAGTAGTCATTTACAGTCAAAAAATTAAATATTAAAAAATTACCATTTTTGACCATCTGGAGAAAGTTCGACAGGTCACGGGTCATTGTTTTTCATCAGAAAATTGATTTTTTGGACTGTAGAAAAATTGATTCAAAATGTCATTTGGATTGTGCCTCATGTTGAATAATCACTTTTTAAAGCCTCAATGTGACCAAAATTGACATTTTTACAGACTTTTTCTCCTACTCAGAGGCTTCTATTTCGACCAATTTCAGGCATTAAAGTGACTCTAAACACACTTATTTTTGTTCCAAAAGTGATAATTCACATGCAATAGTCATTTACAGTCAAAAAAATAAATATTAAAAAATTACCATTTTTGACCATATTGAGAAAGTTCGACAGGTCACGGGTCATCGTTTTTCATCTGAAAATTGATTTTTTTTTACTGTGTAAAAATTGATTCAAAATGTAATTTGGATTGTGCCTCATGTTGAATAACTACTTCTTAAAGCCTCAATGTGACCAAAATTGCCAGTTTTACAGACTTTTTCTACTACTCAGAAGCTTCTATTTCAACCAATTTCAGGCATTAAAATGACTCTAAACACACTTATTTTAGTTCCAAAAGTGATAATTCACATGCAGTAGTCATTTACAGTCAAAAAATGAAATATTAAAAAATTACCATTTTTGACCATCTGGAGAAAGTTCGACAGGTCACGGGTCATCGTTTTTCATCAGAAAATTGATTTTTTGGACTGTAGAAAAATTGATTCAAAATGTCATTTGGATTGTGCCTCATGTTGAATAACTACTTTTTAAAGCCTCAATGTGACCAAAATTGCCATTTTACAGACTTTTTCTCCTACTCAGAAGCTTCTATTTCGACCAATTTCAGGCATAAAGTGACTCTAAACACACTTATTTTAGTTCGAAAAGCAATAATTCACATGGAATAGCCATTTACAGTCAAAAAATTAAATATTAAAAAATTACCATTTTTGACCATCTGGAGAAAGTTCGACAGGTCACGGGTCATCGTTTTTCATCAGAAATGTTTTTTTATGGACTGTAGAAAAATTGATTCAAAATGTCATTTGGATTCTGCCTCATGTTGAATAACTACTTGTTAAAGCCTCACTGTGACCAAAATTGCCATTTTTACAGACTTTTTTGCCTACTCAGAAGCTTCTATTTCGACCAATTTCAGGCATTAAAGTGACTCTAAACACACTTATTTTTGTTCCAAAAGTGATAATTCACATGCAATAGTCATTTACAGTCAAAAAATTATATTAAAAAATTACTATTTTTGACCATATGGAGAAAGTTCGACAGGTCACGGGTCATCATTTTTCATCAGAAAATTGATTTTTTGGACTGTAGAAAAATTCATTCAAAATGTCATTTGGATTGTGCCTCATGTTGAATAACTACTTTTTAAAGCCTCAATGTGACCAAAATTGCCATTTTACAGACTTTTTCTCCTACTCAGAAGCTTCTATTTCGACCAATTTCAGGCATTAAAGTGACTCTAAACACACTTATTTTAGTTCGAAAAGCAATAATTCACATGGAATAGCCATTTACAGTCAAAAAATTAAATATTAAAAAATTACCATTTTTGACCATCTGGAGAAAGTTCGACAGGTCACGGGTCATCGTTTTTCATCAGAAATGTTTTTTTATGGACTGTAGAAAAATTGATTCAAAATGTCATTTGGATTCTGCCTCATGTTGAATAACTACTTGTTAAAGCCTCAATGTGACCAAAATTGCCATTTTTACAGACTTTTTTGCCTACTCAGAAGCTTCTATTTCGACCAATTTCAGGCATTAAAGTGACTCTAAACACACTTATTTTTGTTCCAAAAGTGATAATTCACATGCCATAGTCATTTACAGTCAAAAAATTAAATATTAAAAAAATTACTATTTTTGACCATATGGAGAAAGTTCGACAGGTCACAAGTCATCGTTTTTCATCAGAAAATTGATTTTTTGGACTGTAGAAAAATTGATTAAAAATGTCATTTGGATTGTACCTCATGTTGAATAATCACTTTTTAAAGCCTCAATGTGACCAAAATTGACATTTTTACAGACTTTTTCTCCTACTCAGAAGCTTCTATTTCGACCAATTTCAGGCATTAAAGTGACTCTAAACACACTTTTTTTTGTTCCAAAAGTGATAATTCACATGCAATAGTCATTTACAGTCAAAAAAATAAATATTAAAAAATTACCATTTTTGACCATATTGAGAAAGTTCGACAGGTCACGGGTCATCGTTTTTCATCAGAAAATTGATTTTTTTTTACTGTGGAAAAATTGATTCAAAATGTCATTTGGATTGTGCCTCATGTTGAATAACTACTTCATAAAGCCTCAATGTGACCAAAATTGCCAGTTTTACAGACTTTTTCTACTACTCAGAAGCTTCTATTTCAACCAATTTCAGGCATTAAAATGACTCTAAACACACTTATTTTAGTTCCAAAAGTGATAATTCACATGCAGTAGTCATTTACAGTCAAAAAATGAAATATTAAAAAATTACCATTTTTGACCATCTGGAGAAAGTTCGACAGGTCACGGGTCATCGTTTTTCATCAGAAAATTGATTTTTTGGACTGTAGAAAAATTCATTCAAAATGTCATTTGGATTGTGCCTCATGTTGAATAACTACTTTTTAAAGCCTCAATGTGACCAAAATTGCCATTTTACAGACTTTTTCTCCTACTCAGAAGCTTCTATTTCGACCAATTTCAGTCATTAAAGTGACTCTAAACACACTTATTTTAGTTCGAAAAGCAATAATTCACATGGAATAGCCATTTACAGTCAAAAAATTAAATATTAAAAAATTACCATTTTTGACCATCTGGAGAAAGTTCGACAGGTCACGGGTCATCGTTTTTCATCAGAAATGTTTTTTTATGGACTGTAGAAAAATTGATTCAAAATGTCATTTGGATTCTGCCTCATGTTGAATAACTACTTGTTAAAGCCTCAATGTGACCAAAATTGCCATTTTTACAGACTTTTTTGCCTACTCAGAAGCTTCTATTTCGACCAATTTCAGGCATTAAAGTGACTCTAAACACACTTATTTTTGTTCCAAAAGTGATAATTCACATGCAATAGTCATTTACAGTCACAAAATTAAATATTAAAAAAATTACTATTTTTGACCATATGGAGAAAGTTCGACAGGTCACAAGTCATCTTTTTTCATCAGAAAATTGATTTTTTGGACTGTAGAAAAATTGATTAAAAATGTCATTTGGATTGTGCCTCATGTTGATAACTACTTTTTAAAGCCTCAATGTGACCAAAATTGCCATTTTACAGACTTTTTCTCCTACTCAGAAGCTTCTATTTTGACCAATTTCAGGCATTAAAGTGACTCTAAACACACTTATTTTAGTTCGAAATGCGATAATTCACATGGAATAGTCATTTACAGTCAAAAAATTAAATATGACAAAATTACCATTTTTGACCATCTGGAGAAATTACAGGTCATCGTTTTTCATCAGAAAATTTATTTTTTGGACTGTAGAAAAATTGATTCAAAATGTCATTTGGATTGTGCCTCATGTTGAATAACTACTTTTTAAAGCCTCAAAGTGACCAAAATTGCCATTTTTGCAGACTTTTTCTACTACTCAGAAGCTTTTATTTTGAACAATTTTAGGCATTAAAATGACTCTAAACACACTTTTTTTAGTTCCAAAAGTGATAATTCACATGCAATAGTCATTTACAGTCAAAAAATTAAATATTAAAAAATTACTATTTTTGACCATATGGAGAAAGTTGGACAGGTCACGGGTCATCATTTTTCATCAGAAAATAGATTTTTTGGACTGTAGAAAAATTGATTCAAAATGTCATTTGGATTGTGCCTCATGTTGAATAATCACTTTTTAAAGCCTCAATGTGACCAAAATTGACATTTTTACAGACTTTTTCTACTACTCAGAAGCTTCTATTTCGACCAATTTCAGGCATTAAAGTGACTCTAAATACACTTATTTTTGTTCCAAAAGTGATAATTCACATGCAATAGTCATTTACAGTCAAAAAATTAAATATTAAAAAATTACCATTTTTGACCATCTGGAGAAAGTTCGACAGGTCACGGTTCATCGTTTTTCATCAGAAAATTGATTTTTTGGACTGTAGAAAAATTGATTCAAAATGTCATTTGGATTGTGCCTCATTTGAATAACTACTTTTTAAAGCCTCGATGTGACCAAAATTGCCATTTTTACAGACTTTTTCTCCTACTCAGAAGCTTCTTTTTCAACCAATTTCAGGCATTAAAGTGACTCTAAACACACTTATTTTAGTTCGAAAAGTGATAATTCACATGCACTAGTCATTTACAGTCAAACAATTAAATATTAAAAAATTACTATTTTTGACCATATGGAGAAAGTTCGACAGGTCACGGGTCATCGTTTTTCATCAGAAATGTTTTTTTATGGACTGTAGAAAAATTGATTCAAAATGTCATTTGGATTCTGCCTCATGTTGAATAACTACTTGTTAAAGCCTCAATGTGACCAAAATTGCCATTTTTACAGACTTTTTTGCCTACTCAGAAGCTTCTATTTCGACCAATTTCAGGCATTAAAGTGACTCTAAACACACTTATTTTTGTTCCAAAAGTGATAATTCACATGCAATAGTCATTTACAGTCAAAAAATTAAATATTAAAAAAATTACTATTTTTGACCATATGGAGAAAGTTCGACAGGTCACAAGTCATCGTTTTTCATCAGAAAATTGATTTTTTGGACTGTAGAAAAATTGATTAAAAATGTCATTTGGATTGTGCCTCATGTTGATAACTACTTTTTAAAGCCTCAATGTGACCAAAATTGCCATTTTACAGACTTTTTCTCCTACTCAGAAGCCGGGAGATAGACTCTGCGTGATTTTAAAAATTTACTGTGATACTGTATTTTTACTTCTTGGCTCACCTACCTATCTCCTGTTGACATCCTCGTAACAGCGCTCCACGCTGCAACGACCCCCTCCTCCTGGCCGCCATTCACGAGGGCGAGGCGCACCTCGAGACACGCCCCCTCGGCCGGCCACGCCCCCCCACCACGCATATAAATAGCGCGCGCCAAAAGCTGAGCGCTGCACTAACAACGGACTCCTGAGGCGGAAAGCCGGGAGATAGACTCTGCGTGATTTTAAAAATTTACTGTGATACTGTATTTTTACTTCTTGGCTCACCTACCTATCTCCTGTTGACATCCTCGTAACAGCGCTCCACGCTGCAACGACCCCCTCCTTCTGGCCGCCATTCACGAGGGCGAGGCGCACCTCGAGACACGCCCCCTCGGCCGGCCACGCCCCCTCCAATTGCCTGTTCTTTCACCATAAATCATGTGCCTTGGCAGGAAGCGCAGCGGACGAGCGCAGCGGGCGCGACGATTGCGCGCCGAAGGCGCGCCTAAGGCAAGCCCGTCTGCGCCCGTCCGCGACTGGCCGGGACTAGGGGCTTATCACTCTGCTCCGCTTATCACCTATACCCCGGACCACCTTCGCTGCTGCCAGGGCCCCTGGCCTATCCCGGCCTCTATTTGCTCTCGTATCTCCTCCCTTGGTCTCTCTCCTGCTGCTCCCTTCCTCTGTCCTTTCCCCACAGTGGACACCCCTCCCGTGTCTTGCAGCACCGCTCCCTCATCATCCCCCAAAGCCCTCACAGCCTATTATCTCAACACCCGGTCTGCTGTTGCCCATGCACATGAACTGTCAGTCTTATTGGATCTCCATGCTCCCGACCTTCTTTTTTTAACCGAGACATGGTTTTGCGATGACTCCCTCCCTGCCCTACTATCCACCCTACCGGCCACCTACTATGCCCTCAGGGCGGACCGCCCTTCTGGTAGGGCCGGGGGCGGCGTGGCGGTCATCGCACGCACCAATCTCCTCTTCCAAACGTTACCTTTACCTGACATTGCAACCTCCGAATTTCTGGTGATCCGCACAGTCTCCACCTCTCCCCCCCTGACTTGCTTCCTTACCTACCGTCCCCCTCAGTCCCCCTCACAGTTTCTCCCCGACTTTTTGGAGGTCTTGGCCACCATCACAGTCAACAACTCCTCCATTCTGCTCCTTGGCGATTTTAATTTCTGGCCCTCCGACTCCGCTGAGTGCCCTTCCTCCAAGGAATTCTCCGATACCCTTCACTCCCTCAACTTCATTTCCCATGTCCATTCCCCCACTCACATCAAAGGTCATATACTCGATCAGATGTGGTCCCTGAACTGCTCGGTGGATTCACTCTCTATTACCCCTTGCCCCTGGTCTGATCACCACTTGATCTCTTTCCTTCTTCCCATCCTCCCTCCAGCCAAGCCCCCCCGGCCTAAAAACACCTGGGTCCGATCATGGGGTCGTGTCAACCTGGAGAATCTCTCTTCCCTTCTTACTTCATCCCTCCCCCCCCTTCAGGGTCTTCCTACACTTTCCCAGGTCAATGCCATAGATCGGTGGCTCTCCCACGGACGCGACGCTTTTGCCCCGCTCAAGCGCATTACCTCCAAACGCGACAAGGACGCTAATCGGTGGTTCACCGAAGAGCTTAAGACCACCAAATTAACAGTACGCCGCGCGGAGCGGGCATGGAGAAGAAATTACTGCCCCACTCTAAAACTGGATTACACTAACATCCTAAGCCAGTATAAAAAAGACATCTTGGAGGCAAAAACATCCTACTTCTCCTCCAAAATTTTAGCCGCGGAAAACCAGTCCAAGGAGATATTCACCATCATCCACAACCTAGCGTTCTCGGACAGATCCACTCTTAAGCCAGCCCCGTCCGAAGAACTCTGTCTCTCTCTCAACAACTATTTCATTCACAAAATCATCACTATCAAGGCTAATATCCCGCCACCCTCCCCCTCTTTTGTCGACCCTCAATGTCCCCCCCCTAAAGGTGTGCTTACCTCACTTCCCCCTATCACTCGAGAGAGCCTGATCACCTTGGTTCCCCTGGTCAAATCCGGCTCTCCTTTAGACCCCTGTCCCGCTCACATTCTCCGCCATATCTTTGTTTCCTGCCCTGACCCTCCCCTTCACCTTCTTAACAGCTCTCTTGCCCAAGGCATCGTTCCTAAACCCTTGAAATCGGCGGTAATTGTGCCCATCCTAAAAAAACCCGGGGCAGACCCCTCTGTCCCCGCCAATTTCCGTCCTATTTCCCTCCTACCATTCCTGGCCAAGTTGCTCGAGCGCCACGTCACCTGTGCTCTGAGCTCTTTTGTGGAGAATCATGGTGCTCTTGCCCCCCGTCAAGCCGGTTTCCGCCCTGCACACTCTACGGAGTCCGTTGTCCTGTCGGTCTTGGACACCCTTAGGGAGGGCATGGACACTAATCAGCACCAGGCCCTTGTACTCCTCGATCTCTCAGCCGCCTTCGATACGGTGGATCACACCATCCTTCTCTCCCGTGTCGGAGCGGCGGGGATCGGGGGGACTGCCCTGGTCTGGTTGTCCTCCTTCCTGAGTGACCGCACCCAGGCTGTTCGCCTGGGTGACTTCACGGCGGACGTCCGGAAAGTTCAGTGCGGGGTTCCCCAGGGTTCCTCTCTTTCTCCCCTCTTGTTTAATCTGTATATTGCCCCCTTAATCTTCTCGCTTCAACAGATGGAGGTCGGCGTATTCAATTATGCGGACGACCTCCAGCTTGTCTTCAATCTATCCTCTCCTTCCTCTGTTCTAAACTTTCAATCTGTTATGCTTCACATCAGGGACTGGATGAACCACAATCACCTTAAACTCAACCCAGACAAAACCGAGTTGGTGTTGACGGGTGGTTCATCCAGCCCCTGGTCCCCTCTCTTCTGGCCCCCTTCTCTTGGCCCCCCTCCTACCCCCGCTTCCTCAGTCAAGACACTTGGTATAAAACTCAATTCTCAACTCACTCTGCACTCCCAGGTGAGCTCTGTGGTGTCCTCTTCTTTTCTTTCACTGCGCACTATACGCAGGGTGTCCCGTTTCTTCACTGTCTCTGCTCTAAAACTCATCATCTTGGCCATGGTGGTTTCCCGCCTGGATTATGGCAACGCCCTGTATGCCGGTATCCCCGCCTACAGCTTGCATCGCCTACAACAGGTCCAAAACCAGGCGGCCCGCCTGGTTTTCAAACTCCCCAAATTTCACCACTCTACCCCGCTCCTAAAATCACTTCACTGGCTCCCTGTGCGAGCCAGAATTCAGTTCAAGCTTGCCTCCATCACCTTCCGGGCCCGACACGGACTCGCACCTGCGTTTATCTCCTCCGAGATTGTTTCCTATGTCCCCACCAGGGTACTTCGTTCATCCTCCCAGTCCCTCCTCACCATCCCACGCTTCCGGAGAAAGAAGTGGGGAGGCTCCAAATTCGCTACCCTCGCCCCCACCCTCTGGAACTCCCTTCCCCTTGAACTCCGTACCATTTCTCTCTACCCACAATTCCGCAACCAACTTAAAACCTACCTGTTCACAAAATATTTCGATTAATAAACTTGCCTGTCCCCCCAGCTTTTTAATTTAGGATCCGGTTAGTATCAGCGCCAAGAAACCGCAGGTATACGTGCGCTTTATAAGAAATTTTAAATTCAAATTCAAATTCTTCTATTTTGACCAATTTCAGGCATTAAAGTGACTCTAAACACACTTATTTTAGTTGGAAAAGCGATAATTCACATGGAATAGTCATTTACAGTCAAAAAATTAAATATGACAAAATTACCATTTTTGACCATCTGGAGAACAGGTAATCGTTTTTCATCAGAAAATTTATTTTATGGACTGTAGAAAAATTGATTCAAAATGTCATTTGGATTGTGCCTCATGTTGAATAATCACTTTTTAAAGCCTCAATGTGACCAAAATTGACATTTTTACAGACTTTTTCTCCTACTCAGAGGCTTCTATTTCGACCAATTTCAGGCATTAAAGTGACTCTAAACACACTTATTTTTGTTCCAAAAGTGATAATTCACATGCAGTAGTCATTTACAGTCAAAAAATTAAATATTAAAAAATTACCATTTTTGACCATCTGGAGAAAGTTCGACAGGTCACGGGTCATTGTTTTTCATCAGAAAATTGATTTTTTGGACTGTAGAAAAATTGATTCAAAATGTCATTTGGATTGTGCCTCATGTTGAATAATCACTTTTTAAAGCCTCAATGTGACCAAAATTGACATTTTTACAGACTTTTTCTCCTACTCAGAGGCTTCTATTTCGACCAATTTCAGGCATTAAAGTGACTCTAAACACACTTATTTTTGTTCCAAAAGTGATAATTCACATGCAATAGTCATATACAGTCAAAAAAATAAATATTAAAAAATTACCATTTTTGACCATATTGAGAAAGTTCGACAGGTCACGGGTCATCGTTTTTCATCTGAAAATTGATTTTTTTTTACTGTGGAAAAATTGATTCAAAATGTAATTTGGATTGTGCCTCATGTTGAATAACTACTTCTTAAAGCCTCAATGTGACCAAAATTGCCAGTTTTACAGACTTTTTCTACTACTCAGAAGCTTCTATTTCAACCAATTTCAGGCATTAAAATGACTCTAAACACACTTATTTTAGTTCCAAAAGTGATAATTCACATGCAGTAGTCATTTACAGTCAAAAAATTAAATATAAAAAAATTACCATTTTTGACCATCTGGAGAGAGTTCGACAGGTCACGGGTCATCGTTTTTCATCAGAAAATTGATTTTTTGGACTGTAGAAAAATTGATTCAAAATGTCATTTGGATTGTGCCTCATGTTGATAACTACTTTTTAAAGCCTCAATGTGACCAAAATTGCCATTTTTACAGACTTTTTCTCCTACTCAGAAGCTTCTATTTCGACAAATTTCAGGCATTAAAGTGACTCTAAACACACTTATTTTAGTTCGAAAAGCAATAATTCACATGGAATAGCCATTTACAGTCAAAAAATTAAATATTAAAAAATTACCATTTTTGACCATCTGGAGAAAGTTCGACAGGTCACGGGTCATCGTTTTTCATCAGAAATGTTTTTTTATGGACTGTAGAAAAATTGATTCAAAATGTCATTTGGATTCTGCCTCATGTTGAATAACTACTTGTGAAAGCCTCAATGTGACCAAAATTGCCATTTTTACAGACTTTTTTGCCTACTCAGAAGCTTCTATTTCGACCAATTTCAGGCATTAAAGTGACTCTAAACACACTTATTTTTGTTCCAAAAGTGATAATTCACATGCAATAGTCATATACAATCAAAAAATTAAATATTAAAAAAATTACTATTTTTGACCATATGGAGAAAGTTCGACAGGTCACAAGTCATCGTTTTTCATCAGAAAATTGATTTTTTGGACTGTAGAAAAATTGATTAAAAATGTCATTTGGATTGTGCCTCATGTTGAATAATCACTTTTTAAAGCCTCAATGTGACCAAAATTGCCAGTTTTACAGACTTTTTCTACTACTCAGAAGCTTCTATTTCAACCAATTTCAGGCATTAAAATGACTCTAAACACACTTATTTTAGTTCCAAAAGTGATAATTCACATGCATTAGTCATTTACAGTCAAAAAATGAAATATTAAAAAATTACCATTTTTGACCATCTGGAGAAAGTTCGACAGGTCACGGGTCATCGTTTTTCATCAGAAAATTGATTTTTTGGACTGTAGAAAAATTGATTCAAAATGTCATTTGGATTGTGCCTCATGTTGAATAACTACTTTTTAAAGCCTCAATGTGACCAAAATTGCCATTTTACAGACTTTTTCTCCTACTCAGAAGCTTCTATTTCGACCAATTTCAGGCATAAAGTGACTCTAAACACACTTATTTTAGTTCGAAAAGCAATAATTCACATGGAATAGCCATTTACAGTCAAAAAATTAAATATTAAAAAATTACCATTTTTGACCATCTGGAGAAAGTTCGACAGGTCACGGGTCATCGTTTTTCATCAGAAATGTTTTTTTATGGACTGTAGAAAAATTGATTCAAAATGTCATTTGGATTCTGCCTCATGTTGAATAACTACTTGTTAAAGCCTCACTGTGACCAAAATTGCCATTTTTACAGACTTTTTTGCCTACTCAGAAGCTTCTATTTCGACCAATTTCAGGCATTAAAGTGACTCTAAACACACTTATTTTTGTTCCAAAAGTGATAATTCACATGCAATAGTCATATACAATCAAAAAATTAAATATTAAAAAAATTACTATTTTTGACCATATGGAGAAAGTTCGACAGGTCACAAGTCATCGTTTTTCATCAGAAAATTGATTTTTTGGACTGTAGAAAAATTGATTAAAAATGTCATTTGGATTGTGCCTCATGTTGAATAATCACTTTTTAAAGCCTCAATGTGACCAAAATTGAAATTTTTACAGACTTTTTCTACTACTCAGCTTTTATTTTGACCAATTTTAGGCATTAAAATGACTCTAAACACACCTTTTTTTAGTTCCAAAAGTGATAATTCACATGCAATAGTCATTTACAGTCAAAAAATTATATTAAAAAATTACTATTTTTGACCATATGGAGAAAGTTCGACAGGTCACGGGTCATCATTTTTCATCAGAAAATTGATTTTTTGGACTGTAGAAAAATTGATTCAAAATGTCATTTGGATTGTGCCTCATGTTGAATAACTACTTTTTAAAGCCTCAATGTGACCAAAATTGCCATTTTACAGACTTTTTCTCCTACTCAGAAGCTTCTATTTCGACCAATTTCAGGCATTAAAGTGACTCTAAACACACTTATTTTAGTTCGAAAAGTGATAATTCACATGCAATAGTCATTTACAGTCAAAAAATTAAATATTAAAAAATTACTATTTTTGACCATATGGAGAAAGTTCGACAGGTCACGGGTCATCATTTTTCATCAGAAAATTGATTTTTTGGACTGTAGAAAAATTCATTCAAAATGTCATTTGGATTGTGCCTCATGTTGAATAACTACTTTTTAAAGCCTCAATGTGACCAAAATTGCCATTTTACAGACTTTTTCTCCTACTCAGAAGCTTCTATTTCGACCAATTTCAGGCATTAAAGTGACTCTAAACACACTTATTTTAGTTCGAAAAGCAATAATTCACATGGAATAGCCATTTACAGTCAAAAAATTAAATATTAAAAAATTACCATTTTTGACCATCTGGAGAAAGTTCGACAGGTCACGGGTCATCGTTTTTCATCAGAAATGTTT
Organism: Triturus cristatus; assembly: GCF_964204655.1. Classification (NCBI taxonomy): domain Eukaryota; kingdom Metazoa; phylum Chordata; class Amphibia; order Caudata; family Salamandridae; genus Triturus; species Triturus cristatus. The sequence continues at coordinate 1,435,053,327 of NC_140590.1, forward strand.
TTTTATGGACTGTAGAAAAATTGATTCAAAATGTCATTTGGATTCTGCCTCATGTTGAATAACTACTTGTTAAAGCCTCAATGTGACCAAAATTGCCATTTTTACAGACTTTTTTGCCTACTCAGAAGCTTCTATTTCGACCAATTTCAGGCATTAAAGTGACTCTAAACACACTTATTTTTGTTCCAAAAGTGATAATTCACATGCAATAGTCATTTACAGTCAAAAAATTAAATATTAAAAAAATTACTATTTTTGACCATATGGAGAAAGTTCGACAGGTCACAAGTCATCGTTTTTCATCAGAAAATTGATTTTTTGGACTGTAGAAAAATTGATTAAAAATGTCATTTGGATTGTACCTCATGTTGAATAATCACTTTTTAAAGCCTCAATGTGACCAAAATTGACATTTTTACAGACTTTTTCTCCTACTCAGAAGCTTCTATTTCGACCAATTTCAGGCATTAAAGTGACTCTAAACACACTTTTTTTTGTTCCAAAAGTGATAATTCACATGCAATAGTCATTTACAGTCAAAAAAATAAATATTAAAAAATTACCAGTTTGGACCATATTGAGAAAGTTCGACAGGTCACGGGTCATCGTTTTTCATCAGAAAATTGATTTTTTTTTACTGTGGAAAAATTGATTCAAAATGTCATTTGGATTGTGCCTCATGTTGAATAACTACTTCATAAAGCCTCAATGTGACCAAAATTGCCAGTTTTACAGACTTTTTCTACTACTCAGAAGCTTCTATTTCAACCAATTTCAGGCATTAAAATGACTCTAAACACACTTATTTTAGTTCCAAAAGTGATAATTCACATGCAGTAGTCATTTACAGTCAAAAAATGAAATATTAAAAAATTACCATTTTTGACCATCTGGAGAAAGTTCGACAGGTCACGGGTCATCGTTTTTCATCAGAAAATTGATTTTTTGGACTGTAGAAAAATTGATTCAAAATGTCATTTGGATTGTGCCTCGTGTTGAATAACTACTTTTTAAAGCCTCAATGTGACCAAAATTGCCATTTTACAGACTTTTTCTCCTACTCAGAAGCTTCTATTTCGACCAATTTCAGTCATTAAAGTGACTCTAAACACACTTATTTTAGTTCGAAAAGCAATAATTCACATGGAATAGCCATTTACAGTCAAAAAATTAAATATTAAAAAATTACCATTTTTGACCATCTGGAGAAAGTTCGACAGGTCACGGGTCATCGTTTTTCATCAGAAATGTTTTTTTATGGACTGTAGAAAAATTGATTCAAAATGTCATTTGGATTCTGCCTCATGTTGAATAACTACTTGTGAAAGCCTCAATGTGACCAAAATTGCTATTTTTACAGACTTTTTTGCCTACTCAGAAGCTTCTATTTCGACCAATTTCAGGCATTAAAGTGACTCTAAACACACTTATTTTTGTTCCAAAAGTGATAATTCACATGCAATAGTCATTTACAGTCAAAAAATTAAATATTAAAAAAATTACTATTTTTGACCATATGGAGAAAGTTCGACAGGTCACAAGTCATCGTTTTTCATCAGAAAATTGATTTTTTGGACTGTAGAAAAATTGATTAAAAATGTCATTTGGATTGTGCCTCATGTTGAATAATCACTTTTTAAAGCCTCAATGTGACCAAAATTGACATTTTTACAGACTTTTTCTCCTACTCAGAAGCTTCTATTTTGAGAAAGTTCGACAGGTCACGGGTCATCGTTTTTCATCAGAAAATTGATTTTTTTTTACTGTGGAAAAATTGATTCAAAATGTCATTTGGATTGTGCCTCATGTTGAATAACTACTTCTTAAAGCCTCAATGTGACCAAAATTGCCAGTTTTACAGACTTTTTCTACTACTCAGAAGCTTCTATTTCAACCAATTTCAGGCATTAAAATGACTCTAAACACACTTATTTTAGTTCCAAAAGTGATAATTCACATGCATTAGTCATTTACAGTCAAAAAATGAAATATTAAAAAATTACCATTTTTGACCATCTGGAGAAAGTTCGACAGGTCACGGGTCATCGTTTTTCATCAGAAAATTGATTTTTTGGACTGTAGAAAAATTGATTCAAAATGTCATTTGGATTGTGCCTCATGTTGAATAACTACTTTTTAAAGCCTCAATGTGACCAAAATTGCCATTTTACAGACTTTTTCTCCTACTCAGAAGCTTCTATTTCGACCAATTTCAGGCATAAAGTGACTCTAAACACACTTATTTTAGTTCGAAAAGCAATAATTCACATGGAATAGCCATTTACAGTCAAAAAATTAAATATTAAAAAATTACCATTTTTGACCATCTGGAGAAAGTTCGACAGGTCACGGGTCATCGTTTTTCATCAGAAATGTTTTTTTATGGACTGTAGAAAAATTGATTCAAAATGTCATTTGGATTCTGCCTCATGTTGAATAACTACTTGTTAAAGCCTCACTGTGACCAAAATTGCCATTTTTACAGACTTTTTTGCCTACTCAGAAGCTTCTATTTCGACCAATTTCAGGCATTAAAGTGACTCTAAACACACTTATTTTTGTTCCAAAAGTGATAATTCACATGCAATAGTCATATACAATCAAAAAATTAAATATTAAAAAAATTACTATTTTTGACCATATGGAGAAAGTTCGACAGGTCACAAGTCATCGTTTTTCATCAGAAAATTGATTTTTTGGACTGTAGAAAAATTGATTAAAAATGTCATTTGGATTGTGCCTCATGTTGAATAATCACTTTTTAAAGCCTCAATGTGACCAAAATTGAAATTTTTACAGACTTTTTCTACTACTCAGCTTTTATTTTGACCAATTTTAGGCATTAAAATGACTCTAAACACACCTTTTTTTAGTTCCAAAAGTGATAATTCACATGCAATAGTCATTTACAGTCAAAAAATTATATTAAAAAATTACTATTTTTGACCATATGGAGAAAGTTCGACAGGTCACGGGTCATCATTTTTCATCAGAAAATTGATTTTTTGGACTGTAGAAAAATTGATTCAAAATGTCATTTGGATTGTGCCTCATGTTGAATAACTACTTTTTAAAGCCTCAATGTGACCAAAATTGCCATTTTACAGACTTTTTCTCCTACTCAGAAGCTTCTATTTCGACCAATTTCAGGCATTAAAGTGACTCTAAACACACTTATTTTAGTTCGAAAAGTGATAATTCACATGCAATAGTCATTTACAGTCAAAAAATTAAATATTAAAAAATTACTATTTTTGACCATATGGAGAAAGTTCGACAGGTCACGGGTCATCATTTTTCATCAGAAAATTGATTTTTTGGACTGTAGAAAAATTCATTCAAAATGTCATTTGGATTGTGCCTCATGTTGAATAACTACTTTTTAAAGCCTCAATGTGACCAAAATTGCCATTTTACAGACTTTTTCTCCTACTCAGAAGCTTCTATTTCGACCAATTTCAGGCATTAAAGTGACTCTAAACACACTTATTTTAGTTCGAAAAGCAATAATTCACATGGAATAGCCATTTACAGTCAAAAAATTAAATATTAAAAAATTACCATTTTTGACCATCTGGAGAAAGTTCGACAGGTCACGGGTCATCGTTTTTCATCAGAAATGTTTTTTTATGGACTGTAGAAAAATTGATTCAAAATGTCATTTGGATTCTGCCTCATGTTGAATAACTACTTGTTAAAGCCTCAATGTGACCAAAATTGCCATTTTTACAGACTTTTTTGCCTACTCAGAAGCTTCTATTTCGACCAATTTCAGGCATTAAAGTGACTCTAAACACACTTATTTTTGTTCCAAAAGTGATAATTCACATGCAATAGTCATTTACAGTCAAAAAATTAAATATTAAAAAAATTACTATTTTTGACCATATGGAGAAAGTTCGACAGGTCACAAGTCATCGTTTTTCATCAGAAAATTGATTTTTTGGACTGTAGAAAAATTGATTAAAAATGTCATTTGGATTGTACCTCATGTTGAATAATCACTTTTTAAAGCCTCAATGTGACCAAAATTGACATTTTTACAGACTTTTTCTCCTACTCAGAAGCTTCTATTTCGACCAATTTCAGGCATTAAAGTGACTCTAAACACACTTTTTTTTGTTCCAAAAGTGATAATTCACATGCAATAGTCATTTACAGTCAAAAAAATAAATATTAAAAAATTACCAGTTTGGACCATATTGAGAAAGTTCGACAGGTCACGGGTCATCGTTTTTCATCAGAAAATTGATTTTTTTTTACTGTGGAAAAATTGATTCAAAATGTCATTTGGATTGTGCCTCATGTTGAATAACTACTTCATAAAGCCTCAATGTGACCAAAATTGCCAGTTTTACAGACTTTTTCTACTACTCAGAAGCTTCTATTTCAACCAATTTCAGGCATTAAAATGACTCTAAACACACTTATTTTAGTTCCAAAAGTGATAATTCACATGCAGTAGTCATTTACAGTCAAAAAATGAAATATTAAAAAATTACCATTTTTGACCATCTGGAGAAAGTTCGACAGGTCACGGGTCATCGTTTTTCATCAGAAAATTGATTTTTTGGACTGTAGAAAAATTGATTCAAAATGTCATTTGGATTGTGCCTCGTGTTGAATAACTACTTTTTAAAGCCTCAATGTGACCAAAATTGCCATTTTACAGACTTTTTCTCCTACTCAGAAGCTTCTATTTCGACCAATTTCAGTCATTAAAGTGACTCTAAACACACTTATTTTAGTTCGAAAAGCAATAATTCACATGGAATAGCCATTTACAGTCAAAAAATTAAATATTAAAAAATTACCATTTTTGACCATCTGGAGAAAGTTCGACAGGTCACGGGTCATCGTTTTTCATCAGAAATGTTTTTTTATGGACTGTAGAAAAATTGATTCAAAATGTCATTTGGATTCTGCCTCATGTTGAATAACTACTTGTTAAAGCCTCAATGTGACCAAAATTGCCATTTTTACAGACTTTTTTGCCTACTCAGAAGCTTCTATTTCGACCAATTTCAGGCATTAAAGTGACTCTAAACACACTTATTTTTGTTCCAAAAGTGATAATTCACATGCAATAGTCATTTACAGTCAAAAAATTAAATATTAAAAAAATTACTATTTTTGACCATATGGAGAAAGTTCGACAGGTCACAAGTCATCGTTTTTCATCAGAAAATTGATTTTTTGGACTGTAGAAAAATTGATTAAAAATGTCATTTGGATTGTGCCTCATGTTGATAACTACTTTTTAAAGCCTCAATGTGACCAAAATTGCCATTTTACAGACTTTTTCTCCTACTCAGAAGCTTCTATTTTGACCAATTTCAGGCATTAAAGTGACTCTAAACACACTTATTTTAGTTCGAAATGCGATAATTCACATGGAATAGTCATTTACAGTCAAAAAATTAAATATGACAAAATTACCATTTTTGACCATCTGGAGAAATTACAGGTCATCGTTTTTCATCAGAAAATTTATTTTTTGGACTGTAGAAAAATTGATTCAAAATGTCATTTGGATTGTGCCTCATGTTGAATAACTACTTTTTAAAGCCTCAAAGTGACCAAAATTGCCATTTTTGCAGACTTTTTCTACTACTCAGAAGCTTTTATTTTGACCAATTTTAGGCATTAAAATGACTCTAAACACACTTTTTTTAGTTCCAAAAGTGATAATTCACATGCAATAGTCATTTACAGTCAAAAAATTAAATATTAAAAAATTACTATTTTTGACCATATGGAGAAAGTTGGACAGGTCACGGGTCATCATTTTTCATCAGAAAATAGATTTTTTGGACTGTAGAAAAATTGATTCAAAATGTCATTCGGATTGTGCCTCATGTTGAATAATCACTTTTTAAAGCCTCAATGTGACCAAAATTGACATTTTTACAGACTTTTTCTACTACTCAGAAGCTTCTATTTCGACCAATTTCAGGCATTAAAGTGACTCTAAATACACTTATTTTTGTTCCAAAAGTGATAATTCACATGCAATAGTCATTTACAGTCAAAAAATTAAATATTAAAAAATTACCATTTTTGACCATCTGGAGAAAGTTCGACAGGTCACGGTTCATCGTTTTTTATCAGAAAATTGATTTTTTGGACTGTAGAAAAATTGATTCAAAATGTCATTTGGATTGTGCCTCATTTGAATAACTACTTTTTAAAGCCTCGATGTGACCAAAATTGCCATTTTTACAGACTTTTTCTCCTACTCAGAAGCTTCTTTTTCAACCAATTTCAGGCATTAAAGTGACTCTAAACACACTTATTTTTGTTCCAAAAGTGATAATTCACATGCACTAGTCATTTACAGTCAAACAATTAAATATTAAAAAATTACTATTTTTGACCATATGGAGAAAGTTCGACAGGTCACGGGTCATCGTTTTTCATCAGAAAATTGATTTTTTGGACTGTAGAAAAATTGATTCAAAATGTCATTTGGATTGTGCCTCATGTTGAATAACTACTTGTTAAAGCCTCAATGTGACCAAAATTGCCATTTTTACAGACTTTTTCTCCTACTCAGAAGATTCTATTTCGACCAATTTCAGGCATTAAAGTGACTCTAAACACACTTATTTTAGTTCGAAAAGCAATAATTCACATGGAATAGCCATTTACAGTCAAAAAATTAAATATTAAAAAATTACCATTTTTGACCATCTGGAGAAAGTTCGACAGGTCACGGGTCATCGTTTTTCATCAGAAATGTTTTTTTATGGACTGTAGAAAAATTGATTCAAAATGTCATTTGGATTCTGCCTCATGTTGAATAACTACTTGTTAAAGCCTCAATGTGACCAAAATTGCCATTTTTACAGACTTTTTTGCCTACTCAGAAGCTTCTATTTCGACCAATTTCAGGCATTAAAGTGACTCTAAACACACTTATTTTTGTTCCAAAAGTGATAATTCACATGCAATAGTCATTTACAGTCAAAAAATTAAATATTAAAAAAATTACTATTTTTGACCATATGGAGAAAGTTCGACAGGTCACAAGTCATCGTTTTTCATCAGAAAATTGATTTTTTGGACTGTAGAAAAATTGATTAAAAATGTCATTTGGATTGTGCCTCATGTTGATAACTACTTTTTAAAGCCTCAATGTGACCAAAATTGCCATTTTACAGACTTTTTCTCCTACTCAGAAGCTTCTATTTTGACCAATTTCAGGCATTAAAGTGACTCTAAACACACTTATTTTAGTTGGAAAAGCGATAATTCACATGGAATAGTCATTTACAGTCAAAAAATTAAATATGACAAAATTACCATTTTTGACCATCTGGAGAACAGGTCATCGTTTTTCATCAGAAAATTTATTTTATGGACTGTAGAAAAATTGATTCAAAATGTCATTTGGATTGTGCCTCATGTTGAATAATCACTTTTTAAAGCCTCAATGTGACCAAAATTGACATTTTTACAGACTTTTTCTCCTACTCAGAGGCTTCTATTTCGACCAATTTCAGGCATTAAAGTGACTCTAAACACACTTATTTTTGTTCCAAAAGTGATAATTCACATGCAGTAGTCATTTACAGTCAAAAAATTAAATATTAAAAAATTACCATTTTTGACCATCTGGAGAAAGTTCGACAGGTCACGGGTCATTGTTTTTCATCAGAAAATTGATTTTTTGGACTGTAGAAAAATTGATTCAAAATGTCATTTGGATTGTGCCTCATGTTGAATAATCACTTTTTAAAGCCTCAATGTGACCAAAATTGACATTTTTACAGACTTTTTCTCCTACTCAGAGGCTTCTATTTCGACCAATTTCAGGCATTAAAGTGACTCTAAACACACTTATTTTTGTTCCAAAAGTGATAATTCACATGCAATAGTCATATACAGTCAAAAAAATAAATATTAAAAAATTACCATTTTTGACCATCTGGAGAAAGTTCGACAGGTCACGGTTCATCGTTTTTCATCAGAAAATTGATTTTTTGGACTGTAGAAAAATTGATTCAAAATGTCATTTGGATTGTGCCTCATTTGAATAACTACTTTTTAAAGCCTCGATGTGACCAAAATTGCCATTTTTACAGACTTTTTCTCCTACTCAGAAGCTTCTTTTTCAACCAATTTCAGGCATTAAAGTGACTCTAAACACACTTATTTTTGTTCCAAAAGTGATAATTCACATGCACTAGTCATTTACAGTCAAACAATTAAATATTAAAAAATTACTATTTTTGACCATATGGAGAAAGTTCGACAGGTCACGGGTCATCGTTTTTCATCAGAAAATTGATTTTTTGGACTGTAGAAAAATTGATTCAAAATGTCATTTGGATTGTGCCTCATGTTGAATAACTACTTGTTAAAGCCTCAATGTGACCAAAATTGCCATTTTTACAGACTTTTTCTCCTACTCAGAAGATTCTATTTCGACCAATTTCAGGCATTAAAGTGACTCTAAACACACTTATTTTAGTTCGAAAAGCAATAATTCACATGGAATAGCCATTTACAGTCAAAAAATTAAATATTAAAAAATTACCATTTTTGACCATCTGGAGAAAGTTCGACAGGTCACGGGTCATCGTTTTTCATCAGAAATGTTTTTTTATGGACTGTAGAAAAATTGATTCAAAATGTCATTTGGATTCTGCCTCATGTTGAATAACTACTTGTTAAAGCCTCAATGTGACCAAAATTGCCATTTTTACAGACTTTTTTGCCTACTCAGAAGCTTCTATTTCGACCAATTTCAGGCATTAAAGTGACTCTAAACACACTTATTTTTGTTCCAAAAGTGATAATTCACATGCAATAGTCATTTACAGTCAAAAAATTAAATATTAAAAAAATTACTATTTTTGACCATATGGAGAAAGTTCGACAGGTCACAAGTCATCGTTTTTCATCAGAAAATTGATTTTTTGGACTGTAGAAAAATTGATTAAAAATGTCATTTGGATTGTGCCTCATGTTGATAACTACTTTTTAAAGCCTCAATGTGACCAAAATTGCCATTTTACAGACTTTTTCTCCTACTCAGAAGCTTCTATTTTGACCAATTTCAGGCATTAAAGTGACTCTAAACACACTTATTTTAGTTGGAAAAGCGATAATTCACATGGAATAGTCATTTACAGTCAAAAAATTAAATATGACAAAATTACCATTTTTGACCATCTGGAGAACAGGTCATCGTTTTTCATCAGAAAATTTATTTTATGGACTGTAGAAAAATTGATTCAAAATGTCATTTGGATTGTGCCTCATGTTGAATAATCACTTTTTAAAGCCTCAATGTGACCAAAATTGACATTTTTACAGACTTTTTCTCCTACTCAGAGGCTTCTATTTCGACCAATTTCAGGCATTAAAGTGACTCTAAACACACTTATTTTTGTTCCAAAAGTGATAATTCACATGCAGTAGTCATTTACAGTCAAAAAATTAAATATTAAAAAATTACCATTTTTGACCATCTGGAGAAAGTTCGACAGGTCACGGGTCATTGTTTTTCATCAGAAAATTGATTTTTTGGACTGTAGAAAAATTGATTCAAAATGTCATTTGGATTGTGCCTCATGTTGAATAATCACTTTTTAAAGCCTCAATGTGACCAAAATTGACATTTTTACAGACTTTTTCTCCTACTCAGAGGCTTCTATTTCGACCAATTTCAGGCATTAAAGTGACTCTAAACACACTTATTTTTGTTCCAAAAGTGATAATTCACATGCAATAGTCATATATAGTCAAAAAAATAAATATTAAAAAATTACCATTTTTGACCATATTGAGAAAGTTCGACAGGTCACGGGTCATCGTTTTTCATCTGAAAATTGATTCTTTTTTACTGTGGAAAAATTGATTCAAAATGTAATTTGGATTTTGCCTCATGTTGAATAACTACTTCTTAAAGCCTCAATGTGACCAAAATTGCCAGTTTTACAGACTTTTTCTACTACTCAGAAGCTTCTATTTCAACCAATTTCAGGCATTAAAATGACTCTAAACACACTTATTTTAGTTCCAAAAGTGATAATTCACATGCAGTAGTCATTTACAGTCAAAAAATTAAATATTAAAAAATTACCATTTTTGACCATCTGGAGAAAGTTCGACAGGTCACGGGTCATCGTTTTTCATCAGAAAATTGATTTTTTGGACTGTAGAAAAATTGATTCAAAATGTCATTTGGATTGTGCCTCATGTTGATAACTACTTTTTAAAGCCTCAATGTGACCAAAATTGCCATTTTTACAGACTTTTTCTCCTACTCAGAAGCTTCTATTTCGACAAATTTCAGGCATTAAAGTGACTCTAAACACACTTATTTTAGTTCGAAAAGCAATAATTCACATGGAATAGCCATTTACAGTCAAAAAATTAAATATTAAAAAATTACCATTTTTGACCATCTGGAGAAAGTTCGACAGGTCACGGGTCATCGTTTTTCATCAGAAATGTTTTTTTATGGACTGTAGAAAAATTGATTGAAAATGTCATTTGGATTCTGCCTCATGTTGAATAACTACTTGTGAAAGCCTCAATGTGACCAAAATTGCCATTTTTACAGACTTTTTTGCCTACTCAGAAGCTTCTATTTCGACCAATTTCAGGCATTAAAGTGACTCTAAACACACTTATTTTTGTTCCAAAAGTGATAATTCACATGCAATAGTCATTTACAGTCAAAAAATTAAATATTAAAAAAATTACTATTTTTGACCATATGGAGAAAGTTCGACAGGTCACAAGTCATCGTTTTTCATCAGAAAATTGATTTTTTGGACTGTAGAAAAATTGATTAAAAATGTCATTTGGATTGTGCCTCATGTTGAATAATCACTTTTTAAAGCCTCAATGTGACCAAAATTGACATTTTTACAGACTTTTTCTCCTACTCAGAAGCTTCTATTTTGAGAAAGTTCGACAGGTCACGGGTCATCGTTTTTCATCAGAAAATTGATTTTTTTTTACTGTGGAAAAATTGATTCAAAATGTCATTTGGATTGTGCCTCATGTTGAATAACTACTTCTTAAAGCCTCAATGTGACCAAAATTGCCAGTTTTACAGACTTTTTCTACTACTCAGAAGCTTCTATTTCAACCAATTTCAGGCATTAAAATGACTCTAAACACACTTATTTTAGTTCCAAAAGTGATAATTCACATGCAGTAGTCATTTACAGTCAAAAAATGAAATATTAAAAAATTACCATTTTTGACCATCTGGAGAAAGTTCGACAGGTCACGGGTCATCGTTTTTCATCAGAAAATTGATTTTTTGGACTGTAGAAAAATTGATTCAAAATGTCATTTGGATTGTGCCTCATGTTGAATAACTACTTTTTAAAGCCTCAATGTGACCAAAATTGCCATTTTACAGACTTTTTCTCCTACTCAGAAGCTTCTATTTCGACCAATTTCAGGCATAAAGTGACTCTAAACACACTTATTTTAGTTCGAAAAGCAATAATTCACATGGAATAGCCATTTACAGTCAAAAAATTAAATATTAAAAAATTACCATTTTTGACCATCTGGAGAAAGTTCGACAGGTCACGGGTCATCGTTTTTCATCAGAAATGTTTTTTTATGGACTGTAGAAAAATTGATTCAAAATGTCATTTGGATTCTGCCTCATGTTGAATAACTACTTGTTAAAGCCTCACTGTGACCAAAATTGCCATTTTTACAGACTTTTTTGCCTACTCAGAAGCTTCTATTTCGACCAATTTCAGGCATTAAAGTGACTCTAAACACACTTATTTTTGTTCCAAAAGTGATAATTCACATGCAATAGTCATTTACAATCAAAAAATTAAATATTAAAAAAATTACTATTTTTGACCATATGGAGAAAGTTCGACAGGTCACAAGTCATCGTTTTTCATCAGAAAATTGATTTTTTGGACTGTAGAAAAATTGATTAAAAATGTCATTTGGATTGTGCCTCATGTTGAATAATCACTTTTTAAAGCCTCAATGTGACCAAAATTGAAATTTTTACAGACTTTTTCTACTACTCAGCTTTTATTTTGACCAATTTTAGGCATTAAAATGACTCTAAACACACCTTTTTTTAGTTCCAAAAGTGATAATTCACATGCAATAGTCATTTACAGTCAAAAAATTATATTAAAAAATTACTATTTTTGACCATATGGAGAAAGTTCGACAGGTCACGGGTCATCATTTTTCATCAGAAAATTGATTTTTTGGACTGTAGAAAAATTGATTCAAAATGTCATTTGGATTGTGCCTCATGTTGAATAACTACTTTTTAAAGCCTCAATGTGACCAAAATTGCCATTTTACAGACTTTTTCTCCTACTCAGAAGCTTCTATTTCGACCAATTTCAGGCATTAAAGTGACTCTAAACACACTTATTTTAGTTCGAAAAGTGATAATTCACATGCAATAGTCATTTACAGTCAAAAAATTAAATATTAAAAAATTACTATTTTTGACCATATGGAGAAAGTTCGACAGGTCACGGGTCATCATTTTTCATCAGAAAATTGATTTTTTGGACTGTAGAAAAATTCATTCAAAATGTCATTTGGATTGTGCCTCATGTTGAATAACTACTTTTTAAAGCCTCAATGTGACCAAAATTGCCATTTTACAGACTTTTTCTCCTACTCAGAAGCTTCTATTTCGACCAATTTCAGGCATTAAAGTGACTCTAAACACACTTATTTTAGTTCGAAAAGCAATAATTCACATGGAATAGCCATTTACAGTCAAAAAATTAAATATTAAAAAATTACCATTTTTGACCATCTGGAGAAAGTTCGACAGGTCACGGGTCATCGTTTTTCATCAGAAATGTTTTTTTATGGACTGTAGAAAAATTGATTCAAAATGTCATTTGGATTCTGCCTCATGTTGAATAACTACTTGTTAAAGCCTCAATGTGACCAAAATTGCCATTTTTACAGACTTTTTTGCCTACTCAGAAGCTTCTATTTCAACCAATTTCAGGCATTAAAGTGACTCTAAACACACTTATTTTTGTTCCAAAAGTGATAATTCACATGCAATAGTCATTTACAGTCAAAAAATTAAATATTAAAAAAATTACTATTTTTGACCATATGGAGAAAGTTCGACAGGTCACAAGTCATCGTTTTTCATCAGAAAATTGATTTTTTGGACTGTAGAAAAATTGATTAAAAATGTCATTTGGATTGTACCTCATGTTGAATAATCACTTTTTAAAGCCTCAATGTGACCAAAATTGACATTTTTACAGACTTTTTCTCCTACTCAGAAGCTTCTATTTCGACCAATTTCAGGCATTAAAGTGACTCTAAACACACTTTTTTTTGTTCCAAAAGTGATAATTCACATGCAATAGTCATTTACAGTCAAAAAAATAAATATTAAAAAATTACCAGTTTGGACCATATTGAGAAAGTTCGACAGGTCACGGGTCATCGTTTTTCATCAGAAAATTGATTTTTTTTTACTGTGGAAAAATTGATTCAAAATGTCATTTGGATTGTGCCTCATGTTGAATAACTACTTCATAAAGCCTCAATGTGACCAAAATTGCCAGTTTTACAGACTTTTTCTACTACTCAGAAGCTTCTATTTCAACCAATTTCAGGCATTAAAATGACTCTAAACACACTTATTTTAGTTCCAAAAGTGATAATTCACATGCAGTAGTCATTTACAGTCAAAAAATGAAATATTAAAAAATTACCATTTTTGACCATCTGGAGAAAGTTCGACAGGTCACGGGTCATCGTTTTTCATCAGAAAATTGATTTTTTGGACTGTAGAAAAATTGATTCAAAATGTCATTTGGATTGTGCCTCGTGTTGAATAACTACTTTTTAAAGCCTCAATGTGACCAAAATTGCCATTTTACAGACTTTTTCTCCTACTCAGAAGCTTCTATTTCGACCAATTTCAGTCATTAAAGTGACTCTAAACACACTTATTTTAGTTCGAAAAGCAATAATTCACATGGAATAGCCATTTACAGTCAAAAAATTAAATATTAAAAAATTACCATTTTTGACCATCTGGAGAAAGTTCGACAGGTCACGGGTCATCGTTTTTCATCAGAAATGTTTTTTTATGGACTGTAGAAAAATTGATTCAAAATGTCATTTGGATTCTGCCTCATGTTGAATAACTACTTGTTAAAGCCTCAATGTGACCAAAATTGCCATTTTTACAGACTTTTTTGCCTACTCAGAAGCTTCTATTTCGACCAATTTCAGGCATTAAAGTGACTCTAAACACACTTATTTTTGTTCCAAAAGTGATAATTCACATGCAATAGTCATTTACAGTCAAAAAATTAAATATTAAAAAAATTACTATTTTTGACCATATGGAGAAAGTTCGACAGGTCACAAGTCATCGTTTTTCATCAGAAAATTGATTTTTTGGACTGTAGAAAAATTGATTAAAAATGTCATTTGGATTGTGCCTCATGTTGATAACTACTTTTTAAAGCCTCAATGTGACCAAAATTGCCATTTTACAGACTTTTTCTCCTACTCAGAAGCTTCTATTTTGACCAATTTCAGGCATTAAAGTGACTCTAAACACACTTATTTTAGTTCGAAATGCGATAATTCACATGGAATAGTCATTTACAGTCAAAAAATTAAATATGACAAAATTACCATTTTTGACCATCTGGAGAAATTACAGGTCATCGTTTTTCATCAGAAAATTTATTTTTTGGACTGTAGAAAAATTGATTCAAAATGTCATTTGGATTGTGCCTCATGTTGAATAACTACTTTTTAAAGCCTCAAAGTGACCAAAATTGCCATTTTTGCAGACTTTTTCTACTACTCAGAAGCTTTTATTTTGACCAATTTTAGGCATTAAAATGACTCTAAACACACTTTTTTTAGTTCCAAAAGTGATAATTCACATGCAATAGTCATTTACAGTCAAAAAATTAAATATTAAAAAATTACTATTTTTGACCATATGGAGAAAGTTGGACATCATCATTTTTCATCAGAAAATAGATTTTTTGGACTGTAGAAAAATTGATTCAAAATGTCATTTGGATTGTGCCTCATGTTGAATAATCACTTTTTAAAGCCTCAATGTGACCAAAATTGACATTTTTACAGACTTTTTCTACTACTCAGAAGCTTCTATTTCGACCAATTTCAGGCATTAAAGTGACTCTAAATACACTTATTTTTGTTCCAAAAGTGATAATTCACATGCAATAGTCATTTACAGTCAAAAAATTAAATATTAAAAAATTACCATTTTTGACCATCTGGAGAAAGTTCGACAGGTCACGGTTCATCGTTTTTCATCAGAAAATTGATTTTTTGGACTGTAGAAAAATTGATTCAAAATGTCATTTGGATTGTGCCTCATTTGAATAACTACTTTTTAAAGCCTCGATGTGACCAAAATTGCCATTTTTACAGACTTTTTCTCCTACTCAGAAGCTTCTTTTTCAACCAATTTCAGGCATTAAAGTGACTCTAAACACACTTATTTTTGTTCCAAAAGTGATAATTCACATGCACTAGTCATTTACAGTCAAACAATTAAATATTAAAAAATTACTATTTTTGACCATATGGAGAAAGTTCGACAGGTCACGGGTCATCGTTTTTCAGCAGAAAATTGATTTTTTGGACTGTAGAAAAATTGATTCAAAATGTCATTTGGATTGTGCCTCATGTTGAATAACTACTTGTTAAAGCCTCAATGTGACCAAAATTGCCATTTTTACAGACTTTTTCTCCTACTCAGAAGATTCTATTTCGACCAATTTCAGGCATTAAAGTGACTCTAAACACACTTATTTTAGTTCGAAAAGCAATAATTCACATGGAATAGCCATTTACAGTCAAAAAATTAAATATTAAAAAATTACCATTTTTGACCATCTGGAGAAAGTTCGACAGGTCACGGGTCATCGTTTTTCATCAGAAATGTTTTTTTATGGACTGTAGAAAAATTGATTCAAAATGTCATTTGGATTCTGCCTCATGTTGAATAACTACTTGTTAAAGCCTCAATGTGACCAAAATTGCCAATTTTACAGACTTTTTTGCCTACTCAGAAGCTTCTATTTCGACCAATTTCAGGCATTAAAGTGACTCTAAACACACTTATTTTTGTTCCAAAAGTGATAATTCACATGCAATAGTCATTTACAGTCAAAAAATTAAATATTAAAAAAATTACTATTTTTGACCATATGGAGAAAGTTCGACAGGTCACAAGTCATCGTTTTTCATCAGAAAATTGATTTTTTGGACTGTAGAAAAATTGATTAAAAATGTCATTTGGATTGTGCCTCATGTTGATAACTACTTTTTAAAGCCTCAATGTGACCAAAATTGCCATTTTACAGACTTTTTCTCCTACTCAGAAGCTTCTATTTTGACCAATTTCAGGCATTAAAGTGACTCTAAACACACTTATTTTAGTTGGAAAAGCGATAATTCACATGGAATAGTCATTTACAGTCAAAAAATTAAATATGACAAAATTACCATTTTTGACCATCTGGAGAACAGGTCATCGTTTTTCATCAGAAAATTTATTTTATGGACTGTAGAAAAATTGATTCAAAATGTCATTTGGATTGTGCCTCATGTTGAATAATCACTTTTTAAAGCCTCAATGTGACCAAAATTGACATTTTTACAGACTTTTTCTCCTACTCAGAGGCTTCTATTTCGACCAATTTCAGGCATTAAAGTGACTCTAAACACACTTATTTTTGTTCCAAAAGTGATAATTCACATGCAGTAGTCATTTACAGTCAAAAAATTAAATATTAAAAAATTACCATTTTTGACCATCTGGAGAAAGTTCGACAGGTCACGGGTCATTGTTTTTCATCAGAAAATTGATTTTTTGGACTGTAGAAAAATTGATTCAAAATGTCATTTGGATTGTGCCTCATGTTGAATAATCACTTTTTAAAGCCTCAATGTGACCAAAATTGACATTTTTACAGACTTTTTCTCCTACTCAGAGGCTTCTATTTCGACCAATTGCAGGCATTAAAGTGACTCTAAACACACTTATTTTTGTTCCAAAAGTGATAATTCACATGCAATAGTCATATACAGTCAAAAAAATAAATATTAAAAAATTACCATTTTTGACCATATTGAGAAAGTTCGACAGGTCACGGGTCATCGTTTTTCATCTGAAAATTGATTCTTTTTTACTGTGGAAAAATTGATTCAAAATGTAATTTGGATTTTGCCTCATGTTGAATAACTACTTCTTAAAGCCTCAATGTGACCAAAATTGCCAGTTTTACAGACTTTTTCTACTACTCAGAAGCTTCTATTTCAACCAATTTCAGGCATTAAAATGACTCTAAACACACTTATTTTAGTTCCAAAAGTGATAATTCACATGCAGTAGTCATTTACAGTCAAAAAATTAAATATTAAAAAATTACCATTTTTGACCATCTGGAGAAAGTTCGACAGGTCACGGGTCATCGTTTTTCATCAGGAAATTGATTTTTTGGACTGTAGAAAAATTGATTCAAAATGTCATTTGGATTGTGCCTCATGTTGATAACTACTTTTTAAAGCCTCAATGTGACCAAAATTGCCATTTTTACAGACTTTTTCTCCTACTCAGAAGCTTCTATTTCGACAAATTTCAGGCATTAAAGTGACTCTAAACACACTTATTTTAGTTCGAAAAGCAATAATTCACATGGAATAGCCATTTACAGTCAAAAAATTAAATATTAAAAAATTACCATTTTTGACCATCTGGAGAAAGTTCGACAGGTCACGGGTCATCGTTTTTCATCAGAAATGTTTTTTTATGGACTGTAGAAAAATTGATTGAAAATGTCATTTGGATTCTGCCTCATGTTGAATAACTACTTGTGAAAGCCTCAATGGGAC
This sequence comes from Triturus cristatus, assembly GCF_964204655.1. NCBI lineage: Eukaryota > Metazoa > Chordata > Amphibia > Caudata > Salamandridae > Triturus > Triturus cristatus. Next base: position 1,435,071,228 of record NC_140590.1, read on the forward strand.
CAAAATTGCCATTTTTACAGACTTTTTTTGCCTACTCAGAAGCTTCTATTTCGACCAATTTCAGGCATTAAAGTGACTCTAAACACACTTATTTTTGTTCCAAAAGTGATAATTCACATGCAATAGTCATTTACAGTCAAAAAATTAAATATTAAAAAAATTACTATTTTTGACCATATGGAGAAAGTTCGACAGGTCACAAGTCATCGTTTTTCATCAGAAAATTGATTTTTTGGACTGTAGAAAAATTGATTAAAAATGTCATTTGGATTGTGCCTCATGTTGAATAATCACTTTTTAAAGCCTCAATGTGACCAAAATTGACATTTTTACAGACTTTTTCTCCTACTCAGAAGCTTCTATTTTGAGAAAGTTCGACAGGTCACGGGTCATCGTTTTTCATCAGAAAATTGATTTTTTTTTACTGTGGAAAAATTGATTCAAAATGTCATTTGGATTGTGCCTCATGTTGAATAACTACTTCTTAAAGCCTCAATGTGACCAAAATTGCCAGTTTTACAGACTTTTTCTCCTACTCAGAAGCTTCTATTTCAACCAATTTCAGGCATTAAAATGACTCTAAACACACTTATTTTAGTTCCAAAAGTGATAATTCACATGCAGTAGTCATTTACAGTCAAAAAATGAAATATTAAAAAATTACCATTTTTGACCATCTGGAGAAAGTTCGACAGGTCACGGGTCATCGTTTTTCATCAGAAAATTGATTTTTTGGACTGTAGAAAAATTGATTCAAAATGTCATTTGGATTGTGCCTCATGTTGAATAACTACTTTTTAAAGCCTCAATGTGACCAAAATTGCCATTTTACAGACTTTTTCTCCTACTCAGAAGCTTCTATTTCGACCAATTTCAGGCATAAAGTGACTCTAAACACACTTATTTTAGTTCGAAAAGCAATAATTCACATGGAATAGCCATTTACAGTCAAAAAATTAAATATTAAAAAATTACCATTTTTGACCATCTGGAGAAAGTTCGACAGGTCACGGGTCATCGTTTTTCATCAGAAATGTTTTTTTATGGACTGTAGAAAAATTGATTCAAAATGTCATTTGGATTCTGCCTCATGTTGAATAACTACTTGTTAAAGCCTCACTGTGACCAAAATTGCCATTTTTACAGACTTTTTTGCCTACTCAGAAGCTTCTATTTCGACCAATTTCAGGCATTAAAGTGACTCTAAACACACTTATTTTTGTTCCAAAAGTGATAATTCACATGCAATAGTCATTTACAATCAAAAAATTAAATATTAAAAAAATTACTATTTTTGACCATATGGAGAAAGTTCGACAGGTCACAAGTCATCGTTTTTCATCAGAAAATTGATTTTTTGGACTGTAGAAAAATTGATTAAAAATGTCATTTGGATTGTGCCTCATGTTGAATAATCACTTTTTAAAGCCTCAATGTGACCAAAATTGAAATTTTTACAGACTTTTTCTACTACTCAGCTTTTATTTTGACCAATTTTAGGCATTAAAATGACTCTAAACACACCTTTTTTTAGTTCCAAAAGTGATAATTCACATGCAATAGTCATTTACAGTCAAAAAATTATATTAAAAAATTACTATTTTTGACCATATGGAGAAAGTTCGACAGGTCACGGGTCATCATTTTTCATCAGAAAATTGATTTTTTGGACTGTAGAAAAATTGATTCAAAATGTCATTTGGATTGTGCCTCATGTTGAATAACTACTTTTTAAAGCCTCAATGTGACCAAAATTGCCATTTTACAGACTTTTTCTCCTACTCAGAAGCTTCTATTTCGACCAATTTCAGGCATTAAAGTGACTCTAAACACACTTATTTTAGTTCGAAAAGTGATAATTCACATGCAATAGTCATTTACAGTCAAAAAATTAAATATTAAAAAATTACTATTTTTGACCATATGGAGAAAGTTCGACAGGTCACGGGTCATCATTTTTCATCAGAAAATTGATTTTTTGGACTGTAGAAAAATTCATTCAAAATGTCATTTGGATTGTGCCTCATGTTGAATAACTACTTTTTAAAGCCTCAATGTGACCAAAATTGCCATTTTACAGACTTTTTCTCCTACTCAGAAGCTTCTATTTCGACCAATTTCAGGCATTAAAGTGACTCTAAACACACTTATTTTAGTTCGAAAAGCAATAATTCACATGGAATAGCCATTTACAGTCAAAAAATTAAATATTAAAAAATTACCATTTTTGACCATCTGGAGAAAGTTCGACAGGTCACGGGTCATCGTTTTTCATCAGAAATGTTTTTTTATGGACTGTAGAAAAATTGATTCAAAATGTCATTTGGATTCTGCCTCATGTTGAATAACTACTTGTTAAAGCCTCAATGTGACCAAAATTGCCATTTTTACAGACTTTTTTGCCTACTCAGAAGCTTCTATTTCGACCAATTTCAGGCATTAAAGTGACTCTAAACACACTTATTTTTGTTCCAAAAGTGATAATTCACATGCAATAGTCATTTACAGTCAAAAAATTAAATATTAAAAAAATTACTATTTTTGACCATATGGAGAAAGTTCGACAGGTCACAAGTCATCGTTTTTCATCAGAAAATTGATTTTTTGGACTGTAGAAAAATTGATTAAAAATGTCATTTGGATTGTACCTCATGTTGAATAATCACTTTTTAAAGCCTCAATGTGACCAAAATTGACATTTTTACAGACTTTTTCTCCTACTCAGAAGCTTCTATTTCGACCAATTTCAGGCATTAAAGTGACTCTAAACACACTTTTTTTTGTTCCAAAAGTGATAATTCACATGCAATAGTCATTTACAGTCAAAAAAATAAATATTAAAAAATTACCAGTTTTGACCATATTGAGAAAGTTCGACAGGTCACGGGTCATCGTTTTTCATCAGAAAATTGATTTTTTTTTACTGTGGAAAAATTGATTCAAAATGTCATTTGGATTGTGCCTCATGTTGAATAACTACTTCATAAAGCCTCAATGTGACCAAAATTGCCAGTTTTACAGACTTTTTCTACTACTCAGAAGCTTCTATTTCAACCAATTTCAGGCATTAAAATGACTCTAAACACACTTATTTTAGTTCCAAAAGTGATAATTCACATGCAGTAGTCATTTACAGTCAAAAAATGAAATATTAAAAAATTACCATTTTTGACCATCTGGAGAAAGTTCGACAGGTCACGGGTCATCGTTTTTCATCAGAAAATTGATTTTTTGGACTGTAGAAAAATTGATTCAAAATGTCATTTGGATTGTGCCTCGTGTTGAATAACTACTTTTTAAAGCCTCAATGTGACCAAAATTGCCATTTTACAGACTTTTTCTCCTACTCAGAAGCTTCTATTTCGACCAATTTCAGTCATTAAAGTGACTCTAAACACACTTATTTTAGTTCGAAAAGCAATAATTCACATGGAATAGCCATTTACAGTCAAAAAATTAAATATTAAAAAATTACCATTTTTGACCATCTGGAGAAAGTTCGACAGGTCACGGGTCATCGTTTTTCATCAGAAATGTTTTTTTATGGACTGTAGAAAAATTGATTCAAAATGTCATTTGGATTCTGCCTCATGTTGAATAACTACTTGTTAAAGCCTCAATGTGACCAAAATTGCCATTTTTACAGACTTTTTTGCCTACTCAGAAGCTTCTATTTCGACCAATTTCAGGCATTAAAGTGACTCTAAACACACTTATTTTTGTTCCAAAAGTGATAATTCACATGCAATAGTCATTTACAGTCAAAAAATTAAATATTAAAAAAATTACTATTTTTGACCATATGGAGAAAGTTCGACAGGTCACAAGTCATCGTTTTTCATCAGAAAATTGATTTTTTGGACTGTAGAAAAATTGATTAAAAATGTCATTTGGATTGTGCCTCATGTTGATAACTACTTTTTAAAGCCTCAATGTGACCAAAATTGCCATTTTACAGACTTTTTCTCCTACTCAGAAGCTTCTATTTTGACCAATTTCAGGCATTAAAGTGACTCTAAACACACTTATTTTAGTTCGAAATGCGATAATTCACATGGAATAGTCATTTACAGTCAAAAAATTAAATATGACAAAATTACCATTTTTGACCATCTGGAGAAATTACAGGTCATCGTTTTTCATCAGAAAATTTATTTTTTGGACTGTAGAAAAATTGATTCAAAATGTCATTTGGATTGTGCCTCATGTTGAATAACTACTTTTTAAAGCCTCAAAGTGACCAAAATTGCCATTTTTGCAGACTTTTTCTACTACTCAGAAGCTTTTATTTTGACCAATTTTAGGCATTAAAATGACTCTAAACACACTTTTTTTAGTTCCAAAAGTGATAATTCACATGCAATAGTCATTTACAGTCAAAAAATTAAATATTAAAAAATTACTATTTTTGACCATATGGAGAAAGTTGGACAGGTCACGGGTCATCATTTTTCATCAGAAAATAGATTTTTTGGACTGTAGAAAAATTGATTCAAAATGTCATTTGGATTGTGCCTCATGTTGAATAATCACTTTTTAAAGCCTCAATGTGACCAAAATTGACATTTTTACAGACTTTTTCTACTACTCAGAAGCTTCTATTTCGACCAATTTCAGGCATTAAAGTGACTCTAAATACACTTATTTTTGTTCCAAAAGTGATAATTCACATGCAATAGTCATTTACAGTCAAAAAATTAAATATTAAAAAATTACCATTTTTGACCATCTGGAGAAAGTTCGACAGGTCACGGGTCATCGTTTTTCATCAGAAAATTGATTTTTTGGACTGTAGAAAAATTGATTCAAAATGTCATTTGGATTGTGCCTCATGTTGAATAACTACTTTTTAAAGCCTCAATGTGACCAAAATTGCCATTTTACAGACTTTTTCTCCTACTCAGAAGCTTCTATTTCGACCAATTTCAGGCATTAAAGTGACTCTAAACACACTTATTTTAGTTCGAAAAGCAATAATTCACATGGAATAGCCATTTACAGTCAAAAAATTAAATATTAAAAAATTATCATTTTTGACCATCTGGAGAAAGTTCGACAGGTCACGGGTCATCGTTTTTCATCAGAAATGTTTTTTATGGACTGTAGAAAAATTGATTCAAAATGTCATTTGGATTCTGCCTCATGTTGAATAACTACTTGTTAAAGCCTCAATGTGACCAAAATTGCCATTTTTACAGACTTTTTTGCCTACTCAGAAGCTTCTATTTCGACCAATTTCAGGCATTAAAGTGACTCTAAAGACACTTATTTTTGTTCCAAAAGTGATAATTCACATGCAATAGTCATTTACAGTCAAAAAATTAAATATTAAAAAATTACCATTTTTGAGGATATGGAGAAAGTTTGACAGGTCACGGGTCATCGTTTTTCATCAGAAAATTTCTTTTATGGACTGTAGAAAAATTGATTCAAAATGTCATTTAGATTGTGCCTCATGTTGAATAACTACTTTTTAAAGCCTCAATGTAACCAAAATTGACATTTTTACAGACTTTTTCTCCTTCTCAGAGGCTTCTATTTCGACCAATTTCAGGCATTAAAGTGACTCTAAACACACTTATTTTTGTTCCAAAAGTGATAATTCACATGCAATAGTCATTTACAGTCAAAAAATTAAATATTAAAAAATTACTATTTTTGACCATATGGAGAAAGTTCGACAGGTCACGGGTCATCATTTTTCATCAGACAATAGATTTTTTGGACTTTAGAAAAATTGATTCAAAATGTCATTTGGATTGTGCCTCATGTTGAATAACTACTTTTTAAAGCCTCAATGTGACCAAAATTGCCATTTTTACAGACTTTTTCTCCTACTCAGAAGCTTCTATTTCGACCAATTTCAGGCATTAAAGTGACTCTAAACACACTTATTTTTGTTCCAAAAGTGATAATTCACATGCAATAGTCATTTACAGTCAAAAAAATAAATATTAAAAAATTACCATTTTTGACCATATTAAGAAAGTTCGACAGGTCACGGGTCATCGTTTTTCATCTGAAAATTGATTTTTTTTTACTGTGGAAAAATTGATTCAAAATGTAATTTGGATTGTGCCTCATGTTGAATAACTACTTCTTAAAGCCTCAATGTGACCAAAATTGCCAGTTTTACAGACTTTTTCTACTACTCAGAAGCTTCTATTTCAACCAATTTCAGGCATTAAAATGACTCTAAACACACTTATTTTAGTTCCAAAAGTGATAATTCACATGCAGTAGTCATTTACAGTCAAAAAATTAAATATTAAAAAATTACCATTTTTGACCATCTGGAGAAAGTTCGACAGGTCACCGGTCATCGTTTTTCATCAGAAAATTGATTTTTTGGACTGTAGAAAAATTGATTCAAAATGTCATTTGGATTGTGCCTCATGTTGAATAACTACTTCTTAAAGCCTCAATGTGACCAAAATTGCCAGTTTTACAGACTTTTTCTACTACTCAGAAGCTTCTATTTCAACCAATTTCAGGCATTAAAATGACTCTAAACACACTTATTTTAGTTCCAAAAGTGATAATTCACATGCAGTAGTCATTTACAGTCAAAAAATGAAATATTAAAAAATTACCATTTTTGACCATCTGGAGAAAGTTCGACAGGTCACGGGTCATCGTTTTTCATCAGAAAATTGATTTTTTGGACTGTAGAAAAATTGATTCAAAATGTCATTTGGATTGTGCCTCATTTGAATAACTACTTTTTAAAGCCTCAATGTGACCAAAATTGCCATTTTTACAGACTTTTTCTCCTACTCAGAAGCTTCTTTTTCAACCAATTTCAGGCATTAAAGTGACTCTAAACACACTTATTTTTGTTCCAAAAGTGATAATTCACATGCACTAGTCATTTACAGTCAAAAAATTAAATATTAAAAAATTACTATTTTTGACCATATGGAGAAAGTTCGACAGGTCACGGGTCATCGTTTTTCATCAGAAAATTGTTTTTTTGGACTGTAGAAAAATTGATTCAAAATGTCATTTGGATTGTGCCTCATGTTGAATAACTACTTGTTAAAGCCTCAATGTGACCAAAATTGCCATTTTTACAGACTTTTTCTCCTACTCAGAAGATTCTATTTCGACCAATTTCAGGCATTAAAGTGACTCTAAACACACTTATTTTAGTTCCAAAAGTGATAATTCACATGGAATAGTCATTTACAGTCAAAAAATGAAAAATTAAAAAATTACCATTTTTGAACATCTGGAGAAAATTCGACAGGTCACGGGTCATCGTTTTTCATCAGAATTTTTTTTTTTATGGACTGTAGAAAAATTGATTCAAAATGTCATTTGGATTGTGCCTCATTTTGAATAACTACATTTTAAAGCCTCAATGTGACCAAAATTGCCATTTTACAGACTTTTTCTCCTACTCAGAAGCTTCTATTTTGACCAATTTCAGGCATTAAAGTGACTCTAAACACACTTATTTTAGTTGGAAAAGCGATAATTCACATGGAATAGTCATTTACAGTCAAAAAATTAAATATGACAAAATTACCATTTTTGACCATCTGGAGAACAGGTCATCGTTTTTCATCAGAAAATTTATTTTATGGACTGTAGAAAAATTGATTCAAAATGTCATTTGGATTGTGCCTCATGTTGAATAATCACTTTTTAAAGCCTCAATGTGACCAAAATTGACATTTTTACAGACTTTTTCTCCTACTCAGAGGCTTCTATTTCGACCAATTTCAGGCATTAAAGTGACTCTAAACACACTTATTTTTGTTCCAAAAGTGATAATTCACATGCAATAGTCATTTACAGTCAAAAAAATAAATATTAAAAAATTACCATTTTTGACCATATTGAGAAAGTTCGACAGGTCACGGGTCATCGTTTTTCATCTGAAAATTGATTTTTTTTTACTGTGGAAAAATTGATTCAAAATGTAATTTGGATTGTGCCTCATGTTGAATAACTACTTCTTAAAGCCTCAATGTGACCAAAATTGCCAGTTTTACAGACTTTTTCTACTACTCAGAAGCTTCTATTTCAACCAATTTCAGGCATTAAAATGACTCTAAACACACTTATTTTAGTTCCAAAAGTGATAATTCACATGCAGTAGTCATTTACAGTCAAAAAATTAAATATTAAAAAATTACCATTTTTGACCATCTGGAGAAAGTTCGACAGGTCACGGGTCATTGTTTTTCATCAGAAAATTGATTTTTTGGACTGTAGAAAAATTGATTCAAAATGTCATTTGGATTGTGCCTCATGTTGAATAATCACTTTTTAAAGCCTCAATGTGACCAAAATTGACATTTTTACAGACTTTTTCTCCTACTCAGAGGCTTCTATTTCGACCAATTTCAGGCATTAAAGTGACTCTAAACATACTTATTTTTGTTCCAAAAGTGATAATTCACATGCAATAGTCATTTACAGTCAAAAAAATAAATATTAAAAAATTACCATTTTTGACCATATTGAGAAAGTTCGACAGGTCACGGGTCATCGTTTTTCATCTGAAAATTGATTTTTTTTTTACTGTGGAAAAATTGATTCAAAATGTAATTTGGATTGTGCCTCATGTTGAATAACTACTTCTTAAAGCCTCAATGTGACCAAAATTGCCAGTTTTACAGACTTTTTCTACTACTCAGAAGCTTCTATTTCAACCAATTTCAGGCATTAAAATGACTCTAAACACACTTATTTTAGTTCCAAAAGTGATAATTCACATGCAGTAGTCATTTACAGTCAAAAAATTAAATATTAAAAAATTACCATTTTTGACCATCTGGAGAAAGTTCGACAGGTCACGGGTCATCGTTTTTCATCAGAAAATTTATTTTTTGGACTGTAGAAAAATTGATTCAAAATGTCATTTGGATTGTGCCTCATGTTGAATAACTACTTTTTAAAGCCTCAATGTGACCAAAATTGCCATTTTTACAGACTTTTTCTCCTACTCAGAAGCTTCTATTTCGACAAATTTCAGGCATTAAAGTGACTCTAAACACACTTATTTTAGTTCGAAAAGCAATAATTCACATGGAATAGCCATTTACAGTCAAAAAATTAAATATTAAAAAATTACCATTTTTGACCATCTGGAGAAAGTTCGACAGGTCACGGGTCATCGTTTTTCATCTGAAAATTGATTTTTTTTTTACTGTGGAAAAATTGATTCAAAATGTAATTTGGCTTGTGCCTCATGTTGAATAACTACTTCTTAAAGCCTCAATGTGACCAAAATTGCCAGTTTTACAGACTTTTTCTACTACTCAGAAGCTTCTATTTCAACCAATTTCAGGCATTAAAATGACTCTAAACACACTTATTTTAGTTCCAAAAGTGATAATTCACATGCAGTAGTCATTTACAGTCAAAAAATTAAATATTAAAAAATTACCATTTTTGACCATCTGGAGAAAGTTCGACAGGTCACGGGTCATCGTTTTTCATCAGAAAATTTATTTTTTGGACTGTAGAAAAATTGATTCAAAATGTCATTTGGATTGTGCCTCATGTTGAATAACTACTTTTTAAAGCCTCAATGTGACCAAAATTGCCAGTTTTACAGACTTTTTCTACTACTCAGAAGCTTCTATTTCAACCAATTTCAGGCATTAAAATGACTCTAAACACACTTATTTTAGTTCCAAAAGTGATAATTCACATGCAGTAGTCATTTACAGTCAAAAAATGAAATATTAAAAAATTACCATTTTTGACCATCTGGAGAAAGTTCGACAGGTCACGGGTCATCGTTTTTCATCAGAAAATTGATTTTTTGGACTGTAGAAAAATTGATTCAAAATGTCATTTGGATTGTGCCTCATTTGAATAACTACTTTTTAAAGCCTCAATGTGACCAAAATTGCCATTTTTACAGACTTTTTCTCCTACTCAGAAGCTTCTTTTTCAACCAATTTCAGGCATTAAAGTGACTCTAAACACACTTATTTTTGTTCCAAAAGTGATAATTCACATGCACTAGTCAATTACAGTCAAAAAATTAAATATTTAAAAATTACTATTTTTGACCATATGGAGAAAGTTCGACAGGTCACGGGTCATCGTTTTTCATCAGAAAATTGATTTTTTGGACTGTAGAAAAATTGATTCAAAATGTCATTTGGATTGTGCCTCATGTTGAATAACTACTTGTTAAAGCCTCAATGTGACCAAAATTGCCATTTTTACAGACTTTTTCTCCTACTCAGAAGATTCTATTTCGACCAATTTCAGGCATTAAAGTGACTCTAAACACACTTATTTTAGTTCCAAAAGTGATAATTCACATGGAATAGTCATTTACAGTCAAAAAATGAAAAATTAAAAAATTACCATTTTTGAACATCTGGAGAAAATTCGACAGGTCACGGGTCATCGTTTTTCATCAGAATTTTTTTTTTTATGGACTGTAGAAAAATTGATTCAAAATGTCATTTGGATTGTGCCTCATTTTGAATAACTACATTTTAAAGCCTCAATGTGACCAAAATTGCCATTTTACAGACTTTTTCTCCTACTCAGAAGCTTCTATTTTGACCAATTTCAGGCATTAAAGTGACTCTAAACACACTTATTTTAGTTGGAAAAGCGATAATTCACATGGAATAGTCATTTACAGTCAAAAAATTAAATATGACAAAATTACCATTTTTGACCATCTGGAGAACAGGTCATCGTTTTTCATCAGAAAATTTATTTTATGGACTGTAGAAAAATTGATTCAAAATGTCATTTGGATTGTGCCTCATGTTGAATAATCACTTTTTAAAGCCTCAATGTGACCAAAATTGACATTTTTACAGACTTTTTCTCCTACTCAGAGGCTTCTATTTCGACCAATTTCAGGCATTAAAGTGACTCTAAACACACTTATTTTTGTTCCAAAAGTGATAATTCACATGCAATAGTCATTTACAGTCAAAAAAATCAATATTAAAAAATTACCATTTTTGACCATATTGAGAAAGTTCGACAGGTCACGGGTCATCGTTTTTCATCTGAAAATTGATTTTTTTTTACTGTGGAAAAATTGATTCAAAATGTAATTTGGATTGTGCCTCATGTTGAATAACTACTTCTTAAAGCCTCAATGTGACCAAAATTGCCAGTTTTACAGACTTTTTCTACTACTCAGAAGCTTCTATTTCAACCAATTTCAGGCATTAAAATGACTCTAAACACACTTATTTTAGTTCCAAAAGTGATAATTCACATGCAGTAGTCATTTACAGTCAAAAAATTAAATATTAAAAAATTACCATTTTTGACCATCTGGAGAAAGTTCGACAGGTCACGGGTCATTGTTTTTCATCAGAAAATTGATTTTTTGGACTGTAGAAAAATTGATTCAAAATGTCATTTGGATTGTGCCTCATGTTGAATAATCACTTTTTAAAGCCTCAATGTGACCAAAATTGACATTTTTACAGACTTTTTCTCCTACTCAGAGGCTTCTATTTCGACCAATTTCAGGCATTAAAGTGACTCTAAACATACTTATTTTTGTTCCAAAAGTGATAATTCACATGCAATAGTCATTTACAGTCAAAAAAATAAATATTAAAAAATTACCATTTTTGACCATATTGAGAAAGTTCGACAGGTCACGGGTCATCGTTTTTCATCTGAAAATTGATTTTTTTTTTACTGTGGAAAAATTGATTCAAAATGTAATTTGGATTGTGCCTCATGTTGAATAACTACTTCTTAAAGCCTCAATGTGACCAAAATTGCCAGTTTTACAGACTTTTTCTACTACTCAGAAGCTTCTATTTCAACCAATTTCAGGCATTAAAATGACTCTAAACACACTTATTTTAGTTCCAAAAGTGATAATTCACATGCAGTAGTCATTTACAGTCAAAAAATTAAATATTAAAAAATTACCATTTTTGACCATCTGGAGAAAGTTCGACAGGTCACGGGTCATCGTTTTTCATCAGAAAATTTATTTTTTGGACTGTAGAAAAATTGATTCAAAATGTCATTTGGATTGTGCCTCATGTTGAATAACTACTTTTTAAAGCCTCAATGTGACCAAAATTGCCATTTTTACAGACTTTTTCTCCTACTCAGAAGCTTCTATTTCGACAAATTTCAGGCATTAAAGTGACTCTAAACACACTTATTTTAGTTCGAAAAGCAATAATTCACATGGAATAGCCATTTACAGTCAAAAAATTAAATATTAAAAAATTACCATTTTTGACCATCTGGAGAAAGTTCGACAGGTCACGTGTCATCGTTTTTCATCAGAAATGTTTTTTTATGGACTGTAGAAAAATTGATTCAAAATGTCATTTGGATTCTGCCTCATGTTGAATAACTACTTGTGAAAGCCTCAATGTGACCAAAATTGCCATTTTTACAGACTTTTTTGCCTACTCAGAAGCTTCTATTTCGACCAATTTCAGGCATTAAAGTGACTCTAAACACACTTATTTTTGTTCCAAAAGTGATAATTCACATGCAATAGTCATTTACAGTCAAAAAATTAAATATTAAAAAAATTACTATTTTTGACCATATGGAGAAAGTTCGACAGGTCACAAGTCATCGTTTTTCATCAGAAAATTGATTTTTTGGACTGTAGAAAAATTGATTAAAAATGTCATTTGGATTGTGCCTCATGTTGAATAATCACTTTTTAAAGCCTCAATGTGACCAAAATTGACATTTTTACAGACTTTTTCTCCTACTCAGAAGCTTCTATTTTGAGAAAGTTCGACAGGTCACGGGTCATCGTTTTTCATCAGAAAATTGATTTTTTTTACTGTGGAAAAATTGATTGAAAATGTCATTTGGATTGTGCCTCATGTTGAATAACTACTTCTTAAAGCCTCAATGTGACCAAAATTGCCAGTTTTACAGACTTTTTCTACTACTCAGAAGCTTCTATTTCAACCAATTTCAGGCATTAAAATGACTCTAAACACACTTATTTTAGTTCCAAAAGTGATAATTCACATGCAGTAGTCATTTACAGTCAAAAAATGAAATATTAAAAAATTACCATTTTTGACCATCTGGAGAAAGTTCGACAGGTCACGGGTCATCGTTTTTCATCAGAAAATTGATTTTTTGGACTGTAGAAAAATTGATTCAAAATGTCATTTGGATTGTGCCTCATGTTGAATAACTACTTTTTAAAGCCTCAATGTGACCAAAATTGCCATTTTACAGACTTTTTCTCCTACTCAGAAGCTTCTATTTCGACCAATTTCAGGCATAAAGTGACTCTAAACACACTTATTTTAGTTCGAAAAGCAATAATTCACATGGAATAGCCATTTACAGTCAAAAAATTAAATATTAAAAAATTACCATTTTTGACCATCTGGAGAAAGTTCGACAGGTCACGGGTCATCGTTTTTCATCAGAAATGTTTTTTTATGGACTGTAGAAAAATTGATTCAAAATGTCATTTGGATTCTGCCTCATGTTGAATAACTACTTGTTAAAGCCTCAATGTGACCAAAATTGCCATTTTTACAGACTTTTTTGCCTACTCAGAAGCTTCTATTTCGACCAATTTCAGGCATTAAAGTGACTCTAAACACACTTATTTTTGTTCCAAAAGTGATAATTCACATGCAATAGTCATTTACAATCAAAAAATTAAATATTAAAAAAATTACTATTTTTGACCATATGGAGAAAGTTCGACAGGTCACAAGTCATCGTTTTTCATCAGAAAATTGATTTTTTGGACTGTAGAAAAATTGATTAAAAATGTCATTTGGATTGTGCCTCATGTTGAATAATCACTTTTTAAAGCCTCAATGTGACCAAAATTGAAATTTTTACAGACTTTTTCTACTACTCAGCTTTTATTTTGACCAATTTTAGGCATTAAAATGACTCTAAACACACCTTTTTTTAGTTCCAAAAGTGATAATTCACATGCAATAGTCATTTACAGTCAAAAAATTATATTAAAAAATTACTATTTTTGACCATATGGAGAAAGTTCGACAGGTCACGGGTCATCATTTTTCATCCGAAAATTGATTTTTTGGACTGTAGAAAAATTGATTCAAAATGTCATTTGGATTGTGCCTCATGTTGAATAACTACTTTTTAAAGCCTCAATGTGACCAAAATTGCCATTTTACAGACTTTTTCTCCTACTCAGAAGCTTCTATTTCGACCAATTTCAGGCATTAAAGTGACTCTAAACACACTTATTTTAGTTCGAAAAGCAATAATTCACATGGAATAGCCATTTATAGTAAAAAAATTAAATATTAAAAAATTACCATTTTTGACCATCTGGAGAAAGTTCGACAGGTCACGGGTCATCGTTTTTCATCAGAAATGTTTTTTTATGGACTGTAGAAAAATTGATTCAAAATGTCATTTGGATTCTGCCTCATGTTGAATAACTACTTTTTAAAGCCTCAATGTGACCAAAATTGCCATTTTACAGACTTTTTCTCCTACTCAGAAGCTTCTATTTCGACCAATTTCAGGCATTAAAGTGACTCTAAACACACTTATTTTAGTTCGAAAAGCAATAATTCACATGGAATAGCCATTTACAGTCAAAAAATTAAATATTAAAAAATTACCATTTTTGACCATCTGGAGAAAGTTCGACAGGTCACGGGTCATCGTTTTTCATCAGAAATGTTTTTTTATGGACTGTAGAAAAATTGATTCAAAATGTCATTTGGATTCTGCCTCATGTTGAATAACTACTTGTTAAAGCCTCAATGTGACCAAAATTGCCATTTTTACAGACTTTTTTGTAGGCCTGGGCGGTAAATTCCGTTCCGTTCGCGGAATTTGCGAAATTTGGGTAATTTCGCGTTCCGCGGAGAACGCGAAATTGCAAAAAAATCTACGTTCCGCAACTTCGCGAAATTTTTTGCTTGTTCGCGTTCTCAATATGCGTGTTCGCGAGATATTTCACCCCGAGCACGCAAACAGCGATCGCGAACAGGAAAAAAGTATCGCGAACAAGCAATTCCGCGTGTTCGCGGAATTTCTGCATGTTCGCGGAGATTTTTTACCGTTTCGCGGAGATTTGCGTAACGCGATTACGCAAATTCCGCCCACCCCTACTTTTTTGCCTACTCAGAAGCTTCTATTTCGACCAATTTCAGGCATTAAAGTGACTCTAAACACACTTATTTTTGTTCCAAAAGTGATAATTCACATGCAATAGTCATTTACAGTCAAAAAATTAAATATTAAAAAAATTACTATTTTTGACCATATGGAGAAAGTTCGACAGGTCACAAGTCATCGTTTTTAATCAGAAAATTGATTTTTTGGACTGTAGAAAAATTGATTAAAAATGTCATTTGGATTGTACCTCATGTTGAATAATCACTTTTTAAAGCCTCAATGTGACCAAAATTGACATTTTTACAGACTTTTTCTCCTACTCAGAAGCTTCTATTTCGACCAATTTCAGGCATTAAAGTGACTCTAAACACACTTTTTTTTGTTCCAAAAGTGATAATTCACATGCAATAGTCATTTACAGTCAAAAAAATAAATATTAAAAAATTACCATTTTTGACCATATTGAGAAAGTTCGACAGGTCACGGGTCATCGTTTTTCATCAGAAAATTGATTTTTTTTTACTGTGGAAAAATTGATTCAAAATGTCATTTGGATTGTGCCTCA
The DNA here is from genome assembly GCF_964204655.1 of Triturus cristatus. Taxonomy (NCBI): domain Eukaryota; kingdom Metazoa; phylum Chordata; class Amphibia; order Caudata; family Salamandridae; genus Triturus; species Triturus cristatus. The sequence continues at coordinate 1,435,086,871 of NC_140590.1, forward strand.
TGTTGAATAACTACTTCATAAAGCCTCAATGTGACCAAAATTGCCAGTTTTACAGACTTTTTCTACTACTCAGAAGCTTCTATTTCAACCAATTTCAGGCATTAAAATGACTCTAAACACACTTATTTTAGTTCCAAAAGTGATAATTCACATGCAGTAGTCATTTACAGTCAAAAAATGAAATATTAAAAAATTACCATTTTTGACCATCTGGAGAAAGTTCGACAGGTCACGGGTCATCGTTTTTCATCAGAAAATTGATTTTTTGGACTGTAGAAAAATTGATTCAAAATGTCATTTGGATTGTGCCTCATGTTGAATAACTACTTTTTAAAGCCTCAATGTGACCAAAATTGCCATTTTACAGACTTTTTCTCCTACTCAGAAGCTTCTATTTCGACCAATTTCAGTCATTAAAGTGACTCTAAACACACTTATTTTAGTTCGAAAAGCAATAATTCACATGGAATAGCCATTTACAGTCAAAAAATTAAATATTAAAAAATTACCATTTTTGACCATCTGGAGAAAGTTCGACAGGTCACGGGTCATCGTTTTTCATCAGAAATGTTTTTTTATGGACTGTAGAAAAATTGATTCAAAATGTCATTTGGATTCTGCCTCATGTTGAATAACTACTTGTTAAAGCCTCACTGTGACCAAAATTGCCATTTTTACAGACTTTTTTGCCTACTCAGAAGCTTCTATTTCGACCAATTTCAGGCATTAAAGTGACTCTAAACACACTTATTTTTGTTCCAAAAGTGATAATTCACATGCAATAGTCATTTACAATCAAAAAATTAAATATTAAAAAAATTACTATTTTTGACCATATGGAGAAAGTTCGACAGGTCACAAGTCATCGTTTTTCATCAGAAAATTGATTTTTTGGACTGTAGAAAAATTGATTAAAAATGTCATTTGGATTGTGCCTCATGTTGAATAATCACTTTTTAAAGCCTCAATGTGACCAAAATTGAAATTTTTACAGACTTTTTCTACTACTCAGCTTTTATTTTGACCAATTTTAGGCATTAAAATGACTCTAAACACACCTTTTTTTAGTTCCAAAAGTGATAATTCACATGCAATAGTCATTTACAGTCAAAAAATTATATTAAAAAATTACTATTTTTGACCATATGGAGAAAGTTCGACAGGTCACGGGTCATCATTTTTCATCCGAAAATTGATTTTTTGGACTGTAGAAAAATTGATTCAAAATGTCATTTGGATTGTGCCTCATGTTGAATAACTACTTTTTAAAGCCTCAATGTGACCAAAATTGCCATTTTACAGACTTTTTCTCCTACTCAGAAGCTTCTATTTCGACCAATTTCAGGCATTAAAGTGACTCTAAACACACTTATTTTAGTTCGAAAAGCAATAATTCACATGGAATAGCCATTTATAGTAAAAAAATTAAATATTAAAAAATTACCATTTTTGACCATCTGGAGAAAGTTCGACAGGTCACGGGTCATCGTTTTTCATCAGAAATGTTTTTTTATGGACTGTAGAAAAATTGATTCAAAATGTCATTTGGATTCTGCCTCATGTTGAATAACTACTTTTTAAAGCCTCAATGTGACCAAAATTGCCATTTTACAGACTTTTTCTCCTACTCAGAAGCTTCTATTTCGACCAATTTCAGGCATTAAAGTGACTCTAAACACACTTATTTTAGTTCGAAAAGCAATAATTCACATGGAATAGCCATTTACAGTCAAAAAATTAAATATGAAAAAATTACCATTTTTGACCATCTGGAGAAAGTTCGACAGGTCACGGGTCATCGTTTTTCATCAGAAATGTTTTTTTATGGACTGTAGAAAAATTGATTCAAAATGTCATTTGGATTCTGCCTCATGTTGAATAACTACTTGTTAAAGCCTCAATGTGACCAAAATTGCCATTTTTACAGACTTTTTTTCCTACTCAGAAGCTTCTATTTCGACCAATTTCAGGCATTAAAGTGACTCTAAACACACTTATTTTTGTTCCAAAAGTGATAATTCACATGCAATAGTCATTTACAGTCAAAAAATTAAATATTAAAAAAATTACTATTTTTGACCATATGGAGAAAGTTCGACAGGTCACAAGTCATCGTTTTTAATCAGAAAATTGATTTTTTGGACTGTAGAAAAATTGATTAAAAATGTCATTTGGATTGTACCTCATGTTGAATAATCACTTTTTAAAGCCTCAATGTGACCAAAATTGACATTTTTACAGACTTTTTCTCCTACTCAGAAGCTTCTATTTCGACCAATTTCAGGCATTAAAGTGACTCTAAACACACTTTTTTTTGTTCCAAAAGTGATAATTCACATGCAATAGTCATTTACAGTCAAAAAAATAAATATTAAAAAATTACCATTTTTGACCATATTGAGAAAGTTCGACAGGTCACGGGTCATCGTTTTTCATCAGAAAATTGATTTTTTTTTACTGTGGAAAAATTGATTCAAAATGTCATTTGGATTGTGCCTCATGTTGAATAACTACTTCATAAAGCCTCAATGTGACCAAAATTGCCAGTTTTACAGACTTTTTCTACTACTCAGAAGCTTCTATTTCAACCAATTTCAGGCATTAAAATGACTCTAAACACACTTATTTTAGTTCCAAAAGTGATAATTCACATGCAGTAGTCATTTACAGTCAAAAAATTAAATATTAAAAAATTACCATTTTTGACCATCTGGAGAAAGTTCGACAGGTCACGGGTCATCGTTTTTCATCAGAAATGTTTTTTTATGGACTGTAGAAAAATTGATTCAAAATGTCATTTGGATTCTGCCTCATGTTGAATAACTACTTGTTAAAGCCTCAATGTGACCAAAATTGCCATTTTTACAGACTTTTTTGCCTACTCAGAAGCTTCTATTTCGACCAATTTCAGGCATTAAAGTGACTCTAAACACACCTATTTTTGTTCCAAAAGTGATAATTCACATGCAATAGTCATTTACAGTCAAAAAATTAAATATTAAAAAAATTACTATTTTTGACCATATGGAGAAAGTTCGACAGGTCACAAGTCATCGTTTTTCATCAGAAAATTGATTTTTTGGACTGTAGAAAAATTGATTAAAAATGTCATTTGGATTGTGCCTCATGTTGAATAATCACTTTTTAAAGCCTCAATGTGACCAAAATTGAAATTTTTACAGACTTTTTCTACTACTCAGAAGCTTTTATTTTGACCAATTTTAGGCATTAAAATGACTCTAAACACACTTTTTTTAGTTCCAAAAGTGATAATTCACATGCAATAGTCATTTACAGTCAAAAAATTAAATATTAAAAAATTACTATTTTTGACCATATGGAGAAAGTTCGACAGGTCACGGGTCATCATTTTTCATCAGAAAATTGATTTTTTGGACTGTAGAAAAATTGATTCAAAATGTCATTTGGATTGTGCCTCATGTTGATAACTACTTTTTAAAGCCTCAATGTGACCAAAATTGCCATTTTACAGACTTTTTCTCCTACTCAGAAGCTTCTATTTTGACCAATTTCAGGCATTAAAGTGACTCTAAACACACTTATTTTAGTTCGAAATGCGATAATTCACATGGAATAGTCATTTACAGTCAAAAAATTAAATATGACAAAATTACCATTTTTGACCATCTGGAGAAATTACAGGTCATCGTTTTTCATCAGAAAATTTATTTTTTGGACTGTAGAAAAATTGATTCAAAATGTCATTTGGATTGTGCCTCATGTTGAATAACTACTTTTTAAAGCCTCAAAGTGACCAAAATTGCCATTTTTGCAGACTTTTTCTACTACTCAGAAGCTTTTATTTTGACCAATTTTAGGCATTAAAATGACTCTAAACACACTTTTTTTAGTTCCAAAAGTGATAATTCACATGCAATAGTCATTTACAGTCAAAAAATTAAATATTAAAAAATTACTATTTTTGACCATATGGAGAAAGTTGGACAGGTCACGGGTCATCATTTTTCATCAGAAAATAGATTTTTTGGACTGTAGAAAAATTGATTCAAAATGTCATTTGGATTGTGCCTCATGTTGAATAATTACTTTTTAAAGCCTCAATGTAACCAAAATTGACATTTTTACAGACTTTTTCTCCTTCTCAGAGGCTTCTATTTTGACCAATTTCAGGCATTAAAGTGACTCTAAACACACTTATTTTTGTTCCAAAAGTGATAATTTACATGCAATAGTCATTTACAGTCAAAAAATTAAATATTAAAAAATTACTATTTTTGACCATATGGAGAAAGTTCGACAGGTCACGGGTCATCGTTTTTAATCAGAAAATTGATTTTTTGGACTGTAGAAAAATTGATTAAAAATGTCATTTGGATTGTGCCTCATGTTGAATAACTACTTTTTAAAGCCTCAATGTGACCAAAATTGCCATTTTTACAGACTTTTTCTCCTACTCAGAAGCTTCTTTTTCAACCAATTTCAGGCATTAAAGTGACTCTAAATACACTTATTTTTGTTCCAAAAGTGATAATTCACATGCACTAGTCATTTACAGTCAAAAAATTAAATATTAAAAAATTACTATTTTTGACCATATGGAGAAAGTTCGACAGGTCACGGGTCATCGTTTTTCATCAGAAAATTGGTTTTTTGGACTGTAGAAAAATTGATTCAAAATGTCATTTGGATTGTGCCTCATGTTGAATAACTACTTGTTAAAGCCTCAATGTGACCAAAATTGCCATTTTTACAGACTTTTTCTCCTACTCAGAAGATTCTATTTCGACCAATTTCAGGCATTAAAGTGACTCTAAACACACTTATTTTAGTTCCAAAAGTGATAATTCACATGGAATAGTCATTTACAGTCAAAAAATGAAAAATTAAAAAATTACCATTTTTGAACATCTGGAGAAAATTCGACAGGTCACGGGTCATCGTTTTTCATCAGAATTTTTTTTTTATGGACTGTAGAAAAATTGATTCAAAATGTCATTTGGATTGTGCCTCATTTTGAATAACTACATTTTAAAGCCTCAATGTGACCAAAATTGCCATTTTACAGACTTTTTCTCCTACTCAGAAGCTTCTATTTTGACCAATTTCAGGCATTAAAGTGACTCTAAACACACTTATTTTAGTTCGAAATGCGATAATTCACATGGAATAGTCATTTACAGTCAAAAAATTAAATATGACAAAATTACCATTTTTGACCATCTGGAGAAATTACAGGTCATCGTTTTTCATCAGAAAATTTATTTTTTGGACTGTAGAAAAATTGATTCAAAATGTCATTTGGATTGTGCCTCATGTTGAATAACTACTTTTTAAAGCCTCAAAGTGACCAAAATTGCCATTTTTGCAGACTTTTTCCACTACTCAGAAGCTTTTATTTTGACCAATTTTAGGCATTAAAATGACTCTAAACACACTTTTTTTAGTTCCAAAAGTGATAATTCACATGCAATAGTCATTTACAGTCAAAAAATTAAATATTAAAAAATTACTATTTTTGACCATATGGAGAAAGTTGGACAGGTCACGGGTCATCATTTTTCATCAGAAAATAGATTTTTTGGACTGTAGAAAAATTGATTCAAAATGTCATTTGGATTGTGCCTCATGTTGAATAATTACTTTTTAAAGCCTCAATGTAACCAAAATTGACATTTTTACAGACTTTTTCTCCTTCTCAGAGGCTTCTATTTTGACCAATTTCAGGCATTAAAGTGACTCTAAACACACTTATTTTTGTTCCAAAAGTGATAATTTACATGCAATAGTCATTTACAGTCAAAAAATTAAATATTAAAAAATTACTATTTTTGACCATATGGAGAAAGTTCGACAGGTCACGGGTCATCGTTTTTAATCAGAAAATTGATTTTTTGGACTGTAGAAAAATTGATTCAAAATGTCATTTGGATTGTGCCTCATGTTGAATAACCACTTTTTAAAGCCTCAATGTGACCAAAATTGACATTTTTACAGACTTTTTCTCCTACTCAGAGGCTTCTATTTTGACCAATTTCAGGCATTAAAATGACTCTAAACACACTTATTTTTGTTCCAAAAGTGATAATTCACATGCAATAGTCATTTACAGTCAAAAAATTAAATATTAAAAAATTACTATTTTTGACTATATGGAGAAAGTTCGACAGGTCACGGGTCATCGTTTTTCATCAGAAAATTAATTTTTTGGACTGTAGAAAAATTGATTAAAAATGTCATTTGGATTGTGCCTCATGTTGAATAATCACTTTTTAAAGCCTCAATGTGACCAAAATTGACATTTTTACAGACTTTTTCTACTACTCAGAAGCTTTTATTTTGACCAATTGTAGGCATTAAAATTATTCTAAACACACTTTTTTAGTTCCAAAAGTGATAATTCACATGCAATAGTCATTTACAGTCAAAAAATTAAATATTAAAAAATTACTACTTTTGACCATATGGAGAAAGTTCGACAGGTCACGGGTCATCATTTTTCATCAGAAAATAGATTTTTTGGACTTTAGAAAAATTGATTCAAAATGTCATTTGGATTGTGCCTCATGTTGAATAATCACTTGTTAAAGCCTCAATGTGACCAAAATTGCCATTTTTACAGACTTTTTCTCCTACTCAGAAGATTCTATTTCAACCAATTTCAGGCATTAAAATGACTCTAAACACACTTATTTTTGTTCCAAAAGTGATAATTCACATGCAATAGTCATTTACAGTCAAAAAATTAAATATTAAAAAATTACCATTTTTGACCATCTGGATCAAGTTTGACAGGTCACGGGTCATCGTTTTTCATCAGAAAAGTTATTTTATGGACTGTAGAAAAATTGATTCAAAATGTTATTTAGATTGTGCCTCATGTTGAATAACTACTTTTTAAAGCCTCAATGTGACCAAAATTGCCATTTTACAGACTTTTTCTCCTACTCAGAAGCTTCTATTTCGACCAATTTCAGGCATTAAAGTGACTCTAAATACACTTATTTCTGTTTCAAAAGTGATAATTCACATGCAATAGTCATTTACAGTCAAAAAATTAAATAATAAAAAATTACCATTTTTGACCATCTGGAGAAAGTTCCACAGGTCACGGGTCATCGTTTTTCATCAGAAAATTGATTTTTTGGACTGTAGAAAAATTGATTCAAAATGTCATTTAGATTGAGCCTCATGTTGAATAACTACATTTTAAAGCCTCAATGTGACCAAAATTGCCATTTTTTCAGACTTTTTCTCCTACTCAGAAGCTTCTATTTCGACCAATTTCAGGCATTAAAGTGACTCTAAACACACTTATTTTAGTTCGAAAAGCGATAATTCACATGGAATAGTCATTTACAGTCAAAAAATTAAATATGACAAAATTACCATTTTTGACCATCTGGAGAACAGGTCATCGTTTTTCATCAGAAAATTTATTTTATGGACTGTAGAAAAATTGATTCAAAATGTCATTTGGATTGTGCCTCATGTTGAATAACTACTTTTTAAAGCCTCAATGTAACCAAAATTGACATTTTTACAGACTTTTTCTCCTTCTCAGAGGCTTCTATTTCGACCAATTTCAGGCATTAAAGTGACTCTAAACACACTTATTTTAGTTCGAAAAGCGATAATTCACATGGAATAGTCATTTACAGTCAAAAAATTAAATATGACAAAATTACCATTTTTGACCATCTGGAGAAATTACAGGTCATCGTTTTTCATCAGAAAATTTATTTTATGGACTGTAGAAAAATTGATTCAAAATGTCATTTGGATTGTGCCTCATGTTGAATAACTACTTTTTAAAGCCTCAATGTGACCAAAATTGCCATTTTACAGACTTTTTCTCCTACTCAGAAGCTTCTATTTCGACCAATTTCAGGCATTAAAGTGACTCTAAACACACTTATTTTAGTTCGAAAAGCAATAATTCACATGGAATAGCCATTTACAGTCAAAAAATTAAATATTAAAAAATTACCATTTTTGACCATCTGGAGAAAGTTCGACAGGTCACGGGTCATCGTTTTTCATCAGAAATGTTTTTTTATGGACTGTAGAAAAATTGATTCAAAATGTCATTTGGATTCTGCCTCATGTTGAATAACTACTTGTTAAAGCCTCAATGTGACCAAAATTGCCATTTTTACAGACTTTTTTGCCTACTCAGAAGCTTCTATTTCGACCAATTTCAGGCATTAAAGTGACTCTAAACACACTTATTTTTGTTCCAAAAGTGATAATTCACATGCAATAGTCATTTACAGTCAAAAAATTAAATATTAAAAAAATTACTATTTTTGACCATATGGAGAAAGTTCGACAGGTCACAAGTCATCGTTTTTCATCAGAAAATTGATTTTTTGGACTGTAGAAAAATTGATTAAAAATGTCATTTGGATTGTGCCTCATGTTGAATAATCACTTTTTAAAGCCTCAATGTGACCAAAATTGAAATTTTTACAGACTTTTTCTACTACTCAGAAGCTTTTATTTTGACCAATTTTAGGCATTAAAATGACTCTAAACACACTTTTTTTAGTTCCAAAAGTGATAATTCACATGCAATAGTCATTTACAGTCAAAAAATTAAATATTAAAAAATTACTATTTTTGACCATATGGAGAAAGTTCGACAGGTCACAAGTCATCGTTTTTCATCAGAAAATTGATTTTTTGGACTGTAGAAAAATTGATTAAAAATGTCATTTGGATTGTGCCTCATGTTGAATAATCACTTTTTAAAGCCTCAATGTGACCAAAATTGAAATTTTTACAGACTTTTTCTCCTACTCAGAGGCTTCTATTTTGACCAATTTCAGGCATTAAAGTGACTCTAAACACACTTATTTTAGTTCCAAAAGTGATAATTCACATGCAATAGTCATTTACAGTCAAAAAACTTAAATATTAAAAAATTACCATTTTTGACCTGGAGAAGATTCGACAGGTCACGGATCATTGTTTTTCATCAGAAAATTGATTTTTTGGGACTGTAGAATAATTGATTCAAAATGTCATTTGGATTGTGCCTCATGTTGAATAATCACTTTTTAAAGCCTCAATGTGACCAAAATTGACATTTTTACAGACTTTTTCTCCTTCTCAGACGCTTCTATTTTGACCAATTTCAGGCATTAAAATGACTCTAAACACACTTATTTGTGTTCCAAAAGAGATAATTCACATGCAAAAATCATTTACAGTCAAAAAGTTAAATATTAAAAAATTACCATTTTTGACCATCTGGAGAAAGTTCGACAGGTCACGGGTCATCGTTTTTCATCAGAAAATTTATTTTTTGGACTGTAGAAAAGTTGATTCAAAATGTCATTTGGATTGTGCCTCATGTTGAATAACTACTTTTTAAAGCCTCAATGTGACCAAAATTGCCATTTTTACAGACTTTTTTGCCTACTCAGAAGCTTCTATTTCGACCAATTTCAGGCATTAAAGTGACTCTAAACACACTTATTTTTGTTCCAAAAGTGATAATTCACATGCAATAGTCATTTACAGTCAAAAAATTAAATATTAAAAAATTACCATTTTTGAGGATATGTAGAAAGTTTGACAGGTCACGGGTCATCGTTTTTCATCAGAAAATTTCTTTTATGGACTGTAGAAAAATTGATTCAAAATGTCATTTAGATTGTGCCTCATGTTGAATAACTACTTTTTAAAGCCTCAATGTAACCAAAATTGACATTTTTACAGACTTTTTCTCCTTCTCAGAGGCTTCTATTCCGACCAATTTCAGGCATTAAAGTGACTCTAAACACACTTATTTTTGTTCCAAAAGTGATAATTCACATGCAATAGTCATTTACAGTCAAAAAATTAAATATTAAAAAATTACTATTTTTGACCATATGGAGAAAGTTCGACAGGTCACGGGTCATCATTTTTCATCAGACAATAGATTTTTTGGACTTTAGAAAAATTGATTCAAAATGTCATTTGGATTGTGCCTCATGTTGAATAACTACTTTTTAAAGCCTCAATGTGACCAAAATTGCCATTTTTACAGACTTTTTCTCCTACTCAGAAGCTTCTATTTCGACCAATTTCAGGCATTAAAGTGACTCTAAACACACTTATTTTTGTTCCAAAAGTGATAATTCACATGCAATAGTCATTTACAGTCAAAAAAATAAATATTAAAAAATTACCATTTTTGACCATATTGAGAAAGTTCGACAGGTCACGGGTCATCGTTTTTCATCTGAAAATTGATTTTTTTTTTACTGTGGAAAAATTGATTCAAAATGTAATTTGGATTGTGCCTCATGTTGAATAACTACTTCTTAAAGCCTCAATGTGACCAAAATTGCCAGTTTTACAGACTTTTTCTACTACTCAGAAGCTTCTATTTCAACCAATTTCAGGCATTAAAATGACTCTAAACACACTTATTTTAGTTCCAAAAGTGATAATTCACATGCAGTAGTCATTTACAGTCAAAACATTAAATATTAAAAAATTACCATTTTTGACCATCTGGAGAAAGTTCGACAGGTCACGGGTCATCGTTTGTCATCAGAAATGTTTTTTTATGGACTGTAGAAAAATTGATTCAAAATGTCATTTGGATTGTGCCTCATGTTGAATAACTACTTGTTAAAGCCTCAATGTGACCAAAATTGCAATTTTTACAGACTTTTTCTCCTACTCAGAAGATTCTATTTCGGCCAATTTCAGGCATTAAAGTGACTCTAAACACACTTATTTTAGTTCCAAAAGTGATAATTCACATGGAATAGTCATTTACAGTAAAAAAATTAAATATGACAAAATTACCATTTTTGACCATCTGGAGAAAGTTCGACAGGTCACGGGTCATCGTTTTTCATCAGAAATGTTTTTTTATGGACTGTAGAAAAATTGATTCAAAATGTCATTTGGATTGTGCCTCATGTTCAATAACTACTTGTTAAAGCCTCAATGTGACCAAAATTGCCATTTTTACAGACTTTTTTGCCTACTCAGAAGCTTCTATTTCGACCAATTTCAGGCATTAAAGTGACTCTAAACACACTTATTTTTGTTCCAAAAGTGATACTTCACGTGCAATACTCATTTACAGTCAAAAAATTAAATATTAAAAAATTACCATTTTTGACCATCTGGAGAAAATTCGACAGGTCACGGGTCATCGTTTTTCATCAGAAAATTTATTTTATGGACTGTAGAAAAATTGATTCAAAATGTCATTTGGATTGTGCCTCATGTTGAATAACTACTTTTTAAAGCCTCAATGTAACCAAAATTGACATTTTTACAGACTTTTTCTCCTTCTCAGAGGCTTCTATTTCGACAAATTTCAGGCACTAAAGTGACTCTAAACACACTTATTTGTGTTCCAAAAGTGATAATTCACATGCAATAGTCATTTACAGTCAAAAAATTAAATATTAAAAAATTACTATTTTTGACCATATGGAGAAAGTTCGACACGTCACGGGTCATCGTTTTTCATCAGAAAATTGATTTTTTGGAACTGTAGAAACATTGATTCAAAATGTCATTTGGATGGTGCCTCATGTTGAATAATCACTTTTTAAAGCCTCCATGTGACCAAAATTGACATTTTTACAGACTTTTTCTCCTACTCAGAGGCTTCTATTTTGACCAATTTCAGGCATTAAAGTGACTCTAAACACACTTATTTTTGTTCCAAAAGTAATAATTCACATGCAATAGTCATTTACAGTCAAAATATTAAATATTAAAAAATTACCATTTTTGACGATCTGGAGAAAATTAGACAATCCAAATGACATTTTGAATCAATTTTTCTACAGTCCATAAAAAAAAAATTCTGATGAAAAACGATGACCCGTGACCTACGGGTCATCGTTTTTCATCAGAATTTTCTTTTTTATGGACTGTAGAAAAATTAATTCAAAATGTCATTTGGATTGTGCCTCATGTTGAATAACTACTTCTTAAAGCCTCAATGTGACCAAAATTGCCAGTTTTACAGACTTTTTCTACTACTCAGAAGCTTCTATTTCAACCAATTTCAGGCATTAAAATGACTCTAAACACACTTATTTTAGTTCCAAAAGTGATAATTCACATGCAGTAGTCATTTACAGTCAAAAAATTAAATATTAAAAAATTATCATTTTTGACCATCTGGAGAAAGTTCGACAGGTCACGGGTCATCGTTTTTCATCAGAAAATTGATTTTTTGGACTGTAGAAAAATTGATTCAAAATGTCATTTGGATTGTGCCTCATGTTGAATAACTACTTTTTAAAGCCTCAATGTGACCAAAATTGCCATTTTACAGACTTTTTCTCCTACTCAGAAGCTTCTATTTCGACCAATTTCAGGCATTAAAGTGACTCTAAACACACTTATTTTAGTTCGAAAAGCAATAATTCACATGGAATAGTCATTTACAGTCAAAAAATTAAATATGACAAAATTACCATTTTTGACCATCTGGAGAAAGTTCGACAGGTCACGGGTCATCGTTTTTCATCAGAAATGTTTTTTTATGGACTGTAGAAAAATTGATTCAAAATGTCATTTGGATTGTGCCTCATGTTGAATAACTACTTCTTAAAGCCTCAATGTGACCAAAATTGCCATTTTTACAGACTTTTTTGCCTACTCAGAAGCTTCTATTTCGACCAATTTCAGGCATTAAAGTGACTCTAAACACACTTATTTGTGTTCCAAAAGTGATAATTCACATGCAATAGTCATTTACAGTCAAAAAATTAAATATTAAAAAATTACTATTTTTGACCATCTGGAGAAAGTTCGACAGGTCACGGGTCATCGTTTTTCATCAGAAAATTGATTTTTTGGACTGTAGAAAAATTGATTCAAAATGTCATTTGGATTGTGCCTCATGTTGAATAACTACTTTTTAAAGCCTCAATGTGACCAAAATTGCCATTTTACAGACTTTTTCTCCTACTCAGAAGCTTCTATTTCGACCAATTTCAGGCATTAAAGTGACTCTAAACACACTTATTTTAGTTCGAAAAGCAATAATTCACATGGAATAGCCATTTACAGTCAAAAAATTAAATATTAAAAAATTACCATTTTTGACCATCTGGAGAAAGTTCGACAGGTCACGGGTCATCGTTTTTCATCAGAAATGTTTTTTATGGACTGTAGAAAAATTGATTCAAAATGTCATTTGGATTCTGCCTCATGTTGAATAACTACTTGTTAAAGCCTCAATGTGACCAAAATTGCCATTTTTACAGACTTTTTTGCCTACTCAGAAGCTTCTATTTCAACCAATTTCAGGCATTAAAGTGACTCTAAAGACACTTATTTTTGTTCCAAAAGTGATAATTCACATGCAATAGTCATTTACAGTCAAAAAATTAAATATTAAAAAATTACCATTTTTGAGGATATGGAGAAAGTTTGACAGGTCACGGGTCATCGTTTTTCATCAGAAAATTTCTTTTATGGACTGTAGAAAAATTGATTCAAAATGTCATTTAGATTGTGCCTCATGTTGAATAACTACTTTTTAAAGCCTCAATGTAACCAAAATTGACATTTTTACAGACTTTTTCTCCTTCTCAGAGGCTTCTATTTCGACCAATTTCAGGCATTAAAGTGACTCTAAACACACTTATTTTTGTTCCAAAAGTGATAATTCACATGCAATAGTCATTTACAGTCAAAAAATTAAATATTAAAAAATTACTATTTTTGACCATATGGAGAAAGTTCGACAGGTCACGGGTCATCATTTTTCATCAGACAATAGATTTTTTGGACTGTAGAAAAATTGATTAAAAATGTCATTTGGATTGTGCCTCATGTTGAATAATCACTTTTTAAAGCCTCAATGTGACCAAAATTGACATTTTTACAGACTTTTTCTACTACTCAGAAGCTTTTATTTTGACCAATTTTAGGCATTAAAATGACTCTAAACACACTTTTTTTAGTTCCAAAAGTGATAATTCACATGCAATAGTCATTTACAGTCAAAAAATTAAATATTAAAAAATTACTATTTTTGACCATATGGAGAAAGTTCGACAGGTCACGGGTCATCATTTTTCATCAGAAAATTGATTTTTTGGACTGTAGAAAAATTGATTCAAAATGTCATTTGGATTGTGCCTCATGTTGAATAACTACTTTTTAAAGCCTCAATGTGACCAAAATTGCCATTTTACAGACTTTTTCTCCTACTCAGAAGCTTCTATTTCGACCAATTTCAGGCATTAAAGTGACTCTAAACACACTTATTTTAGTTCGAAAAGCAATAATTCACATGGAATAGTCATTTACTGTCAAAAAATTAAATATGACAAAATTACCATTTTTGACCATCTGGAGAAAGTTCGACAGGTCACGGGTCATCGTTTTTCATCAGAAATGTTTTTTTATGGACTGTAGAAAAATTGATTCAAAATGTCATTTGGATTGTGCCTCATGTTGAATAACTACTTCTTAAAGCCTCAATGTGACCAAAATTGCCAGTTTTACAGACTTTTTCTACTACTCAGAAGCTTCTATTTCAACCAATTTCAGGCATTAAAATGACTCTAAACACACTTATTTTAGTTCCAAAAGTGATAATTCACATGCAGTAGTCATTTACAGTCAAAAAATTAAATATTAAAAAATTACCATTTTTGACCATCTGGAGAAAGTTCGACAGGTCACGGGTCATCGTTTTTCATCAGAAAATTGATTTTTTGGACTGTAGAAAAATTGATTCAAAATGTCATTTGGATTGTGCCTCATGTTGAATAACTACTTTTTAAAGCCTCAATGTGACCAAAATTGCCATTTTACAGACTTTTTCTCCTACTCAGAAGCTTCTATTTCGACCAATTTCAGGCATTAAAGTGACTCTAAACACACTTATTTTAGTTCGAAAAGCAATAATTCACATGGAATAGCCATTTACAGTCAAAAAATTAAATATTAAAAAATTACCATTTTTGACCATCTGGAGAAAGTTCGACAGGTCACGGGTCATCGTTTTTCATCAGAAATGTTTTTTATGGACTGTAGAAAAATTGATTCAAAATGTCATTTGGATTCTGCCTCATGTTGAATAACTACTTGTTAAAGCCTCAATGTGACCAAAATTGCCATTTTTACAGACTTTTTTGCCTACTCAGAAGCTTCTATTTCGACCAATTTCAGGCATTAAAGTGACTCTAAAGACACTTATTTTTGTTCCAAAAGTGATAATTCACATGCAATAGTCATTTACAGTCAAAAAATTAAATATTAAAAAATTACCATTTTTGAGGATATGGAGAAAGTTTGACAGGTCACGGGTCATCGTTTTTCATCAGAAAATTTCTTTTATGGACTGTAGAAAAATTGATTCAAAATGTCATTTAGATTGTGCCTCATGTTGAATAACTACTTTTTAAAGCCTCAATGTAACCAAAATTGACATTTTTACAGACTTTTTCTCCTTCTCAGAGGCTTCTATTTCGACCAATTTCAGGCATTAAAGTGACTCTAAACACACTTATTTTTGTTCCAAAAGTGATAATTCACATGCAATAGTCATTTACAGTCAAAAAATTAAATATTAAAAAATTACTATTTTTGACCATATGGAGAAAGTTCGACAGGTCACGGGTCATCATTTTTCATCAGACAATAGATTTTTTGGACTTTAGAAAAATTGATTCAAAATGTCATTTGGATTGTGCCTCATGTTGAATAACTACTTTTTAAAGCCTCAATGTGACCAAAATTGCCATTTTTACAGACTTTTTCTCCTACTCAGAAGCTTCTATTTCGACCAATTTCAGGCATTAAAGTGACTCTAAACACACTTATTTTTGTTCCAAAAGTGATAATTCACATGCAATAGTCATTTACAGTCAAAAAAATAAATATTAAAAAATTACCATTTTTGACCATATTAAGAAAGTTCGACAGGTCACGGGTCATCGTTTTTCATCAGAAATGTTTTTTTATGGACTGTAGAAAAATTGATTCAAAATGTCATTTGGATTCTGCCTCATGTTGAATAACTACTTGTTAAAGCCTCAATGTGACCAAAATTGCCATTTTTACAGACTTTTTTGCCTACTCAGAAGCTTCTATTTCGACCAATTTCAGGCATTAAAGTGACTCTAAACACACTTATTTTTGTTCCAAAAGTGATAATTCACATGCAATAGTCATTTACAGTCAAAAAATTAAATATTAAAAAAATTACTATTTTTGACCATATGGAGAAAGTTCGACAGGTCACAAGTCATCGTTTTTCATCAGAAAATTGATTTTTTGGACTGTAGAAAAATTGATTAAAAATGTCATTTGGATTGTGCCTCATGTTGAATAATCACTTTTTAAAGCCTCAATGTGACCAAAATTGACATTTTTACAGACTTTTTCTACTACTCAGAAGCTTTTATTTTGACCAATTTTAGGCATTAAAATGACTCTAAACACACTTTTTTTAGTTCCAAAAGTGATAATTCACATGCAATAGTCATTTACAGTCAAAAAATTAAATATTAAAAAATTACTATTTTTGACCATATGGAGAAAGTTCGACAGGTCACGGGTCATCATTTTTCATCAGAAAATTGATTTTTTGGACTGTAGAAAAATTGATTCAAAATGTCATTTGGATTGTGCCTCATGTTGAATAACTACTTTTTAAAGCCTCAATGTGACCAAAATTGCCATTTTACAGACTTTTTCTCCTACTCAGAAGCTTCTATTTCGACCAATTTCAGGCATTAAAGTGACTCTAAACACACTTATTTTAGTTCGAAAAGCAATAATTCACATGGAATAGTCATTTACAGTAAAAAAATTAAATATTAAAAAATTACCATTTTTGACCATCTGGAGAAAGTTCGACAGGTCACGGGTCATCGTTTTTCATCAGAAATGTTTTTTTATGGACTGTAGAAAAATTGATTCAAAATGTCATTTGGATTGTGCCTCATGTTCAATAACTACTTGTTAAAGCCTCAATGTGACCAAAATTGCCATTTTTACAGACTTTTTTGCCTACTCAGAAGCTTCTATTTCGACCAATTTCAGGCATTAAAGTGACTCTAAACACACTTATTTTTGTTCCAAAAGTGATACTTCACGTGCAATACTCATTTACAGTCAAAAAATTAAATATTAAAAAATTACCATTTTTGACCATCTGGAGAAAATTCGACAGGTCACGGGTCATCGTTTTTCATCAGAAAATTTATTTTATGGACTGTAGAAAAATTGATTCAAAATGTCATTTGGATTGTGCCTCATGTTGAATAACTACTTTTTAAAGCCTCAATGTAACCAAAATTGACATTTTTACAGACTTTTTCTCCTTCTCAGAGGCTTCTATTTCGACCAATTTCAGGCACTAAAGTGACTCTAAACACACTTATTTGTGTTCCAAAAGTGATAATTCACATGCAATAGTCATTTACAGTCAAAAAATTAAATATTAAAAAATTACTATTTTTGACCATATGGAGAAAGTTCGACAGGTCACGGGTCATCGTTTTTCATCAGAAAATTGATTTTTTGGAACTGTAGAAAAATTGATTCAAAATGTCATTTGGATTGTGCCTCATGTTGAATAATCACTTTTTAAAGCCTCCATGTGACCAAAATTGACATTTTTACAGACTTTTTCTCCTACTCAGAGGCTTCTATTTTGACCAATTTCAGGCATTAAAATGACTCTAAACACACTTATTTTTGTTCCAAAAGTGATAAATCACATGCAATAGTCATTTACAGTCAAAAAATTAAATATGAAAAAATTACTATTTTTGACCATATGGAGAAAGTTGGACAGGTCACGGGTCATCGTTTTTCATCAGAAAATTGATTTTTTGGACTGTAGAAAAATTGATTCAAAATGTCATTTAGATTGTGCCTCATGTTGAATAATCACTTTTTAAAGCCTCAATGTGACCAAAATTGACATTTTTACAGACTTTTTCTCCTACTCAGAAGCTTCTATTTCGACCAATTTCAGGCATTAAAGTGACTCTAAACACACTTATTTTTGTTCCAAAAGTAATAATTCACATGCAATAGTCATTTACAGTCAAAATATTAAATATTAAAAAATTACCATTTTTGACGATCTGGAGAAAATTAGACAATCCAAATGACATTTTGAATCAATTTTTCTACAGTCCATAAAAAAAAAATTCTGATGAAAAACGATGACCCGTGACCTACGGGTCATCGTTTTTCATCAGAATTTTCTTTTTTATGGACTGTAGAAAAATTAATTCAAAATGTCATTTGGATTGTGCCTCATGTTGAATAACTACTTCTTAAAGCCTCAATGTGACCAAAATTGCCAGTTTTACAGACTTTTTCTACTACTCAGAAGCTTCTATTTCAACCAATTTCAGGCATTAAAATGACTCTAAACACACTTATTTTAGTTCCAAAAGTGATAATTCACATGCAGTAGTCATTTACAGTCAAAAAATTAAATATTAAAAAATTGTCATTTTTGACCATCTGGAGAAAGTTCGACAGGTCACGGGTCATCGTTTTTCATCAGAAAATTGATTTTTTGGACTGTAGAAAAATTGATTCAAAATGTCATTTGGATTGTGCCTCATGTTGAATAACTACTTTTTAAAGCCTCAATGTGACCAAAATTGCCATTTTACAGACTTTTTCTCCTACTCAGAAGCTTCTATTTCGACCAATTTCAGGCATTAAAGTGACTCTAAACACACTTATTTTAGTTCGAAAAGCAATAATTCACATGGAATAGTCATTTACAGTCAAAAAATTAAATATGACAAAATTACCATTTTTGACCATCTGGAGAAAGTTCGACAGGTCACGGGTCATCGTTTTTCATCAGAAATGTTTTTTTATGGACTGTAGAAAAATTGATTCAAAATGTCATTTGGATTGTGCCTCATGTTGAATAACTACTTCTTAAAGCCTCAATGTGACCAAAATTGCCAGTTTTACAGACTTTTTCTACTACTCAGAAGCTTCTATTTCAACCAATTTCAGGCATTAAAATGACTCTAAACACACTTATTTTAGTTCCAAAAGTGATAATTCACATGCAGTAGTCATTTACAGTCAAAAAATTAAATATTAAAAAATTACCATTTTTGACCATCTGGAGAAAGTTCGACAGGTCACGGGTCATCGTTTTTCATCAGAAAATTGATTTTTTGGACTGTAGAAAAATTGATTCAAAATGTCATTTGGATTGTGCCTCATGTTGAATAACTACTTTTTAAAGCCTCAATGTGACCAAAATTGCCATTTTACAGACTTTTTCTCCTACTCAGAAGCTTCTATTTCGACCAATTTCAGGCATTAAAGTGACTCTAAACACACTTATTTTAGTTCGAAAAGCAATAATTCACATGGAATAGCCATTTACAGTCAAAAAATTAAATATTAAAAAATTACCATTTTTGACCATCTGGAGAAAGTTTGACAGGTCACGGGTCATCGTTTTTCATCAGAAAATTTCTTTTATGGACTGTAGAAAAATTGATTCAAAATGTCATTTAGATTGTGCCTCATGTTGAATAACTACTTTTTAAAGCCTCAATGTAACCAAAATTGACATTTTTACAGACTTTTTCTCCTTCTCAGAGGCTTCTATTTCGACCAATTTCAGGCATTAAAGTGACTCTAAACACACTTATTTTTGTTCCAAAAGTGATAATTCACATGCAATAGTCATTTACAGTCAAAAAATTAAATATTAAAAAATTACTATTTTTGACCATATGGAGAAAGTTCGACAGGTCACGGGTCATCATTTTTTATCAGACAATAGATTTTTTGGACTTTAGAAAAATTGATTCAAAATGTCATTTGGATTGTGCCTCATGTTGAATAACTACTTTTTAAAGCCTCAATGTGACCAAAATTGCCATTTTTACAGACTTTTTCTCCTACTCAGAAGCTTCTATTTCGACCAATTTCAGGCATTAAAGTGACTCTAAACACACTTATTTTTGTTCCAAAAGTAATAATTCACATGCAATAGTCATTTACAGTCAAAATATTAAATATTAAAAAATTACCATTTTTGACGATCTGGAGAAAATTAGACAATCCAAATGACATTTTGAATCAATTTTTCTACAGTCCATAAAAAAAAAATTCTGATGAAAAACGATGACCCGTGACCTACGGGTCATCGTTTTTCATCAGAATTTTCTTTTTTATGGACTGTAGAAAAATTAATTCAAAATGTCATTTGGATTGTGCCTCATGTTGAATAACTACTTCTTAAAGCCTCAATGTGACCAAAATTGCCAGTTTTACAGACTTTTTCTACTACTCAGAAGCTTCTATTTCAACCAATTTCAGGCATTAAAATGACTCTAAACACACTTATTTTAGTTCCAAACGTGATAATTCACATGCAGTAGTCATTTACAGTCAAAAAATTAAATATTAAAAAATTATCATTTTTGACCATCTGGAGAAAGTTCGACAGGTCATCGTTTTTCATCAGAAAATTGATTTTTTGGACTGTAGAAAAATTGTTTCAAAATGTCATTTGGATTGTGCCTCATGTTGAATAACTACTTTTTAAAGCCTCAATGTGACCAAAATTGCCATTTTACAGACTTTTTCTCCTACTCAGAAGCTTCTATTTCGACCAATTTCAGGCATTAAAGTGACTCTAAACACACTTATTTTAGTTCGAAAAGCAATAATTCACATGGAATAGTCATTTACAGTCAAAAAATTAAATATGACAAAATTACCATTTTTGACCATCTGGAGAAAGTTCGACAGGTCACGGGTCATCGTTTTTCATCAGAAATGTTTTTTTATGGACTGTAGAAAAATTGATTCAAAATGTCATTTGGATTGTGCCTCATGTTGAATAACTACTTCTTAAAGCCTCAATGTGACCAAAATTGCCAGTTTTACAGACTTTTTCTACTACTCAGAAGCTTCTATTTCAACCAATTTCAGGCATTAAAATGACTCTAAACACACTTATTTTAGTTCCAAAAGTGATAATTCACATGCAGTAGTCATTTACAGTCAAAAAATTAAATATTAAAAAATTACCATTTTTGACCATCTGGAGAAAGTTCGACAGGTCACGGGTCATCGTTT
Source organism: Triturus cristatus (assembly GCF_964204655.1). Classification (NCBI taxonomy): domain Eukaryota; kingdom Metazoa; phylum Chordata; class Amphibia; order Caudata; family Salamandridae; genus Triturus; species Triturus cristatus. The sequence continues at coordinate 1,435,107,934 of NC_140590.1, forward strand.
TTCATCAGAAAATTGATTTTTTGGACTGTAGAAAAATTGATTCAAAATGTCATTTGGATTGTGCCTCATGTTGAATAACTACTTTTTAAAGCCTCAATGTGACCAAAATTGCCATTTTACAGACTTTTTCTCCTACTCAGAAGCTTCTATTTCGACCAATTTCAGTCATTAAAGTGACTCTAAACACACTTATTTTAGTTCGAAAAGCAATAATTCACATGGAATAGCCATTTACAGTCAAAAAATTAAATATTAAAAAATTACCATTTTTGACCATCTGGAGAAAGTTTGACAGGTCACGGGTCATCGTTTTTCATCAGAAAATTTCTTTTATGGACTGTAGAAAAATTGATTCAAAATGTCATTTAGATTGTGCCTCATGTTGAATAACTACTTTTTAAAGCCTCAATGTAACCAAAATTGACATTTTTACAGACTTTTTCTCCTTCTCAGAGGCTTCTATTTCGACCAATTTCAGGCATTAAAGTGACTCTAAACACACTTATTTTTGTTCCAAAAGTGATAATTCACATGCAATAGTCATTTACAGTCAAAAAATTAAATATTAAAAAATTACTATTTTTGACCATATGGAGAAAGTTCGACAGGTCACGGGTCATCATTTTTCATCAGACAATAGATTTTTTGGACTTTAGAAAAATTGATTCAAAATGTCATTTGGATTGTGCCTCATGTTGAATAACTACTTTTTAAAGCCTCAATGTGACCAAAATTGCCATTTTTACAGACTTTTTCTCCTACTCAGAAGCTTCTATTTCGACCAATTTCAGGCATTAAAGTGACTCTAAACACACTTATTTTTGTTCCAAAAGTGATAATTCACGTGCAATAGTCATTTACAGTCAAAAAAATAAATATTAAAAAATTACCATTTTTGACCATATTAAGAAAGTTCGACAGGTCACGGGTCATCGTTTTTCATCTGAAAATTGATTTTTTTTTACTGTGGAAAAATTGATTCAAAATGTAATTTGGATTGTGCCTCATGTTGAATAACTACTTCTTAAAGCCTCAATGTGACCAAAATTGCCAGTTTTACAGACTTTTTCTACTACTCAGAAGCTTCTATTTCAACCAATTTCAGGCATTAAAATGACTCTAAACACACTTATTTTAGTTCCAAAAGTGATAATTCACATGCAGTAGTCATTTACAGTCAAAAAATTAAATATTACAAAATTACCATTTTTGACCATCTGGAGAAAGTTCGACAGGTCACCGGTCATCGTTTTTCATCAGAAAATTGATTTTTTGGACTGTAGAAAAATTGATTCAAAATGTCATTTGGATTGTGCCTCATGTTGAATAACTACTTTTTAAAGCCTCAATGTGACCAAAATTGCCATTTTACAGACTTTTTCTCCTACTCAGAAGCTTCTATTTCGACCAATTTCAGGCATTAAAGTGACTCTAAACACACTTATTTTAGTTCGAAAAGCAATAATTCACATGGAATAGCCATTTACAGTCAAAAAATTAAATATTAAAAAATTACCATTTTTGACCATCTGGAGAAAGTTCGACAGGTCACGGGTCATCGTTTTTCATCAGAAATGTTTTTTTATGGACTGTAGAAAAATTGATTCAAAATGTCATTTGGATTCTGCCTCATGTTGAATAACTACTTGTTAAAGCCTCAATGTGACCAAAATTGCCAGTTTTACAGACTTTTTCTACTACTCAGAAGCTTCTATTTCAACCAATTTCAGGCATTAAAATGACTCTAAACACACTTATTTTAGTTCCAAAAGTGATAATTCACATGCAGTAGTCATTTACAGTCAAAAAATTAAATTTTAAAAAATTACCATTTTTGACCATCTGGAGAAAGTTCGACAGGTCACGGGTCATCGTTTTTCATCAGAAAATTGATTTTTTGGACTGTAGAAAAATTGATTCAAAATGTCATTTGGATTGTGCCTCATGTTGAATAACTACTTTTTAAAGCCTCAATGTGACCAAAATTGCCATTTTACAGACTTTTTCTCCTACTCAGAAGCTTCTATTTCGACCAATTTCAGGCATTAAAGTGATTCTAAACACACTTATTTTAGTTCGAAAAGCAATAATTCACATGGAATAGCCATTTACAGTCAAAAAATTAAATATTAAAAAATTACCATTTTTGACCATCTGGAGAAAGTTCGACAGGTCACGGGTCATCGTTTTTCATCAGAAATGTTTTTTATGGACTGTAGAAAAATTGATTCAAAATGTCATTTGGATTCTGCCTCATGTTGAATAACTACTTGTTAAAGCCTCAATGTGACCAAAATTGCCATTTTTACAGACTTTTTTGCCTACTCAGAAGCTTCTATTTCGACCAATTTCAGGCATTAAAGTGACTCTAAAGACACTTATTTTTGTTCCAAAAGTGATAATTCACATGCAATAGTCATTTACAGTCAAAAAATTAAATATTAAAAAATTACCATTTTTGAGGATATGGAGAAAGTTTGACAGGTCACGGGTCATCGTTTTTCATCAGAAAATTTCTTTTATGGACTGTAGAAAAATTGATTCAAAATGTCATTTAGATTGTGCCTCATGTTGAATAACTACTTTTTAAAGCCTCAATGTAACCAAAATTGACATTTTTACAGACTTTTTCTCCTTCTCAGAGGCTTCTATTTCGACCAATTTCAGGCACTAAAGTGACTCTAAACACACTTATTTTAGTTCGAAAAGCAATAATTCACATGGAATAGCCATTTACAGTCAAAAAATTAAATATTAAAAAATTACCATTTTTGACCATCTGGAGAAAGTTCGACAGGTCACGGGTCATCATTTTTCATCAGAAATGTTTTTTTATGGACTGTAGAAAAATTGATTCAAAATGTCATTTGGATTGTGCCTCATGTTGAATAATCACTTTTTAAAGCCTCAATGTGACCAAAATTGACATTTTTACAGACTTTTTCTCCTACTCAGAAGCTTCTATTTCGACCAATTTCAGGCATTAAAGTGACTCTAAACACACTTTTTTTTGTTCCAAAAGTGATAATTCACATGCAATAGTCATTTACAGTCAAAAAATGAAAAATTAAAAAATTACCATTTTTGACCATCTGGAGAAAATTCGACAGGTCACGGGTCATCATTTTTCATCAGAAAATAGATTTTTTGGACTTTAGAAAAATTGATTCAAAATGTCATTTGGATTGTGCCTCATGTTGAATAACTACTTCTTAAAGCCTCAATGTGACCAAAATTGCCAGTTTTACAGACTTTTTCTACTACTCAGAAGCTTCTATTTCAACCAATTTCAGGCATTAAAATGACTCTAAACACACTTATTTTAGTTCCAAAAGTGATAATTCACATGCAGTAGTCATTTACAGCCAAAAAATTAAATATTAAAAAATTACCATTTTTGACCATCTGGAGAAAGTTCGACAGGTCACGGGTCATCGTTTTTTCATCAGAAAATTGATTTTTTGGACTGTAGAAAAATTGATTCAAAATGTCATTTGGATTGTGCCTCATGTTGAATAACTACTTTTTAAAGCCTCAATGTGACCAAAATTGCCATTTTACAGACTTTTTCTCCTTCTCAGAAGCTTCTATTTCGACCAATTTCAGGCATTAAAGTGACTCTAAACACACTTATTTTAGTTCGAAAAGCAATAATTCACATGGACTAGCCATTTACAGTCAAAAAATTAAATATTAAAAAATTACCATTTTTGACCATCTGGAGAAAGTTCGACAGGTCACGGGTCATCGTTTTTCATCAGAAATGTTTTTTTATGGACTGTAGAAAAATTGATTCAAAATGTCATTTGGATTCTGCCTCATGTTGAATAACTACTGTTAAAGCCTCAATGTGACCAAAATTGCCATTTTTACAGACTTTTTTGCCTACTCAGAAGCTTCTATTTCGACCAATTTCAGGCATTAAAGTGACTCTAAACACACTTATTTTTGTTCCAAAAGTGATAATTCACATGCAATAGTCATTTACAGTCAAAAAATTAAATATTAAAAAAATTACTATTTTTGACCATATGGAGAAAGTTCGACAGGTCACAAGTCATCGTTTTTCATCAGAAAATTGATTTTTTGGACTGTAGAAAAATTGATTAAAAATGTCATTTGGATTGTGCCTCATGTTGAATAATCACTTTTTAAAGCCTCAATGTGACCAAAATTGACATTTTTACAGACTTTTTCTACTACTCAGAAGCTTTTATTTTGACCAATTTTAGGCATTAAAATGACTCTAAACACACTTTTTTTAGTTCCAAAAGTGATAATTCACATGCAATAGTCATTTACAGTCAAAAAATTAAATATTAAAAAATTACTATTTTTGACCATATGGAGAAAGTTCGACAGGTCACGGGTCATCATTTTTCATCAGAAAATTTATTTTTTGGACTGTAGAAAAATTGATTCAAAATGTCATTTGGATTGTGCCTCATGTTGAATAACTACTTTTTAAAGCCTCAATGTGACCAAAATTGCCATTTTACAGACTTTTTCTCCTACTCAGAAGCTTCTATTTCGACCAATTTCAGGCATTAAAGTGACTCTAAACACACTTATTTTAGTTCGAAAAGCAATAATTCACATGGAATAGCCATTTACAGTCAAAAAATTAAATATTAAAAAATTACCATTTTTGACCATCTGGAGAAAGTTCGACAGGTCACGGGTCATCGTTTTTCATCAGAAATGTTTTTTTATGGACTGTAGAAAAATTGATTCAAAATGTCATTTGGATTGTGCCTCATGTTGAATAATCACTTTTTAAAGCCTCAATGTGACCAAAATTGACATTTTTACAGACTTTTTCTCCTACTCAGAAGCTTCTATTTCGACCAATTTCAGGCATTAAAGTGACTCTAAACACACTTTTTTTTGTTCCAAAAGTGATAATTCACATGCAATAGTCATTTACAGTCAAAAAAATAAATATTAAAAAATTACCATTTTTGACCATATTGAGAAAGTTCGACAGGTCACGGGTCATCAATTTTCATCAGAAAATTGATTTTTTGGACTGTAGAAAAATTGATTCAAAATGTCATTTGGATTGTGCCTCATGTTGAATAACTACTTCTTAAAGCCTCAATGTGACCAAAATTGCCAGTTTTACAGACTTTTTCTACTACTCAGAAGCTTCTATTTCAACCAATTTCAGGCATTAAAATGACTCTAAACACACTTATTTTAGTTCCAAAAGTGATAATTCACATGCAGTAGTCATTTACAGTCAAAAAATGAAATATTAAAAAATTACCATTTTTGACCATCTGGAGAAAGTTCGACAGGTCACGGGTCATCGTTTTTCATCAGAAAATTGATTTTTTGGAATGTAGAAAAATTGATTCAAAATGTCATTTGGATTGTGCCTCATGTTGAATAACTACTTTTTAAAGCCTCAATGTGACCAAAATTGCCATTTTACAGACTTTTTCTCCTACTCAGAAGCTTCTATTTCGACCAATTTCAGGCATTAAAGTGACTCTAAACACACTTATTTTAGTTCGAAAAGCAATAATTCACATGGAATAGCCATTTACAGTCAAAAAATTAAATATTAAAAAATTACCATTTTTGACCATCTGGAAAAAGTTCGACAGGTCACGGGTCATCGTTTTTCATCAGAAATGTTTTTTTATGGACTGTAGAAAAATTGATTCAAAATGTCATTTGGATTCTGCCTCATGTTGAATAACTACTTGTTAAAGCCTCAATGTGACCAAAATTGCCATTTTACAGACTTTTTCTCCTACTCAGAAGCTTCTATTTCGACCAATTCCAGGCATTAAAGTGACTCTAAACACACTTATTTTTGTTCCAAAAGTGATAATTCACATGCAATAGTCATTTACAGTCAAAAAATTAAATATTAAAAAAATTACTATTTTTGACCATATGGAGAAAGTTCGACAGGTCACAAGTCATCGTTTTTCATCAGAAAATTGATTTTTTGGACTGTAGAAAAATTGATTAAAAATGTCATTTGGATTGTGCCTCATGTTGAATAATCACTTTTTAAAGCCTCAATGTGACCAAAATTGAAATTTTTACAGACTTTTTCTACTACTCAGAAGCTTTTATTTTGACCAATTTTAGGCATTAAAATGACTCTAAACACACTTTTTTTAGTTCCAAAAGTGATAATTCACATGCAATAGTCATTTACAGTCAAAAAATTAAATATTAAAAAATTACTATTTTTGACCATATGGAGAAAGTTCGACAGGTCACGGGTCATCGTTTTTCATCAGAAATGTTTTTTTATGGACTGTAGAAAAATTGATTCAAAATGTCATTTGGATTCTGCCTCATGTTGAATAACTACTTGTTAAAGCCTCAAGTGACCAAAATTGCCATTTTTACAGACTTTTTTGCCTACTCAGAAGCTTCTATTTCGACCAATTTCAGGCATTAAAGTGACTCTAAACACACTTATTTTTGTTCCAAAAGTGATAATTCACATGCAATAGTCATTTACAGTCAAAAAATTAAATATTAAAAAAATTACTATTTTTGACCATATGGAGAAAGTTCGACAGGTCACAAGTCATCGTTTTTCATCAGAAAATTGATTTTTTGGACTGTAGAAAAATTGATTCAAAATGTCATTTAGATTGTGCCTCATGTTGAATAACTACTTTTTAAAGCCTCAATGTAACCAAAATTGACATTTTTACAGACTTTTTCTCCTTCTCAGAGGCTTCTATTTCGACCAATTTCAGGCATTAAAGTGACTCTAAACACACTTATTTTTGTTCCAAAAGTGATAATTTACATGCAATAGTCATTTACAGTCAAAAAATTAAATATTAAAAAATTACTATTTTTGACCATATGGAGAAAGTTCGACATTCAAAATGTCATTTGGATTGTGCCTCATGTTGAATAACTACTTTTTAAAGCCTCAATGTAACCAAAATTGACATTTTTACAGACTTTTTCTCCTTCTCAGAGGCTTCTATTTCGACCAATTTCAGGCATTAAAGTGACTCTAAACACACTTATTTTTGTTCCAAAAGTAATAATTCACATGCAATAGTCATTTACATTCAAAAAATTAAATATTAAAAAATTACCATCAGGAGAAAGTTTGACAGGTCACGGGTCATCGTTTTTCATCAGAAGATTGATTTTTTGGACTGTAGAAAAATTGATTCAAAATGTCATTTGGATTGTGCCTCATGTTGAATAATCACTTTTTAAAGCCTCAATGTGACCAAAATTGACATTTTTACAGACTTTTTCTCCTACTCAGAAGCTTTTATTTTGACCAATTTTAGGCATTAAAATGACTCTAAACACACTTATTTTTGTTCCAAAAGTGATAATTCACATGCACTAGTCATTTACAGTCAAAAAATTAAATATTAAAACATTACTATTTTTGACCATATGGAGAAAGTTCGACAGGTCACGGGTCATCGTTTTTCATCAGAAAATTGATTTTTTGGACTGTAGAAAAATTGATTCAAAATGTCATTTGGATTGTGCCTCATGTTGAATAATCACTTTTTAAAGCCTCCCTGTGACCAAAATTGCCATTTTTACAGACTTTTTCTCCTACTCAGAAGCTTCTATTTCGACCAATTTCAGGCATTAAAGTGACTCTAAACACACTTATTTTTGTTCCAAAAGTGATAATTCACATGCAATAGTCATTTACAGTCAAAAAAATAAATATTAAAAAATTACCATTTTTGACCATATTGAGAAAGTTTGACAGGTCACGGGTCATCGTTTTTCATCAGAAAATTTATTTTATGGACTGTAGAAAAATTGATTCAAAATGTCATTTAGATTGTGCCTCATGTTGAATAACTACTTTTTAAAGCCTCAATGTGACCAAAATTGCCATTTTTACAGACTTTTTCTCCTACTCAGAAGCTTCTATTTCGACCAATTTCAGGCATTAAAGTGACTCTAAACACACTTATTTTTGTTCCAAAAGTAATAATTCACATGCAATAGTCATTTACAGTCAAAATATTAAATATTAAAAAATTACCATTTTTGACCATCTGGAGAAAATTAGACAATCCAAATGACATTTTGAATCAATTTTTCTACAGTCCATAAAAAAAAATTCTGATGAAAAACGATGACCCGTGACCTACGGGTCATCGTTTTTCATCAGAATTTTTTTTTTATGGACTGTAGAAAAATTGATTCAAAATGTCATTTGGATTGTGCCTCATGTTGAATAACTACATTTTAAAGCCTCAATGTGAACAAAATTGCCATTTTACAGACTTTTTCTCCTACTCAGAAGCTTCTATTTCGACCAATTTCAGGCATTAAAGTGACTCTAAACACACTTATTTTAGTTCGAAAAGCAATAATTCACATGGAATAGTCATTTACAGTCAAAAAATTAAATATGACAAAATTACCATTTTTGACCATCTGGAGAAAGTTCGACAGGTCACGGGTCATCGTTTTTCATCAGAAAATTGATTTTTTGGACTGTAGAAAAATTGATTCAAAATGTCATTTGGATTGTGCCTCATGTTGAATAACTACTTCATAAAGCCTCAATGTGACCAAAATTGCCAGTTTTACAGACTTTTTCTCCTACTCAGAAGCTTCTATTTCGACCAATTTCAGGCATTAAAGTGACTCTAAACACACTTATTTTAGTTCGAAAAGCAATAATTCACATGGAATAGCCATTTACAGTCAAAATATTAAATATTAAAAAATTACCATTTTTGACGATCTGGAGAAAATTAGACAATCCAAATGACATTTTGAATCAATTTTTCTACAGTCCATAAAAAAAAAATTCTGATGAAAAACGATGACCCGTGACCTACGGGTCATCGTTTTTCATCAGAATTTTCTTTTTTATGGACTGTAGAAAAATTAATTCAAAATGTCATTTGGATTGTGCCTCATGTTGAATAACTACTTCTTAAAGCCTCAATGTGACCAAAATTGCCAGTTTTACAGACTTTTTCTACTACTCAGAAGCTTCTATTTCAACCAATTTCAGGCATTAAAATGACTCTAAACACACTTATTTTAGTTCCAAAAGTGATAATTCACATGCAGTAGTCATTTACAGTCAAAAAATTAAATATTAAAAAATTATCATTTTTGACCATCTGGAGAAAGTTCGACAGGTCACGGGTCATCGTTTTTCATCAGAAAATTGATTTTTTGGACTGTAGAAAAATTGATTCAAAATGTCATTTGGATTGTGCCTCATGTTGAATAACTACTTTTTAAAGCCTCAATGTGACCAAAATTGCCATTTTACAGACTTTTTCTCCTACTCAGAAGCTTCTATTTCGACCAATTTCAGGCATTAAAGTGACTCTAAACACACTTATTTTAGTTCGAAAAGCAATAATTCACATGGAATAGTCATTTACAGTCAAAAAATTAAATATGACAAAATTACCATTTTTGACCATCTGGAGAAAGTTCGACAGGTCACGGGTCATCGTTTTTCATCAGAAAATTGATTTTTTGGACTGTAGAAAAATTGATTCAAAATGTCATTTGGATTGTGCCTCATGTTGAATAACTACTTCATAAAGCCTCAATGTGACCAAAATTGCCAGTTTTACAGACTTTTTCTCCTACTCAGAAGCTTCTATTTCGACCAATTTCAGGCATTAAAGTGACTCTAAACACACTTATTTTAGTTCGAAAAGCAATAATTCACATGGAATAGCCATTTACAGTCAAAATATTAAATATTAAAAAATTACCATTTTTGACGATCTGGAGAAAATTAGACAATCCAAATGACATTTTGAATCAATTTTTCTACAGTCCATAAAAAAAAAATTCTGATGAAAAACGATGACCCGTGACCTACGGGTCATCGTTTTTCATCAGAATTTTCTTTTTTATGGACTGTAGAAAAATTAATTCAAAATGTCATTTGGATTGTGCCTCATGTTGAATAACTACTTCTTAAAGCCTCAATGTGACCAAAATTGCCAGTTTTACAGACTTTTTCTACTACTCAGAAGCTTCTATTTCAACCAATTTCAGGCATTAAAATGACTCTAAACACACTTATTTTAGTTCCAAAAGTGATAATTCACATGCAGTAGTCATTTACAGTCAAAAAATTAAATATTAAAAAATTATCATTTTTGACCATCTGGAGAAAGTTCGACAGGTCACGGGTCATCGTTTTTCATCAGAAAATTGATTTTTTGGACTGTAGAAAAATTGATTCAAAATGTCATTTGGATTGTGCCTCATGTTGAATAACTACTTTTAAAAGCCTCAATGTGACCAAAATTGCCATTTTACAGACTTTTTCTCCTACTCAGAAGCTTCTATTTCGACCAATTTCAGGCATTAAAGTGACTCTAAACACACTTATTTTAGTTCGAAAAGCAATAATTCACATGGAATAGTCATTTACAGTCAAAAAATTAAATATGACAAAATTACCATTTTTGACCATCTGGAGAAAGTTCGACAGGTCACGGGTCATCGTTTTTCATCAGAAATGTTTTTTTATGGACTGTAGAAAAATTGATTCAAAATGTCATTTGGATTGTGCCTCATGTTGAATAACTACTTCTTAAAGCCTCAATGTGACCAAAATTGCCAGTTTTACAGACTTTTTCTACTACTCAGAAGCTTCTATTTCAACCAATTTCAGGCATTAAAATGACTCTAAACACACTTATTTTAGTTCCAAAAGTGATAATTCACATGCAGTAGTCATTTACAGTCAAAAAATTAAATATTAAAAAATTACCATTTTTGACCATCTGGAGAAAGTTCGACAGGTCACGGGTCATCGTTTTTCATCAGAAAATTGATTTTTTGGACTGTAGAAAAATTGATTCAAAATGTCATTTGGATTGTGCCTCATGTTGAATAACTACTTTTTAAAGCCTCAATGTGACCAAAATTGCCATTTTACAGACTTTTTCTCCTACTCAGAAGCTTCTATTTCGACCAATTTCAGGCATTAAAGTGACTCTAAACACACTTATTTTAGTTCGAAAAGCAATAATTCACATGGAATAGCCATTTACAGTCAAAAAATTAAATATTAAAAAATTACCATTTTTGACCATCTGGAGAAAGTTTGACAGGTCACGGGTCATCGTTTTTCATCAGAAAATTTCTTTTATGGACTGTAGAAAAATTGATTCAAAATGTCATTTGGATTGTGCCTCATGTTGAATAACTACTTTTTAAAGCCTCAATGTGACCAAAATTGCCATTTTTACAGACTTTTTCTCCTACTCAGAAGCTTCTATTTCGACCAATTTCAGGCATTAAAGTGACTCTAAACACACTTATTTTTGTTCCAAAAGTGATAATTCACGTGCAATAGTCATTTACAGTCAAAAAAATAAATATTAAAAAATTACCATTTTTGACCATATTAAGAAAGTTCGACAGGTCACGGGTCATCGTTTTTCATCTGAAAATTGATTTTTTTTTACTGTGGAAAAATTGATTCAAAATGTAATTTGGATTGTGCCTCATGTTGAATAACTACTTCTTAAAGCCTCAATGTGACCAAAATTGCCAGTTTTACAGACTTTTTCTACTACTCAGAAGCTTCTATTTCAACCAATTTCAGGCATTAAAATGACTCTAAACACACTTATTTTAGTTCCAAAAGTGATAATTCACATGCAGTAGTCATTTACAGTCAAAAAATTAAATATTAAAAAATTACCATTTTTGACCATCTGGAGAAAGTTCGACAGGTCACCGGTCATCGTTTTTCATCAGAAAATTGATTTTTTGGACTGTAGAAAAATTGATTCAAAATGTCATTTGGATTGTGCCTCATGTTGAATAACTACTTTTTAAAGCCTCAATGTGACCAAAATTGCCATTTTACAGACTTTTTCTCCTACTCAGAAGCTTCTATTTCGACCAATTTCAGGCATTAAAGTGACTCTAAACACACTTATTTTAGTTCGAAAAGCAATAATTCACATGGAATAGCCATTTACAGTCAAAAAATTAAATATTAAAAAATTACCATTTTTGACCATCTGGAGAAAGTTCGACAGGTCACGGGTCATCGTTTTTCATCAGAAATGTTTTTTTATGGACTGTAGAAAAATTGATTCAAAATGTCATTTGGATTCTGCCTCATGTTGAATAACTACTTGTTAAAGCCTCAATGTGACCAAAATTGCCAGTTTTACAGACTTTTTCTACTACTCAGAAGCTTCTATTTCAACCAATTTCAGGCATTAAAATGACTCTAAACACACTTATTTTAGTTCCAAAAGTGATAATTCACATGCAGTAGTCATTTACAGTCAAAAAATTAAATTTTAAAAAATTACCATTTTTGACCATCTGGAGAAAGTTCGACAGGTCACGGGTCATCGTTTTTCATCAGAAAATTGATTTTTTGGACTGTAGAAAAATTGATTCAAAATGTCATTTGGATTGTGCCTCATGTTGAATAACTACTTTTTAAAGCCTCAATGTGACCAAAATTGCCATTTTACAGACTTTTTCTCCTACTCAGAAGCTTCTATTTCGACCAATTTCAGGCATTAAAGTGACTCTAAACACACTTATTTTAGTTCGAAAAGCAATAATTCACATGGAATAGCCATTTACAGTCAAAAAATTAAATATTAAAAAATTACCATTTTTGACCATCTGGAGAAAGTTCGACAGGTCACGGGTCATCGTTTTTCATCAGAAATGTTTTTTATGGACTGTAGAAAAATTGATTCAAAATGTCATTTGGATTCTGCCTCATGTTGAATAACTACTTGTTAAAGCCTCAATGTGACCAAAATTGCCATTTTTACAGACTTTTTTGCCTACTCAGAAGCTTCTATTTCGACCAATTTCAGGCATTAAAGTGACTCTAAAGACACTTATTTTTGTTCCAAAAGTGATAATTCACATGCAATAGTCATTTACAGTCAAAAAATTAAATATTAAAAAATTACCATTTTTGAGGATATGGAGAAAGTTTGACAGGTCACGGGTCATCGTTTTTCATCAGAAAATTTCTTTTATGGACTGTAGAAAAATTGATTCAAAATGTCATTTAGATTGTGCCTCATGTTGAATAACTACTTTTTAAAGCCTCAATGTAACCAAAATTGACATTTTTACAGACTTTTTCTCCTTCTCAGAGGCTTCTATTTCGACCAATTTCAGGCACTAAAGTGACTCTAAACACACTTATTTTAGTTCGAAAAGCAATAATTCACATGGAATAGCCATTTACAGTCAAAAAATTAAATATTAAAAAATTACCATTTTTGACCATCTGGAGAAAGTTCGACAGGTCACGGGTCATCATTTTTCATCAGAAATGTTTTTTTATGGACTGTAGAAAAATTGATTCAAAATGTCATTTGGATTGTGCCTCATGTTGAATAATCACTTTTTAAAGCCTCAATGTGACCAAAATTGACATTTTTACAGACTTTTTCTCCTACTCAGAAGCTTCTATTTCGACCAATTTCAGGCATTAAAGTGACTCTAAACACACTTTTTTTTGTTCCAAAAGTGATAATTCACATGCAATAGTCATTTACAGTCAAAAAAATAAATATTAAAAAATTACCATTTTTGACCATATTGGAAAAGTTCGACAGGTCACGGGTCATCAATTTTCATCAGAAAATTGATTTTTTGGACTGTAGAAAAATTGATTCAAAATGTAATTTGGATTGTGCCTCATGTTGAATAACTACTTCTTAAAGCCTCAATGTGACCAAAATTGCCAGTTTTACAGACTTTTTCTACTACTCAGAAGCTTCTATTTCAACCAATTTCAGGCATTAAAATGACTCTAAACACACTTATTTTAGTTCCAAAAGTGATAATTCACATGCAGTAGTCATTTACAGTCAAAAAATTAAATATTAAAAAATTACCATTTTTGACCATCTGGAGAAAGTTCGACAGGTCACGGGTCATCGTTTTTCATCAGAAAATTGATTTTTTGGACTGTAGAAAAATTGATTCAAAATGTCATTTGGATTGTGCCTCATGTTGAATAACTACTTTTTAAAGCCTCAATGTGACCAAAATTGCCATTTTACAGACTTTTTCTCCTACTCAGAAGCTTCTATTTCGACCAATTTCAGGCATTAAAGTGACTCTAAACACACTTATTTTAGTTCGAAAAGCAATAATTCACATGGAATAGTCATTTACAGTCAAAAAATTAAATATGACAAAATTACCATTTTTGACCATCTGGAGAAAGTTCGACAGGTCACGGGTCATCGTTTTTCATCAGAAATGTTTTTTTATGGACTGTAGAAAAATTGATTCAAAATGTCATTTGGATTGTGCCTCATGTTGAATAACTACTTCTTAAAGCCTCAATGTGACCAAAATTGCCAGTTTTACAGACTTTTTCTACTACTCAGAAGCTTCTATTTCAACCAATTTCAGGCATTAAAATGACTCTAAACACACTTATTTTAGTTCCAAAAGTGATAATTCACATGCAGTAGTCATTTACAGTCAAAAAATTAAATATTAAAAAATTACCATTTTTGACCATCTGGAGAAAGTTCGACAGGTCACGGGTCATCGTTTTTCATCAGAAAATTGATTTTTTGGACTGTAGAAAAATTGATTCAAAATGTCATTTGGATTGTGCCTCATGTTGAATAACTACTTTTTAAAGCCTCAATGTGACCAAAATTGCCATTTTACAGACTTTTTCTCCTACTCAGAAGCTTCTATTTCGACCAATTTCAGGCATTAAAGTGACTCTAAACACACTTATTTTAGTTCGAAAAGCAATAATTCACATGGAATAGCCATTTACAGTCAAAAAATTAAATATTAAAAAATTACCATTTTTGACCATCTGGAGAAAGTTTGACAGGTCACGGGTCATCGTTTTTCATCAGAAAATTTCTTTTATGGACTGTAGAAAAATTGATTCAAAATGTCATTTGGATTGTGCCTCATGTTGAATAACTACTTTTTAAAGCCTCAATGTGACCAAAATTGCCATTTTTACAGACTTTTTCTCCTACTCAGAAGCTTCTATTTCGACCAATTTCAGGCATTAAAGTGACTCTAAACACACTTATTTTTGTTCCAAAAGTGATAATTCACGTGCAATAGTCATTTACAGTCAAAAAAATAAATATTAAAAAATTACCATTTTTGACCATATTAAGAAAGTTCGACAGGTCACGGGTCATCGTTTTTCATCTGAAAATTGATTTTTTTTTACTGTGGAAAAATTGATTCAAAATGTAATTTGGATTGTGCCTCATGTTGAATAACTACTTCTTAAAGCCTCAATGTGACCAAAATTGCCAGTTTTACAGACTTTTTCTACTACTCAGAAGCTTCTATTTCAACCAATTTCAGGCATTAAAATGACTCTAAACACACTTATTTTAGTTCCAAAAGTGATAATTCACATGCAGTAGTCATTTACAGTCAAAAAATTAAATATTAAAAAATTACCATTTTTGACCATCTGGAGAAAGTTCGACAGGTCACCGGTCATCGTTTTTCATCAGAAAATTGATTTTTTGGACTGTAGAAAAATTGATTCAAAATGTCATTTGGATTGTGCCTCATGTTGAATAACTACTTTTTAAAGCCTCAATGTGACCAAAATTGCCATTTTACAGACTTTTTCTCCTACTCAGAAGCTTCTATTTCGACCAATTTCAGGCATTAAAGTGACTCTAAACACACTTATTTTAGTTCGAAAAGCAATAATTCACATGGAATAGCCATTTACAGTCAAAAAATTAAATATTAAAAAATTACCATTTTTGACCATCTGGAGAAAGTTCGACAGGTCACGGGTCATCGTTTTTCATCAGAAATGTTTTTTTATGGACTGTAGAAAAATTGATTCAAAATGTCATTTGGATTCTGCCTCATGTTGAATAACTACTTGTTAAAGCCTCAATGTGACCAAAATTGCCAGTTTTACAGACTTTTTCTACTACTCAGAAGCTTCTATTTCAACCAATTTCAGGCATTAAAATGACTCTAAACACACTTATTTTAGTTCCAAAAGTGATAATTCACATGCAGTAGTCATTTACAGTCAAAAAATTAAATTTTAAAAAATTACCATTTTTGACCATCTGGAGAAAGTTCGACAGGTCACGGGTCATCGTTTTTCATCAGAAAATTGATTTTTTGGACTGTAGAAAAATTGATTCAAAATGTCATTTGGATTGTGCCTCATGTTGAATAACTACTTTTTAAAGCCTCAATGTGACCAAAATTGCCATTTTACAGACTTTTTCTCCTACTCAGAAGCTTCTATTTCGACCAATTTCAGGCATTAAAGTGACTCTAAACACACTTATTTTAGTTCGAAAAGCAATAATTCACATGGAATAGCCATTTACAGTCAAAAAATTAAATATTAAAAAATTACCATTTTTGACCATCTGGAGAAAGTTCGACAGGTCACGGGTCATCGTTTTTCATCAGAAATGTTTTTTATGGACTGTAGAAAAATTGATTCAAAATGTCATTTGGATTCTGCCTCATGTTGAATAACTACTTGTTAAAGCCTCAATGTGACCAAAATTGCCATTTTTACAGACTTTTTTGCCTACTCAGAAGCTTCTATTTCGACCAATTTCAGGCATTAAAGTGACTCTAAAGACACTTATTTTTGTTCCAAAAGTGATAATTCACATGCAATAGTCATTTACAGTCAAAAAATTAAATATTAAAAAATTACCATTTTTGAGGATATGGAGAAAGTTTGACAGGTCACGGGTCATCGTTTTTCATCAGAAAATTTCTTTTATGGACTGTAGAAAAATTGATTCAAAATGTCATTTAGATTGTGCCTCATGTTGAATAACTACTTTTTAAAGCCTCAATGTAACCAAAATTGACATTTTTACAGACTTTTTCTCCTTCTCAGAGGCTTCTATTTCGACCAATTTCAGGCACTAAAGTGACTCTAAACACACTTATTTTAGTTCGAAAAGCAATAATTCACATGGAATAGCCATTTACAGTCAAAAAATTAAATATTAAAAAATTACCATTTTTGACCATCTGGAGAAAGTTCGACAGGTCACGGGTCATCATTTTTCATCAGAAATGTTTTTTTATGGACTGTAGAAAAATTGATTCAAAATGTCATTTGGATTGTGCCTCATGTTGAATAATCACTTTTTAAAGCCTCAATGTGACCAAAATTGACATTTTTACAGACTTTTTCTCCTACTCAGAAGCTTCTATTTCGACCAATTTCAGGCATTAAAGTGACTCTAAACACACTTTTTTTTGTTCCAAAAGTGATAATTCACATGCAATAGTCATTTACAGTCAAAAAAATAAATATTAAAAAATTACCATTTTTGACCATATTGGAAAAGTTCGACAGGTCACGGGTCATCAATTTTCATCAGAAAATTGATTTTTTGGACTGTAGAAAAATTGATTCAAAATGTAATTTGGATTGTGCCTCATGTTGAATAACTACTTCTTAAAGCCTCAATGTGACCAAAATTGCCAGTTTTACAGACTTTTTCTACTACTCAGAAGCTTCTATTTCAACCAATTTCAGGCATTAAAATGACTCTAAACACACTTATTTTAGTTCCAAAAGTGATAATTCACATGCAGTAGTCATTTACAGTCAAAAAATTAAATATTAAAAAATTACCATTTTTGACCATCTGGAGAAAGTTCGACAGGTCACGGGTCATCGTTTTTCATCAGAAAATTGATTTTTTGGACTGTAGAAAAATTGATTCAAAATGTCATTTGGATTGTGCCTCATGTTGAATAACTACTTTTTAAAGCCTCAATGTGACCAAAATTGCCATTTTACAGACTTTTTCTCCTACTCAGAAGCTTCTATTTCGACCAATTTCAGGCATTAAAGTGACTCTAAACACACTTATTTTAGTTCGAAAAGCAATAATTCACATGGAATAGTCATTTACAGTCAAAAAATTAAATATGACAAAATTACCATTTTTGACCATCTGGAGAAAGTTCGACAGGTCACGGGTCATCGTTTTTCATCAGAAATGTTTTTTTCTGGACTGTAGAAAAATTGATTCAAAATGTCATTTGGATTGTGCCTCATGTTGAATAACTACTTCTTAAAGCCTCAATGTGACCAAAATTGCCAGTTTTACAGACTTTTTCTACTACTCAGAAGCTTCTATTTCAACCAATTTCAGGCATTAAAATGACTCTAAACACACTTATTTTAGTTCCAAAAGTGATAATTCACATGCAGTAGTCATTTACAGCCAAAAAATTAAATATTAAAAAATTACCATTTTTGACCATCTGGAGAAAGTTCGACAGGTCACGGGTCATCGTTTTTTCATCAGAAAATTGATTTTTTGGACTGTAGAAAAATTGATTCAAAATGTCATTTGGATTGTGCCTCATGTTGAATAACTACTTTTTAAAGCCTCAATGTGACCAAAATTGCCATTTTACAGACTTTTTCTCCTACTCAGAAGCTTCTATTTCGACCAATTTCAGGCATTAAAGTGACTCTAAACACACTTATTTTAGTTCGAAAAGCAATAATTCACATGGACTAGCCATTTACAGTCAAAAAATTAAATATTAAAAAATTACCATTTTTGACCATCTGGAGAAAGTTCGACAGGTCACGGGTCATCGTTTTTCATCAGAAATGTTTTTTTATGGACTGTAGAAAAATTGATTCAAAATGTCATTTGGATTCTGCCTCATGTTGAATAACTACTGTTAAAGCCTCAATGTGACCAAAATTGCCATTTTTACAGACTTTTTTGCCTACTCAGAAGCTTCTATTTCGACCAATTTCAGGCATTAAAGTGACTCTAAACACACTTATTTTTGTTCCAAAAGTGATAATTCACATGCAATAGTCATTTACAGTCAAAAAATTAAATATTAAAAAAATTACTATTTTTGACCATATGGAGAAAGTTCGACAGGTCACAAGTCATCGTTTTTCATCAGAAAATTGATTTTTTGGACTGTAGAAAAATTGATTAAAGATGTCATTTGGATTGTGCCTCATGTTGAATAATCACTTTTTAAAGCCTCAATGTGACCAAAATTGACATTTTTACAGACTTTTTCTACTACTCAGAAGCTTTTATTTTGACCAATTTTAGGCATTAAAATGACTCTAAACACACTTTTTTTAGTTCCAAAAGTGATAATTCACATGCAATAGTTATTTACAGTCAAAAAATTAAATATTAAAAAATTACTATTTTTGACCATATGGAGAAAGTTCGACAGGTCACGGGTCATCATTTTTCATCAGAAAATTGATTTTTTGGACTGTAGAAAAATTGATTCAAAATGTCATTTGGATTGTGCCTCATGTTGAATAACTACTTTTTAAAGCCTCAATGTGACCAAAATTGCCATTTTACAGACTTTTTCTCCTACTCAGAAGCTTCTATTTCGACCAATTTCAGGCATTAAAGTGACTCTAAACACACTTATTTTAGTTCGAAAAGCAATAATTCACATGGAATAGCCATTTACAGTCAAAAAATTAAATATTAAAAAATTACCATTTTTGACCATCTGGAGAAAGTTCGACAGGTCACGGGTCATCGTTTTTCATCAGAAATGTTTTTTTATGGACTGTAGAAAAATTGATTCAAAATGTCATTTGGATTGTGCCTCATGTTGAATAATCACTTTTTAAAGCCTCAATGTGACCAAAATTGACATTTTTACAGACTTTTTCTCCTACTCAGAAGCTTCTATTTCGACCAATTTCAGGCATTAAAGTGACTCTAAACACACTTTTTTTTGTTCCAAAAGTGATAATTCACATGCAATAGTCATTTACAGTCAAAAAAATAAATATTAAAAAATTACCATTTTTGACCATATTGAGAAAGTTCGACAGGTCACGGGTCATCAATTTTCATCAGAAAATTGATTTTTTGGACTGTAGAAAAATTGATTCAAAATGTCATTTGGATTGTGCCTCATGTTGAATAACTACTTCTTAAAGCCTCAATGTGACCAAAATTGCCAGTTTTACAGACTTTTTCTACTACTCAGAAGCTTCTATTTCAACCAATTTCAGGCATTAAAATGACTCTAAACACACTTATTTTAGTTCCAAAAGTGATAATTCACATGCAGTAGTCATTTACAGTCAAAAAATGAAATATTAAAAAATTACCATTTTTGACCATCTGGAGAAAGTTCGACAGGTCACGGGTCATCGTTTTTCATCAGAAAATTGATTTTTTGGAATGTAGAAAAATTGATTCAAAATGTCATTTGGATTGTGCCTCATGTTGAATAACTACTTTTTAAAGCCTCAATGTGACCAAAATTGCCATTTTACAGACTTTTTCTCCTACTCAGAAGCTTCTATTTCGACCAATTTCAGGCATTAAAGTGACTCTAAACACACTTATTTTAGTTCGAAAAGCAATAATTCACATGGAATAGCCATTTACAGTCAAAAAATTAAATATTAAAAAATTACCATTTTTGACCATCTGGAGAAAGTTCGACAGGTCACGGGTCATCGTTTTTCATCAGAAATGTTTTTTTATGGACTGTAGAAAAATTGATTCAAAATGTCATTTGGATTCTGCCTCATGTTGAATAACTACTTGTTAAAGCCTCAATGTGACCAAAATTGCCATTTTACAGACTTTTTCTCCTACTCAGAAGCTTCTATTTCGACCAATTCCAGGCATTAAAGTGACTCTAAACACACTTATTTTTGTTCCAAAAGTGATAATTCACATGCAATAGTCATTTACAGTCAAAAAATTAAATATTAAAAAAATTACTATTTTTGACCATATGGAGAAAGTTCGACAGGTCACAAGTCATCGTTTTTCATCAGAAAATTGATTTTTTGGACTGTAGAAAAATTGATTAAAAATGTCATTTGGATTGTGCCTCATGTTGAATAATCACTTTTTAAAGCCTCAATGTGACCAAAATTGAAATTTTTACAGACTTTTTCTACTACTCAGAAGCTTTTATTTTGACCAATTTTAGGCATTAAAATGACTCTAAACACACTTTTTTTAGTTCCAAAAGTGATAATTCACATGCAATAGTCATTTACAGTCAAAAAATTAAATATTAAAAAATTACTATTTTTGACCATATGGAGAAAGTTCGACAGGTCACGGGTCATCATTTTTCATCAGAAAATTGATTTTTTGGACTGTAGAAAAATTGATTCAAAATGTCATTTGGATTGTGCCTCATGTTGAATAACTACTTTTTAAAGCCTCAATGTGACCAAAATTGCCATTTTACAGACTTTTTCTCCTACTCAGAAGCTTCTATTTCGACCAATTTCAGGCATTAAAGTGACTCTAAACACACTTATTTTAGTTCGAAAAGCAATAATTCACATGGAATAGCCATTTACAGTCAAAAAATTAAATATTAAAAAATTACCATTTTTGACCATCTGGAGAAAGTTCGACAGGTCACGGGTCATCGTTTTTCATCAGAAATGTTTTTTTATGGACTGTAGAAAAATTGATTCAAAATGTCATTTGGATTCTGCCTCATGTTGAATAACTACTTGTTAAAGCCTCAAGTGACCAAAATTGCCATTTTTACAGACTTTTTTGCCTACTCAGAAGCTTCTATTTCGACCAATTTCAGGCATTAAAGTGACTCTAAACACACTTATTTTTGTTCCAAAAGTGATAATTCACATGCAATAGTCATTTACAGTCAAAAAATTAAATATTAAAAAAATTACTATTTTTGACCATATGGAGAAAGTTCGACAGGTCACAAGTCATCGTTTTTCATCAGAAAATTGATTTTTTGGACTGTAGAAAAATTGATTCAAAATGTCATTTAGATTGTGCCTCATGTTGAATAACTACTTTTTAAAGCCTCAATGTAACCAAAATTGACATTTTTACAGACTTTTTCTCCTTCTCAGAGGCTTCTATTTCGACCAATTTCAGGCATTAAAGTGACTCTAAACACACTTATTTTTGTTCCAAAAGTGATAATTTACATGCAATAGTCATTTACAGTCAAAAAATTAAATATTAAAAAATTACTATTTTTGACCATATGGAGAAAGTTCGACATTCAAAATGTCATTTGGATTGTGCCTCATGTTGAATAACTACTTTTTAAAGCCTCAATGTAACCAAAATTGACATTTTTACAGACTTTTTCTCCTTCTCAGAGGCTTCTATTTCGACCAATTTCAGGCATTAAAGTGACTCTAAACACACTTATTTTTGTTCCAAAAGTAATAATTCACATGCAATAGTCATTTACATTCAAAAAATTAAATATTAAAAAATTACCATCAGGAGAAAGTTTGACAGGTCACGGGTCATCGTTTTTCATCAGAAGATTGATTTTTTGGACTGTAGAAAAATTGATTCAAAATGTCATTTGGATTGTGCCTCATGTTGAATAATCACTTTTTAAAGCCTCAATGTGACCAAAATTGACATTTTTACAGACTTTTTCTCCTACTCAGAAGCTTTTATTTTGACCAATTTTAGGCATTAAAATGACTCTAAACACACTTATTTTTGTTCCAAAAGTGATAATTCACATGCACTAGTCATTTACAGTCAAAAAATTAAATATTAAAACATTACTATTTTTGACCATATGGAGAAAGTTCGACAGGTCACGGGTCATCGTTTTTCATCAGAAAATTGATTTTTTGGACTGTAGAAAAATTGATTCAAAATGTCATTTGGATTGTGCCTCATGTTGAATAATCACTTTTTAAAGCCTCCCTGTGACCAAAATTGCCATTTTTACAGACTTTTTCTCCTACTCAGAAGCTTCTATTTCGACCAATTTCAGGCATTAAAGTGACTCTAAACACACTTATTTTTGTTCCAAAAGTGATAATTCACATGCAATAGTCATTTACAGTCAAAAAAATAAATATTAAAAAATTACCATTTTTGACCATATTGAGAAAGTTTGACAGGTCACGGGTCATCGTTTTTCATCAGAAAATTTATTTTATGGACTGTAGAAAAATTGATTCAAAATGTCATTTAGATTGTGCCTCATGTTGAATAACTACTTTTTAAAGCCTCAATGTGACCAAAATTGCCATTTTTACAGACTTTTTCTCCTACTCAGAAGCTTCTATTTCGACCAATTTCAGGCATTAAAGTGACTCTAAACACACTTATTTTTGTTCCAAAAGTAATAATTCACATGCAATAGTCATTTACAGTCAAAATATTAAATATTAAAAAATTACCATTTTTGACCATCTGGAGAAAATTAGACAATCCAAATGACATTTTGAATCAATTTTTCTACAGTCCATAAAAAAAAATTCTGATGAAAAACGATGACCCGTGACCTACGGGTCATCGTTTTTCATCAGAATTTTTTTTTTATGGACTGTAGAAAAATTGATTCAAAATGTCATTTGGATTGTGCCTCATGTTGAATAACTACATTTTAAAGCCTCAATGTGACCAAAATTGCCATTTTACAGACTTTTTCTCCTACTCAGAAGCTTCTATTTCGACCAATTTCAGGCATTAAAGTGACTCTAAACACACTTATTTTAGTTCGAAAAGCAATAATTCACATGGAATAGTCATTTACAGTCAAAAAATTAAATATGACAAAATTACCATTTTTGACCATCTGGAGAAAGTTCGACAGGTCACGGGTCATCGTTTTTCATCAGAAAATTGATTTTTTGGACTGTAGAAAAATTGATTCAAAATGTCATTTGGATTGTGCCTCATGTTGAATAACTACTTCATAAAGCCTCAATGTGACCAAAATTGCCAGTTTTACAGACTTTTTCTCCTACTCAGAAGCTTCTATTTCGACCAATTTCAGGCATTAAAGTGACTCTAAACACACTTATTTTAGTTCGAAAAGCAATAATTCACATGGAATAGCCATTTACAGTCAAAAAATTAAATCTTAAAAAATTACCATTTTTGACCATCTGGAGAAAGTTCGACAGGTCACGGGTCATCGTTTTTCATCAGAAATGTTTTTTTATGGACTGTAGAAAAATTGATTCAAAATGTCATTTGGATTGTGCCTCATGTTGAATAACTACTTGTTAAAGCCTCAATGTGACCAAAATTGCCATTTTTACAGACTTTTTTGCCTACTCAGAAGCTTCTATTTCGACCAATTTCAGGCATTAAAGTGACTCTAAACACACTTATTTGTGTTCCAAAAGTGATAATTCACATGCAATAGTCATTTACAGTCAAAAAATTAAATATTAAAAAATTACTATTTTTGACCATATGGAGAAAGTTCGACAGGTCACGGGTCATCGTTTTTCATCAGAAAATTGATTTTTTGGACTGTAGAAAAATTGATTCAAAATGTCATTTGGATTGTGCCTCATGTTGAATAATCACTTTTTAAAGCCTCAATGTGACCAAAATTGACATTTTTACAGACTTTTTCTCCTACTCAAAAGCTTCTATTTTGACCAATTTCAGGCATTAAAATGACTCTAAACACACTTATTTTTGTTCCAAAAGTGATAATTCACATGCAATAGTCATTTACAGTCAAAAAATTAAATATTAAAAAATTACTATTTTTGACCATCTGGAGAAAGTTCGACAGGTCACGGGTCATCGTTTTTCATCAGAAATGTTTTTTTATGGACTGTAGAAAAATTGATTCAAAATGTCATTTGGATTGTGCCTCATGTTGAATAACTACTTGTTAAAGCCTCAATGTGACCAAAATTGCCATTTTTACAGACTTTTTCTCCTACTCAGAAGATTCTATTTCGACCAATTTCAGGCATTAAAGTGACTCTAAACACACTTATTTTAGTTCCAAAAGTGATAATTCACATGGAATAGTCATTTACAGTCAAAAAATTAAATATTAAAAAATTACTATTTTTGACCATATGGAGAAAGTTCGACAGGTCACGCACGGGTCATCGTTTTTCATCAGAAAATTGATTTTTTTGGACTGTAGAAAAATTGATTCAAAATGTCATTTGGATTGTGCCTCATGTTGAATAATCACTTTTTAAAGCCTCCATGTGACCAAAATTGACATTTTTACAGACTTTTTCTCCTACTCAGAGGCTTCTATTTTGACCAATTTCAGGCATTAAAGTGACTCTAAACACACTTATTTTTGTTCCAAAAGTAATAATTCACATGCAATAGTCATTTACAGTCAAAATATTAAATATTAAAAAATTACCATTTTTGACCATCTGGAGAAAATTAGACAATCCAAATGACATTTTGAATCAATTTTTCTACAGTCCATAAAAAAAAAATTCTGATGAAAAACGATGACCCGTGACCTACGGGTCATCGTTTTTCATCAGAATTTTTTTTTATGGACCGTAGAAAAATTGATTCAAAATGTCATTTGGATTGTGCCTCATGTTGAATAACTACATTTTAAAGCCTCAATGTGACCAAAATTGCCATTTTACAGACTTTTTCTCCTACTCAGAAGCTTCTATTTCGACCAATTTCAGGCATTAAAGTGACTCTAAACACACTTATTTTAGTTCGAAAAGCAAAAATTCACATGGAATAGCCATTTACAGTCAAATAATTAAATATTAAAAAATTACCATTTTTGACCATCTGGAGAAAGTTCGACAGGTCACGGGTCATCGTTTTTCATCAGAAATGTTTTTTTATGGACTGTAGAAAAATTGATTCAAAATGTCATTTGGATTGTGCCTCATGTTGAATAACTACTTGTTAAAGCCTCAATGTGACCAAAATTGCCATTTTTACAGACTTTTTTGCCTACTCAGAAGCTTCTATTTCGACCAATTTCAGGCATTAAAGTGACTCTAAACACACTTATTTTTGTTCCAAAAGTGATAATTCACATGCAATAGTCATTTACAGTCAAAAAATTAAATATTAAAAAATTACCATTTTTGAGGATATGGAGAAAGTTTGACAGGTCACGGGTCATCGTTTTTCATCAGAAAATTTATTTTATGGACTGTAGAAAAATTGATTCAAAATGTCATTTAGATTGTGCCTCATGTTGAATAATTACTTTTTAAAGCCTCAATGTGACCAAAATTGACATTTTTACAGACTTTTTCTCCTACTCAGAGGCTTCTATGTTGACCAATTTCAGGCATTAAAATGACTCTAAACACACTTATTTTTGTTCCAAAAGTGATAATTCGCATGCAATAGTCATTTACAGTCAAAAAATTAAATATTAAAAAATTACTATTTTTGACCATATGGAGAAAGTTCGACAGGTCACGGGTCATCGTTTTTCATCAGAAAATTGATTTTATGGACTGTAGAAAAATTGATTCAAAATGTCATTTAGATTGTGCCTCATGTTTTATAACTACTTGTTAAAGCCTCAATGTGACCAAAATTGCCATTTTTACAGACTTTTTCTCCTACTCAGAAGATTCTATTTCGACCAATTTCAGGCATTAAAGTGACTCTAAACACTTATTTTAGTTCCAAAAGTGATAATTCACATGGAATAGTCATTTACAGTCAAAAAATTAAATATTAAAAAATTACTATTTTTGACCATATGGAGAAAGTTCGACAGGTCACGGGTCATCGTTTTTCATCAGAAAATTGATTTTTTGGACTGTAGAAAAATTGATTCAAAATGTCATTTGGATTGTGCCTCATATTGAATAATCACTTTTTAAAGCCTCCATGTGACCAAAATTGACATTTGTACAGATTTTTTCTCCTACTCAGAGGCTTCTATTTTGACCAATTTCAGGCCTTAAAATGACTCTAAACACACTTATTTTTGTTCCAAAAGTGATAATTCACATGCAATAGTCATTTACAGTCAAAAAATTAAATATGAAAAAATTACTATTTTTGACCATATGGAGAAAGTTCGACAGGTCACGGGTCATCGTTTTTCATCAGAAAATTGATTTTTTGGAACTGTAGAAAAATTGATTCAAAATGTCATTTGGATTGTGCCTCATGTTGAATAATCACTTTTTAAAGCCTCCATGTGACCAAAATTGACATTTTTACAGACTTTTTCTCCTACTCAGAGGCTTCTATTTTGACCAATTTCAGGCATTAAAATGACTCTAAACACACTTATTTTTGTTCCAAAAGTGATAAATCACATGCAATAGTCATTTACAGTCAAAAAATTAAATATGAAAAAATTACTATTTTTGACCATATGGAGAAAGTTCGACAGGTCACGGGTCATCGTTTTTCATCAGAAAATTGATTTTTTGGACTGTAGAAAAATTGATTCAAAATGTCATTTAGATTGTGCCTCATGTTGAATAATCACTTTTTAAAACCTCAATGTGACCAAAATTGACATTTTTACAGACTTTTTCTCCTACTCAGAAGCTTCTATTTCGACCAATTTCAGGCATTAAAGTGACTCTAAACACACTTTTGTTCCAAAAGTAATAATTCACATGCAATAGTCATTTACAGTCAAAATATTAAATATTAAAAAATTACCATTTTTGACGATCTGGAGAAAATTAGACAATCCAAATGACATTTTGAATCAATTTTTCTACAGTCCATAAAAAAAAATTCTGATGAAAAACGATGACCCGTGACCTACGGGTCATCGTTTTTCATCAGAATTTTCTTTTTTATGGACTGTAGAAAAATTAATTCAAAATGTCATTTGGATTGTGCCTCATGTTGAATAACTACTTCTTAAAGCCTCAATGTGACCAAAATTGCCAGTTTTACAGACTTTTTCTACTACTCAGAAGCTTCTATTTCAACCAATTTCAGGCATTAAAATGACTCTAAACACACTTATTTTAGTTCCAAAAGTGATAATTCACATGCAGTAGTCATTTACAGTCAAAAAATTAAATATTAAAAAATTATCATTTTTGACCATCTGGAGAAAGTTCGACAGGTCACGGGTCATCGTTTTTCATCAGAAAATTGATTTTTTTGGACTGTAGAAAAATTGATTCAAAATGTCATTTGGATTGTGCCTCATGTTGAATAACTACTTTTTAAAGCCTCAATGTGACCAAAATTGCCATTTTACAGACTTTTTCTCCTACTCAGAAGCTTCTATTTCGACCAATTTCAGGCATTAAAGTGACTCTAAACACACTTATTTTAGTTCCAAAAGTGATAATTCACATGGAATAGTCATTTACAGTCAAAAAATTAAATATTAAAAAATTACTATTTTTGACCATATGGAGAAAGTTCGACAGGTCACGCACGGGTCATCGTTTTTCATCAGAAAATTGATTTTTTTGGACTGTAGAAAAATTGATTCAAAATGTCATTTGGATTGTGCCTCATGTTGAATAATCACTTTTTAAAGCCTCCATGTGACCAAAATTGACATTTTTACAGACTTTTTCTCCTACTCAGAGGCTTCTATTTTGACCAATTTCAGGCATTAAAGTGACTCTAAACACACTTATTTTTGTTCCAAAAGTAATAATTCACATGCAATAGTCATTTACAGTCAAAATATTAAATATTAAAAAATTACCATTTTTGACCATCTGGAGAAAATTAGACAATCCAAATGACATTTTGAATCAATTTTTCTACAGTCCATAAAAAAAAATTCTGATGAAAAACGATGACCCGTGACCTACGGGTCATCGTTTTTCATCAGAATTTTTTTTTATGGACCGTAGAAAAATTGATTCAAAATGTCATTTGGATTGTGCCTCATGTTGAATAACTACATTTTAAAGCCTCAATGTGACCAAAATTGCCATTTTACAGACTTTTTCTCCTACTCAGAAGCTTCTATTTCGACCAATTTCAGGCATTAAAGTGACTCTAAACACACTTATTTTAGTTCGAAAAGCAAAAATTCACATGGAATAGCCATTTACAGTCAAATAATTAAATATTAAAAAATTACCATTTTTGACTATCTGGAGAAAGTTCGACAGGTCACGGGTCATCGTTTTTCATCAGAAAATTGATTTTTTGGACTGTAGAAAAATTGATTCAAAATGTCATTTGGATTGTGCCTCATGTTGAATAACTACTTCATAAAGCCTCAATGTGACCAAAATTGCCAGTTTTACAGACTTTTTCTCCTACTCAGAAGCTTCTATTTCGACCAATTTCAGGCATTAAAGTGACTCTAAACACACTTATTTTAGTTCGAAAAGCAATAATTCACATGGAATAGCCATTTACAGTCAAAAAATTAAATCTTAAAAAATTACCATTTTTGACCATCTGGAGAAAGTTCGACAGGTCACGGGTCATCGTTTTTCATCAGAAATGTTTTTTTATGGACTGTAGAAAAATTGATTCAAAATGTCATTTGGATTGTGCCTCATGTTGAATAACTACTTGTTAAAGCCTCAATGTGACCAAAATTGCCATTTTTACAGACTTTTTTGCCTACTCAGAAGCTTCTATTTCGACCAATTTCAGGCATTAAAGTGACTCTAAACACACTTATTTGTGTTCCAAAAGTGATAATTCACATGCAATAGTCATTTACAGTCAAAAAATTAAATATTAAAAAATTACTATTTTTGACCATATGGAGAAAGTTCGACAGGTCACGGGTCATCGTTTTTCATCAGAAAATTGATTTTTTGGACTGTAGAAAAATTGATTCAAAATGTCATTTGGATTGTGCCTCATGTTGAATAATCACTTTTTAAAGCCTCAATGTGACCAAAATTGACATTTTTACAGACTTTTTCTCCTACTCAAAAGCTTCTATTTTGACCAATTTCAGGCATTAAAATGACTCTAAACACACTTATTTTTGTTCCAAAAGTGATAATTCACATGCAATAGTCATTTACAGTCAAAAAATTAAATATTAAAAAATTACTATTTTTGACCATCTGGAGAAAGTTCGACAGGTCACGGGTCATCGTTTTTCATCAGAAATGTTTTTTTATGGACTGTAGAAAAATTGATTCAAAATGTCATTTGGATTGTGCCTCATGTTGAATAACTACTTGTTAAAGCCTCAATGTGACCAAAATTGCCATTTTTACAGACTTTTTCTCCTACTCAGAAGATTCTATTTCGACCAATTTCAGGCATTAAAGTGACTCTAAACACACTTATTTTAGTTCCAAAAGTGATAATTCACATGGAATAGTCATTTACAGTCAAAAAATTAAATATTAAAAAATTACTATTTTTGACCATATGGAGAAAGTTCGACAGGTCACGCACGGGTCATCGTTTTTCATCAGAAAATTGATTTTTTTGGACTGTAGAAAAATTGATTCAAAATGTCATTTGGATTGTGCCTCATGTTGAATAATCACTTTTTAAAGCCTCCATGTGACCAAAATTGACATTTTTACAGACTTTTTCTCCTACTCAGAGGCTTCTATTTTGACCAATTTCAGGCATTAAAGTGACTCTAAACACACTTATTTTTGTTCCAAAAGTAATAATTCACATGCAATAGTCATTTACAGTCAAAATATTAAATATTAAAAAATTACCATTTTTGACCATCTGGAGAAAATTAGACAATCCAAATGACATTTTGAATCAATTTTTCTACAGTCCATAAAAAAAAAATTCTGATGAAAAACGATGACCCGTGACCTACGGGTCATCGTTTTTCATCAGAATTTTTTTTTATGGACCGTAGAAAAATTGATTCAAAATGTCATTTGGATTGTGCCTCATGTTGAATAACTACATTTTAAAGCCTCAATGTGACCAAAATTGCCATTTTACAGACTTTTTCTCCTACTCAGAAGCTTCTATTTCGACCAATTTCAGGCATTAAAGTGACTCTAAACACACTTATTTTAGTTCGAAAAGCAAAAATTCACATGGAATAGCCATTTACAGTCAAATAATTAAATATTAAAAAATTACCATTTTTGACCATCTGGAGAAAGTTCGACAGGTCACGGGTCATCGTTTTTCATCAGAAATGTTTTTTTATGGACTGTAGAAAAATTGATTCAAAATGTCATTTGGATTGTGCCTCATGTTGAATAACTACTTGTTAAAGCCTCAATGTGACCAAAATTGCCATTTTTACAGACTTTTTTGCCTACTCAGAAGCTTCTATTTCGACCAATTTCAGGCATTAAAGTGACTCTAAACACACTTATTTGTGTTCCAAAAGTGATAATTCACATGCAATAGTCATTTACAGTCAAAAAATTAAATATTAAAAAATTACTATTTTTGACCATATGGAGAAAGTTCGACAGGTCACGCGTCATCGTTTTTCATCAGAAAATTGATTTTTTGGACTGTAGAAAAATTGATTCAAAATGTCATTTGGATTGTGCCTCATGTTGAATAATCACTTTTTAAAGCCTCAATGTGACCAAAATTGACATTTTTACAGACTTTTTCTCCTACTCAAAAGCTTCTATTTTGACCAATTTCAGGCATTAAAATGACTCTAAACACACTTATTTTTGTTCCAAAAGTGATAATTCACATGCAATAGTCATTTACAGTCAAAAAATTAAATATTAAAAAATTACTATTTTTGACCATCTGGAGAAAGTTCGACAGGTCACGGGTCATCGTTTTTCATCAGAAATGTTTTTTTATGGACTGTAGAAAAATTGATTCAAAATGTCATTTGGATTGTGCCTCATGTTGAATAACTACTTGTTAAAGCCTCAATGTGACCAAAATTGCCATTTTTACAGACTTTTTCTCCTACTCAGAAGATTCTATTTCGACCAATTTCAGGCATTAAAGTGACTCTAAACACACTTATTTTAGTTCCAAAAGTGATAATTCACATGGAATAGTCATTTACAGTCAAAAAATTAAATATTAAAAAATTACTATTTTTGACCATATGGAGAAAGTTCGACAGGTCACGCACGGGTCATCGTTTTTCATCAGAAAATTGATTTTTTTGGACTGTAGAAAAATTGATTCAAAATGTCATTTGGATTGTGCCTCATGTTGAATAATCACTTTTTAAAGCCTCCATGTGACCAAAATTGACATTTTTACAGACTTTTTCTCCTACTCAGAGGCTTCTATTTTGACCAATTTCAGGCATTAAAGTGACTCTAAACACACTTATTTTTGTTCCAAAAGTAATAATTCACATGCAATAGTCATTTACAGTCAAAATATTAAATATTAAAAAATTACCATTTTTGACCATCTGGAGAAAATTAGACAATCCAAATGACATTTTGAATCAATTTTTCTACAGTCCATAAAAAAAAAATTCTGATGAAAAACGATGACCCGTGACCTACGGGTCATCGTTTTTCATCAGAATTTTTTTTTATGGACCGTAGAAAAATTGATTCAAAATGTCATTTGGATTGTGCCTCATGTTGAATAACTACATTTTAAAGTCTCAATGTGACCAAAATTGCCATTTTACAGACTTTTTCTCCTACTCAGAAGCTTCTATTTCGACCAATTTCAGGCATTAAAGTGACTCTAAACACACTTATTTTAGTTCGAAAAGCAAAAATTCACATGGAATAGCCATTTACAGTCAAATAATTAAATATTAAAAAATTACCATTTTTGACCATCTGGAGAAAGTTCGACAGGTCACGGGTCATCGTTTTTCATCAGAAATGTTTTTTTATGGACTGTAGAAAAATTGATTCAAAATGTCATTTGGATTGTGCCTCATGTTGAATAACTACTTGTTAAAGCCTCAATGTGACCAAAATTGCCATTTTTACAGACTTTTTTGCCTACTCAGAAGCTTCTATTTCGACCAATTTCAGGCATTAAAGTGACTCTAAACACACTTATTTTTGTTCCAAAAGTGATAATTCACATGCAATAGTCATTTACAGTCAAAAAATTAAATATTAAAAAATTACCATTTTTGAGGATATGGAGAAAGTTTGACAGGTCACGGGTCATCGTTTTTCATCAGAAAATTTATTTTATGGACTGTAGAAAAATTGATTCAAAATGTCATTTAGATTGTGCCTCATGTTGAATAATTACTTTTTAAAGCCTCAATGTGACCAAAATTGACATTTTTACAGACTTTTTCTCCTACTCAGAGGCTTCTATGTTGACCAATTTCAGGCATTAAAATGACTCTAAACACACTTATTTTTGTTCCAAAAGTGATAATTCGCATGCAATAGTCATTTACAGTCAAAAAATTAAATATTAAAAAATTACTATTTTTGACCATATGGAGAAAGTTCGACAGGTCACGGGTCATCGTTTTTCATCAGAAAATTGATTTTATGGACTGTAGAAAAATTGATTCAAAATGTCATTTAGATTGTGCCTCATGTTTTATAACTACTTGTTAAAGCCTCAATGTGACCAAAATTGCCATTTTTACAGACTTTTTCTCCTACTCAGAAGATTCTATTTCGACCAATTTCAGGCATTAAAGTGACTCTAAACACACTTATTTTAGTTCCAAAAGTGATAATTCACATGGAATAGTCATTTACAGTCAAAAAATTAAATATTAAAAAATTACTATTTTTGACCATATGGAGAAAGTTCGACAGGTCACGGGTCATCGTTTTTCATCAGAAAATTGATTTTTTGGACTGTAGAAAAATTGATTCAAAATGTCATTTGGATTGTGCCTCATGTTGAATAATCACTTTTTAAAGCCTCAATGTGACCAAAATTGAAATTTTTACAGACTTTTTCTACTACTCAGAAGCTTTTATTTTGACCAATTTTAGGCATTAAAATGACTCTAAACACACTTTTTTTAGTTCCAAAAGTGATAATTCACATGCAATAGTCATTTACAGTCAAAAAATTAAATATTAAAAAATTACTATTTTTGACCATATGGAGAAAGTTCGACAGGTTGTGGAAATGTGGATTTTCCTGATCAGTTATGTCCCCTATCTTGGACCCCAACGATTCTATGTGCATGTCACAAGTACATGTATGTTCCCTCCAGTTCCAGTTTCCAAGACGCAAACATATGTGTGTCTACCGTCGACATGTTCTCTGTCAGATCCGCCATCAATGGGCTGGATATTCAATTCCTAAGTATGAAAAGCCACCGACTTTATATGGCTAAGGTACTCCATTTTTACAGTTCAGGCAAGTAGGCCCGATTCTTTCCTCAAAGCCTTTCCCTGCTCTCTGTCTCTGACAGTTTCAGCTTGAGCTCGCATCTGTATCCATGAACTTTGTCCTACTCCCTGTGCAGCTAACGGTGCCTGCCTCGGCCAGTTTTCGCCTGCCTGCCAAGAAGCTGTATTTCACCTTCGAATGATCTATTTTGCTCTTCAGCCGATGCATTCCTGTCTAGTGATTTAGGTAAACATTTCCTTTAGCTCACAAGCAAAGGACTCAGCCTTTCCGTCCTCCTGCAAGTGATTCATAGCCCTGTTGCCATGGAAAGTTTTCTGCCCCTCGCTTCTCATATAGACACTTAGACGCTTGTACACGCACATACAGTTAGTATAGAATAGATTCTGTCCGAGAGTCCTTCCTTGTGGATAACATAGTTCTCTAAACATAGGATGTTAGATATGATTTGGGATTAGGTTGACAGGACCCCCTAGACTTCTCGTCTCCACATGTAGAGCTAAATGTCAAGTCCCCTTCACCCCCTAGTTGCACGTCAATCACACGTCATGCTGCTGCGCACGCATCCATGTTAAGTATTATCGTATAGATCCACCTATGTAAGATAATGAGAGCCAATCATGTTTCTTTTTACTCCTTATTACGCCTAGTTTCAATTACGTATCACTATGTTAATTTATCTTATCAATTGTTACGCCTTTTTGCACTTGTTTCATTGTAAATGTATGACCTATAAAAGTTACTTCTTGTCAATAAAGTATTGTACTTCACTTCCTGAACCCTCGTGGTGACGGAACCTGAAGGCCGCGACTCGAGTCGGCCATTTTGGATGGAATAAAGCCCATTTAGAAACCTCTTATACCACGGATTTCTGCCTCTTGTTATTCTGAGCTATTTTACTTTATTTTAAGGATTCCGTATGAAATTCAGTTTCGGTAAAAAGAATATTTACCACATAATGGCGCCCGAACAGGGACACTTTCTCATCTCACGCGCCGGCGGTGCGTTGCAGGCCCGGTCTCCTGCCACAGCTGGACGGACCATAAACGCGTACCAGCAGGATTTCCTGTAAGCTCCCTCCGGTCAAGCGGGGGCGACTGAGGCTGCGATCAACCCAGACGAGGCGGTGAGAAGTGCGAAGTATCCCGACCAGAGCCTAGCTGAGAGAGCAAGATCCGAGGTATACAGAAGCCCACCAGGTTTTTCGAAACCCCGATGTCCAGAGGGTCCGCTATCTGCAGTTATCGAGTCCTGTCCATTCTCTGAGGCCTTCCGTTTCAAGGAGCTACTCGGTGAGTACCATCGCCGGGGAGGCGTGTTGACGCGCACATAGGTTGTGCCGGTCAAGACGGATTTGGGTACACAAATCCGGTCGGCACTGTTTAGCAGTGTATATGTACTGTTTAGCAGTATATCAAGTATTCCGAAGTATTCAGTTATTGTCAAGAATTCAGCGTGGTGATTAGTTAGGCAGACTGTCATCATTGTCGGTTATTGTTAAAATGTTTAATGTTTAATGTTTAAAAGTGTTCAAATGTCTTGCATATTGTGGTATGAATGATTGTTCCTTGTTCGCTGTTCATTATTGTGTTTTTCGTATTAAGTGAATTCAAGAGTAAGTATCAGATCAGTTGTCAATATGCCGCTCTTCTCGAAGTTAAGACAGATTACTACCAGAAAAGGGGTGCTTGAAGAAGCAGTTCCTATTCCTCCTAGGGACACTCCAGGGCATTTTATGTACCACAAGCATGGCTTAGATGCCATATTGTTTCTTGATCTATGGGTAGATTATACCAAGGGATTGCCGGAAAGTCAAAGGTGGCCCGCAGCGGGAACCTGGGATGCAGAGTGCATCATGAAAGTGGAGGAAGAGTTATGGAAAAGAAAGGTCAGACAGTCACAGAAAGACGCTGTTGAGTTATGGCGTAAAGAATCTCATAGACGTACAGAAAAAGCACGTAGACAAGAAGAGAGGAGTAAAGAAAGTTCAAATAAAGTTCAAGTAGATCTATTAATTGAGGAAGGTATCCGAGTGAAGTCAGAACAAGTAAATAGACAAAGAAATGCTCTTATGAATGGTATGTATCCCCTTCTAACCGAAGGACTACCAAAGGCTGTTCCAGGGATGCCAAAAGACTTACCACCCCCGTTATTTCCAATTAAGGTACATCAAAAAGGGCATCCCAGAACCGCAGAAGATGTTTTTCTTTCCTCATATCTAGACGACACAGCTCCCGAGTATACTAACGCCACACTACATAGACCGTCTGGCGGAGGGGTTCAACGTCAGGATCAGGTATCCGACCCCGTGCAACAGCAAGTCCCGATACAAGCTTCGGCAAGCACATCTGTCCCCGCAGTCGATTCTACAGTGGTATCGACACCCATAGTTGCTGTGTCACGTTCAACGAACCCATTCACACCCGATGCCCCAGATGGGGCCACGGGAGGTGCTAGCAATACCTTTACACCACCCAGAATAAATAAACTTGTCTTTCAAGAATCAGCGCATTCACGTACACCTAAATTCGTAAGTGAACGTACGCTTAAGGAACTCCTTGTAAATTGTAGATATGACCCGGTGGTTGGTAAAGAGGACGAAATGGTCCTGGCATCATTACGCATCAGGCGAGCCGCAGAGTATTTAGCAAGGTTACCAGGAATGACTACGCATCTAGATAACATATACCATTTTGTTCAAACAGGACGAGATCCAGGATGTATTAACAGAGCTATGGAATTCCAGAAAGTAGAGATACAGGGGGAACTGTTACGTTTCCTCATAAACTGTGTGATCAGAAATCAAGACCGTCCGGGGGTAGACCCGAATGCAATGCTTATTCTTACAAGATGGAGCCAGAATATATCAGAAGGGAGACACGATAAGCAAAATTGTATAATAGCCATGTGCCGAAAAATCCGTAGAGAAATAGAGCGTATTCATGAAGAAAGATTGGGAACAGACGAGTTCGAGCAAGATGAAGTGTCCGAATCAGGGAATTCCGCAAGACAGTCAGAGACCATAGCCTATGTAGGCAGAGGAAGATCCTGTAATAATGCTAGATGTTTTTCTGATCCCATACACTCTGTATGCCCAAATAATAGCAGAACGTATCCGACGCCTGTAATAAATCTGAAGTCTCCTGAACGTTTGTTTCAAGCCGCAGATAAAATACTACGAGAACGAAGGGGTTACCACCTCCTCGATTCCATGGATGAGCAAGAATTAGCCAGATCAGCTGTTCACTGGATTGACAGTCCTGAAATATACGGTGATGAGATCGTAGCACACACGTTTTTTAATCTCAGTGCAGATGAACAACGTTTAGCTGGAATCTATATGATTCAGCAACTCCTTATATTATATAAGAGCCAACATGCTGACCCTGGTCCTCTACCTGATATATTAACGGAACTACTCACGAACAGATGGAGAGGTTCTAGTAACAAGCTAATTAAAGAGATATTAGTGTCACGTAAACAGTATGTCCTTTTTGTAAATCCGGATTCTCTCTCGCTGCCCCACAGAGAAAGAACGCCGTACTATATGGATAGACAAAATCCTTTACGAGAAGTGCACCCAATAAAAGGCGAAGACAATGAGTTTCACCGTGTATTTGTTTACACACCCATATCAAAAATGGAATTATTAGAAATGAAGAAAGTAGTACCTAGTCATGACAAAGACCCAGCGGGTTTCCACCGAGAAATTAAAGACATGTTACTAATGGGAGAGTACACCTTTCCTGATATTATGACGATATTAAAGGTGCTTTTGCCTGCTGGCATCTATGAAAAACTGAAAGAAAAAGAGTGGGAAGTGGGAGACCAAAAGATAGACTGGACAGCATTAGCAGAGGAAGAAAGGGCCCGAACTGCAGGTTCAGGGCTCGGGGATAAAGTTAAACTGTTACCAGGTTTACTAGTACAGGTACTGCCACGTCTATTAACTACAAAAAAGGAAGATTGGGGTGCAATCACAGCCTGCAAACAAAAGCAAGATGAAGACACAAGCGATTATTATGCTCGATTTGAAAAATGTTTTGGTATAAACAGTGGTATAAAAGCAAGTAGTGACTCATATCCACATTTATTTGTGACAAAATTAGTGGAAAATGCATTGCCTCCAGTGAAGAATAGAATATTGAAATTCGAGAGTACCTGGCAAAGTAACACTCCGTCACAAATGCTACAAATGTTACAGTATCATCACAATAGAATTAGGGATGAACAAGAACACGAGCATAGACGCATGAAGGATACAAAAATGAAAATGCTAGTTTCTCAGACAGTACCAGCAGAGGGTCACAAAAAGGGTGTGACACATTCTGGTGATTCTGCAGCTCCCGTAAAAGGAACCTGCAATTACTGTAAGCAACTAGGCCATTATGTACACGATTGTCCAGTCCTGAAACGTAATATAGCTACAGGTATTGCAAAAGAGAGACCACGATTAGTTAGACAAGATCAGAATGAACAAGGAGCTATGCAGCATGGACAGTCCATGCCAGTTCAGCAACAGTCCATGCCAGTTCAGCAACAGTCCATGCCAGCCTCACAGCAGCCCATACAGTTTGTGCCAGCTGCACCACCGTTGCCTGCTACTGCCACACAAACCACAACACGACAAATGTATCAGACTGCACAATATGAATATCCTGAGTATCAGCGTTACGCATGAACAAGCCTAGAGAGGGAAGTTGACTTACCGCTCATCGAGATTCCTGTAGATCAAGAAGGACCGTATGTACATAGTGAATTGTTAGGTCAAGATAGAAAATTCTTACTCGATACAGGGGCAAGTCGAACAACTATAAAACGTAGTGAAGTTCCAGGGGCACCCCTCTCAGGCTCTCAAAATGTTTCCCTTGGTTTTTCAGGAAAACCTATTGTTAATGAAGTATCACAGCCTCTCCCACTTACGATAGGACCTTTGACACGAACTACAGATTTATTGCTTACTAAATCATGCCCAGAAAATCTGTTAGGAATTAAAACTCTGAAAGCACTAGGAGCCATAATATGTTGTTCTCCGGAAGGAGTAAGGTTGTTTCTACGTGATTTTAAAGGTCACTATGTGTCTAGGGACATGGATCCCCGACTACAGACTTTACCAGTACATCTATGGGCACAAGGCCCTACGGATGTTGGCTGCATGAACATTACACCATACCGAGTCACATTGAAAGCAGGAGTGGTACTACCACGAATGCGACAATACAAGTTGCCACATGATGCTGTAGTGGCTTTGCTGAAAATTATTGATGAGCTAATTGCCCAGGGAGTAGTTGTAGAAACAGACTCCAATGTATGTAATTCACCGATAATTCCGATTCTTAAACGAACTGATCCTACTGCCCCACCAGTATACCGATTGGTTATTGATTTGCGTGAACTAAACAAGTGCATTGTACCACAATTTCCTGTGGTCCCTGATATATCATCATTATTGACAGCAATTGATTCCGAAGCAACATTCTTTACTGTAATTGATCTCAAGAATGCCTTTTTCAGCGTCCCAATAGATCCGGAAAGCCAATATTTGTTCGGATTCAGTTTAAATGGGCGCAGCTTTAAATTCTCACGCGCTCCCCAAGGATTCACAGAAAGCCCCAGCATCTACAGCCAAGCACTGAAACGAGAACTTGACAGTATCCACATGCCAGTCAATACTGCACTGCTTCAATATGTCGATGATCTGCTGATCACCGCGAGAAGCGAACGTGAATGTGAAAAGGCTTCTCTGACAGTTTTACATTTTCTAGCCGACAAGGGGCACAAGGTGTCTCCTTCTAAGCTGCAATTCTGTGTCCAGCGAGTTATTTATCTTGGTCACTCGCTGTCCAAGGAGGGAAGGCAGCTTACACCAGATCGCATCCAGTTAATTGCTAACATGTCAATACCCCAGACACAAAAGGAAGTGCGGGCTTTTATAGGCCTCACTTCATATTGTAGGCAGTGGATCCCTCAGTACGCATTTCTAGCAAAACCACTCATTCAGCTAACCACACAGGAGGCAGCCACATCGACTGTTCTCCCTTGGACTCAGGAACATACACAAGCTTTTGAAAGCCTAAAGGAAGCTTTATGTCAAGCACCTGTTTTAGCAACACCATGTTATAGCAAACATTTTACACTTTTTGTTACAGAACGTGAAGGTACTGCCTTGTCAGTACTCACTCAGGATCAAGCAGGATCACGCAAGCCATGTGCTTATTTTTCCAGTACATTAGATCCCGTAGCTCAGGCTTTGCCTGCATGCCTGAAATCAGTGGCGGCGACAGCTTTAGCAATCAGACAAAGCGATGCCATAGTATTAGGACATCCATTGACAGTACAAGTACCACATGCAGTAGAGGTTCTTGTGAACCGAACACAAACACAACACTTGACCATAGCAAGACTTACCGGTTATGAACTAACATTGTTTCAACCACACATAGAGATCCGACGGTGTAATACATTGAATCCTGCTACACTATTACCTGTAATTGGAACAGACCCACTAGCTCATGATTGTGTTGAAATCATTGAAATAAAGACGAAACCTAGACAAGACTTGACAGACGTTCCATTGTTAGATCCAGACCTGACGTTGTATGTAGACGGATCGTGCATGAGAACAAGTACAGGAGATTTAGTGGCCGCGTATGCAGTCACAACAGACACTGAAGTTATTGAGACAAATTGTATAGATACTTTGTCAGCCCAAGCAGCAGAACTTATTGCTCTAACACAAGCCTGTATTCAAGCCACAAATAAGAAAGTTAATGTATACACTGACTCACGTTATGCATTCGGAGTTGTACACGACTTCGGCGTACTGTGGCGAGAGAGAGGTTATTTAACCTCCCATGGTGCCCACATTCAGCACGGACCCCTCATTCATGCCTTGTTAGACGCAATACATCTACCCACTGCTATATCGATTATGAAATGTAAAGCACACACGAAGGTTACTGATATCATTTCTCAAGGCAATGATTTAGCTGACAGAACAGCTAAACAGACTGCTCAGAATCGCACATTAGACATGACAAAGCCAATAGTTCAGACACCAACACAGTGTATGACAATTAAGGATCCCGCACTTGACGTAATTGACATACAGACACATGCTACTGCAGAAGAATTAAAGAAATGGACTGAACTAGGAGGGATCCAGACAGATCAGGGATGGATGACGAAGGAGAAATCTGTATGGTTTCTTCCTGACTCTATGGTCCAAGCCATTATAGCTACAATTCACAGCCCGGCGCATTTAGGAGAAAAAGCTATGCTAGATAGCATTCAACACATTTGGTTCAATAAACATTTACGAGCAGCAGCTAAACAAAAGGTCCGTACCTGTATGATATGTTGTCAGTTCAACCCGGGAAAAAGTGTTCCCGTAGAACAGGGTGGATTCCAGACTCCTGATCATCCTTTTGAAGTGCTCCAAATGGATTATATCCAGATGGAACGATGTCGAGGATTCAAATATGTTCTTGTAGTTGTCTGCGCTCTCTCCCGATGGACTGAGGCGTACCCAGTATCAGATTACACGGCCCCGACTACTGCCAAACAGTTAGTTCGAGAATTCTTCCCACGGTACGGGCTACCACGTGTTGTATATTCAGATAACGGCCAGCCTTTCTCATCCGAATTAATGAAACATGTCTCACTTTTGTTGGGATATCAGTGGAAGTTCCACTGTGTCCGACACCCCGAGGCAGCAGGTCTCGTGGAACGACATAATCAAATTTTGAAAATCAGATTGTCTAAAATATGTAAGGAGAAAGGTGTTGACTGGATAGTAGCCTTACCAGTTGCACTATTTTACATAAGAATGGTAGCACACTCTCGAACAGGGCTATCCCCGTATGAGGTGATCTTCGGAAGGCCACCAAATATGTGGGGGACGCCTGTACCACGTAAAATAACTGATGTTAATTGTAATATGCTGACAGATTACCTGGCTTCCTTGATGTCTGCACTACGATCTTGTCGTTCACAGGTAGCTGCAGCTTTTCCTGACAACACTGAGGTGAAACCCCATGACGTTGCTCCGGGGGATCTGGTGTTTGTGAGGAATTTCGATCGGAAAACCCAATTGGAGCCCAGGTGGAAAACACCGAAGCTATTCCTGCTGACCACAAGAACAGCCGTGAAAGTGGAGGGCCGCAAAGGATGGATACATTCCAGTCACGTTAAGAAATTTCATGGACTATCCTCGGATATAGACACTGTGCCCTGCACTCCCTCACAGACTGATTCAAAACTTCCCTTTGTTGAAAGGAATGACTCTCAGAACTATAAATTAAAACTTAGGCCCAAACAGTCGAGCAATTTGATTGTTTAAGTCCTCTCCAAGGTGAAGCGGTTGAATTGTCTCTGACATGTATCCCTTGGACCTGAGTAGAGAAAATACCAGAGAAATGTTGAAACGACAGGCGTATTGTAAATCACTGCGTAGCTACTGTGTGAGGACATTATTAATTCTGTTTTTATTGAGTGTTTTAATAATCATTACGAGTGTGATTTTGCACATATATCATCCTATTTCTAGACATGTTTATAATATTACTGCTGAACATTCTTTTAGTGACCTACCGCCACATGAACTATCTTATAGACTTGCGCTGCGCAATAACACCTTCATTAGTATGTTACATCATTCCCATCAGACTAGTAATGCCACCAATTGTTGGGTGTGTGGCCGACTCCCTCCCTATCAGAATAACAAAGGAGTTCTGCCTTTCTTTCCACATCCGTTCACACACAATGGCTCCTGTGGAGCATGGTTTAGTTTACTAAATTCCATAGACCCAGACACAGCAGTTTATCAACAACATTGGATATGGGGAAATCTGAATCTAGTTTTATTCAAAGTCTGTCACCCTAATAAGGAAGGTCACCCCAGTAGAACAGGAACTGATTTAGAAAATGAAGTGTATAAATTAGGTAATTTTACGCCTAACCTCATGATTTTGAACGTCAAATCCGAAGTTGAATTAATTCTGCCCACTATGTCAGTATTTCCAGTTAAGGGTGAATTATGTGTGAGAAAAGTTGGTTCCATACACATGGGCCATAGCAAATGCGTTACTACAGTAGAATATAGTGATCAAGGGAAATCTTCATTTAGAGCTTCTCGCCATTCTTACTTTATATGTGGTCAGACGGCATATATGCGTCTGCCTCTAGATTGGGATGGTACCTGTTACATAGCATTCCTTTTGCCACCTGTTTTCCTAGCTCCCCCTGATTATTATCGAAATGTTCATTTAGTACACAAAAGAGAGCGTAGAGATCTCCCAGTTGTCGATTATACTGAGACGGCATGGGACAAGTATGTAGATTTCAATAAAGGTATCTTTCCCTATATAGGTACTATATCAAATAGTAAGCTGATACGCAGACTCACCAAGACTCTTGAAGCTGTAGTAAACGAGACTATAACCGCCCTAGGCAATCTGACAGAGGAACAATCAGTGATGAGAATTGTTGTTCTCCAGAATCGTCTTGTCCTTGACGTCATCCTGGCCGATAGGGGCGGAGCTTGCAGGGTCATCGGATCCAGCTGCTGCATATTCATACCAGAAAATTCGCCATCTGTATATAAAGCTATAACACGCCTTCATAAGATTGTAAGCCAGATACACGAGAATCCAGGCACTTGGACGTGGTCCGGGTGGTTTTGGAGTGTGATATCAGCCTGGGGATGGAGAGTTCTATCCTTCCTAGGTATTGGCCTTCTTATGCTCTTTAGTTGTTGTTTATGCCTGCAATGTGGACCAGCGATTTGTGGTCTGTGTGCCACATCATGCATTCCATATCAAAGTTCTCGTTCAAAATGCCGGAAAAAGAAGGAAGAAGAAATGATGCTCCATGAGCAAATCGATGGAATAATGAAGATTGATATCTCTTGAAGGGCAAGTAGGGGACAAGGAGGGAATGTGGAAATGTGGATTTTCCTGATCAGTTATGTCCCCTATCTTGGACCCCAACGATTCTATGTGCATGTCACAAGTACATGTATGTTCCCTCCAGTTCCAGTTTCCAAGACGCAAACATATGTGTGTCTACCGTCGACATGTTCTCTGTCAGATCCGCCATCAATGGGCTGGATATTCAATTCCTAAGTATGAAAAGCCACCGACTTTATATGGCTAAGGTACTCCATTTTTACAGTTCAGGCAAGTAGGCCCGATTCTTTCCTCAAAGCCTTTCCCTGCTCTCTGTCTCTGACAGTTTCAGCTTGAGCTCGCATCTGTATCCATGAACTTTGTCCTACTCCCTGTGCAGCTAACGGTGCCTGCCTCGGCCAGTTTTCGCCTGCCTGCCAAGAAGCTGTATTTCACCTTCGAATTATCTATTTTGCTCTTCAGCCGATGCATTCCTGTCTAGTGATTTAGGTAAACATTTCCTTTAGCTCACAAGCAAAGGACTCAGCCTTTCCGTCCTCCTGCAAGTGATTCATAGCCCTGTTGCCATGGAAAGTTTTCTGCCCCTCGCTTCTCATATAGACACTTAGACGCTTGTACACGCACATACAGTTAGTATAGAATAGATTCTGTCCGAGAGTCCTTCCTTGTGGATAACATAGTTCTCTAAACATAGGATGTTAGATATGATTTGGGATTAGGTTGACATGACCCCCTAGACTTCTCGTCTCCACATGTAGAGCTAAATGTCAAGTCCCCTTCACCCCCTAGTTGCACGTCAATCACACGTCATGCTGCTGCGCACGCATCCATGTTAAGTATTATCGTATAGATCCACCTATGTAAGATAATGAGAGCCAATCATGTTTCTTTTTACTCCTTATTACGCCTAGTTTCAATTACGTATCACTATGTTAATTTATCTTATCAATTGTTACGCCTTTTTGCACTTGTTTCA
Organism: Triturus cristatus; assembly: GCF_964204655.1. NCBI lineage: Eukaryota > Metazoa > Chordata > Amphibia > Caudata > Salamandridae > Triturus > Triturus cristatus. The sequence continues at coordinate 1,435,152,729 of NC_140590.1, forward strand.
TTGTAAATGTATGACCTATAAAAGTTACTTCTTGTCAATAAAGTATTGTACTTCACTTCCTGAACCCTCGTGGTGACGGAACCTGAAGGCCGCGACTCGAGTCGGCCATTTTGGATGGAATAAAGCCCATTTAGAAACCTCTTATACCACGGATTTCTGCCTCTTGTTATTCTGAGCTATTTTACTTTATTTTAAGGATTCCGTATGAAATTCAGTTTCGGTAAAAAGAATATTTACCACAAGGTCACGGGTCATCATTTTTCATCAGAAAATTGATTTTTTGGACTGTAGAAAAATTGATTCAAAATGTCATTTGGATTGTGCCTCATGTTGAATAACTACTTCTTAAAGCCTCAATGTGACCAAAATTGCCAGTTTTACAGACTTTTTCTACTACTCAGAAGCTTCTATTTCAACCAATTTCAGGCATTAAAATGACTCTAAACACACTTATTTTAGTTCCAAAAGTGATAATTCACATGCAGTAGTCATTTACAGTCAAAAAATTAAATATTAAAAAATTATCATTTTTGACCATCTGGAGAAAGTTCGACAGGTCACGGGTCATCGTTTTTCATCAGAAAATTGATTTTTTTGGACTGTAGAAAAATTGATTCAAAATGTCATTTGGATTGTGCCTCATGTTGAATAACTACTTTTTAAAGCCTCAATGTGACCAAAATTGCCATTTTACAGACTTTTTCTCCTACTCAGAAGCTTCTATTTCGACCAATTTCAGGCATTAAAGTGACTCTAAACACACTTATTTTAGTTCGAAAAGCAATAATTCACATGGAATAGTCATTTACAGTCAAAAAATTAAATATGACAAAATTACCATTTTTGACCATCTGGAGAAAGTTCGACAGGTCACGGGTCATCGTTTTTCATCAGAAATGTTTTTTTATGGACTGTAGAAAAATTGATTCAAAATGTCATTTGGATTGTGCCTCATGTTGAATAACTACTTCTTAAAGCCTCAATGTGACCAAAATTGCCAGTTTTACAGACTTTTTCTACTACTCAGAAGCTTCTATTTCAACCAATTTCAGGCATTAAAATGACTCTAAACACACTTATTTTAGTTCCAAAAGTGATAATTCACATGCAGTAGTCATTTACAGCCAAAAAATTAAATATTAAAAAATTACCATTTTTGACCATCTGGAGAAAGTTCGACAGGTCACGGGTCATCGTTTTTCATCAGAAAATTGATTTTTTGGACTGTAGAAAAATTGATTCAAAATGTCATTTGGATTGTGCCTCATGTTGAATAACTACTTTTTAAAGCTCAATGTGACCAAAATTGCCATTTTACAGACTTTTTCTCCTACTCAGAAGCTTCTATTTCGACCAATTTCAGGCATTAAAGTGACTCTAAACACACTTATTTTAGTTCGAAAAGCAATAATTCACATGGAATAGCCATTTACAGTCAAAAAATTAAATATTAAAAAATTACCATTTTTGACCATCTGGAGAAAGTTCGACAGGTCACGGGTCATCGTTTTTCATCAGAAATGTTTTTTTATGGACTGTAGAAAAATTGATTCAAAATGTCATTTGGATTCTGCCTCATGTTGAATAACTACTGTTAAACCCTCAATGTGACCAAAATTGCCATTTTTACAGACTTTTTTGCCTACTCAGAAGCTTCTATTTCGACCAATTTCAGGCATTAAAGTGACTCTAAACACACTTATTTTTGTTCCAAAAGTGATAATTCACATGCAATAGTCATTTACAGTCAAAAAATTAAATATTACAAAAATTACTATTTTTGACCATATGGAGAAAGTTCGACAGGTCACAAGTCATCGTTTTTCATCAGAAAATTGATTTTTTGGACTGTAGAAAAATTGATTAAAAATGTCATTTGGATTGTGCCTCATGTTGAATAATCACTTTTTAAAGCCTCAATGTGACCAAAATTGACATTTTTACAGACTTTTTCTACTACTCAGAAGCTTTTATTTTGACCAATTTTAGGCATTAAAATGACTCTAAACACACTTTTTTTAGTTCCAAAAGTGATAATTCACATGCAATAGTCATTTACAGTCAAAAAATTAAATATTAAAAAATTACTATTTTTGACCATATGGAGAAAGTTCGACAGGTCACGGGTCATCGTTTTTCATCAGAAATGTTTTTTTATGGACTGTAGAAAAATTGATTCAAAATGTCATTTGGATTGTGCCTCATGTTGAATAATCACTTTTTAAAGCCTCAATGTGACCAAAATTGACATTTTTACAGACTTTTTCTCCTACTCAGAAGCTTCTATTTCGACCAATTTCAGGCATTAAAGTGACTCTAAACACACTTTTTTTTGTTCCAAAAGTGATAATTCACATGCAATAGTCATTTACAGTCAAAAAAATAAATATTAAAAAATTACCATTTTTGACCATATTGAGAAAGTTCGACAGGTCACGGGTCATCAATTTTCATCAGAAAATTGATTTTTTGGACTGTAGAAAAATTGATTCAAAATGTCATTTGGATTGTGCCTCATGTTGAATAACTACTTCTTAAAGCCTCAATGTGACCAAAATTGCCAGTTTTACAGACTTTTTCTACTACTCAGAAGCTTCTATTTCAACCAATTTCAGGCATTAAAATGACTCTAAACACACTTATTTTAGTTCCAAAAGTGATAATTCACATGCAGTAGTCATTTACAGTCAAAAAATGAAATATTAAAAAATTACCATTTTTGACCATCTGGAGAAAGTTCGACAGGTCACGGGTCATCGTTTTTCATCAGAAAATTGATTTTTTGGACTGTAGAAAAATTGATTCAAAATGTCATTTGGATTGTGCCTCATGTTGAATAACTACTTTTTAAAGCCTCAATGTGACCAAAATTGCCATTTTACAGACTTTTTCTCCTACTCAGAAGCTTCTATTTCGACCAATTTCAGGCATTAAAGTGACTCTAAACACACTTATTTTTGTTCCAAAAGTGATAATTCACATGCAATAGTCATTTACAGTCAAAAAATTAAATATTAAAAAAATTACTATTTTTGACCATATGGAGAAAGTTCGACAGGTCACAAGTCATCGTTTTTCATCAGAAAATTGATTTTTTGGACTGTAGAAAAATTGATTAAAAATGTCATTTGGATTGTGCCTCATGTTGAATAATCACTTTTTAAAGCCTCAATGTGACCAAAATTGAAATTTTTACAGACTTTTTCTACTACTCAGAAGCTTTTATTTTGACCAATTTTAGGCATTAAAATGACTCTAAACACACTTTTTTTAGTTCGAAAAGTGATAATTCACATGCAATAGTCATTTACAGTCAAAAAATTAAATATTAAAAAATTACCATTTTTGACCATCTGGAGAAAGTTCGACAGGTCACGGGTCATCGTTTTTCATCAGAAATGTTTTTTTATGGACTGTAGAAAAATTGATTCAAAATGTCATTTGGATTCTGCCTCATGTTGAATAACTACTTGTTAAAGCCTCAATGTGACCAAAATTGCCATTTTTACAGACTTTTTTGCCTACTCAGAAGCTTCTATTTCGACCAATTTCAGGCATTAAAGTGACTCTAAACACACTTATTTTAGTTCCAAAAGTGATAATTCACATGCAGTAGTCATTTACAGTCAAAAAATGAAATATTAAAAAATTACCATTTTTGACCATCTGGAGAAAGTTCGACAGGTCACGGGTCATCGTTTTTCATCAGAAAATTGATTTTTTGGACTGTAGAAAAATTGATTCAAAATGTCATTTGGATTGTGCCTCATGTTGAATAACTACTTTTTAAAGCCTCAATGTGACCAAAATTGCCATTTTACAGACTTTTTCTCCTACTCAGAAGCTTCTATTTCGACCAATTTCAGGCATTAAAGTGACTCTAAACACACTTATTTTAGTTCGAAAAGCAATAATTCACATGGAATAGCCATTTACAGTCAAAAAATTAAATATTAAAAAATTACCATTTTTGACCATCTGGAGAAAGTTCGACAGGTCACGGGTCATCGTTTTTCATCAGAAATGTTTTTTTATGGACTGTAGAAAAATTGATTCAAAATGTCATTTGGATTCTGCCTCATGTTGAATAACTACTTGTTAAAGCCTCAATGTGACCAAAATTGCCATTTTTACAGACTTTTTTGCCTACTCAGAAGCTTCTATTTCGACCAATTTCAGGCATTAAAGTGACTCTAAACACACTTATTTTTGTTCCAAAAGTGATAATTCACATGCAATAGTCATTTACAGTCAAAAAATTAAATATTAAAAAAATTACTATTTTTGACCATATGGAGAAAGTTCGACAGGTCACAAGTCATCGTTTTTCATCAGAAAATTGATTTTTTGGACTGTAGAAAAATTGATTAAAAATGTCATTTGGATTGTGCCTCATGTTGAATAATCACTTTTTAAAGCCTCAATGTGACCAAAATTGAAATTTTTACAGACTTTTTCTACTACTCAGAAGCTTTTATTTTGACCAATTTTAGGCATTAAAATGACTCTAAACACACTTTTTTTAGTTCGAAAAGTGATAATTCACATGCAATAGTCATTTACAGTCAAAAAATTAAATATTAAAAAATTACCATTTTTGACCATCTGGAGAAAGTTCGACAGGTCACGGGTCATCGTTTTTCATCAGAAATGTTTTTTTATGGACTGTAGAAAAATTGATTCAAAATGTCATTTGGATTCTGCCTCATGTTGCATAACTACTTGTTAAAGCCTCAATGTGACCAAAATTGCCATTTTTACAGACTTTTTTGCCTACTCAGAAGCTTCTATTTCGACCAATTTCAGGCATTAAAGTGACTCTAAACACACTTATTTTTGTTCCAAAAGTGATAATTCACATGCAATAGTCATTTACAGTCAAAAAATTAAATATTAAAAAAATTACTATTTTTGACCATATGGAGAAAGTTCGACAGGTCACAAGTCATCGTTTTTCATCAGAAAATTGATTTTTTGGACTGTAGAAAAATTGATTCAAAATGTCATTTAGATTGTGCCTCATGTTGAATAACTACTTTTTAAAGCCTCAATGTAACCAAAATTGACATTTTTACAGACTTTTTCTCCTTCTCAGAGGCTTCTATTTCGACCAATTTCAGGCATTAAAGTGACTCTAAACACACTTATTTTTGTTCCAAAAGTGATAATTTACATGCAATAGTCATTTACAGTCAAAAAATTAAATATTAAAAAATTACTATTTTTGACCATATGGAGAAAGTTCGACATTCAAAATGTCATTTGGATTGTGCCTCATGTTGAATAACTACTTTTTAAAGCCTCAATGTAACCAAAATTGACATTTTTACAGACTTTTTCTCCTTCTCAGAGGCTTCTATTTCGACCAATTTCAGGCATTAAAGTGACTCTAAACACACTTATTTTAGTTCGAAAAGCAATAATTCACATGGAATAGCCATTTACAGTCAAAAAATTAAATATTAAAAAATTACCATTTTTGACCATCTGGAGAAAGTTCGACAGGTCACGGGTCATCGTTTTTCATCAGAAATGTTTTTTTATGGACTGTAGAAAAATTGATTCAAAATGTCATTTGGATTGTGCCTCATGTTGAATAATCACTTTTTAAAGCCTCAATGTGACCAAAATTGACATTTTTACAGACTTTTTCTCCTACTCAGAAGCTTCTATTTCGACCAATTTCAGGCATTAAAGTGACTCTAAACACACTTTTTTTTGTTCCAAAAGTGATAATTCACATGCAATAGTCATTTACAGTCAAAAAAATAAATATTAAAAAATTACCATTTTTGACCATATTGAGAAAGTTCGACAGGTCACGGGTCATCAATTTTCATCAGAAAATTGATTTTTTGGACTGTAGAAAAATTGATTCAAAATGTCATTTGGATTGTGCCTCATGTTGAATAACTACTTCTTAAAGCCTCAATGTGACCAAAATTGCCAGTTTTACAGACTTTTTCTACTACTCAGAAGCTTCTATTTCAACCAATTTCAGGCATTAAAATGACTCTAAACACACTTATTTTAGTTCCAAAAGTGATAATTCACATGCAGTAGTCATTTACAGTCAAAAAATGAAATATTAAAAAATTACCATTTTTGACCATCTGGAGAAAGTTCGACAGGTCACGGGTCATCGTTTTTCATCAGAAAATTGATTTTTTGGACTGTAGAAAAATTGATTCAAAATGTCATTTGGATTGTGCCTCATGTTGAATAACTACTTTTTAAAGCCTCAATGTGACCAAAATTGCCATTTTACAGACTTTTTCTCCTACTCAGAAGCTTCTATTTCGACCAATTTCAGGCATTAAAGTGACTCTAAACACACTTATTTTAGTTCGAAAAGCAATAATTCACATGGAATAGCCATTTACAGTCAAAAAATTAAATATTAAAAAATTACCATTTTTGACCATCTGGAGAAAGTTCGACTGGTCACGGGTCATCGTTTTTCATCAGAAATGTTTTTTTATGGACTGTAGAAAAATTGATTCAAAATGTCATTTGGATTCTGCCTCATGTTGAATAACTACTTGTTAAAGCCTCAATGTGACCAAAATTGCCATTTTTACAGACTTTTTTGCCTACTCAGAAGCTTCTATTTCGACCAATTTCAGGCATTAAAGTGACTCTAAACACACTTATTTTTGTTCCAAAAGTGATAATTCACATGCAATAGTCATTTACAGTCAAAAAATTAAATATTAAAAAAATTACTATTTTTGACCATATGGAGAAAGTTCGACAGGTCACAAGTCATCGTTTTTCATCAGAAAATTGATTTTTTGGACTGTAGAAAAATTGATTAAAAATGTCATTTGGATTGTGCCTCATGTTGAATAATCACTTTTTAAAGCCTCAATGTGACCAAAATTGAAATTTTTACAGACTTTTTCTACTACTCAGAAGCTTTTATTTTGACCAATTTTAGGCATTAAAATGACTCTAAACACACTTTTTTTAGTTCCAAAAGTGATAATTCACATGCAATAGTCATTTACAGTCAAAAAATTAAATATTAAAAAATTACTATTTTTGACCATATGGAGAAAGTTCGACAGGTCACGGGTCATCATTTTTCATCAGAAAATTGATTTTTTGGACTGTAGAAAAATTGATTCAAAATGTCATTTGGATTGTGCCTCATGTTGAATAACTACTTTTTAAAGCCTCAATGTGACCAAAATTGCCATTTTACAGACTTTTTCTCCTACTCAGAAGCTTCTATTTCGACCAATTTCAGGCATTAAAGTGACTCTAAACACACTTATTTTAGTTCGAAAAGCAATAATTCACATGGAATAGCCATTTACAGTCAAAAAATTAAATATTAAAAAATTACCATTTTTGACCATCTGGAGAAAGTTCGACAGGTCACGGGTCATCGTTTTTCATCAGAAATGTTTTTTTATGGACTGTAGAAAAATTGATTCAAAATGTCATTTGGATTCTGCCTCATGTTGAATAACTACTTGTTAAAGCCTCAATGTGACCAAAATTGCCATTTTTACAGACTTTTTTGCCTACTCAGAAGCTTCTATTTCGACCAATTTCAGGCATTAAAGTGACTCTAAACACACTTATTTTTGTTCCAAAAGTGATAATTCACATGCAATAGTCATTTACAGTCAAAAAATTAAATATTAAAAAAATTACTATTTTTGACCATATGGAGAAAGTTCGACAGGTCACAAGTCATCGTTTTTCATCAGAAAATTGATTTTTTGGACTGTAGAAAAATTGATTCAAAATGTCATTTAGATTGTGCCTCATGTTGAATAACTACTTTTTAAAGCCTCAATGTAACCAAAATTGACATTTTTACAGACTTTTTCTCCTTCTCAGAGGCTTCTATTTCGACCAATTTCAGGCATTAAAGTGACTCTAAACACACTTATTTTTGTTCCAAAAGTGATAATTTACATGCAATAGTCATTTACAGTCAAAAAATTAAATATTAAAAAATTACTATTTTTGACCATATGGAGAAAGTTCGACATTCAAAATGTCATTTGGATTGTGCCTCATGTTGAATAACTACTTTTTAAAGCCTCAATGTAACCAAAATTGACATTTTTACAGACTTTTTCTCCTTCTCAGAGGCTTCTATTTCGACCAATTTCAGGCATTAAAGTGACTCTAAACACACTTATTTTTGTTCCAAAAGTAATAATTCACATGCAATAGTCATTTACATTCAAAAAATTAAATATTAAAAAATTACCATTTTTGACCATCTGGAGAAAATTAGACAATCCAAATGACATTTTGAATCAATTTTTCTACAGTCCATAAAAAAAAATTCTGATGAAAAACGATGACCCGTGACCTACGGGTCATCGTTTTTCATCAGAATTTTTTTTTTATGGACTGTAGAAAAATTGATTCAAAATGTCATTTGGATTGTGCCTCATGTTGAATAACTACATTTTAAAGCCTCAATGTGACCAAAATTGCCATTTTACAGACTTTTTCTCCTACTCAGAAGCTTCTATTTCGACCAATTTCAGGCATTAAAGTGACTCTAAACACACTTATTTTAGTTCGAAAAGCAATAATTCACATGGAATAGTCATTTACAGTCAAAAAATTAAATATGACAAAATTACCATTTTTGACCATCTGGAGAAAGTTCGACAGGTCACGGGTCATCGTTTTTCATCAGAAAATTGATTTTTTGGACTGTAGAAAAATTGATTCAAAATGTCATTTGGATTGTGCCTCATGTTGAATAACTACTTGTTAAAGCCTCAATGTGACCAAAATTGCCATTTTTACAGACTTTTTTGCCTACTCAGAAGCTTCTATTTCGACCAATTTCAGGCATTAAAGTGACTCTAAACACACTTATTTGTGTTCCAAAAGTGATAATTCACATGCAATAGTCATTTACAGTCAAAAAATTAAATATTAAAAAATTACTATTTTTGACCATATGGAGAAAGTTCGACAGGTCACGGGTCATCGTTTTTCATCAGAAAATTGATTTTTTGGACTGTAGAAAAATTGATTCAAAATGTCATTTGGATTGTGCCTCATGTTGAATAATCACTTTTTAAAGCCTCAATGTGACCAAAATTGACATTTTTACAGACTTTTTCTCCTACTCAAAAGCTTCTATTTTGACCAATTTCAGGCATTAAAATGACTCTAAACACACTTATTTTTGTTCCAAAAGTGATAATTCACATGCAATAGTCATTTACAGTCAAAAAATTAAATATTAAAAAATTACTATTTTTGACCATCTGGAGAAAGTTCGACAGGTCACGGGTCATCGTTTTTCATCAGAAATGTTTTTTTATGGACTGTAGAAAAATTGATTCAAAATGTCATTTGGATTGTGCCTCATGTTGAATAACTACTTGTTAAAGCCTCAATGTGACCAAAATTGCCATTTTTACAGACTTTTTCTCCTACTCAGAAGATTCTATTTCGACCAATTTCAGGCATTAAAGTGACTCTAAACACTTATTTTAGTTCCAAAAGTGATAATTCACATGGAATAGTCATTTACAGTCAAAAAATTAAATATTAAAAAATTACTATTTTTGACCATATGGAGAAAGTTCGACAGGTCACGCACGGGTCATCGTTTTTCATCAGAAAATTGATTTTTTTGGACTGTAGAAAAATTGATTCAAAATGTCATTTGGATTGTGCCTCATGTTGAATAATCACTTTTTAAAGCCTCCATGTGACCAAAATTGACATTTTTACAGACTTTTTCTCCTACTCAGAGGCTTCTATTTTGACCAATTTCAGGCATTAAAGTGACTCTAAACACACTTATTTTTGTTCCAAAAGTAATAATTCACATGCAATAGTCATTTACAGTCAAAATATTAAATATTAAAAAATTACCATTTTTGACCATCTGGAGAAAATTAGACAATCCAAATGACATTTTGAATCAATTTTTCTACAGTCCATAAAAAAAAATTCTGATGAAAAACGATGACCCGTGACCTACGGGTCATCGTTTTTCATCAGAATTTTTTTTTTATGGACCGTAGAAAAATTGATTCAAAATGTCATTTGGATTGTGCCTCATGTTGAATAACTACATTTTAAAGCCTCAATGTGACCAAAATTGCCATTTTACAGACTTTTTCTCCTACTCAGAAGCTTCTATTTCGACCAATTTCAGGCATTAAAGTGACTCTAAACACACTTATTTTAGTTCGAAAAGCAAAAATTCACATGGAATAGCCATTTACAGTCAAATAATTAAATATTAAAAAATTACCATTTTTGACCATCTGGAGAAAGTTCGACAGGTCACGGGTCATCGTTTTTCATCAGAAATGTTTTTTTATGGACTGTAGAAAAATTGATTCAAAATGTCATTTGGATTGTGCCTCATGTTGAATAACTACTTGTTAAAGCCTCAATGTGACCAAAATTGCCATTTTTACAGACTTTTTTGCCTACTCAGAAGCTTCTATTTCGACCAATTTCAGGCATTAAAGTGACTCTAAACACACTTATTTTTGTTCCAAAAGTGATAATTCACATGCAATAGTCATTTACAGTCAAAAAATTAAATATTAAAAAATTACCATTTTTGAGGATATGGAGAAAGTTTGACAGGTCACGGGTCATCGTTTTTCATCAGAAAATTTATTTTATGGACTGTAGAAAAATTGATTCAAAATGTCATTTAGATTGTGCCTCATGTTGAATAATTACTTTTTAAAGCCTCAATGTGACCAAAATTGACATTTTTACAGACTTTTTCTCCTACTCAGAGGCTTCTATTTTGACCAATTTCAGGCATTAAAATGACTCTAAACACACTTATTTTTGTTCCAAAAGTGATAATTCGCATGCAATAGTCATTTACAGTCAAAAAATTAAATATTAAAAAATTACTATTTTTGACCATATGGAGAAAGTTCGACAGGTCACGGGTCATCGTTTTTCATCAGAAAATTGATTTTATGGACTGTAGAAAAATTGATTCAAAATGTCATTTAGATTGTGCCTCATGTTTTATAACTACTTGTTAAAGCCTCAATGTGACCAAAATTGCCATTTTTACAGACTTTTTCTCCTACTCAGAAGATTCTATTTCGACCAATTTCAGGCATTAAAGTGACTCTAAACACACTTATTTTAGTTCCAAAAGTGATAATTCACATGGAATAGTCATTTACAGTCAAAAAATTAAATATTAAAAAATTACTATTTTTGACCATATGGAGAAAGTTCGACAGGTCACGGGTCATCGTTTTTCATCAGAAAATTGATTTTTTGGACTGTAGAAAAATTGATTCAAAATGTCATTTGGATTGTGCCTCATGTTGAATAATCACTTTTTAAAGCCTCCATGTGACCAAAATTGACATTTTTACAGATTTTTTCTCCTACTCAGAGGCTTCTATTTTGACCAATTTCAGGCCTTAAAATGACTCTAAACACACTTATTTTTGTTCCAAAAGTGATAATTCACATGCAATAGTCATTTACAGTCAAAAAATTAAATATGAAAAAATTACTATTTTTGACCATCTGGAGAAAGTTCGACAGGTCACGGGTCATCGTTTTTCATCAGAAAATTGATTTTTTGGACTGTAGAAAAATTGATTCAAAATGTCATTTAGATTGTGCCTCATGTTGAATAATCACTTTTTAAAGCCTCAATGTGACCAAAATTGACACTTTTACAGACTTTTTCTCCTACTCAGAAGCTTCTATTTCGACCAATTTCAGGCATTAAAGTGACTCTAAACACACTTTTGTTCCAAAAGTAATAATTCACATGCAATAGTCATTTACAGTCAAAATATTAAATATTAAAAAATTACCATTTTTGACGATCTGGAGAAAATTAGACAATCCAAATGACATTTTGAATCAATTTTTCTACAGTCCATAAAAAAAAAATTCTGATGAAAAACGATGACCCGTGACCTACGGGTCATCGTTTTTCATCAGAATTTTCTTTTTTATGGACTGTAGAAAAATTAATTCAAAATGTCATTTGGATTGTGCCTCATGTTGAATAACTACTTCTTAAAGCCTCAATGTGACCAAAATTGCCAGTTTTACAGACTTTTTCTCCTACTCAGAAGCTTCTATTTCGACCAATTTCAGGCATTAAAGTGACTCTAAACACAATTATTTTAGTTCGAAAAGCAATAATTCACATGGAATAGTCATTTACAGTCAAAAAATTAAATATGACAAAATTACCATTTTTGACCATCTGGAGAAAGTTCGACAGGTCACGGGTCATCGTTTTTCATCAGAAATGTTTTTTTATGGACTGTAGAAAAATTGATTCAAAATGTCATTTGGATTGTGCCTCATGTTGAATAACTACTTCTTAAAGCCTCAATGTGACCAAAATTGCCAGTTTTACAGACTTTTTCTACTACTCAGAAGCTTCTATTTCAACCAATTTCAGGCATTAAAATGACTCTAAACACACTTATTTTAGTTCCAAAAGTGATAATTCACATGCAGTAGTCATTTACAGCCAAAAAATTAAATATTAAAAAATTACCATTTTTGACCATCTGGAGAAAGTTCGACAGGTCACGGGTCATCGTTTTTCATCAGAAAATTGATTTTTTGGACTGTAGAAAAATTGATTCAAAATGTCATTTGGATTGTGCCTCATGTTGAATAACTACTTTTTAAAGCCTCAATGTGACCAAAATTGCCATTTTACAGACTTTTTCTCCTACTCAGAAGCTTCTATTTCGACCAATTTCAGGCATTAAAGTGACTCTAAACACACTTATTTTAGTTCGAAAAGCAATAATTCACATGGAATAGCCATTTACAGTCAAAAAATTAAATATTAAAAAATTACCATTTTGACCATCTGGAGAAAGTTCGACAGGTCACGGGTCATCGTTTTTCATCAGAAATGTTTTTTTATGGACTGTAGAAAAATTGATTCAAAATGTCATTTGGATTCTGCCTCATGTTGAATAACTACTGTTAAAGCCTCAATGTGACCAAAATTGCCATTTTTACAGACTTTTTTGCCTACTCAGAAGCTTCTATTTCGACCAATTTCAGGCATTAAAGTGACTCTAAACACACTTATTTTTGTTCCAAAAGTGATAATTCACATGCAATAGTCATTTACAGTCAAAAAACTTAAATATTAAAAAAATTACTATTTTTGACCATATGGAGAAAGTTCGACAGGTCACAAGTCATCGTTTTTCATCAGAAAATTGATTTTTTGGACTGTAGAAAAATTGATTAAAAATGTCATTTGGATTGTGCCTCATGTTGAATAATCACTTTTTAAAGCCTCAATGTGACCAAAATTGCCAGTTTTACAGACTTTTTCTACTACTCAGAAGCTTCTATTTCAACCAATTTCAGGCATTAAAATGACTCTAAACACACTTATTTTAGTTCCAAAAGTGATAATTCACATGCAGTAGTCATTTACAGTCAAAAAATGAAATATTAAAAAATTACCATTTTTGACCATCTGGAGAAAGTTCGACAGGTCACGGGTCATCGTTTTTCATCAGAAAATTGATTTTTTGGACTGTAGAAAAATTGATTCAAAATGTCATTTGGATTGTGCCTCATGTTGAATAACTACTTTTTAAAGCCTCAATGTGACCAAAATTGCCATTTTACAGACTTTTTCTCCTACTCAGAAGCTTCTATTTCGACCAATTTCAGGCATTAAAGTGACTCTAAACACACTTATTTTAGTTCGAAAAGCAATAATTCACATGGAATAGCCATTTACAGTCAAAAAATTAAATATTAAAAAATTACCATTTTTGACCATCTGGAGAAAGTTCGACAGGTCACGGGTCATCGTTTTTCATCAGAAATGTTTTTTTATGGACTGTAGAAAAATTGATTCAAAATGTCATTTGGATTCTGCCTCATGTTGAATAACTACTTGTTAAAGCCTCAATGTGACCAAAATTGCCATTTTTACAGACTTTTTTGCCTACTCAGAAGCTTCTATTTCGACCAATTTCAGGCATTAAAGTGACTCTAAACACACTTATTTTTGTTCCAAAAGTGATAATTCACATGCAATAGTCATTTACAGTCAAAAAATTAAATATTAAAAAAATTACTATTTTTGACCATATGGAGAAAGTTCGACAGGTCACAAGTCATCGTTTTTCATCAGAAAATTGATTTTTTGGACTGTAGAAAAATTGATTAAAAATGTCATTTGGATTGTGCCTCATGTTGAATAATCACTTTTTAAAGCCTCAATGTGACCAAAATTGAAATTTTTACAGACTTTTTCTACTACTCAGAAGCTTTTATTTTGACCAATTTTAGGCATTAAAATGACTCTAAACACACTTTTTTTAGTTCCAAAAGTGATAATTCACATGCAATAGTCATTTACAGTCAAAAAATTAAATATTAAAAAGTACTCTTTTTGACCATCTGGAGAAAGTTCGACAGGTCACGGGTCATCGTTTTTCATCAGAAAATTGATTTTTTGGACTGTAGAAAAATTGATTCAAAATGTCATTTGGATTGTGCCTCATGTTGAATAACTACTTTTTAAAGCCTCAATGTGACCAAAATTGCCATTTTACAGACTTTTTCTCCTACTCAGAAGCTTCTATTTCGACCAATTTCAGGCATTAAAGTGACTCTAAACACACTTATTTTAGTTCGAAAAGCAATAATTCACATGGAATAGCCATTTACAGTCAAAAAATTAAATATTAAAAAATTACCATTTTTGACCATCTGGAGAAAGTTCGACAGGTCACGGGTCATCGTTTTTCATCAGAAATGTTTTTTTATGGACTGTAGAAAAATTGATTCAAAATGTCATTTGGATTCTGCCTCATGTTGAATAACTACTTGTTAAAGCCTCAATGTGACCAAAATTGCCATTTTTACAGACTTTTTTGCCTACTCAGAAGCTTCTATTTCGACCAATTTCAGGCATTAAAGTGACTCTAAACACACTTATTTTTGTTCCAAAAGTGATAATTCACATGCAATAGTCATTTACAGTCAAAAAATTAAATATTAAAAAAATTACTATTTTTGACCATATGGAGAAAGTTTGACAGGTCACAAGTCATCGTTTTTCATCAGAAAATTGATTTTTTGGACTGTAGAAAAATTGATTCAAAATGTCATTTAGATTGTGCCTCATGTTGAATAACTACTTTTTAAAGCCTCAATGTAACCAAAATTGACATTTTTACAGACTTTTTCTCCTTCTCAGAGGCTTCTATTTCGACCAATTTCAGGCATTAAAGTGACTCTAAACACACTTATTTTTGTTCCAAAAGTGATAATTTACATGCAATAGTCATTTACAGTCAAAAAATTAAATATTAAAAAATTACTATTTTTGACCATATGGAGAAAGTTCGACATTCAAAATGTCATTTGGATTGTGCCTCATGTTGAATAACTACTTTTTAAAGCCTCAATGTAACCAAAATTGACATTTTTACAGACTTTTTCTCCTTCTCAGAGGCTTCTATTTCGACCAATTTCAGGCATTAAAGTGACTCTAAACACACTTATTTTTGTTCCAAAAGTAATAATTCACATGCAATAGTCATTTACATTCAAAAAATTAAATATTAAAAAATTACCATCAGGAGAAAGTTTGACAGGTCACGGGTCATCGTTTTTCATCAGAAGATTGATTTTTTGGACTGTAGAAAAATTGATTCAAAATGTCATTTGGATTGTGCCTCATGTTGAATAATCACTTTTTAAAGCCTCAATGTGACCAAAATTGACATTTTTACAGACTTTTTCTCCTACTCAGAAGCTTTTATTTTGACCAATTTTAGGCATTAAAATGACTCTAAACACACTTATTTTTGTTCCAAAAGTGATAATTCACATGCACTAGTCATTTACAGTCAAAAAATTAAATATTAAAACATTACTATTTTTGACCATATGGAGAAAGTTCGACAGGTCACGGGTCATCGTTTTTCATCAGAAAATTGATTTTTTGGACTGTAGAAAAATTGATTCAAAATGTCATTTGGATTGTGCCTCATGTTGAATAATCACTTTTTAAAGCCTCCCTGTGACCAAAATTGCCATTTTTACAGACTTTTTCTCCTACTCAGAAGCTTCTATTTCGACCAATTTCAGGCATTAAAGTGACTCTAAACACACTTATTTTTGTTCCAAAAGTGATAATTCACATGCAATAGTCATTTACAGTCAAAAAAATAAATATTAAAAAATTACCATTTTTGACCATATTGAGAAAGTTCGACAGGTCACGGGTCATCGTTTTTCATCAGAAAATTGATTTTTTTTGACTGTGGAAAAATTGATTCAAAATGTCATTTGGATTGTGCCTCATGTTGAATAACTACTTCTTAAAGCCTCAATGTGACCAAAATTGCCAGTTTTACAGACTTTTTCTACTACTCAGAAGCTTCTATTTCAACCAATTTCAGGCATTAAAATGACTCTAAACACACTTATTTTAGTTCCAAAAGTGATAATTCACATGCAGTAGTCATTTACAGTCAAAAAATTAAATATTAAAAAATTACCATTTTTGACCATCTGGAGAAAGTTCGACAGGTCACGGGTCATCGTTTTTCATCAGAAAATTGATTTTTTGGACGGTAGAAAAATTGATTCAAAATGTCATTTGGATTGTGCCTCATGTTGAATAACTACTTTTTAAAGCCTCAATGTGACCAAAATTGCCATTTTACAGACTTTTTCTCCTACTCAGAAGCTTCTATTTCGACCAATTTCAGGCATTAAAGTGACTCTAAACACACTTATTTTAGTTCGAAAAGCAATAATTCACATGGAATAGCCATTTACAGTCAAAAAATTAAATATTAAAAAATTACCATTTTTGACCATCTGGAGAAAGTTCGACAGGTCACGGGTCATCGTTTTTCATCAGAAATGTTTTTTTATGGACTGTAGAAAAATTGATTCAAAATGTCATTTGGATTCTGCCTCATGTTGAATAACTACTGTTAAAGCCTCAATGTGACCAAAATTGCCATTTTTACAGACTTTTTTGCCTACTCGGAAGCTTCTTTTTCGACCAATTTCAGGCATTAAAGTGACTCTAAACACACTTATTTTTGTTCCAAAAGTGATAATTCACATGCAATAGTCATTTACAGTCAAAAAATTAAATATTAAAAAAATTACTATTTTTGACCATATGGAGAAAGTTCGACAGGTCACAAGTCATCGTTTTTCATCCGAAAATTGATTTTTTGGACTGTAGAAAAATTGATTCAAAATGTCATTTGGATGGTGCCTCATGTTGAATAATCACTTTTTAAAGCCTCAATGTGACCAAAATTGACATTTTTACAGACTTTTTCTACTACTCAGAAGCTTTTATTTTGACCAATTTTAGGCATTAAAATGACTCTAAACACACTTTTTTTAGTTCCAAAAGTGATAATTCACATGCAATAGTCATTTACAGTCAAAAAATTAAATATTAAAAAATTACTATTTTTGACCATATGGAGAAAGTTCGACAGGTCACGGGTCATCATTTTTCATCAGAAAATTGATTTTTTGGACTGTAGAAAAATTGATTCAAAATGTCATTTGGATTGTGCCTCATGTTGAATAACTACTTTTTAAAGCCTCAATGTGACCAAAATTGCCATTTTACAGACTTTTTCTCCTACTCAGAAGCTTCTATTTCGACCAATTTCAGGCATTAAAGTGACTCTAAACACACTTATTTTAGTTCGAAAAGCAATAATTCACATGGAATAGCCATTTACAGTCAAAAAATTAAATATTAAAAAATTACCCTTTTTGACCATCTGGAGAAAGTTCGACAGGTCACGGGTCATCGTTTTTCATCAGAAATGTTTTTTTATGGACTGTAGAAAAATTGATTCAAAATGTCATTTGGATTGTGCCTCATGTTGAATAATCACTTTTTAAAGCCTCAATGTGACCAAAATTGACATTTTTACAGACTTTTTCTCCTACTCAGAAGCTTCTATTTCGACCAATTTCAGGCATTAAAGTGACTCTAAACACACTTTTTTTTGTTCCAAAAGTGATAATTCACATGCAATAGTCATTTACAGTCAAAAAAATAAATATTAAAAAATTACCATTTTTGACCATATTGGAAAAGTTCGACAGGTCACAGGTCATCAATTTTCATCAGAAAATTGATTTTTTGGACTGTAGAAAAATTGATTCAAAATGTCATTTGGATTGTGCCTCATGTTGAATAATCACTTTTTAAAGCCTCAATGTGACCAAAATTGACATTTTTACAGACTTTTTCTCCTACTCAGAAGCTTCTATTTCAACCAATTTCAGGCATTAAAATGACTCTAAACACACTTATTTTAGTTCCAAAAGTGATAATTCACATGCAGTAGTCATTTACAGTCAAAAAATGAAATATTAAAAAATTACCATTTTTGACCATCTGGAGAAAGTTCGACAGGTCACGGGTCATCGTTTTTCATCAGAAAATTGATTTTTTGGACTGTAGAAAAATTGATTCAAAATGTCATTTGGATTGTGCCTCATGTTGAATAACTACTTTTTAAAGCCTCAATGTGACCAAAATTGCCATTTTACAGACTTTTTCTCCTACTCAGAAGCTTCTATTTCGACCAATTTCAGGCATTAAAGTGACTCTAAACACACTTATTTTAGTTCGAAAAGCAATAATTCACATGGAATAGCCATTTACAGTCAAAAAATTAAATATTAAAAAATTACCATTTTTGACCATCTGGAGAAAGTTCGACAGGTCACGGGTCATCGTTTTTCATCAGAAATGTTTTTTTATGGACTGTAGAAAAATTGATTCAAAATGTCATTTGGATTCTGCCTCATGTTGAATAACTACTTGTTAAAGCCTCAATGTGACCAAAATTGCCATTTTTACAGACTTTTTTGCCTACTCAGAAGCTTCTATTTCGACCAATTTCAGGCATTAAAGTGACTCTAAACACACTTATTTTTGTTCCAAAAGTGATAATTCACATGCAATAGTCATTTACAGTCAAAAAATTAAATATTAAAAAAATTACTATTTTTGACCATATGGAGAAAGTTCGACAGGTCACAAGTCATCGTTTTTCATCAGAAAATTGATTTTTTGGACTGTAGAAAAATTGATTAAAAATGTCATTTGGATTGTGCCTCATGTTGAATAATCACTTTTTAAAGCCTCAATGTGACCAAAATTGAAATTTTTACAGACTTTTTCTACTACTCAGAAGCTTTTATTTTGACCAATTTTAGGCATTAAAATGACTCTAAACACACTTTTTTTAGTTCCAAAAGTGATAATTCACATGCAATAGTCATTTACAGTCAAAAAATTAAATATTAAAAAATTACTATTTTTGACCATATGGAGAAAGTTCGACAGGTCACGGGTCATCATTTTTCATCAGAAAATTGATTTTTTGGACTGTAGAAAAATTGATTCAAAATGTCATTTGGATTGTGCCTCATGTTGAATAACTACTTTTTAAAGCCTCAATGTGACCAAAATTGCCATTTTACAGACTTTTTCTCCTACTCAGAAGCTTCTATTTCGACCAATTTCAGGCATTAAAGTGACTCTAAACACACTTATTTTAGTTCGAAAAGCAATAATTCACATGGAATAGCCATTTACAGTCAAAAAATTAAATATTAAAAAATTACCATTTTTGACCATCTGGAGAAAGTTCGACAGGTCACGGGTCATCGTTTTTCATCAGAAATGTTTTTTTATGGACTGTAGAAAAATTGATTCAAAATGTCATTTGGATTCTGCCTCATGTTGAATAACTACTTGTTAAAGCCTCAATGTGACCAAAATTGCCATTTTTACAGACTTCTTTGCCTACTCAGAAGCTTCTATTTCGACCAATTTCAGGCATTAAAGTGACTCTAAACACACTTATTTTTGTTCCAAAAGTGATAATTCACATGCAATAGTCATTTACAGTCAAAAAATTAAATATTAAAAAATTTACTATTTTTGACCATATGGAGAAAGTTCGACAGGTCACAAGTCATCGTTTTTCATCAGAAAATTGATTTTTTGGACTGTAGAAAAATTGATTCAAAATGTCATTTAGATTGGGCCTCATGTTGAATAACTACTTTTTAAAGCCTCAATGTAACCAAAATTGACATTTTTACAGACTTTTTCTCCTTCTCAGAGGCTTCTATTTCGACCAATTTCAGGCATTAAAGTGACTCTAAACACACTTATTTTTGTTCCAAAAGTGATAATTTACATGCAATAGTCATTTACAGTCAAAAAATTAAATATTAAAAAATTACTATTTTTGACCATATGGAGAAAGTTCGACATTCAAAATGTCATTTGGATTGTGCCTCATGTTGAATAACTACTTTTTAAAGCCTCAATGTAACCAAAATTGACATTTTTACAGACTTTTTCTCCTTCTCAGAGGCTTCTATTTCGACCAATTTCAGGCATTAAAGTGACTCTAAACACACTTATTTTTGTTCCAAAAGTAATAATTCACATGCAATAGTCATTTACATTCAAAAAATTAAATATTAAAAAATTACCATCAGGAGAAAGTTTGACAGGTCACGGGTCATCGTTTTTCATCAGAAGATTGATTTTTTGGACTGTAGAAAAATTGATTCAAAATGTCATTTGGATTGTGCCTCATGTTGAATAATCACTTTTTAAAGCCTCAATGTGACCAAAATTGACATTTTTACAGACTTTTTCTCCTACTCAGAAGCTTTTATTTTGACCAATTTTAGGCATTAAAATGACTCTAAACACACTTATTTTTGTTCCAAAAGTGATAATTCACATGCACTAGTCATTTACAGTCAAAAAATTAAATATTAAAACATTACTATTTTTGACCATATGGAGAAAGTTCGACAGGTCACGGGTCATCGTTTTTCATCAGAAAATTGATTTTTTGGACTGTAGAAAAATTGATTCAAAATGTCATTTGGATTGTGCCTCATGTTGAATAATCACTTTTTAAAGCCTCCCTGTGACCAAAATTGCCATTTTTACAGACTTTTTCTCCTACTCAGAAGCTTCTATTTCGACCAATTTCAGGCATTAAAGTGACTCTAAACACACTTATTTTTGTTCCAAAAGTGATAATTCACATGCAATAGTCATTTACAGTCAAAAAAATAAATATTAAAAAATTACCATTTTTGACCATATTGAGAAAGTTCGACAGGTCACGGGTCATCGTTTTTCATCAGAAAATTGATTTTTTTTGACTGTGGAAAAATTGATTCAAAATGTCATTTGGATTGTGCCTCATGTTGAATAACTACTTCTTAAAGCCTCAATGTGACCAAAATTGCCAGTTTTACAGACTTTTTCTACTACTCAGAAGCTTCTATTTCAACCAATTTCAGGCATTAAAATGACTCTAAACACACTTATTTTAGTTCCAAAAGTGATAATTCACATGCAGTAGTCATTTACAGTCAAAAAATTAAATATTAAAAAATTACCATTTTTGACCATCTGGAGAAAGTTCGACAGGTCACGGGTCATCGTTTTTCATCAGAAAATTGATTTTTTGGACTGTAGAAAAATTGATTCAAAATGTCATTTGGATTGTGCCTCATGTTGAATAACTACTTTTTAAAGCCTCAATGTGACCAAAATTGCCATTTTACAGACTTTTTCTCCTACTCAGAAGCTTCTATTTCGACCAATTTCAGGCATTAAAGTGACTCTAAACACACTTATTTTAGTTCGAAAAGCAATAATTCACATGGAATAGCCATTTACAGTCAAAAAATTAAATATTAAAAAATTACCATTTTTGACCATCTGGAGAAAGTTCGACAGGTCACGGGTCATCGTTTTTCATCAGAAATGTTTTTTTATGGACTGTAGAAAAATTGATTCAAAATGTCATTTGGATTCTGCCTCATGTTGAATAACTACTGTTAAAGCCTCAATGTGACCAAAATTGCCATTTTTACAGACTTTTTTGCCTACTCGGAAGCTTCTTTTTCGACCAATTTCAGGCATTAAAGTGACTCTAAACACACTTTTTTTTGTTCCAAAAGTGATAATTCACATGCAATAGTCATTTACAGTCAAAAAAATAAATATTAAAAAATTACCATTTTTGACCATATTGGAAAAGTTCGACAGGTCACAGGTCATCAATTTTCATCAGAAAATTGATTTTTTGGACTGTAGAAAAATTGATTCAAAATGTCATTTGGATTGTGCCTCATGTTGAATAACTACTTCTTAAAGCCTCAATGTGACCAAAATTTCCAGTTTTACAGACTTTTTCTACTACTCAGAAGCTTCTATTTCAACCAATTTCAGGCATTAAAATGACTCTAAACACACTTATTTTAGTTCCAAAAGTGATAATTCACATGCAGTAGTCATTTACAGTCAAAAAATGAAATATTAAAAAATTACCATTTTTGACCATCTGGAGAAAGTTCGACAGGTCACGGGTCATCGTTTTTCATCAGAAAATTGATTTTTTGGACTGTAGAAAAATTGATTCAAAATGTCATTTGGATTGTGCCTCATGTTGAATAACTACTTTTTAAAGCCTCAATGTGACCAAAATTGCCATTTTACAGACTTTTTCTCCTACTCAGAAGCTTCTATTTCGACCAATTTCAGGCATTAAAGTGACTCTAAACACACTTATTTTAGTTCGAAAAGCAATAATTCACATGGAATAGCCATTTACAGTCAAAAAATTAAATATTAAAAAATTACCATTTTTGACCATCTGGAGAAAGTTCGACAGGTCACGGGTCATCGTTTTTCATCAGAAATGTTTTTTTATGGACTGTAGAAAAATTGATTCAAAATGTCATTTGGATTCTGCCTCATGTTGAATAACTACTTGTTAAAGCCTCAATGTGACCAAAATTGCCATTTTTACAGACTTTTTTGCCTACTCAGAAGCTTCTATTTCGACCAATTTCAGGCATTAAAGTGACTCTAAACACACTTATTTTTGTTCCAAAAGTGATAATTCACATGCAATAGTCATTTACAGTCAAAAAATTAAATATTAAAAAAATTACTATTTTTGACCATATGGAGAAAGTTCGACAGGTCACAAGTCATCGTTTTTCATCAGAAAATTGATTTTTTGGACTGTAGAAAAATTGATTAAAAATGTCATTTGGATTGTGCCTCATGTTGAATAATCACTTTTTAAAGCCTCAATGTGACCAAAATTGAAATTTTTACAGACTTTTTCTACTACTCAGAAGCTTTTATTTTGACCAATTTTAGGCATTAAAATGACTCTAAACACACTTTTTTTAGTTCCAAAAGTGATAATTCACATGCAATAGTCATTTACAGTCAAAAAATTAAATATTAAAAAATTACTATTTTTGACCATATGGAGAAAGTTCGACAGGTCACGGGTCATCATTTTTTATCAGAAAATTGATTTTTTGGACTGTAGAAAAATTGATTCAAAATGTCATTTGGATTGTGCCTCATGTTGAATAACTACTTTTTAAAGCCTCAATGTGACCAAAATTGCCATTTTACAGACTTTTTCTCCTACTCAGAAGCTTCTATTTCGACCAATTTCAGGCATTAAAGTGACTCTAAACACACTTATTTTAGTTCGAAAAGCAATAATTCACATGGAATAGCCATTTACAGTCAAAAAGTTAAATATTAAAAAATTACCATTTTTGACCATCTGGAGAAAGTTCGACAGGTCACGGGTCATCGTTTTTCATCAGAAATGTTTTTTTATGGACTGTAGAAAAATTGATTCAAAATGTCATTTGGATTCTGCCTCATGTTGAATAACTACTTGTTAAAGCCTCAATGTGACCAAAATTGCCATTTTTACAGACTTCTTTGCCTACTCAGAAGCTTCTATTTCGACCAATTTCAGGCATTAAAGTGACTCTAAACACACTTATTTTTGGTCCAAAAGTGATAATTCACATGCAATAGTCATTTACAGTCAAAAAATTAAATATTAAAAAATTTACTATTTTTGACCATATGGAGAAAGTTCGACAGGTCACAAGTCATCGTTTTTCATCAGAAAATTGATTTTTTGGACTGTAGAAAAATTGATTCAAAATGTCATTTAGATTGTGCCTCATGTTGAATAACTACTTTTTAAAGCCTCAATGTAACCAAAATTGACATTTTTACAGACTTTTTCTCCTTCTCAGAGGCTTCTATTTCGACCAATTTCAGGCATTAAAGTGACTCTAAACACACTTATTTTTGTTCCAAAAGTGATAATTTACATGCAATAGTCATTTACAGTCAAAAAATTAAATATTAAAAAATTACTATTTTTGACCATATGGAGAAAGTTCGACATTCAAAATGTCATTTGGATTGTGCCTCATGTTGAATAACTACTTTTTAAAGCCTCAATGTAACCAAAATTGACATTTTTACAGACTTTTTCTCCTTCTCAGAGGCTTCTATTTCGACCAATTTCAGGCATTAAAGTGACTCTAAACACACTTATTTTTGTTCCGAAAGTAATAATTCACATGCAATAGTCATTTACATTCAAAAAATTAAATATTAAAAAATTACCATCAGGAGAAAGTTTGACAGGTCACGGGTCATCGTTTTTCATCAGAAGATTGATTTTTTGGACTGTAGAAAAATTGATTCAAAATGTCATTTGGATTGTGCCTCATGTTGAATAATCACTTTTTAAAGCCTCAATGTGACCAAAATTGACATTTTTACAGACTTTTTCTCCTACTCAGAAGCTTTTATTTTGACCAATTTTAGGCATTAAAATGACTCTAAACACACTTATTTTTGTTCCAAAAGTGATAATTCACATGTACTAGTCATTTACAGTCAAAAAATTAAATATTAAAACATTACTATTTTTGACCATATGGAGAAAGTTCGACAGGTCACGGGTCATCGTTTTTCATCAGAAAATTGATTTTTTGGACTGTAGAAAAATTGATTCAAAATGTCATTTGGATTGTGCCTCATGTTGAATAATCACTTTTTAAAGCCTCCCTGTGACCAAAATTGCCATTTTTACAGACTTTTTCTCCTACTCAGAAGCTTCTATTTCGACCAATTTCAGGCATTAAAGTGACTCTAAACACACTTATTTTTGTTCCAAAAGTGATAATTCACATGCAATAGTCATTTACAGTCAAAAAAATAAATATTAAAAAATTACCATTTTTGACCATATTGAGAAAGTTTGACAGGTCACGGGTCATCGTTTTTCATCAGAAAATTTATTTTATGGACTGTAGAAAAATTGATTCAAAATGTCATTTAGATTGTGCCTCATGTTGAATAACTACTTTTTAAAGCCTCAATGTGACCAAAATTGCCATTTTTACAGACTTTTTCTCCTACTCAGAAGCTTCTATTTCGACCAATTTCAGGCTTTAAAGTGACTCTAAACACACTTATTTTTGTTCCAAAAGTAATAATTCACATGCAATAGTCATTTACAGTCAAAATATTAAATATTAAAAAATTACCATTTTTGACCATCTGGAGAAAATTAGACAATCCAAATGACATTTTGAATCAATTTTTCTACAGTCCATAAAAAAAAATTCTGATGAAAAATGATGACCCGTGACCTACGGGTCATCGTTTTTCATCAGAATTTTTTTTTTATGGACTGTAATAAAATTGATTCAAAATGTCATTTGGATTGTGCCTCATGTTGAATAACTACATTTTAAAGCCTCAATGTGACCGAAATTGCCATTTTACAGACTTTTTCTCCTACTCAGAAGCTTCTATTTCGACCAATTTCAGGCATTAAAGTGACTCTAAACACACTTATTTTAGTTCGAAAAGCAATAATTCACATGGAATAGTCATTTACAGTCAAAAAATTAAATATGACAAAATTACCATTTTTGACCATCTGGAGAAAGTTCGACAGGTCACGGGTCATCGTTTTTCATCAGAAAATTGATTTTTTGGACTGTAGAAAAATTGATTCAAAATGTCATTTGGATTGTGCCTCATGTTGAATAACTACTTCATAAAGCCTCAATGTGACCAAAATTGCCAGTTTTACAGACTTTTTCTCCTACTCAGAAGCTTCTATTTCGACCAATTTCAGGCATTAAAGTGACTCTAAACACACTTATTTTAGTTCGAAAAGCAATAATTCACATGGAATAGCCATTTACAGTCAAAAAATTAAATATTAAAAAATTACCATTTTTGACCATCTGGAGAAAGTTCGACAGGTCACGGGTCATCGTTTTTCATCAGAAATGTTTTTTTATGGACTGTAGAAAAATTGATTCAAAATGTCATTTGGATTGTGCCTCATGTTGAATAACTACTTGTTAAAGCCTCAATGTGACCAAAATTGCCATTTTTACAGACTTTTTTGCCTACTCAGAAGCTTCTATTTCGACCAATTTCAGGCATTAAAGTGACTCTAAACACACTTATTTGTGTTCCAAACGTGATAATTCACATGCAATAGTCATTTACAGTCAAAAAATTAAATATTAAAAAAATTACTATTTTTGACCATATGGAGAAAGTTCGACAGGTCACAAGTCATCGTTTTTCATCAGAAAATTGATTTTTTGGACTGTAGAAAAATTGATTAAAAATGTCATTTGGATTGTGCCTCATGTTGAATAATCACTTTTTAAAGCCTCAATGTGACCAAAATTGAAATTTTTACAGACTTTTTCTACTACTCAGAAGCTTTTATTTTGACCAATTTTAGGCATTAAAATGACTCTAAACACACTTTTTTTAGTTCCAAAAGTGATAATTCACATGCAATAGTCATTTAAAGTCAAAAAATTAAATATTAAAAAATTACTATTTTTGACCATATGGAGAAAGTTCGACAGGTCACGGGTCATCATTTTTCATCAGAAAATTGATTTTTTGGACTGTAGAAAAATTGATTCAAAATGTCATTTGGATTGTGCCTCATGTTGAATAACTACTTTTTAAAGCCTCAATGTGACCAAAATTGCCATTTTACAGACTTTTTCTCCTACTCAGAAGCTTCTATTTCGACCAATTTCAGGCATTAAAGTGACTCTAAACACACTTATTTTAGTTCGAAAAGCAATAATTCACATGGAATAGCCATTTACAGTCAAAAAATTAAATATTAAAAAATTACCATTTTTGACCATCTGGAGAAAGTTCGACAGGTCACGGGTCATCGTTTTTCATCAGAAATGTTTTTTTATGGACTGTAGAAAAATTGATTCAAAATGTCATTTGGATTCTGCCTCATGTTGAATAACTACTTGTTAAAGCCTCAATGTGACCAAAATTGCCATTTTTACAGACTTCTTTGCCTACTCAGAAGCTTCTATTTCGACCAATTTCAGGCATTAAAGTGACTCTAAACACACTTATTTTTGTTCCAAAAGTGATAATTCACATGCAATAGTCATTTACAGTCAAAAAATTAAATATTAAAAAATTTACTATTTTTGACCATATGGAGAAAGTTCGACAGGTCACAAGTCATCGTTTTTCATCAGAAAATTGATTTTTTGGACTGTAGAAAAATTGATTCAAAATGTCATTTAGATTGTGCCTCATGTTGAATAACTACTTTTTAAAGCCTCAATGTAACCAAAATTGACATTTTTACAGACTTTTTCTCCTTCTCAGAGGCTTCTATTTCGACCAATTTCAGGCATTAAAGTGACTCTAAACACACTTATTTTTGTTCCAAAAGTGATAATTTACATGCAATAGTCATTTACAGTCAAAAAATTAAATATTAAAAAAT
Organism: Triturus cristatus; assembly: GCF_964204655.1. Lineage (NCBI taxonomy): Eukaryota > Metazoa > Chordata > Amphibia > Caudata > Salamandridae > Triturus > Triturus cristatus. The sequence continues at coordinate 1,435,180,448 of NC_140590.1, forward strand.
TACTATTTTTGACCATATGGAGAAAGTTCGACATTCAAAATGTCATTTGGATTGTGCCTCATGTTGAATAACTACTTTTTAAAGCCTCAATGTAACCAAAATTGACATTTTTACAGACTTTTTCTCCTTCTCAGAGGCTTCTATTTCGACCAATTTCAGGCATTAAAGTGACTCTAAACACACTTATTTTTGTTCCAAAAGTAATAATTCACATGCAATAGTCATTTACATTCAAAAAATTAAATATTAAAAAATTACCATCAGGAGAAAGTTTGACAGGTCACGGGTCATCGTTTTTCATCAGAAGATTGATTTTTTGGACTGTAGAAAAATTGATTCAAAATGTCATTTGGATTGTGCCTCATGTTGAATAATCACTTTTTAAAGCCTCAATGTGACCAAAATTGACATTTTTACAGACTTTTTCTCCTACTCAGAAGCTTTTATTTTGACCAATTTTAGGCATTAAAATGACTCTAAACACACTTATTTTTGTTCCAAAAGTGATAATTCACATGTACTAGTCATTTACAGTCAAAAAATTAAATATTAAAACATTACTATTTTTGACCATATGGAGAAAGTTCGACAGGTCACGGGTCATCGTTTTTCATCAGAAAATTGATTTTTTGGACTGTAGAAAAATTGATTCAAAATGTCATTTGGATTGTGCCTCATGTTGAATAATCACTTTTTAAAGCCTCCCTGTGACCAAAATTGCCATTTTTACAGACTTTTTCTCCTACTCAGAAGCTTCTATTTCGACCAATTTCAGGCATTAAAGTGACTCTAAACACACTTATTTTTGTTCCAAAAGTGATAATTCACATGCAATAGTCATTTACAGTCAAAAAAATAAATATTAAAAAATTACCATTTTTGACCATATTGAGAAAGTTTGACAGGTCACGGGTCATCGTTTTTCATCAGAAAATTTATTTTATGGACTGTAGAAAAATTGATTCAAAATGTCATTTAGATTGTGCCTCATGTTGAATAACTACTTTTTAAAGCCTCAATGTGACCAAAATTGCCATTTTTACAGACTTTTTCTCCTACTCAGAAGCTTCTATTTCGACCAATTTCAGGCATTAAAGTGACTCTAAACACACTTATTTTTGTTCCAAAAGTAATAATTCACATGCAATAGTCATTTACAGTCAAAATATTAAATATTAAAAAATTACCATTTTTGACCATCTGGAGAAAATTAGACAATCCAAATGACATTTTGAATCAATTTTTCTACAGTCCATAAAAAAAAATTCTGATGAAAAACGATGACCCGTGACCTACGGGTCATCGTTTTTCATCAGAATTTTTTTTTTATGGACTGTAATAAAATTGATTCAAAATGTCATTTGGATTGTGCCTCATGTTGAATAACTACATTTTAAAGCCTCAATGTGACCAAAATTGCCATTTTACAGACTTTTTCTCCTACTCAGAAGCTTCTATTTCGACCAATTTCAGGCATTAAAGTGACTCTAAACACACTTATTTTAGTTCGAAAAGCAATAATTCACATGGAATAGTCATTTACAGTCAAAAAATTAAATATGACAAAATTACCATTTTTGACCATCTGGAGAAAGTTCGACAGGTCACGGGTCATCGTTTTTCATCAGAAAATTGATTTTTTGGACTGTAGAAAAATTGATTCAAAATGTCATTTGGATTGTGCCTCATGTTGAATAACTACTTGTTAAAGCCTCAATGTGACCAAAATTGCCATTTTTACAGACTTTTTTGCCTACTCAGAAGCTTCTATTTCGACCAATTTCAGGCATTAAAGTGACTCTAAACACACTTATTTGAGTTCCAAAAGTGATAATTCACATGCAATAGTCATTTACAGTCAAAAAATTAAATATTAAAAAATTACTATTTTTGACCATATGGAGAAAGTTCGACAGGTCACGGGTCATCGTTTTTCATCAGAAAATTGATTTTTTGGACTGTAGAAAAATTGATTCAAAATGTCATTTGGATTGTGCCTCATGTTGAATAATCACTTTTTAAAGCCTCAATGTGACCAAAATTGACATTTTTACAGACTTTTTCTCCTACTCAAAAGCTTCTATTTTGACCAATTTCAGGCATTAAAATGACTCTAAACACACTTATTTTAGTTTCAAAAGTGATAATTCACATGGAATAGCCATTTACAGTCAAAAAATTAAATATTAAAAAATTACTATTTTTGACCATCTGGAGAAAGTTCGACAGGTCACGGGTCATCGTTTTTCATCAGAAATGTTTTTTTATGGACTGTAGAAAAATTGATTCAAAATGTCATTTGGATTGTGCCTCATGTTGAATAACTACTTGTTAAAGCCTCAATGTGACCAAAATTGCCATTTTTACAGACTTTTTCTCCTACTCAGAAGATTCTATTTCGACCAATTTCAGGCATTAAAGTGACTCTAAACACACTTATTTTAGTTCCAAAAGTGATAATTCACATGGAATAGTGATTTACAGTCAAAAAATTAAATATTAAAAAATTACTATTTTTGACCATATGGAGAAAGTTCGACAGGTCACGCACGGGTCATCGTTTTTCATCAGAAAATTGATTTTTTTGGACTGTAGAAAAATTGATTCAAAATGTCATTTGGATTGTGCCTCATGTTGAATAATCACTTTTTAAAGCCTCCATGTGACCAAAATTGACATTTTTACAGACTTTTTCTCCTACTCAGAGGCTTCTATTTTGACCAATTTCAGGCATTAAAGTGACTCTAAACACACTTATTTTTGTTCCAAAAGTAATAATTCACATGCAATAGTCATTTACAGTCAAAATATTAAATATTAAAAAATTACCATTTTTGACCATCTGGAGAAAATTAGACAATCCAAATGACATTTTGAATCAATTTTTCTACAGTCCATAAAAAAAAAATTCTGATGAAAAACGATGACCCGTGACCTACGGGTCATCGTTTTTCATCAGAATTTTTTTTTTATGGACCGTAGAAAAATTGATTCAAAATGTCATTTGGATTGTGCCTCATGTTGAATAACTACATTTTAAAGCCTCAATGTGACCAAAATTGCCATTTTACAGACTTTTTCTCCTACTCAGAAGCTTCTATTTCGACCAATTTCAGGCATTAAAGTGACTCTAAACACACTTATTTTAGTTCGAAAAGCAAAAATTCACATGGAATAGCCATTTACAGTCAAATAATTAAATATAAAAAAATAACCATTTTTGACCATCTGGAGAAAGTTCGACAGGTCACGGGTCATCGTTTTTCATCAGAAATGTTTTTTTATGGACTGTAGAAAAATTGATTCAAAATGTCATTTGGATTGTGCCTCATGTTGAATAACTACTTGTTAAAGCCTCAATGTGACCAAAATTGCCATTTTTACAGACTTTTTTGCCTACTCAGAAGCTTCTATTTCGACCAATTTCAGGCATTAAAGTGACTCTAAACACACTTATTTTTGTTCCAAAAGTGATAATTCACATGCAATAGTCATTTACAGTCAAAAAATTAAATATTAAAAAATTACCATTTTTGAGGATATGGAGAAAGTTTGACAGGTCACGGGTCATCGTTTTTCATCAGAAAATTTATTTTATGGACTGTAGAAAAATTGATTCAAAATGTCATTTAGATTGTGCCTCATGTTGAATAATTACTTTTTAAAGCCTCAATGTGACCAAAATTGACATTTTTACAGACTTTTTCTCCTACTCAGAGGCTTCTATTTTGACCAATTTCAGGCATTAAAATGACTCTAAACACACTTATTTTTGTTCCAAAAGTGATAATTCGCATGCAATAGTCATTTACAGTCAAAAAATTAAATATTAAAAAATTACTATTTTTGACCATATGGAGAAAGTTCGACAGGTCACGGGTCATCGTTTTTCATCAGAAAATTGATTTTATGGACTGTAGAAAAATTGATTCAAAATGTCATTTAGATTGTGCCTCATGTTTTATAACTACTTGATAAAGCCTCAATGTGACCAAAATTGCCATTTTTACAGACTTTTTCTCCTACTCAGAAGATTCTATTTCGACCAATTTCAGGCATTAAAGTGACTCTAAACACACTTATTTTAGTTCCAAAAGTGATAATTCACATGGAATAGTCATTTACAGTCAAAAAATTAAATATTAAAAAATTACTATTTTTGACCATATGGAGAAAGTTCGACAGGTCACGGGTCATCGTTTTTCATCAGAAAATTGATTTTTTGGACTGTAGAAAAATTGATTCAAAATGTCATTTGGATGGTGCCTCATGTTGAATAATCACTTTTTAAAGCCTCCATGTGACCAAAATTGACATTTTTACAGATTTTTTCTCCTACTCAGAGGCTTCTATTTTGACCAATTTCAGGCCTTAAAATGACTCTAAACACACTTATTTTTGTTCCAAAAGTGATAATTCACATGCAATAGTCATTTACAGTCAAAAAATTAAATATGAAAAAATTACTATTTTTGACCATATGGAGAAAGTTCGACAGGTCACGGGTCATCGTTTTTCATCAGAAAATTGATTTTTTGGAACTGTAGAAAAATTGATTCAAAATGTCATTTGGATTGTGCCTCATGTTGAATAATCACTTTTTAAAGCCTCCATGTGACCAAAATTGACATTTTTACAGACTTTTTCTCCTACTCAGAGGCTTCTATTTTGACCAATTTCAGGCATTAAAATGACTTAAACACACTTATTTTTGTTCCAAAAGTGATAAATCACATGCAATAGTCATTTACAGTCAAAAAATTAAATATGAAAAAATTACTATTTTTGACCATATGGAGAAAGTTCGACAGGTCACGGGTCATCGTTTTTCATCAGAAAATTGATTTTTTGGACTGTAGAAAAATTGATTCAAAATGTCATTTAGATTGTGCCTCATGTTGAATAATCACTTTTTAAAGCCTCAATGTGACCAAAATTGACATTTTTACAGACTTTTTCTCCTACTCAGAAGCTTCTATTTCGACCAATTTCAGGCATTAAAGTGACTCTAAACACACTTTTGTTCCAAAAGTAATAATTCACATGCAATAGTCATTTACAGTCAAAATATTAAATATTAAAAAATTACCATTTTTGACGATCTGGAGAAAATTAGACAATCCAAATGACATTTTGAATCAATTTTTCTACAGTCCATAAAAAAAAAATTCTGATGAAAAACGATGACCCGTGACCTACGGGTCATCGTTTTTCATCAGAATTTTTTTTTTATGGACTGTAGAAAAATTAATTCAAAATGTCATTTGGATTGTGCCTCATGTTGAATAACTACTTCTTAAAGCCTCAATGTGACCAAAATTGCCAGTTTTACAGACTTTTTCTACTACTCAGAAGCTTCTATTTCAACCAATTTCAGGCATTAAAATGACTCTAAACACACTTATTTTAGTTCCAAAAGTGATAATTCACATGCAGTAGTCATTTACAGCCAAAAAATTAAATATTAAAAAATTACCATTTTTGACCATCTGGAGAAAGTTCGACAGGGCACCGGTTATCGTTTTTCATCAGAAAATTGATTTTTTGGACTGTAGAAAAATTGATTCAAAATGTCATTTGGATTGTGCCTCATGTTGAATAACTACTTTTTAAAGCCTCAATGTGACCAAAATTGCCATTTTACAGACTTTTTCTCCTACTCAGAAGCTTCTATTTCGACCAATTTCAGGCATTAAAGTGACTCTAAACACACTTATTTTAGTTCGAAAAGCAATAATTCACATGGAATAGCCATTTACAGTCAAAAAATTAAATATTAAAAAATTACCATTTTTGACCATCTGGAGAAAGTTCGACAGGTCACGGGTCATCGTTTTTCATCAGAAATGTTTTTTTATGGACTGTAGAAAAATTGATTCAAAATGTCATTTGGATTCTGCCTCATGTTGAATAACTACTGTTAAAGCCTCAATGTGACCAAAATTGCCATTTTTACAGACTTTTTTGCCTACTCAGAAGCTTCTATTTCGAACAATTTCAGGCATTAAAGTGACTCTAAACACACTTATTTTTGTTCCAAAAGTGATAATTCACATGCAATAGTCATTTACAGTCAAAAAATTAAATATTAAAAAAATTACTATTTTTGACCATATGGAGAAAGTTCGACAGGTCACAAGTCATCGTTTTTCATCAGAAAATTGATTTTTTGGACTGTAGAAAAATTGATTAAAAATGTCATTTGGATTGTGCCTCATGTTGAATAATCACTTTTTAAAGCCTCAATGTGACCAAAATTGCCAGTTTTACAGACTTTTTCTACTACTCAGAAGCTTCTATTTCAACCAATTTCAGGCATTAAAATGACTCTAAACACACTTATTTTAGTTCCAAAAGTGATAATTCACATGCAGTAGTCATTTACAGTCAAAAAATTAAATATGACAAAATTACCATTTTTGACCATCTGGAGAAAGTTCGACAGGTCACGGGTCATCGTTTTTCATCAGAAAATTGATTTTTTGGACTGTAGAAAAATTGATTCAAAATGTCATTTGGATTGTGCCTCATGTTGAATAACTACTTCATAAAGCCTCAATGTGACCAAAATTGCCAGTTTTACAGACTTTTTCTCCTACTCAGAAGCTTCTATTTCGACCAATTTCAGGCATTAAAGTGACTCTAAACACACTTATTTTAGTTCGAAAAGCAATAATTCACATGGAATAGCCATTTACAGTCAAAAAATTAAATATTAAAAAATTACCATTTTTGACCATCTGGAGAAAGTTCGACAGGTCACGGGTCATCGTTTTTCATCAGAAATGTTTTTTTATGGACTGTAGAAAAATTGATTCAAAATGTCATTTGGATTGTGCCTCATGTTGAATAACTACTTGTTAAAGCCTCAATGTGACCAAAATTGCCATTTTTACAGACTTTTTTGCCTACTCAGAAGCTTCTATTTCGACCAATTTCAGGCATTAAAGTGACTCTAAACACACTTATTTGTGTTCCAAAAGTGATAATTCACATGCAATAGTCATTTACAGTCAAAAAATTAAATATTAAAAAATTACTATTTTTGACCATATGGAGAAAGTTCGACAGGTCACGGGTCATCGTTTTTCATCAGAAAATTGATTTTTTGGACTGTAGAAAAATTGATTCAAAATGTCATTTGGATTGTGCCTCATGTTGAATAATCACTTTTTAAAGCCTCAATGTGACCAAAATTGACATTTTTACAGACTTTTTCTCCTACTCAAAAGCTTCTATTTTGACCAATTTCAGGCATTAAAATGACTCTAAACACACTTATTTTTGTTCCAAAAGTGATAATTCACATGCAATAGTCATTTACAGTCAAAAAATTAAATATTAAAAAATTACTATTTTTGACCATCTGGAGAAAGTTCGACAGGTCACGGGTCATCGTTTTTCATCAGAAATGTTTTTTTATGGACTGTAGAAAAATTGATTCAAAATGTCATTTGGATTGTGCCTCATGTTGAATAACTACTTGTTAAAGCCTCAATGTGACCAAAATTGCCATTTTTACAGACTTTTTCTCCTACTCAGAAGATTCTATTTCGACCAATTTCAGGCATTAAAGTGACTCTAAACACACTTATTTTAGTTCCAAAAGTGATAATTCACATGGAATAGTGATTTACAGTCAAAAAATTAAATATTAAAAAATTACTATTTTTGACCATATGGAGAAAGTTCGACAGGTCACGCACGGGTCATCGTTTTTCATCAGAAAATTGATTTTTTTGGACTGTAGAAAAATTGATTCAAAATGTCATTTGGATTGTGCCTCATGTTGAATAATCACTTTTTAAAGCCTCCATGTGACCAAAATTGACATTTTTACAGACTTTTTCTCCTACTCAGAGGCTTCTATTTTGACCAATTTCAGGCATTAAAGTGACTCTAAACACACTTATTTTTGTTCCAAAAGTAATAATTCACATGCAATAGTCATTTACAGTCAAAATATTAAATATTAAAAAATTACCATTTTTGACCATCTGGAGAAAATTAGACAATCCAAATGACATTTTGAATCAATTTTTCTACAGTCCATAAAAAAAAAATTCTGATGAAAAACGATGACCCGTGACCTACGGGTCATCGTTTTTCATCAGAATTTTTTTTTTATGGACCGTATAAAAATTGATTCAAAATGTCATTTGGATTGTGCCTCATGTTGAATAACTACATTTTAAAGCCTCAATGTGACCAAAATTGCCATTTTACAGACTTTTTCTCCTACTCAGAAGCTTCTATTTCGACCAATTTCAGGCATTAAAGTGACTCTAAACACACTTATTTTAGTTCGAAAAGCAAAAATTCACATGGAATAGCCATTTACAGTCAAATAATTAAATATTAAAAAATTACCATTTTTGACCATCTGGAGAAAGTTCGACAGGTCACGGGTCATCGTTTTTCATCAGAAATGTTTTTTTATGGACTGTAGAAAAATTGATTCAAAATGTCATTTGGATTGTGCCTCATGTTGAATAACTACTTGTTAAAGCCTCAATGTGACCAAAATTGCCATTTTTACAGACTTTTTTGCCTACTCAGAAGCTTCTATTTCGACCAATTTCAGGCATTAAAGTGACTCTAAACACACTTATTTTTGTTCCAAAAGTGATAATTCACATGCAATAGTCATTTACAGTCAAAAAATAAAATATTAAAAAAATTACCATTTTTGAGGATATGGAGAAAGTTTGACAGGTCACGGGTCATCGTTTTTCATCAGAAAATTTATTTTATGGACTGTAGAAAAATTGATTCAAAATGTCATTTAGATTGTGCCTCATGTTGAATAATTACTTTTTAAAGCCTCAATGTGACCAAAATTGACATTTTTACAGACTTTTTCTCCTACTCAGAGGCTTCTATTTTGACCAATTTCAGGCATTAAAATGACTCTAAACACACTTATTTTTGTTCCAAAAGTGATAATTCGCATGCAATAGTCATTTACAGTCAAAAAATTAAATATTAAAAAATTACTATTTTTGACCATATGGAGAAAGTTCGACAGGTCACGGGTCATCGTTTTTCATCAGAAAATTGATTTTATGGACTGTAGAAAAATTGATTCAAAATGTCATTTAGATTGTGCCTCATGTTTTATAACTACTTGATAAAGCCTCAATGTGACCAAAATTGCCATTTTTACAGACTTTTTCTCCTACTCAGAAGATTCTATTTCGACCAATTTCAGGCATTAAAGTGACTCTAAACACACTTATTTTAGTTCCAAAAGTGATAATTCACATGGAATAGTCATTTACAGTCAAAAAATTAAATATTAAAAAATTACTATTTTTGACCATATGGAGAAAGTTCGACAGGTCACGGGTCATCGTTTTTCATCAGAAAATTGATTTTTTGGAACTGTAGAAAAATTGATTCAAAATGTCATTTGGATGGTGCCTCATGTTGAATAATCACTTTTTAAAGCCTCCATGTGACCAAAATTGACATTTTTACAGATTTTTTCTCCTACTCAGAGGCTTCTATTTTGACCAATTTCAGGCCTTAAAATGACTCTAAACACACTTATTTTTGTTCCAAAAGTGATAATTCACATGCAATAGTCATTTACAGTCAAAAAATTAAATATGAAAAAATTACTATTTTTGACCATATGGAGAAAGTTCGACAGGTCACGGGTCATCGTTTTTCATCAGAAAATTGATTTTTTGGAACTGTAGAAAAATTGATTCAAAATGTCATTTGGATTGTGCCTCATGTTGAATAATCACTTTTTAAAGCCTCCATGTGACCAAAATTGACATTTTTACAGACTTTTTCTCCTACTCAGAGGCTTCTATTTTGACCAATTTCAGGCATTAAAATGACTTAAACACACTTATTTTTGTTCCAAAAGTGATAAATCACATGCAATAGTCATTTACAGTCAAAAAATTAAATATGAAAAAATTACTATTTTTGACCATATGGAGAAAGTTCGACAGGTCACGGGTCATCGTTTTTCATCAGAAAATTGATTTTTTGGACTGTAGAAAAATTGATTCAAAATGTCATTTAGATTGTGCCTCATGTTGAATAATCACTTTTTAAAGCCTCAATGTGACCAAAATTGACATTTTTACAGACTTTTTCTCCTACTCAGAAGCTTCTATTTCGACCAATTTCAGGCATTAAAGTGACTCTAAACACACTTTTGTTCCAAAAGTAATAATTCACATGCAATAGTCATTTACAGTCAAAATATTAAATATTAAAAAATTACCATTTTTGACGATCTGGAGAAAATTAGACAATCCAAATGACATTTTGAATCAATTTTTCTACAGTCCATAAAAAAAAAATTCTGATGAAAAACGATGACCCGTGACCTACGGGTCATCGTTTTTCATCAGAATTTTCTTTTTTATGGACTGTAGAAAAATTAATTCAAAATGTCATTTGGATTGTGCCTCATGTTGAATAACTACTTCTTAAAGCCTCAATGTGACCAAAATTGCCAGTTTTACAGACTTTTTCTACTACTCAGAAGCTTCTATTTCAACCAATTTCAGGCATTAAAATGACTCTAAACACACTTATTTTAGTTCCAAAAGTGATAATTCACATGCAGTAGTCATTTACAGCCAAAAAATTAAATATTAAAAAATTACCATTTTTGACCATCTGGAGAAAGTTCGACAGGGCACCGGTTATCGTTTTTCATCAGAAAATTGATTTTTTGGACTGTAGAAAAATTGATTCAAAATGTCATTTGGATTGTGCCTCATGTTGAATAACTACTTTTTAAAGCCTCAATGTGACCAAAATTGCCATTTTACAGACTTTTTCTCCTACTCAGAAGCTTCTATTTCGACCAATTTCAGGCATTAAAGTGACTCTAAACACACTTATTTTAGTTCGAAAAGCAATAATTCACATGGAATAGCCATTTACAGTCAAAAAATTAAATATTAAAAAATTACCATTTTTGACCATCTGGAGAAAGTTCGACAGGTCACGGGTCATCGTTTTTCATCAGAAATGTTTTTTTATGGACTGTAGAAAAATTGATTCAAAATGTCATTTGGATTCTGCCTCATGTTGAATAACTACTGTTAAAGCCTCAATGTGACCAAAATTGCCATTTTTACAGACTTTTTTGCCTACTCAGAAGCTTCTATTTCGAACAATTTCAGGCATTAAAGTGACTCTAAACACACTTATTTTTGTTCCAAAAGTGATAATTCACATGCAATAGTCATTTACAGTCAAAAAATTAAATATTAAAAAAATTACTATTTTTGACCATATGGAGAAAGTTCGACAGGTCACAAGTCATCGTTTTTCATCAGAAAATTGATTTTTTGGACTGTAGAAAAATTGATTAAAAATGTCATTTGGATTGTGCCTCATGTTGAATAATCACTTTTTAAAGCCTCAATGTGACCAAAATTGCCAGTTTTACAGACTTTTTCTCCTACTCAGAAGCTTCTATTTCGACCAATTTCAGGCATTAAAGTGACTCTAAACACACTTATTTTAGTTCGAAAAGCAATAATTCACATGGAATAGCCATTTACAGTCAAAAAATTAAATATTAAAAAATTACCATTTTTGACCATCTGGAGAAAGTTCGACAGGTCACGGGTCATCGTTTTTCATCAGAAATGTTTTTTTATGGACTGTAGAAAAATTGATTCAAAATGTCATTTGGATTCTGCCTCATGTTGAATAACTACTTGTTAAAGCCTCAATGTGACCAAAATTGCCATTTTTACAGACTTTTTTGCCTACTCAGAAGCTTCTATTTCGACCAATTTCAGGCATTAAAGTGACTCTAAACACACTTATTTTTGTTCCAAAAGTGATAATTCACATGCAATAGTCATTTACAGTCAAAAAATTAAATATTAAAAAAATTACTTCTTTTGACCATATGGAGAAAGTTCGACAGGTCACAAGTCATCGTTTTTCATCAGAAAATTGATTTTTTGGACTGTAGAAAAATTGATTAAAAATGTCATTTGGATTGTGCCTCATGTTGAATAATCACTTTTTAAAGCCTCAATGTGACCAAAATTGAAATTTTTACAGACTTTTTCTACTACTCAGAAGCTTTTATTTTGACCAATTTTAGGCATTAAAATGACTCTAAACACACTTTTTTTAGTTCCAAAAGTGATAATTCACATGCAATAGTCATTTACAGTCAAAAAATTAAATATTAAAAAATTACTCTTTTTGACCATATGGAGAAAGTTCGACAGGTCACGGGTCATCATTTTTCATCAGAAAATTGATTTTTTGGACTGTAGAAAAATTGATTCAAAATGTCATTTGGATTGTGCCTCATGTTGAATAACTACTTTTTAAAGCCTCAATGTGACCAAAATTGCCATTTTACAGACTTTTTCTCCTACTCAGAAGCTTCTATTTCGACCAATTTCAGGCATTAAAGTGACTCTAAACACACTTATTTTAGTTCGAAAAGCAATAATTCACATGGAATAGCCATTTACAGTCAAAAAATTAAATATTAAAAAATTACCATTTTTGACCATCTGGAGAAAGTTCGACAGGTCACGGGTCATCGTTTTTCATCAGAAATGTTTTTTTATGGACTGTAGAAAAATTGATTCAAAATGTCATTTGGATTCTGCCTCATGTTGAATAACTACTTTTTAAAGCCTCAATGTAACCAAAATTGACATTTTTACAGACTTTTTCTCCTTCTCAGAGGCTTCTATTTCGACCAATTTCAGGCATTAAAGTGACTCTAAACACACTTATTTTTGTTCCAAAAGTAATAATTCACATGCAATAGTCATTTACATTCAAAAAATTAAATATTAAAAAATTACCATCAGGAGAAAGTTTGACAGGTCACGGGTCATCGTTTTTCATCAGAAGATTGATTTTTTGGACTGTAGAAAAATTGATTCAAAATGTCATTTGGATTGTGCCTCATGTTGAATAATCACTTTTTAAAGCCTCAATGTGACCAAAATTGACATTTTTACAGACTTTTTCTCCTACTCAGAAGCTTTTATTTTGACCAATTTTAGGCATTAAAATGACTCTAAACACACTTATTTTTGTTCCAAAAGTGATAATTCACATGTACTAGTCATTTACAGTCAAAAAATTAAATATTAAAACATTACTATTTTTGACCATATGGAGAAAGTTCGACAGGTCACGGGTCATCGTTTTTCATCAGAAAATTGATTTTTTGGACTGTAGAAAAATTGATTCAAAATGTCATTTGGATTGTGCCTCATGTTGAATAATCACTTTTTAAAGCCTCCCTGTGACCAAAATTGCCATTTTTACAGACTTTTTCTCCTACTCAGAAGCTTCTATTTCGACCAATTTCAGGCATTAAAGTGACTCTAAACACACTTATTTTTGTTCCAAAAGTGATAATTCACATGCAATAGTCATTTACAGTCAAAAAAATAAATATTAAAAAATTACCATTTTTGACCATATTGAGAAAGTTTGACAGGTCACGGGTCATCGTTTTTCATCAGAAAATTTATTTTATGGACTGTAGAAAAATTGATTCAAAATGTCATTTAGATTGTGCCTCATGTTGAATAACTACTTTTTAAAGCCTCAATGTGACCAAAATTGCCATTTTTACAGACTTTTTCTCCTACTCAGAAGCTTCTATTTCGACCAATTTCAGGCATTAAAGTGACTCTAAACACACTTATTTTTGTTCCAAAAGTAATAATTCACATGCAATAGTCATTTACAGTCAAAATATTAAATATTAAAAAATTACCATTTTTGACCATCTGGAGAAAATTAGACAATCCAAATGACATTTTGAATCAATTTTTCTACAGTCCATAAAAAAAAATTCTGATGAAAAACGATGACCCGTGACCTACGGGTCATCGTTTTTCATCAGAATTTTTTTTTTATGGACTGTAATAAAATTGATTCAAAATGTCATTTGGATTGTGCCTCATGTTGAATAACTACATTTTAAAGCCTCAATGTGACCAAAATTGCCATTTTACAGACTTTTTCTCCTACTCAGAAGCTTCTATTTCGACCAATTTCAGGCATTAAAGTGACTCTAAACACACTTATTTTAGTTCGAAAAGCAATAATTCACATGGAATAGTCATTTACAGTCAAAAAATTAAATATGACAAAATTACCATTTTTGACCATCTGGAGAAAGTTCGACAGGTCACGGGTCATCGTTTTTCATCAGAAAATTGATTTTTTGGACTGTAGAAAAATTGATTCAAAATGTCATTTGGATTGTGCCTCATGTTGAATAACTACTTCATAAAGCCTCAATGTGACCAAAATTGCCAGTTTTACAGACTTTTTCTCCTACTCAGAAGCTTCTATTTCGACCAATTTCAGGCATTAAAGTGACTCTAAACACACTTATTTTAGTTCGAAAAGCAATAATTCACATGGAATAGCCATTTACAGTCAAAAAATTAAATATTAAAAAATTACCATTTTTGACCATCTGGAGAAAGTTCGACAGGTCACGGGTCATCGTTTTTCATCAGAAATGTTTTTTTATGGACTGTAGAAAAATTGATTCAAAATGTCATTTGGATTGTGCCTCATGTTGAATAACTACTTGTTAAAGCCTCAATGTGACCAAAATTGCCATTTTTACAGACTTTTTTGCCTACTCAGAAGCTTCTATTTCGACCAATTTCAGGCATTAAAGTGACTCTAAACACACTTATTTGTGTTCCAAAAGTGATAATTCACATGCAATAGTCATTTACAGTCAAAAAATTAAATATTAAAAAATTACTATTTTTGACCATATGGAGAAAGTTCGACAGGTCACGGGTCATCGTTTTTAATCAGAAAATTGATTTTTTGGACTGTAGAAAAATTGATTCAAAATGTCATTTGGATTGTGCCTCATGTTGAATAATCACTTTTTAAAGCCTCAATGTGACCAAAATTGACATTTTTACAGACTTTTTCTCCTACTCAAAAGCTTCTATTTTGACCAATTTCAGGCATTAAAATGACTCTAAACACACTTATTTTTGTTCCAAAAGTGATAATTCACATGCAATAGTCATTTACAGTCAAAAAATTAAATATTAAAAAATTACTATTTTTGACCATCTGGAGAAAGTTCGACAGGTCACGGGTCATCGTTTTTCATCAGAAATGTTTTTTTATGGACTGTAGAAAAATTGATTCAAAATGTCATTTGGATTGTGCCTCATGTTGAATAACTACTTGTTAAAGCCTCAATGTGACCAAAATTGCCATTTTTACAGACTTTTTCTCCTACTCAGAAGATTCTATTTCGACCAATTTCAGGCATTAAAGTGACTCTAAACACACTTATTTTAGTTCCAAAAGTGATAATTCACATGGAATAGTGATTTACAGTCAAAAAATTAAATATTAAAAAATTACTATTTTTGACCATATGGAGAAAGTTCGACAGGTCACGCACGGGTCATCGTTTTTCATCAGAAAATTGATTTTTTTGGACTGTAGAAAAATTGATTCAAAATGTCATTTGGATTGTGCCTCATGTTGAATAATCACTTTTTAAAGCCTCCATGTGACCAAAATTGACATTTTTACAGACTTTTTCTCCTACTCAGAGGCTTCTATTTTGACCAATTTCAGGCATTAAAGTGACTCTAAACACACTTATTTTTGTTCCAAAAGTAATAATTCACATGCAATAGTCATTTACAGTCAAAATATTAAATATTAAAAAATTACCATTTTTGACCATCTGGAGAAAATTAGACAATCCAAATGACATTTTGAATCAATTTTTCTACAGTCCATAAAAAAAAATTCTGATGAAAAATGATGACCCGTGACCTACGGGTCATCGTTTTTCATCAGAATTTTTTTTTTATGGACTGTAATAAAATTGATTCAAAATGTCATTTGGATTGTGCCTCATGTTGAATAACTACATTTTAAAGCCTCAATGTGACCAAAATTGCCATTTTACAGACTTTTTCTCCTACTCAGAAGCTTCTATTTCGACCAATTTCAGGCATTAAAGTGACTCTAAACACACTTATTTTAGTTCGAAAAGCAATAATTCACATGGAATAGTCATTTACAGTCAAAAAATTAAATATGACAAAATTACCATTTTTGACCATCTGGAGAAAGTTCGACAGGTCACGGGTCATCGTTTTTCATCAGAAAATTGATTTTTTGGACTGTAGAAAAATTGATTCAAAATGTCATTTGGATTGTGCCTCATGTTGAATAACTACTTCATAAAGCCTCAATGTGACCAAAATTGCCAGTTTTACAGACTTTTTCTCCTACTCAGAAGCTTCTATTTCGACCAATTTCAGGCATTAAAGTGACTCTAAACACACTTATTTTAGTTCGAAAAGCAATAATTCACATGGAATAGCCATTTACAGTCAAAAAATTAAATATTAAAAAATTACCATTTTTGACCATCTGGAGAAAGTTCGACAGGTCACGGGTCATCGTTTTTCATCAGAAATGTTTTTTTATGGACTGTAGAAAAATTGATTCAAAATGTCATTTGGATTGTGCCTCATGTTGAATAACTACTTGTTAAAGCCTCAATGTGACCAAAATTGCCATTTTTACAGACTTTTTTGCCTACTCAGAAGCTTCTATTTCGACCAATTTCAGGCATTAAAGTGACTCTAAACACACTTATTTGTGTTCCAAAAGTGATAATTCACATGCAATAGTCATTTACAGTCAAAAAATTAAATATTAAAAAATTACTATTTTTGACCATATGGAGAAAGTTCGACAGGTCACAAGTCATCGTTTTTCATCAGAAAATTGATTTTTTGGACTGTAGAAAAATTGATTCAAAATGTCATTTGGATTGTGCCTCATGTTGAATAATCACTTTTTAAAGCCTCAATGTGACCAAAATTGACATTTTTACAGACTTTTTCTCCTACTCAGAAGCTTCTATTTTGACCAATTTCAGGCATTAAAATGACTCTAAACACACTTATTTTAGTTTCAAAAGTGATAATTCACATGCAATAGTCATTTAAAGTCAAAAAATTAAATATTAAAAAATTACTATTTTTGACCATATGGAGAAAGTTCGACAGGTCACGGGTCATCGTTTTTCATCAGAAATGTTTTTTTATGGACTGTAGAAAAATTGATTCAAAATGTCATTTGGATTGTGCCTCATGTTGAATAACTACTTGTTAAAGCCTCAATGTGACCAAAATTGCCATTTTTACAGACTTTTTCTCCTACTCAGAAGATTCTATTTCGACCAATTTCAGGCATTAAAGTGACTCTAAACACACTTATTTTAGTTCCAAAAGTGATAATTCACATGGAATAGTGATTTACAGTCAAAAAATTAAATATTAAAAAATTACTATTTTTGACCATATGGAGAAAGTTCGACAGGTCACGCACGGGTCATCGTTTTTCATCAGAAAATTGATTTTTTTGGACTGTAGAAAAATTGATTCAAAATGTCATTTGGATTGTGCCTCATGTTGAATAATCACTTTTTAAAGCCTCCATGTGACCAAAATTGACATTTTTACAGACTTTTTCTCCTACTCAGAGGCTTCTATTTTGACCAATTTCAGGCATTAAAGTGACTCTAAACACACTTATTTTTGTTCCAAAAGTAATAATTCACATGCAATAGTCATTTACAGTCAAAATATTAAATATTAAAAAATTACCATTTTTGACCATCTGGAGAAAATTAGACAATCCAAATGACATTTTGAATCAATTTTTCTACAGTCCATAAAAAAAAAATTCTGATGAAAAACGATGACCCGTGACCTACGGGTCATCGTTTTTCATCAGAATTTTTTTTTTATGGACCGTAGAAAAATTGATTCAAAATGTCATTTGGATTGTGCCTCATGTTGAATAACTACATTTTAAAGCCTCAATGTGACCAAAATTGCCATTTTACAGACTTTTTCTCCTACTCAGAAGCTTCTATTTCGACCAATTTCAGGCATTAAAGTGACTCTAAACACACTTATTTTAGTTCGAAAAGCAAAAATTCACATGGAATAGCCATTTACAGTCAAATAATTAAATATTAAAAAATTACCATTTTTGACCATCTGGAGAAAGTTCGACAGGTCACGGGTCATCGTTTTTCATCAGAAATGTTTTTTTATGGACTGTAGAAAAATTGATTCAAAATGTCATTTGGATTGTGCCTCATGTTGAATAACTACTTGTTAAAGCCTCAATGTGACCAAAATTGCCATTTTTACAGACTTTTTTGCCTTCTCAGAAGCTTCTATTTCGACCAATTTCAGGCATTAAAGTGACTCTAAACACACTTATTTTTGTTCCAAAAGTGATAATTCACATGCAATAGTCATTTACAGTCAAAAAATTAAATATTAAAAAATTACCATTTTTGAGGATATGGAGAAAGTTTGACAGGTCACGGGTCATCGTTTTTCATCAGAAAATTTATTTTATGGACTGTAGAAAAATTGATTCAAAATGTCATTTAGATTGTGCCTCATGTTGAATAATTACTTTTTAAAGCCTCAATGTGACCAAAATTGACATTTTTACAGACTTTTTCTCCTACTCAGAGGCTTCTATTTTGACCAATTTCAGGCATTAAAATGACTCTAAACACACTTATTTTTGTTCCAAAAGTGATAATTCGCATGCAATAGTCATTTACAGTCAAAAAATTAAATATTCAAAAATTACTATTTTTGACCATATGGAGAAAGTTCGACAGGTCACGGGTCATCGTTTTTCATCAGAAAATTGATTTTATGGACTGTAGAAAAATTGATTCAAAATGTCATTTAGATTGTGCCTCATGTTTTATAACTACTTGATAAAGCCTCAATGTGACCAAAATTGCCATTTTTACAGACTTTTTCTCCTACTCAGAAGATTCTATTTCGACCAATTTCAGGCATTAAAGTGACTCTAAACACACTTATTTTAGTTCCAAAAGTGATAATTCACATGGAATAGTCATTTACAGTCAAAAAATTAAATATTAAAAAATTACTATTTTTGACCATATGGAGAAAGTTCGACAGGTCACGGGTCATCGTTTTTCATCAGAAAATTGATTTTTTGGACTGTAGAAAAATTGATTCAAAATGTCATTTGGATGGTGCCTCATGTTGAATAATCACTTTTTAAAGCCTCCATGTGACCAAAATTGACATTTTTACAGACTTTTTCTCCTACTCAGAGGCTTCTATTTTGACCAATTTCAGGCATTAAAATGACTTAAACACACTTATTTTTGTTCCAAAAGTGATAAATCACATGCAATAGTCATTTACAGTCAAAAAATTAAATATGAAAAAATTACTATTTTTGACCATATGGAGAAAGTTCGACAGGTCACGGGTCATCGTTTTTCATCAGAAAATTGATTTTTTGGACTGTAGAAAAATTGATTCAAAATGTCATTTAGATTGTGCCTCATGTTGAATAATCACTTTTTAAAGCCTCAATGTGACCAAAATTGACATTTTTACAGACTTTTTCTCCTACTCAGAAGCTTCTATTTCGACCAATTTCAGGCATTAAAGTGACTCTAAACACACTTTTGTTCCAAAAGTAATAATTCACATGCAATAGTCATTTACAGTCAAAATATTAAATATTAAAAAATTACCATTTTTGACGATCTGGAGAAAATTAGACAATCCAAATGACATTTTGAATCAATTTTTCTACAGTCCATAAAAAAAAAATTCTGATGAAAAACGATGACCCGTGACCTACGGGTCATCGTTTTTCATCAGAATTTTCTTTTTTATGGACTGTAGAAAAATTAATTCAAAATGTCATTTGGATTGTGCCTCATGTTGAATAACTACTTCTTAAAGCCTCAATGTGACCAAAATTGCCAGTTTTACAGACTTTTTCTACTACTCAGAAGCTTCTATTTCAACCAATTTCAGGCATTAAAATGACTCTAAACACACTTATTTTAGTTCCAAAAGTGATAATTCACATGCAGTAGTCATTTACAGCCAAAAAATTAAATATTAAAAAATTACCATTTTTGACCATCTGGAGAAAGTTCGACAGGGCACCGGTTACCGTTTTTCATCAGAAAATTGATTTTTTGGACTGTAGAAAAATTGATTCAAAATGTCATTTGGATTGTGCCTCATGTTGAATAACTACTTTTTAAAGCCTCAATGTGACCAAAATTGCCATTTTACAGACTTTTTCTCCTACTCAGAAGCTTCTATTTCGACCAATTTCAGGCATTAAAGTGACTCTAAACACACTTATTTTAGTTCGAAAAGCAATAATTCACATGGAATAGCCATTTACAGTCAAAAAATTAAATATTAAAAAATTACCATTTTTGACCATCTGGAGAAAGTTCGACAGGTCACGGGTCATCGTTTTTCATCAGAAATGTTTTTTTATGGACTGTAGAAAAATTGATTCAAAATGTCATTTGGATTCTGCCTCATGTTGAATAACTACTGTTAAAGCCTCAATGTGACCAAAATTGCCATTTTTACACACTTTTTTGCCTACTCAGAAGCTTCTATTTCGAACAATTTCAGGCATTAAAGTGACTCTAAACACACTTATTTTTGTTCCAAAAGTGATAATTCACATGCAATAGTCATTTACAGTCAAAAAATTAAATATTAAAAAAATTACTATTTTTGACCATATGGAGAAAGTTCGACAGGTCACAAGTCATCGTTTTTCATCAGAAAATTGATTTTTTGGACTGTAGAAAAATTGATTAAAAATGTCATTTGGATTGTGCCTCATGTTGAATAATCACTTTTTAAAGCCTCAATGTGACCAAAATTGCCAGTTTTACAGACTTTTTCTACTACTCAGAAGCTTCTATTTCAACCAATTTCAGGCATAAAATGACTCTAAACACACTTATTTTAGTTCCAAAAGTGATAATTCACATGCAGTAGTCATTTACAGTCAAAAAATTAAATATGACAAAATTACCATTTTTGACCATCTGGAGAAAGTTCGACAGGTCACGGGTCATCGTTTTTCATCAGAAAATTGATTTTTTGGACTGTAGAAAAATTGATTCAAAATGTCATTTGGATTGTGCCTCATGTTGAATAACTACTTCATAAAGCCTCAATGTGACCAAAATTGCCAGTTTTACAGACTTTTTCTCCTACTCAGAAGCTTCTATTTCGACCAATTTCAGGCATTAAAGTGACTCTAAACACACTTATTTTAGTTCGAAAAGCAATAATTCACATGGAATAGCCATTTACAGTCAAAAAATTAAATATTAAAAAATTACCATTTTTGACCATCTGGAGAAAGTTCGACAGGTCACGGGTCATCGTTTTTCATCAGAAATGTTTTTTTATGGACTGTAGAAAAATTGATTCAAAATGTCATTTGGATTCTGCCTCATGTTGAATAACTACTTGTTAAAGCCTCAATGTGACCAAAATTGCCATTTTTACAGACTTTTTTGCCTACTCAGAAGCTTCTATTTCGACCAATTTCAGGCATTAAAGTGACTCTAAACACACTTATTTTTGTTCCAAAAGTGATAATTCACATGCAATAGTCATTTACAGTCAAAAAATTAAATATTAAAAAAATTACTATTTTTGACCATATGGAGAAAGTTCGACAGGTCACAAGTCATCGTTTTTCATCAGAAAATTGATTTTTTGGACTGTAGAAAAATTGATTAAAAATGTCATTTGGATTGTGCCTCATGTTGAATAATCACTTTTTAAAGCCTCAATGTGACCAAAATTGAAATTTTTACAGACTTTTTCTACTACTCAGAAGCTTTTATTTTGACCAATTTTAGGCATTAAAATGACTCTAAACACACTTTTTTTAGTTCCAAAAGTGATAATTCACATGCAATAGTCATTTACAGTCAAAAAATTAAATATTAAAAAATTACTCTTTTTGACCATATGGAGAAAGTTCGACAGGTCACGGGTCATCATTTTTCATCAGAAAATTGATTTTTTGGACTGTAGAAAAATTGATTCAAAATGTCATTTGGATTGTGCCTCATGTTGAATAACTACTTTTTAAAGCCTCAATGTGACCAAAATTGCCATTTTACAGACTTTTTCTCCTACTCAGAAGCTTCTATTTCGACCAATTTCAGGCATTAAAGTGACTCTAAACACACTTATTTTAGTTCGAAAAGCAATAATTCACATGGAATAGCCATTTACAGTCAAAAAATTAAATATTAAAAAATTACCATTTTTGACCATCTGGAGAAAGTTCGACAGGTCACGGGTCATCGTTTTTCATCAGAAATGTTTTTTTATGGACTGTAGAAAAATTGATTCAAAATGTCATTTGGATTCTGCCTCATGTTGAATAACTACTTTTTAAAGCCTCAATGTAACCAAAATTGACATTTTTACAGACTTTTTCTCCTTCTCAGAGGCTTCTATTTCGACCAATTTCAGGCATTAAAGTGACTCTAAACACACTTATTTTTGTTCCAAAAGTAATAATTCACATGCAATAGTCATTTACATTCAAAAAATTAAATATTAAAAAATTACCATCAGGAGAAAGTTTGACAGGTCACGGGTCATCGTTTTTCATCAGAAGATTGATTTTTTGGACTGTAGAAAAATTGATTCAAAATGTCATTTGGATTGTGCCTCATGTTGAATAATCACTTTTTAAAGCCTCAATGTGACCAAAATTGACATTTTTACAGACTTTTTCTCCTACTCAGAAGCTTTTATTTTGACCAATTTTAGGCATTAAAATGACTCTAAACACACTTATTTTTGTTCCAAAAGTGATAATTCACATGTACTAGTCATTTACAGTCAAAAAATTAAATATTAAAACATTACTATTTTTGACCATATGGAGAAAGTTCGACAGGTCACGGGTCATCGTTTTTCATCAGAAAATTGATTTTTGGGACTGTAGAAAAATTGATTCAAAATGTCATTTGGATTGTGCCTCATGTTGAATAATCACTTTTTAAAGCCTCCCTGTGACCAAAATTGCCATTTTTACAGACTTTTTCTCCTACTCAGAAGCTTCTATTTCGACCAATTTCAGGCATTAAAGTGACTCTAAACACACTTATTTTTGTTCCAAAAGTGATAATTCACATGCAATAGTCATTTACAGTCAAAAAAATAAATATTAAAAAATTACCATTTTTGACCATATTGAGAAAGTTTGACAGGTCACGGGTCATCGTTTTTCATCAGAAAATTTATTTTATGGACTGTTGAAAAATTGATTCAAAATGTCATTTAGATTGTGCCTCATGTTGAATAACTACTTTTTAAAGCCTCAATGTGACCAAAATTGCCATTTTTACAGACTTTTTCTCCTACTCAGAAGCTTCTATTTCGACCAATTTCAGGCATTAAAGTGACTCTAAACACACTTATTTTTGTTCCAAAAGTAATAATTCACATGCAATAGTCATTTACAGTCAAAATATTAAATATTAAAAAATTACCATTTTTGACCATCTGGAGAAAATTAGACAATCCAAATGACATTTTGAATCAATTTTTCTACAGTCCATAAAAAAAAATTCTGATGAAAAACGATGACCCGTGACCTACGGGTCATCGTTTTTCATCAGAATTTTTTTTTTATGGACTGTAATAAAATTGATTCAAAATGTCATTTGGATTGTGCCTCATGTTGAATAACTACATTTTAAAGCCTCAATGTGACCAAAATTGCCATTTTACAGACTTTTTCTCCTACTCAGAAGCTTCTATTTCGACCAATTTCAGGCATTAAAGTGACTCTAAACACACTTATTTTAGTTCGAAAAGCAATAATTCACATGGAATAGTCATTTACAGTCAAAAAATTAAATATGACAAAATTACCATTTTTGACCATCTGGAGAAAGTTCGACAGGTCACGGGTCATCGTTTTTCATCAGAAAATTGATTTTTTGGACTGTAGAAAAATTGATTCAAAATGTCATTTGGATTGTGCCTCATGTTGAATAACTACTTCATAAAGCCTCAATGTGACCAAAATTGCCAGTTTTACAGACTTTTTCTCCTACTCAGAAGCTTCTATTTCGACCAATTTCAGGCATTAAAGTGACTCTAAACACACTTATTTTAGTTCGAAAAGCAATAATTCACATGGAATAGCCATTTACAGTCAAAAAATTAAATATTAAAAAATTACCATTTTTGACCATCTGGAGAAAGTTCGACAGGTCACGGGTCATCGTTTTTCATCAGAAATGTTTTTTTATGGACTGTAGAAAAATTGATTCAAAATGTCATTTGGATTGTGCCTCATGTTGAATAACTACTTGTTAAAGCCTCAATGTGACCAAAATTGCCATTTTTACAGACTTTTTTGCCTACTCAGAAGCTTCTATTTCGACCAATTTCAGGCATTAAAGTGACTCTAAACACACTTATTTGTGTTCCAAAAGTGATAATTCACATGCAATAGTCATTTACAGTCAAAAAATTAAATATTAAAAAATTACTATTTTTGACCATATGGAGAAAGTTCGACAGGTCACGGGTCATCGTTTTTCATCAGAAAATTGATTTTTTGGACTGTAGAAAAATTGATTCAAAATGTCATTTGGATTGTGCCTCATGTTGAATAATCACTTTTTAAAGCCTCAATGTGACCAAAATTGACATTTTTACAGACTTTTTCTCCTACTCAAAAGCTTCTATTTTGACCAATTTCAGGCATTAAAATGACTCTAAACACACTTATTTTTGTTCCAAAAGTGATAATTCACATGCAATAGTCATTTACAGTCAAAAAATTAAATATTAAAAAATTACTATTTTTGACCATCTGGAGAAAGTTCGACAGGTCACGGGTCATCGTTTTTCATCAGAAATGTTTTTTTATGGACTGTAGAAAAATTGATTCAAAATGTCATTTGGATTGTGCCTCATGTTGAATAACTACTTGTTAAAGCCTCAATGTGACCAAAATTGCCATTTTTACAGACTTTTTCTCCTACTCAGAAGATTCTATTTCGACCAATTTCAGGCATTAAAGTGACTCTAAACACACTTATTTTAGTTCCAAAAGTGATAATTCACATGGAATAGTGATTTACAGTCAAAAAATTAAATATTAAAAAATTACTATTTTTGACCATATGGAGAAAGTTCGACAGGTCACGCACGGGTCATCGTTTTTCATCAGAAAATTGATTTTTTTGGACTGTAGAAAAATTGATTCAAAATGTCATTTGGATTGTGCCTCATGTTGAATAATCACTTTTTAAAGCCTCCATGTGACCAAAATTGACATTTTTACAGACTTTTTCTCCTACTCAGAGGCTTCTATTTTGACCAATTTCAGGCATTAAAGTGACTCTAAACACACTTATTTTTGTTCCAAAAGTAATAATTCACATGCAATAGTCATTTACAGTCAAAATATTAAATATTAAAAAATTACCATTTTTGACCATCTGGAGAAAATTAGACAATCCAAATGACATTTTGAATCAATTTTTCTACAGTCCATAAAAAAAAATTCTGATGAAAAATGATGACCCGTGACCTACGGGTCATCGTTTTTCATCAGAATTTTTTTTTTATGGACTGTAATAAAATTGATTCAAAATGTCATTTGGATTGTGCCTCATGTTGAATAACTACATTTTAAAGCCTCAATGTGACCAAAATTGCCATTTTACAGACTTTTTCTCCTACTCAGAAGCTTCTATTTCGACCAATTTCAGGCATTAAAGTGACTCTAAACACACTTATTTTAGTTCGAAAAGCAATAATTCACATGGAATAGTCATTTACAGTCAAAAAATTAAATATGACAAAATTACCATTTTTGACCATCTGGAGAAAGTTCGACAGGTCACGGGTCATCGTTTTTCATCAGAAAATTGATTTTTTGGACTGTAGAAAAATTGATTCAAAATGTCATTTGGATTGTGCCTCATGTTGAATAACTACTTCATAAAGCCTCAATGTGACCAAAATTGCCAGTTTTACAGACTTTTTCTCCTACTCAGAAGCTTCTATTTCGACCAATTTCAGGCATTAAAGTGACTCTAAACACACTTATTTTAGTTCGAAAAGCAATAATTCACATGGAATAGCCATTTACAGTCAAAAAATTAAATATTAAAAAATTACCATTTTTGACCATCTGGAGAAAGTTCGACAGGTCACGGGTCATCGTTTTTCATCAGAAATGTTTTTTTATGGACTGTAGAAAAATTGATTCAAAATGTCATTTGGATTGTGCCTCATGTTGAATAACTACTTGTTAAAGCCTCAATGTGACCAAAATTGCCATTTTTACAGACTTTTTTGCCTACTCAGAAGCTTCTATTTCGACCAATTTCAGGCATTAAAGTGACTCTAAACACACTTATTTGTGTTCCAAACGTGATAATTCACATGCAATAGTCATTTACAGTCAAAAAATTAAATATTAAAAAAATTACTATTTTTGACCATATGGAGAAAGTTCGACAGGTCACAAGTCATCGTTTTTCATCAGAAAATTGATTTTTTGGACTGTAGAAAAATTGATTAAAAATGTCATTTGGATTGTGCCTCATGTTGAATAATCACTTTTTAAAGCCTCAATGTGACCAAAATTGAAATTTTTACAGACTTTTTCTACTACTCAGAAGCTTTTATTTTGACCAATTTTAGGCATTAAAATGACTCTAAACACACTTTTTTTAGTTCCAAAAGTGATAATTCACATGCAATAGTCATTTAAAGTCAAAAAATTAAATATTAAAAAATTACTATTTTTGACCATATGGAGAAAGTTCGACAGGTCACGGGTCATCATTTTTCATCAGAAAATTGATTTTTTGGACTGTAGAAAAATTGATTCAAAATGTCATTTGGATTGTGCCTCATGTTGAATAACTACTTTTTAAAGCCTCAATGTGACCAAAATTGCCATTTTACAGACTTTTTCTCCTACTCAGAAGCTTCTATTTCGACCAATTTCAGGCATTAAAGTGACTCTAAACACACTTATTTTAGTTCGAAAAGCAATAATTCACATGGAATAGCCATTTACAGTCAAAAAATTAAATATTAAAAAATTACCATTTTTGACCATCTGGAGAAAGTTCGACAGGTCACGGGTCATCGTTTTTCATCAGAAATGTTTTTTTATGGACTGTAGAAAAATTGATTCAAAATGTCATTTGGATTCTGCCTCATGTTGAATAACTACTTGTTAAAGCCTCAATGTGACCAAAATTGCCATTTTTACAGACTTCTTTGCCTACTCAGAAGCTTCTATTTCGACCAATTTCAGGCATTAAAGTGACTCTAAACACACTTATTTTTGTTCCAAAAGTGATAATTCACATGCAATAGTCATTTACAGTCAAAAAATTAAATAATAAAAAATTTACTATTTTTGACCATATGGAGAAAGTTCGACAGGTCACAAGTCATCGTTTTTCATCAGAAAATTGATTTTTTGGACTGTAGAAAAATTGATTCAAAATGTCATTTAGATTGTGCCTCATGTTGAATAACTACTTTTTAAAGCCTCAATGTAACCAAAATTGACATTTTTACAGACTTTTTCTCCTTCTCAGAGGCTTCTATTTCGACCAATTTCAGGCATTAAAGTGACTCTAAACACACTTATTTTTGTTCCAAAAGTGATAATTTACATGCAATAGTCATTTACAGTCAAAAAATTAAATATTAAAAAATTACTATTTTTGACCATATGGAGAAAGTTCGACATTCAAAATGTCATTTGGATTGTGCCTCATGTTGAATAACTACTTTTTAAAGCCTCAATGTAACCAAAATTGACATTTTTACAGACTTTTTCTCCTTCTCAGAGGCTTCTATTTCGACCAATTTCAGGCATTAAAGTGACTCTAAACACACTTATTTTTGTTCCAAAAGTAATAATTCACATGCAATAGTCATTTACATTCAAAAAATTAAATATTAAAAAATTACCATCAGGAGAAAGTTTGACAGGTCACGGGTCATCGTTTTTCATCAGAAGATTGATTTTTTGGACTGTAGAAAAATTGATTCAAAATGTCATTTGGATTGTGCCTCATGTTGAATAATCACTTTTTAAAGCCTCAATGTGACCAAAATTGACATTTTTACAGACTTTTTCTCCTACTCAGAAGCTTTTATTTTGACCAATTTTAGGCATTAAAATGACTCTAAACACACTTATTTTTGTTCCAAAAGTGATAATTCACATGTACTAGTCATTTACAGTCAAAAAATTAAATATTAAAACATTACTATTTTTGACCATATGGAGAAAGTTCGACAGGTCACGGGTCATCGTTTTTCATCAGAAAATTGATTTTTTGGACTGTAGAAAAATTGATTCAAAATGTCATTTGGATTGTGCCTCATGTTGAATAATCACTTTTTAAAGCCTCCCTGTGACCAAAATTGCCATTTTTACAGACTTTTTCTCCTACTCAGAAGCTTCTATTTCGACCAATTTCAGGCATTAAAGTGACTCTAAACACACTTATTTTTGTTCCAAAAGTGATAATTCACATGCAATAGTCATTTACAGTCAAAAAAATAAATATTAAAAAATTACCATTTTTGACCATATTGAGAAAGTTTGACAGGTCACGGGTCATCGTTTTTCATCAGAAAATTTATTTTATGGACTGTAGAAAAATTGATTCAAAATGTCATTTAGATTGTGCCTCATGTTGAATAACTACTTTTTAAAGCCTCAATGTGACCAAAATTGCCATTTTTACAGACTTTTTCTCCTACTCAGAAGCTTCTATTTCGACCAATTTCAGGCATTAAAGTGACTCTAAACACACTTATTTTTGTTCCAAAAGTAATAATTCACATGCAATAGTCATTTACAGTCAAAATATTAAATATTAAAAAATTACCATTTTTGACCATCTGGAGAAAATTAGACAATCCAAATGACATTTTGAATCAATTTTTCTACAGTCCATAAAAAAAAATTCTGATGAAAAACGATGACCCGTGACCTACGGGTCATCGTTTTTCATCAGAATTTTTTTTTTATGGACTGTAATAAAATTGATTCAAAATGTCATTTGGATTGTGCCTCATGTTGAATAACTACATTTTAAAGCCTCAATGTGACCAAAATTGCCATTTTACAGACTTTTTCTCCTACTCAGAAGCTTCTATTTCGACCAATTTCAGGCATTAAAGTGACTCTAAACACACTTATTTTAGTTCGAAAAGCAATAATTCACATGGAATAGTCATTTACAGTCAAAAAATTAAATATGACAAAATTACCATTTTTGACCATCTGGAGAAAGTTCGACAGGTCACGGGTCATCGTTTTTCATCAGAAAATTGATTTTTTGGACTGTAGAAAAATTGATTCAAAATGTCATTTGGATTGTGCCTCATGTTGAATAACTACTTCATAAAGCCTCAATGTGACCAAAATTGCCAGTTTTACAGACTTTTTCTCCTACTCAGAAGCTTCTATTTCGACCAATTTCAGGCATTAAAGTGACTCTAAACACACTTATTTTAGTTCGAAAAGCAATAATTCACATGGAATAGCCATTTACAGTCAAAAAATTAAATATTAAAAAATTACCATTTTTGACCATCTGGAGAAAGTTCGACAGGTCACGGGTCATCGTTTTTCATCAGAAATGTTTTTTTATGGACTGTAGAAAAATTGATTCAAAATGTCATTTGGATTGTGCCTCATGTTGAATAACTACTTGTTAAAGCCTCAATGTGACCAAAATTGCCATTTTTACAGACTTTTTTGCCTACTCAGAAGCTTCTATTTCGACCAATTTCAGGCATTAAAGTGACTCTAAACACACTTATTTGTGTTCCAAAAGTGATAATTCACATGCAATAGTCATTTACAGCCAAAAAATTAAATATTAAAAAATTACTATTTTTGACCATATGGAGAAAGTTCGACAGGTCACAAGTCATCGTTTTTCATCAGAAAATTGATTTTTTGGACTGTAGAAAAATTGATTCAAAATGTCATTTGGATTGTGCCTCATGTTGAATAATCACTTTTTAAAGCCTCAATGTGACCAAAATTGACATTTTTACAGACTTTTTCTCCTACTCAAAAGCTTCTATTTTGACCAATTTCAGGCATTAAAATGACTCTAAACACACTTATTTTAGTTTCAAAAGTGATAATTCACATGGAATAGCCATTTACAGTCAAAAAATTAAATATTAAAAAATTACTATTTTTGACCATCTGGAGAAAGTTCGACAGGTCACGGGTCATCGTTTTTCATCAGAAATGTTTTTTTATGGACTGTAGAAAAATTGATTCAAAATGTCATTTGGATTGTGCCTCATGTTGAATAACTACTTGTTAAAGCCTCAATGTGACCAAAATTGCCATTTTTACAGACTTTTTCTCCTACTCAGAAGATTCTATTTCGACCAATTTCAGGCATTAAAGTGACTCTAAACACACTTATTTTAGTTCCAAAAGTGATAATTCACATGGAATAGTGATTTACAGTCAAAAAATTAAATATTAAAAAATTACTATTTTTGACCATATGGAGAAAGTTCGACAGGTCACGCACGGGTCATCGTTTTTCATCAGAAAATTGATTTTTTTGGACTGTAGAAAAATTGATTCAAAATGTCATTTGGATTGTGCCTCATGTTGAATAATCACTTTTTAAAGCCTCCATGTGACCAAAATTGACATTTTTACAGACTTTTTCTCCTACTCAGAGGCTTCTATTTTGACCAATTTCAGGCATTAAAGTGACTCTAAACACACTTATTTTTGTTCCAAAAGTAATAATTCACATGCAATAGTCATTTACAGTCAAAATATTAAATATTAAAAAATTACCATTTTTGACCATCTGGAGAAAATTAGACAATCCAAATGACATTTTGAATCAATTTTTCTACAGTCCATAAAAAAAAAATTCTGATGAAAAACGATGACCCGTGACCTACGGGTCATCGTTTTTCATCAGAATTTTTTTTTTATGGACCGTAGAAAAATTGATTCAAAATGTCATTTGGATTGTGCCTCATGTTGAATAACTACATTTTAAAGCCTCAATGTGACCAAAATTGCCATTTTACAGACTTTTTCTCCTACTCAGAAGCTTCTATTTCGACCAATTTCAGGCATTAAAGTGACTCTAAACACACTTATTTTAGTTCGAAAAGCAAAAATTCACATGGAATAGCCATTTACAGTCAAATAATTAAATATTAAAAAATTACCATTTTTGACCATCTGGAGAAAGTTCGACAGGTCACGGGTCATCGTTTTTCATCAGAAATGTTTTTTTATGGACTGTAGAAAAATTGATTCAAAATGTCATTTGGATTGTGCCTCATGTTGAATAACTACTTGTTAAAGCCTCAATGTGACCAAAATTGCCATTTTTACAGACTTTTTTGCCTACTCAGAAGCTTCTATTTCGACCAATTTCAGGCATTAAAGTGACTCTAAACACACTTATTTTTGTTCCAAAAGTGATAATTCACATGCAATAGTCATTTACAGTCAAAAAATTAAATATTAAAAAATTACCATTTTTGAGGATATGGAGAAAGTTTGACAGGTCACGGGTCATCGTTTTTCATCAGAAAATTTATTTTATGGACTGTAGAAAAATTGATTCAAAATGTCATTTAGATTGTGCCTCATGTTGAATAATTACTTTTTAAAGCCTCAATGTGACCAAAATTGACATTTTTACAGACTTTTTCTCCTACTCAGAGGCTTCTATTTTGACCAATTTCAGGCATTAAAATGACTCTAAACACACTTATTTTTGTTCCAAAAGTGATAATTCGCATGCAATAGTCATTTACAGTCAAAAAATTAAATATTAAAAAATTACTATTTTTGACCATATGGAGAAAGTTCGACAGGTCACGGGTCATCGTTTTTCATCAGAAAATTGATTTTATGGACTGTAGAAAAATTGATTCAAAATGTCATTTAGATTGTGCCTCATGTTTTATAACTACTTGATAAAGCCTCAATGTGACCAAAATTGCCATTTTTACAGACTTTTTCTCCTACTCAGAAGATTCTATTTCGACCAATTTCAGGCATTAAAGTGACTCTAAACACACTTATTTTAGTTCCAAAAGTGATAATTCACATGGAATAGTCATTTACAGTCAAAAAATTAAATATTAAAAAATTACTATTTTTGACCATATGGAGAAAGTTCGACAGGTCACGGGTCATCGTTTTTCATCAGAAAATTGATTTTTTGGACTGTAGAAAAATTGATTCAAAATGTCATTTGGATGGTGCCTCATGTTGAATAATCACTTTTTAAAGCCTCCATGTGACCAAAATTGACATTTTTACAGATTTTTTCTCCTACTCAGAGGCTTCTATTTTGACCAATTTCAGGCCTTAAAATGACTCTAAACACACTTATTTTTGTTCCAAAAGTGATAATTCACATGCAATAGTCATTTACAGTCAAAAAATTAAATATGAAAAAATTACTATTTTTGACCATATGGAGAAAGTTCGACAGGTCACGGGTCATCGTTTTTCATCAGAAAATTGATTTTTTGGAACTGTAGAAAAATTGATTCAAAATGTCATTTGGATTGTGCCTCATGTTGAATAATCACTTTTTAAAGCCTCCATGTGACCAAAATTGACATTTTTACAGACTTTTTCTCCTACTCAGAGGCTTCTATTTTGACCAATTTCAGGCATTAAAATGACTTAAACACACTTATTTTTGTTCCAAAAGTGATAAATCACATGCAATAGTCATTTACAGTCAAAAAATTAAATATGAAAAAATTACTATTTTTGACCATATGGAGAAAGTTCGACAGGTCACGGGTCATCGTTTTTCATCAGAAAATTGATTTTTTGGACTGTAGAAAAATTGATTCAAAATGTCATTTAGATTGTGCCTCATGTTGAATAATCACTTTTTAAAGCCTCAATGTGACCAAAATTGACATTTTTACAGACTTTTTCTCCTACTCAGAAGCTTCTATTTCGACCAATTTCAGGCATTAAAGTGACTCTAAACACACTTTTGTTCCAAAAGTAATAATTCACATGCAATAGTCATTTACAGTCAAAATATTAAATATTAAAAAATTACCATTTTTGACGATCTGGAGAAAATTAGACAATCCAAATGACATTTTGAATCAATTTTTCTACAGTCCATAAAAAAAAAATTCTGATGAAAAACGATGACCCGTGACCTACGGGTCATCGTTTTTCATCAGAATTTTCTTTTTTATGGACTGTAGAAAAATTAATTCAAAATGTCATTTGGATTGTGCCTCATGTTGAATAACTACTTCTTAAAGCCTCAATGTGACCAAAATTGCCAGTTTTACAGACTTTTTCTACTACTCAGAAGCTTCTATTTCAACCAATTTCAGGCATTAAAATGACTCTAAACACACTTATTTTAGTTCCAAAAGTGATAATTCACATGCAGTAGTCATTTACAGCCAAAAAATTAAATATTAAAAAATTACCATTTTTGACCATCTGGAGAAAGTTCGACAGGGCACCGGTTATCGTTTTTCATCAGAAAATTGATTTTTTGGACTGTAGAAAAATTGATTCAAAATGTCATTTGGATTGTGCCTCATGTTGAATAACTACTTTTTAAAGCCTCAATGTGACCAAAATTGCCATTTTACAGACTTTTTCTCCTACTCAGAAGCTTCTATTTCGACCAATTTCAGGCATTAAAGTGACTCTAAACACACTTATTTTAGTTCGAAAAGCAATAATTCACATGGAATAGCCATTTACAGTCAAAAAATTAAATATTAAAAAATTACCATTTTTGACCATCTGGAGAAAGTTCGACAGGTCACGGGTCATCGTTTTTCATCAGAAATGTTTTTTTATGGACTGTAGAAAAATTGATTCAAAATGTCATTTGGATTCTGCCTCATGTTGAATAACTACTGTTAAAGCCTCAATGTGACCAAAATTGCCATTTTTACAGACTTTTTTGCCTACTCAGAAGCTTCTATTTCGAACAATTTCAGGCATTAAAGTGACTCTAAACACACTTATTTTTGTTCCAAAAGTGATAATTCACATGCAATAGTCATTTACAGTCAAAAAATTAAATATTAAAAAAATTACTATTTTTGACCATATGGAGAAAGTTCGACAGGTCACAAGTCATCGTTTTTCATCAGAAAATTGATTTTTTGGACTGTAGAAAAATTGATTAAAAATGTCATTTGGATTGTGCCTCATGTTGAATAATCACTTTTTAAAGCCTCAATGTGACCAAAATTGCCAGTTTTACAGACTTTTTCTACTACTCAGAAGCTTCTATTTCAACCAATTTCAGGCATTAAAATGACTCTAAACACACTTATTTTAGTTCCAAAAGTGATAATTCACATGCAGTAGTCATTTACAGTCAAAAAATGAAATATTAAAAAATTACCATTTTTGACCATCTGGAGAAAGTTCGACAGGTCACGGGTCATCGTTTTTCATCAGAAAATTGATTTTTTGGACTGTAGAAAAATTGATTCAAAATGTCATTTGGATTGTGCCTCATGTTGAATAACTACTTTTTAAAGCCTCAATGTGACCAAAATTGCCATTTTACAGACTTTTTCTCCTACTCAGAAGCTTCTATTTCGACCAATTTCAGGCATTAGAGTGACTCTAAACACACTTATTTTAGTTCGAAAAGCAATAATTCACATGGAATAGCCATTTACAGTCAAAAAATTAAATATTAAAAAATTACCATTTTTGACCATCTGGAGAAAGTTCGACAGGTCACGGGTCATCGTTTTTCATCAGAAATGTTTTTTTATGGACTGTAGAAAAATTGATTCAAAATGTCATTTGGATTCTGCCTCATGTTGAATAACTACTTGTTAAAGCCTCAATGTGACCAAAATTGCCATTTTTACAGACTTTTTTGCCTACTCAGAAGCTTCTATTTCGACCAATTTCAGGCATTAAAGTGACTCTAAACACACTTATTTTTGTTCCAAAAGTGATAATTCACATGCAATAGTCATTTACAGTCAAAAAATTAAATATTAAAAAAATTACTATTTTTGACCATATGGAGAAAGTTCGACAGGTCACAAGTCATCGTTTTTCATCAGAAAATTGATTTTTTGGACTGTAGAAAAATTGATTAAAAATGTCATTTGGATTGTGCCTCATGTTGAATAATCACTTTTTAAAGCCTCAATGTGACCAAAATTGACATTTTTACAGACTTTTTCTCCTACTCAGAGGCTTCTATTTTGACCAATTTCAGGCATTAAAATGACTTAAACACACTTATTTTTGTTCCAAAAGTGATAAATCACATGCAATAGTCATTTACAGTCAAAAAATTAAATATGAAAAAATTACTATTTTTGACCATATGGAGAAAGTTCGACAGGTCACGGGTCATCGTTTTTCATCAGAAAATTGATTTTTTGGACTGTAGAAAAATTGATTCAAAATGTCATTTAGATTGTGCCTCATGTTGAATAATCACTTTTTAAAGCCTCAATGTGACCAAAATTGACATTTTTACAGACTTTTTCTCCTACTCAGAAGCTTCTATTTCGACCAATTTCAGGCATTAAAGTGACTCTAAACACACTTTTGTTCCAAAAGTAATAATTCACATGCAATAGTCATTTACAGTCAAAATATTAAATATTAAAAAATTACCATTTTTGACGATCTGGAGAAAATTAGACAATCCAAATGACATTTTGAATCAATTTTTCTACAGTCCATAAAAAAAAAATTCTGATGAAAAACGATGACCCGTGACCTACGGGTCATCGTTTTTCATCAGAATTTTCTTTTTTATGGACTGTAGAAAAATTAATTCAAAATGTCATTTGGATTGTGCCTCATGTTGAATAACTACTTCTTAAAGCCTCAATGTGACCAAAATTGCCAGTTTTACAGACTTTTTCTACTACTCAGAAGCTTCTATTTCAACCAATTTCAGGCATTAAAATGACTCTAAACACACTTATTTTAGTTCCAAAAGTGATAATTCACATGCAGTAGTCATTTACAGCCAAAAAATTAAATATTAAAAAATTACCATTTTTGACCATCTGGAGAAAGTTCGACAGGGCACCGGTTATCGTTTTTCATCAGAAAATTGATTTTTTGGACTGTAGAAAAATTGATTCAAAATGTCATTTGGATTGTGCCTCATGTTGAATAACTACTTTTTAAAGCCTCAATGTGACCAAAATTGCCATTTTACAGACTTTTTCTCCTACTCAGAAGCTTCTATTTCGACCAATTTCAGGCATTAAAGTGACTCTAAACACACTTATTTTAGTTCGAAAAGCAATAATTCACATGGAATAGCCATTTACAGTCAAAAAATTAAATATTAAAAAATTACCATTTTTGACCATCTGGAGAAAGTTCGACAGGTCACGGGTCATCGTTTTTCATCAGAAATGTTTTTTTATGGACTGTAGAAAAATTGATTCAAAATGTCATTTGGATTCTGCCTCATGTTGAATAACTACTGTTAAAGCCTCAATGTGACCAAAATTGCCATTTTTACAGACTTTTTTGCCTACTCAGAAGCTTCTATTTCGAACAATTTCAGGCATTAAAGTGACTCTAAACACACTTATTTTTGTTCCAAAAGTGATAATTCACATGCAATAGTCATTTACAGTCAAAAAATTAAATATTAAAAAAATTACTATTTTTGACCATATGGAGAAAGTTCGACAGGTCACAAGTCATCGTTTTTCATCAGAAAATTGATTTTTTGGACTGTAGAAAAATTGATTAAAAATGTCATTTGGATTGTGCCTCATGTTGAATAATCACTTTTTAAAGCCTCAATGTGACCAAAATTGCCAGTTTTACAGACTTTTTCTACTACTCAGAAGCTTCTATTTCAACCAATTTCAGGCATTAAAATGACTCTAAACACACTTATTTTAGTTCCAAAAGTGATAATTCACATGCAGTAGTCATTTACAGTCAAAAAATGAAATATTAAAAAATTACCATTTTTGACCATCTGGAGAAAGTTCGACAGGTCACGGGTCATCGTTTTTCATCAGAAAATTGATTTTTTGGACTGTAGAAAAATTGATTCAAAATGTCATTTGGATTGTGCCTCATGTTGAATAACTACTTTTTAAAGCCTCAATGTGACCAAAATTGCCATTTTACAGACTTTTTCTCCTACTCAGAAGCTTCTATTTCGACCAATTTCAGGCATTAGAGTGACTCTAAACACACTTATTTTAGTTCGAAAAGCAATAATTCACATGGAATAGCCATTTACAGTCAAAAAATTAAATATTAAAAAATTACCATTTTTGACCATCTGGAGAAAGTTCGACAGGTCACGGGTCATCGTTTTTCATCAGAAATGTTTTTTTATGGACTGTAGAAAAATTGATTCAAAATGTCATTTGGATTCTGCCTCATGTTGAATAACTACTTGTTAAAGCCTCAATGTGACCAAAATTGCCATTTTTACAGACTTTTTTGCCTACTCAGAAGCTTCTATTTCGACCAATTTCAGGCATTAAAGTGACTCTAAACACACTTATTTTTGTTCCAAAAGTGATAATTCACATGCAATAGTCATTTACAGTCAAAAAATTAAATATTAAAAAAATTACTATTTTTGACCATATGGAGAAAGTTCGACAGGTCACAAGTCATCGTTTTTCATCAGAAAATTGATTTTTTGGACTGTAGAAAAATTGATTAAAAATGTCATTTGGATTGTGCCTCATGTTGAATAATCACTTTTTAAAGCCTCAATGTGACCAAAATTGAAATTTTTACAGACTTTTTCTACTACTCAGAAGCTTTTATTTTGACCAATTTTAGGCATTAAAATGACTCTAAACACACTTTTTTTAGTTCCAAAAGTGATAATTCACATGCAATAGTCATTTACAGTCAAAAAATTAAATATTAAAAAATTACTCTTTTTGACCATATGGAGAAAGTTCGACAGGTCACGGGTCATCATTTTTCATCAGAAAATTGATTTTTTGGACTGTAGAAAAATTGATTCAAAATGTCATTTGGATTGTGCCTCATGTTGAATAACTACTTTTTAAAGCCTCAATGTGACCAAAATTGCCATTTTACAGACTTTTTCTCCTACTCAGAAGCTTCTATTTCGACCAATTTCAGGCATTAAAGTGACTCTAAACACACTTATTTTAGTTCGAAAAGCAATAATTCACATGGAATAGCCATTTACAGTCAAAAAATTAAATATTAAAAAATTACCATTTTTGACCATCTGGAGAAAGTTCGACAGGTCACGGGTCATCGTTTTTCATCAGAAATGTTTTTTTATGGACTGTAGAAAAATTGATTCAAAATGTCATTTGGATTCTGCCTCATGTTGAATAACTACTTTTTAAAGCCTCAATGTGACCAAAATTGACATTTTTACAGACTTTTTCTCCTACTCAAAAGCTTCTATTTTGACCAATTTCAGGCATTAAAATGACTCTAAACACACTTATTTTTGTTCCAAAAGTGATAATTCACATGCAATAGTCATTTACAGTCAAAAAATTAAATATTAAAAAATTACTATTTTTGACCATCTGGAGAAAGTTCGACAGGTCACGGGTCATCGTTTTTCATCAGAAATGTTTTTTTATGGACTGTAGAAAAATTGATTCAAAATGTCATTTGGATTGTGCCTCATGTTGAATAACTACTTGTTAAAGCCTCAATGTGACCAAAATTGCCATTTTTACAGACTTTTTCTCCTACTCAGAAGATTCTATTTCGACCAATTTCAGGCATTAAAGTGACTCTAAACACACTTATTTTAGTTCCAAAAGTGAT
Organism: Triturus cristatus; assembly: GCF_964204655.1. Taxonomy (NCBI): domain Eukaryota; kingdom Metazoa; phylum Chordata; class Amphibia; order Caudata; family Salamandridae; genus Triturus; species Triturus cristatus. The sequence goes on from NC_140590.1 coordinate 1,435,219,217, forward strand.
AATTCACATGGAATAGTGATTTACAGTCAAAAAATTAAATATTAAAAAATTACTATTTTTGACCATATGGAGAAAGTTCGACAGGTCACGCACGGGTCATCGTTTTTCATCAGAAAATTGATTTTTTTGGACTGTAGAAAAATTGATTCAAAATGTCATTTGGATTGTGCCTCATGTTGAATAATCACTTTTTAAAGCCTCCATGTGACCAAAATTGACATTTTTACAGACTTTTTCTCCTACTCAGAGGCTTCTATTTTGACCAATTTCAGGCATTAAAGTGACTCTAAACACACTTATTTTTGTTCCAAAAGTAATAATTCACATGCAATAGTCATTTACAGTCAAAATATTAAATATTAAAAAATTACCATTTTTGACCATCTGGAGAAAATTAGACAATCCAAATGACATTTTGAATCAATTTTTCTACAGTCCATAAAAAAAAATTCTGATGAAAAATGATGACCCGTGACCTACGGGTCATCGTTTTTCATCAGAATTTTTTTTTTATGGACTGTAATAAAATTGATTCAAAATGTCATTTGGATTGTGCCTCATGTTGAATAACTACATTTTAAAGCCTCAATGTGACCAAAATTGCCATTTTACAGACTTTTTCTCCTACTCAGAAGCTTCTATTTCGACCAATTTCAGGCATTAAAGTGCCTCTAAACACACTTATTTTAGTTCGAAAAGCAATAATTCACATGGAATAGTCATTTACAGTCAAAAAATTAAATATGACAAAATTACCATTTTTGACCATCTGGAGAAAGTTCGACAGGTCACGGGTCATCGTTTTTCATCAGAAAATTGATTTTTTGGACTGTAGAAAAATTGATTCAAAATGTCATTTGGATTGTGCCTCATGTTGAATAACTACTTCATAAAGCCTCAATGTGACCAAAATTGCCAGTTTTACAGACTTTTTCTCCTACTCAGAAGCTTCTATTTCGACCAATTTCAGGCATTAAAGTGACTCTAAACACACTTATTTTAGTTCGAAAAGCAATAATTCACATGGAATAGCCATTTACAGTCAAAAAATTAAATATTAAAAAATTACCATTTTTGACCATCTGGAGAAAGTTCGACAGGTCACGGGTCATCGTTTTTCATCAGAAATGTTTTTTTATGGACTGTAGAAAAATTGATTCAAAATGTCATTTGGATTGTGCCTCATGTTGAATAACTACTTGTTAAAGCCTCAATGTGACCAAAATTGCCATTTTTACAGACTTTTTTGCCTACTCAGAAGCTTCTATTTCGACCAATTTCAGGCATTAAAGTGACTCTAAACACACTTATTTGTGTTCCAAACGTGATAATTCACATGCAATAGTCATTTACAGTCAAAAAATTAAATATTAAAAAAATTACTATTTTTGACCATATGGAGAAAGTTCGACAGGTCACAAGTCATCGTTTTTCATCAGAAAATTGATTTTTTGGACTGTAGAAAAATTGATTAAAAATGTCATTTGGATTGTGCCTCATGTTGAATAATCACTTTTTAAAGCCTCAATGTGACCAAAATTGAAATTTTTACAGACTTTTTCTACTACTCAGAAGCTTTTATTTTGACCAATTTTAGGCATTAAAATGACTCTAAACACACTTTTTTTAGTTCCAAAAGTGATAATTCACATGCAATAGTCATTTAAAGTCAAAAAATTAAATATTAAAAAATTACTATTTTTGACCATATGGAGAAAGTTCGACAGGTCACGGGTCATCATTTTTCATCAGAAAATTGATTTTTTGGACTGTAGAAAAATTGATTCAAAATGTCATTTGGATTGTGCCTCATGTTGAATAACTACTTTTTAAAGCCTCAATGTGACCAAAATTGCCATTTTACAGACTTTTTCTCCTACTCAGAAGCTTCTATTTCGACCAATTTCAGGCATTAAAGTGACTCTAAACACACTTATTTTAGTTCGAAAAGCAATAATTCACATGGAATAGCCATTTACAGTCAAAAAATTAAATATTAAAAAATTACCATTTTTGACCATCTGGAGAAAGTTCGACAGGTCACGGGTCATCGTTTTTCATCAGAAATGTTTTTTTATGGACTGTAGAAAAATTGATTCAAAATGTCATTTGGATTCTGCCTCATGTTGAATAACTACTTGTTAAAGCCTCAATGTGACCAAAATTGCCATTTTTACAGACTTCTTTGCCTACTCAGAAGCTTCTATTTCGACCAATTTCAGGCATTAAAGTGACTCTAAACACACTTATTTTTGTTCCAAAAGTGATAATTCACATGCAATAGTCATTTACAGTCAAAAAATTAAATATTAAAAAATTTACTATTTTTGACCATATGGAGAAAGTTCGACAGGTCACAAGTCATCGTTTTTCATCAGAAAATTGATTTTTTGGACTGTAGAAAAATTGATTCAAAATGTCATTTAGATTGTGCCTCATGTTGAATAACTACTTTTTAAAGCCTCAATGTAACCAAAATTGACATTTTTACAGACTTTTTCTCCTTCTCAGAGGCTTCTATTTCGACCAATTTCAGGCATTAAAGTGACTCTAAACACACTTATTTTTGTTCCAAAAGTGATAATTTACATGCAATAGTCATTTACAGTCAAAAAATTAAATATTAAAAAATTACTATTTTTGACCATATGGAGAAAGTTCGACATTCAAAATGTCATTTGGATTGTGCCTCATGTTGAATAACTACTTTTTAAAGCCTCAATGTAACCAAAATTGACATTTTTACAGACTTTTTCTCCTTCTCAGAGGCTTCTATTTCGACCAATTTCAGGCATTAAAGTGACTCTAAACACACTTATTTTTGTTCCAAAAGTAATAATTCACATGCAATAGTCATTTACATTCAAAAAATTAAATATTAAAAAATTACCATCAGGAGAAAGTTTGACAGGTCACGGGTCATCGTTTTTCATCAGAAGATTGATTTTTTGGACTGTAGAAAAATTGATTCAAAATGTCATTTGGATTGTGCCTCATGTTGAATAATCACTTTTTAAAGCCTCAATGTGACCAAAATTGACATTTTTACAGACTTTTTCTCCTACTCAGAAGCTTTTATTTTGACCAATTTTAGGCATTAAAATGACTCTAAACACACTTATTTTTGTTCCAAAAGTGATAATTCACATGTACTAGTCATTTACAGTCAAAAAATTAAATATTAAAACATTACTATTTTTGACCATATGGAGAAAGTTCGACAGGTCACGGGTCATCGTTTTTCATCAGAAAATTGATTTTTTGGACTGTAGAAAAATTGATTCAAAATGTCATTTGGATTGTGCCTCATGTTGAATAATCACTTTTTAAAGCCTCCCTGTGACCAAAATTGCCATTTTTACAGACTTTTTCTCCTACTCAGAAGCTTCTATTTCGACCAATTTCAGGCATTAAAGTGACTCTAAACACACTTATTTTTGTTCCAAAAGTGATAATTCACATGCAATAGTCATTTACAGTCAAAAAAATAAATATTAAAAAATTACCATTTTTGACCATATTGAGAAAGTTTGACAGGTCACGGGTCATCGTTTTTCATCAGAAAATTTATTTTATGGACTGTAGAAAAATTGATTCAAAATGTCATTTAGATTGTGCCTCATGTTGAATAACTACTTTTTAAAGCCTCAATGTGACCAAAATTGCCATTTTTACAGACTTTTTCTCCTACTCAGAAGCTTCTATTTCGACCAATTTCAGGCATTAAAGTGACTCTAAACACACTTATTTTTGTTCCAAAAGTAATAATTCACATGCAATAGTCATTTACAGTCAAAATATTAAATATTAAAAAATTACCATTTTTGACCATCTGGAGAAAATTAGACAATCCAAATGACATTTTGAATCAATTTTTCTACAGTCCATAAAAAAAAATTCTGATGAAAAACGATGACCCGTGACCTACGGGTCATCGTTTTTCATCAGAATTTTTTTTTTATGGACTGTAATAAAATTGATTCAAAATGTCATTTGGATTGTGCCTCATGTTGAATAACTACATTTTAAAGCCTCAATGTGACCAAAATTGCCATTTTACAGACTTTTTCTCCTACTCAGAAGCTTCTATTTCGACCAATTTCAGGCATTAAAGTGACTCTAAACACACTTATTTTAGTTCGAAAAGCAATAATTCACATGGAATAGTCATTTACAGTCAAAAAATTAAATATGACAAAATTACCATTTTTGACCATCTGGAGAAAGTTCGACAGGTCACGGGTCATCGTTTTTCATCAGAAAATTGATTTTTTGGACTGTAGAAAAATTGATTCAAAATGTCATTTGGATTGTGCCTCATGTTGAATAACTACTTCATAAAGCCTCAATGTGACCAAAATTGCCAGTTTTACAGACTTTTTCTCCTACTCAGAAGCTTCTATTTCGACCAATTTCAGGCATTAAAGTGACTCTAAACACACTTATTTTAGTTCGAAAAGCAATAATTCACATGGAATAGCCATTTACAGTCAAAAAATTAAATATTAAAAAATTACCATTTTTGACCATCTGGAGAAAGTTCGACAGGTCACGGGTCATCGTTTTTCATCAGAAATGTTTTTTTATGGACTGTAGAAAAATTGATTCAAAATGTCATTTGGATTGTGCCTCATGTTGAATAACTACTTGTTAAAGCCTCAATGTGACCAAAATTGCCATTTTTACAGACTTTTTTGCCTACTCAGAAGCTTCTATTTCGACCAATTTCAGGCATTAAAGTGACTCTAAACACACTTATTTGTGTTCCAAAAGTGATAATTCACATGCAATAGTCATTTACAGTCAAAAAATTAAATATTAAAAAATTACTATTTTTGACCATATGGAGAAAGTTCGACAGGTCACGGGTCATCGTTTTTCATCAGAAAATTGATTTTTTGGACTGTAGAAAAATTGATTCAAAATGTCATTTGGATTGTGCCTCATGTTGAATAATCACTTTTTAAAGCCTCAATGTGACCAAAATTGACATTTTTACAGACTTTTTCTCCTACTCAAAAGCTTCTATTTTGACCAATTTCAGGCATTAAAATGACTCTAAACACACTTATTTTAGTTTCAAAAGTGATAATTCACATGGAATAGCCATTTACAGTCAAAAAATTAAATATTAAAAAATTACTATTTTTGACCATCTGGAGAAAGTTCGACAGGTCACGGGTCATCGTTTTTCATCAGAAATGTTTTTTTATGGACTGTAGAAAAATTGATTCAAAATGTCATTTGGATTGTGCCTCATGTTGAATAACTACTTGTTAAAGCCTCAATGTGACCAAAATTGCCATTTTTACAGACTTTTTCTCCTACTCAGAAGATTTTATTTCGACCAATTTCAGGCATTAAAGTGACTCTAAACACACTTATTTTAGTTCCAAAAGTGATAATTCACATGGAATAGTGATTTACAGTCAAAAAATTAAATATTAAAAAATTACTATTTTTGACCATATGGAGAAAGTTCGACAGGTCACGCACGGGTCATCGTTTTTCATCAGAAAATTGATTTTTTTGGACTGTAGAAAAATTGATTCAAAATGTCATTTGGATTGTGCCTCATGTTGAATAATCACTTTTTAAAGCCTCCATGTGACCAAAATTGACATTTTTACAGACTTTTTCTCCTACTCAGAGGCTTCTATTTTGACCAATTTCAGGCATTAAAGTGACTCTAAACACACTTATTTTTGTTCCAAAAGTAATAATTCACATGCAATAGTCATTTACAGTCAAAATATTAAATATTAAAAAATTACCATTTTTGACCATCTGGAGAAAATTAGACAATCCAAATGACATTTTGAATCAATTTTTCTACAGTCCATAAAAAAAAAATTCTGATGAAAAACGATGACCCGTGACCTACGGGTCATCGTTTTTCATCAGAATTTTTTTTTTATGGACCGTAGAAAAATTGATTCAAAATGTCATTTGGATTGTGCCTCATGTTGAATAACTACATTTTAAAGCCTCAATGTGACCAAAATTGCCATTTTACAGACTTTTTCTCCTACTCAGAAGCTTCTATTTCGACCAATTTCAGGCATTAAAGTGACTCTAAACACACTTATTTTAGTTCGAAAAGCAAAAATTCACATGGAATAGCCATTTACAGTCAAATAATTAAATATTAAAAAATTACCATTTTTGACCATCTGGAGAAAGTTCGACAGGTCACGGGTCATCGTTTTTCATCAGAAATGTTTTTTTATGGACTGTAGAAAAATTGATTCAAAATGTCATTTGGATTGTGCCTCATGTTGAATAACTACTTGTTAAAGCCTCAATGTGACCAAAATTGCCATTTTTACAGACTTTTTTGCCTACTCAGAAGCTTCTATTTCGACCAATTTCAGGCATTAAAGTGACTCTAAACACACTTATTTTTGTTCCAAAAGTGATAATTCACATGCAATAGTCATTTACAGTCAAAAAATTAAATATTAAAAAATTACCATTTTTGAGGATATGGAGAAAGTTTGACAGGTCACGGGTCATCGTTTTTCATCAGAAAATTTATTTTATGGACTGTAGAAAAATTGATTCAAAATGTCATTTAGATTGTGCCTCATGTTGAATAATTACTTTTTAAAGCCTCAATGTGACCAAAATTGACATTTTTACAGACTTTTTCTCCTACTCAGAGGCTTCTATTTTGACCAATTTCAGGCATTAAAATGACTCTAAACACACTTATTTTTGTTCCAAAAGTGATAATTCGCATGCAATAGTCATTTACAGTCAAAAAATTAAATATTAAAAAATTACTATTTTTGACCATATGGAGAAAGTTCGACAGGTCACGGGTCATCGTTTTTCATCAGAAAATTGATTTTATGGACTGTAGAAAAATTGATTCAAAATGTCATTTAGATTGTGCCTCATGTTTTATAACTACTTGATAAAGCCTCAATGTGACCAAAATTGCCATTTTTACAGACTTTTTCTCCTACTCAGAAGATTCTATTTCGACCAATTTCAGGCATTAAAGTGACTCTAAACACACTTATTTTAGTTCCAAAAGTGATAATTCACATGGAATAGTCATTTACAGTCAAAAAATTAAATATTAAAAAATTACTATTTTTGACCATATGGAGAAAGTTCGACAGGTCACGGGTCATCGTTTTTCATCAGAAAATTGATTTTTTGGACTGTAGAAAAATTGATTCAAAATGTCATTTGGATGGTGCCTCATGTTGAATAATCACTTTTTAAAGCCTCCATGTGACCAAAATTGACATTTTTACAGATTTTTTCTCCTACTCAGAGGCTTCTATTTTGACCAATTTCAGGCCTTAAAATGACTCTAAACACACTTATTTTTGTTCCAAAAGTGATAATTCACATGCAATAGTCATTTACAGTCAAAAAATTAAATATGAAAAAATTACTATTTTTGACCATATGGAGAAAGTTCGACAGGTCACGGGTCATCGTTTTTCATCAGAAAATTGATTTTTTGGAACTGTAGAAAAATTGATTCAAAATGTCATTTGGATTGTGCCTCATGTTGAATAATCACTTTTTAAAGCCTCCATGTGACCAAAATTGACATTTTTACAGACTTTTTCTCCTACTCAGAGGCTTCTATTTTGACCAATTTCAGGCATTAAAATGACTTAAACACACTTATTTTTGTTCCAAAAGTGATAAATCACATGCAATAGTCATTTACAGTCAAAAAATTAAATATGAAAAAATTACTATTTTTGACCATATGGAGAAAGTTCGACAGGTCACGGGTCATCGTTTTTCATCAGAAAATTGATTTTTTGGACTGTAGAAAAATTGATTCAAAATGTCATTTAGATTGTGCCTCATGTTGAATAATCACTTTTTAAAGCCTCAATGTGACCAAAATTGACATTTTTACAGACTTTTTCTCCTACTCAGAAGCTTCTATTTCGACCAATTTCAGGCATTAAAGTGACTCTAAACACACTTTTGTTCCAAAAGTAATAATTCACATGCAATAGTCATTTACAGTCAAAATATTAAATATTAAAAAATTACCATTTTTGACGATCTGGAGAAAATTAGACAATCCAAATGACATTTTGAATCAATTTTTCTACAGTCCATAAAAAAAAATTCTGATGAAAAACGATGACCCGTGACCTACGGGTCATCGTTTTTCATCAGAATTTTCTTTTTTATGGACTGTAGAAAAATTAATTCAAAATGTCATTTGGATTGTGCCTCATGTTGAATAACTACTTCTTAAAGCCTCAATGTGACCAAAATTGCCAGTTTTACAGACTTTTTCTACTACTCAGAAGCTTCTATTTCAACCAATTTCAGGCATTAAAATGACTCTAAACACACTTATTTTAGTTCCAAAATGATAATTCACATGCAGTAGTCATTTACAGCCAAAAAATTAAATATTAAAAAATTACCATTTTTGACCATCTGGAGAAAGTTCGACAGGGCACCGGTTATCGTTTTTCATCAGAAAATTGATTTTTTGGACTGTAGAAAAATTGATTCAAAATGTCATTTGGATTGTGCCTCATGTTGAATAACTACTTTTTAAAGCCTCAATGTGACCAAAATTGCCATTTTACAGACTTTTTCTCCTACTCAGAAGCTTCTATTTCGACCAATTTCAGGCATTAAAGTGACTCTAAACACACTTATTTTAGTTCGAAAAGCAATAATTCACATGGAATAGCCATTTACAGTCAAAAAATTAAATATTAAAAAATTACCATTTTTGACCATCTGGAGAAAGTTCGACAGGTCACGGGTCATCGTTTTTCATCAGAAATGTTTTTTTATGGACTGTAGAAAAATTGATTCAAAATGTCATTTGGATTCTGCCTCATGTTGAATAACTACTGTTAAAGCCTCAATGTGACCAAAATTGCCATTTTTACAGACTTTTTTGCCTACTCAGAAGCTTCTATTTCGAACAATTTCAGGCATTAAAGTGACTCTAAACACACTTATTTTTGTTCCAAAAGGGATAATTCACATGCAATAGTCATTTACAGTCAAAAAATTAAATATTAAAAAAATTACTATTTTTGACCATATGGAGAAAGTTCGACAGGTCACAAGTCATCGTTTTTCATCAGAAAATTGATTTTTTGGACTGTAGAAAAATTGATTAAAAATGTCATTTGGATTGTGCCTCATGTTGAATAATCACTTTTTAAAGCCTCAATGTGACCAAAATTGCCAGTTTTACAGACTTTTTCTACTACTCAGAAGCTTCTATTTCAACCAATTTCAGGCATTAAAATGACTCTAAACACACTTATTTTAGTTCCAAAAGTGATAATTCACATGCAGTAGTCATTTACAGTCAAAAAATGAAATATTAAAAAATTACCATTTTTGACCATCTGGAGAAAGTTCGACAGGTCACGGGTCATCGTTTTTCATCAGAAAATTGATTTTTTGGACTGTAGAAAAATTGATTCAAAATGTCATTTGGATTGTGCCTCATGTTGAATAACTACTTTTTAAAGCCTCAATGTGACCAAAATTGCCATTTTACAGACTTTTTCTCCTACTCAGAAGCTTCTATTTCGACCAATTTCAGGCATTAAAGTGACTCTAAACACACTTATTTTAGTTCGAAAAGCAATAATTCACATGGAATAGCCATTTACAGTCAAAAAATTAAATATTAAAAAATTACCATTTTTGACCATCTGGAGAAAGTTCGACAGGTCACGGGTCATCGTTTTTCATCAGAAATGTTTTTTTATGGACTGTAGAAAAATTGATTCAAAATGTCATTTGGATTCTGCCTCATGTTGAATAACTACTTGTTAAAGCCTCAATGTGACCAAAATTGCCATTTTTACAGACTTTTTTGCCTACTCAGAAGCTTCTATTTCGACCAATTTCAGGCATTAAAGTGACTCTAAACACACTTATTTTTGTTCCAAAAGTGATAATTCACATGCAATAGTCATTTACAGTCAAAAAATTAAATATTAAAAAAATTACTATTTTTGACCATATGGAGAAAGTTCGACAGGTCACAAGTCATCGTTTTTCATCAGAAAATTGATTTTTTGGACTGTAGAAAAATTGATTAAAAATGTCATTTGGATTGTGCCTCATGTTGAATAATCACTTTTTAAAGCCTCAATGTGACCAAAATTGAAATTTTTACAGACTTTTTCTACTACTCAGAAGCTTTTATTTTGACCAATTTTAGGCATTAAAATGACTCTAAACACACTTTTTTTAGTTCCAAAAGTGATAATTCACATGCAATAGTCATTTACAGTCAAAAAATTAAATATTAAAAAATTACTCTTTTTGACCATATGGAGAAAGTTCGACAGGTCAGGGGTCATCGTTTTTCATCAGAAATGTTTTTTTATGGACTGTAGAAAAATTGATTCAAAATGTCATTTGGATTGTGCCTCATGTTGAATAACTACTTTTTAAAGCCTCAATGTGACCAAAATTGCCATTTTACAGACTTTTTCTCCTACTCAGAAGCTTCTATTTCGACCAATTTCAGGCATTAAAGTGACTCTAAACACACTTATTTTAGTTCGAAAAGCAATAATTCACATGGAATAGCCATTTACAGTCAAAAAATTAAATATTAAAAAATTACCATTTTTGACCATCTGGAGAAAGTTCGACAGGTCACGGGTCATCGTTTTTCATCAGAAATGTTTTTTTATGGACTGTAGAAAAATTGATTCAAAATGTCATTTGGATTCTGCCTCATGTTGAATAACTACTTTTTAAAGCCTCAATGTAACCAAAATTGACATTTTTACAGACTTTTTCTCCTTCTCAGAGGCTTCTATTTCGACCAATTTCAGGCATTAAAGTGACTCTAAACACACTTATTTTTGTTCCAAAAGTAATAATTCACATGCAATAGTCATTTACATTCAAAAAATTAAATATTAAAAAATTACCATCAGGAGAAAGTTTGACAGGTCACGGGTCATCGTTTTTCATCAGAAGATTGATTTTTTGGACTGTAGAAAAATTGATTCAAAATGTCATTTGGATTGTGCCTCATGTTGAATAATCACTTTTTAAAGCCTCAATGTGACCAAAATTGACATTTTTACAGACTTTTTCTCCTACTCAGAAGCTTTTATTTTGACCAATTTTAGGCATTAAAATGACTCTAAACACACTTATTTTTGTTCCAAAAGTGATAATTCACATGTACTAGTCATTTACAGTCAAAAAATTAAATATTAAAACATTACTATTTTTGACCATATGGAGAAAGTTCGACAGGTCACGGGTCATCGTTTTTCATCAGAAAATTGATTTTTTGGACTGTAGAAAAATTGATTCAAAATGTCATTTGGATTGTGCCTCATGTTGAATAATCACTTTTTAAAGCCTCCCTGTGACCAAAATTGCCATTTTTACAGACTTTTTCTCCTACTCAGAAGCTTCTATTTCGACCAATTTCAGGCATTAAAGTGACTCTAAACACACTTATTTTTGTTCCAAAAGTGATAATTCACATGCAATAGTCATTTACAGTCAAAAAAATAAATATTAAAAAATTACCATTTTTGACCATATTGAGAAAGTTTGACAGGTCACGGGTCATCGTTTTTCATCAGAAAATTTATTTTATGGACTGTAGAAAAATTGATTCAAAATGTCATTTAGATTGTGCCTCATGTTGAATAACTACTTTTTAAAGCCTCAATGTGACCAAAATTGCCATTTTTACAGACTTTTTCTCCTACTCAGAAGCTTCTATTTCGACCAATTTCAGGCATTAAAGTGACTCTAAACACACTTATTTTTGTTCCAAAAGTAATAATTCACATGCAATAGTCATTTACAGTCAAAATATTAAATATTAAAAAATTACCATTTTTGACCATCTGGAGAAAATTAGACAATCCAAATGACATTTTGAATCAATTTTTCTACAGTCCATAAAAAAAAATTCTGATGAAAAACGATGACCCGTGACCTACGGGTCATCGTTTTTCATCAGAATTTTTTTTTTATGGACTGTAATAAAATTGATTCAAAATGTCATTTGGATTGTGCCTCATGTTGAATAACTACATTTTAAAGCCTCAATGTGACCAAAATTGCCATTTTACAGACTTTTTCTCCTACTCAGATGCTTCTATTTCGACCAATTTCAGGCATTAAAGTGACTCTAAACACACTTATTTTAGTTCGAAAAGCAATAATTCACATGGAATAGTCATTTACAGTCAAAAAATTAAATATGACAAAATTACCATTTTTGACCATCTGGAGAAAGTTCGACAGGTCACGGGTCATCGTTTTTCATCAGAAAATTGATTTTTTGGACTGTAGAAAAATTGATTCAAAATGTCATTTGGATTGTGCCTCATGTTGAATAACTACTTCATAAAGCCTCAATGTGACCAAAATTGCCAGTTTTACAGACTTTTTCTCCTACTCAGAAGCTTCTATTTCGACCAATTTCAGGCATTAAAGTGACTCTAAACACACTTATTTTAGTTCGAAAAGCAATAATTCACATGGAATAGCCATTTACAGTCAAAAAATTAAATATTAAAAAATTACCATTTTTGACCATCTGGAGAAAGTTCGACAGGTCACGGGTCATCGTTTTTCATCAGAAATGTTTTTTTATGGACTGTAGAAAAATTGATTCAAAATGTCATTTGGATTGTGCCTCATGTTGAATAACTACTTGTTAAAGCCTCAATGTGACCAACATTGCCATTTTTACAGACTTTTTTGCCTACTCAGAAGCTTCTATTTCGACCAATTTCAGGCATTAAAGTGACTCTAAACACACTTATTTGTGTTCCAAAAGTGATAATTCACATGCAATAGTCATTTACAGTCAAAAAATTAAATATTAAAAAATTACTATTTTTGACCATATGGAGAAAGTTCGACAGGTCACGGGTCATCGTTTTTCATCAGAAAATTGATTTTTTGGACTGTAGAAAAATTGATTCAAAATGTCATTTGGATTGTGCCTCATGTTGAATAATCACTTTTTAAAGCCTCAATGTGACCAAAATTGACATTTTTACAGACTTTTTCTCCTACTCAAAAGCTTCTATTTTGACCAATTTCAGGCATTAAAATGACTCTAAACACACTTATTTTTGTTCCAAAAGTGATAATTCACATGCAATAGTCATTTACAGTCAAAAAATTAAATATTAAAAAATTACTATTTTTGACCATCTGGAGAAAGTTCGACAGGTCACGGGTCATCGTTTTTCATCAGAAATGTTTTTTTATGGACTGTAGAAAAATTGATTCAAAATGTCATTTGGATTGTGCCTCATGTTGAATAACTACTTGTTAAAGCCTCAATGTGACCAAAATTGCCATTTTTACAGACTTTTTCTCCTACTCAGAAGATTCTATTTCGACCAATTTCAGGCATTAAAGTGACTCTAAACACACTTATTTTAGTTCCAAAAGTGATAATTCACATGGAATAGTGATTTACAGTCAAAAAATTAAATATTAAAAAATTACTATTTTTGACCATATGGAGAAAGTTCGACAGGTCACGCACGGGTCATCGTTTTTCATCAGAAAATTGATTTTTTTGGACTGTAGAAAAATTGATTCAAAATGTCATTTGGATTGTGCCTCATGTTGAATAATCACTTTTTAAAGCCTCCATGTGACCAAAATTGACATTTTTACAGACTTTTTCTCCTACTCAGAGGCTTCTATTTTGACCAATTTCAGGCATTAAAGTGACTCTAAACACACTTATTTTTGTTCCAAAAGTAATAATTCACATGCAATAGTCATTTACAGTCAAAATATTAAATATTAAAAAATTACCATTTTTGACCATCTGGAGAAAATTAGACAATCCAAATGACATTTTGAATCAATTTTTCTACAGTCCATAAAAAAAAATTCTGATGAAAAATGATGACCCGTGACCTACGGGTCATCGTTTTTCATCAGAATTTTTTTTTTTATGGACTGTAATAAAATTGATTCAAAATGTCATTTGGATTGTGCCTCATGTTGAATAACTACATTTTAAAGCCTCAATGTGACCAAAATTGCCATTTTACAGACTTTTTCTCCTACTCAGAAGCTTCTATTTCGACCAATTTCAGGCATTAAAGTGACTCTAAACACACTTATTTTAGTTCGAAAAGCAATAATTCACATGGAATAGTCATTTACAGTCAAAAAATTAAATATGACAAAATTACCATTTTTGACCATCTGGAGAAAGTTCGACAGGTCACGGGTCATCGTTTTTCATCAGAAAATTGATTTTTTGGACTGTAGAAAAATTGATTCAAAATGTCATTTGGATTGTGCCTCATGTTGAATAACTACTTCATAAAGCCTCAATGTGACCAAAATTGCCAGTTTTACAGACTTTTTCTCCTACTCAGAAGCTTCTATTTCGACCAATTTCAGGCATTAAAGTGACTCTAAACACACTTATTTTAGTTCGAAAAGCAATAATTCACATGGAATAGCCATTTACAGTCAAAAAATTAAATATTAAAAAATTACCATTTTTGACCATCTGGAGAAAGTTCGACAGGTCACGGGTCATCGTTTTTCATCAGAAATGTTTTTTTATGGACTGTAGAAAAATTGATTCAAAATGTCATTTGGATTGTGCCTCATGTTGAATAACTACTTGTTAAAGCCTCAATGTGACCAAAATTGCCATTTTTACAGACTTTTTTGCCTACTCAGAAGCTTCTATTTCGACCAATTTCAGGCATTAAAGTGACTCTAAACACACTTATTTGTGTTCCAAACGTGATAATTCACATGCAATAGTCATTTACAGTCAAAAAATTAAATATTAAAAAAATTACTATTTTTGACCATATGGAGAAAGTTCGACAGGTCACAAGTCATCGTTTTTCATCAGAAAATTGATTTTTTGGACTGTAGAAAAATTGATTAAAAATGTCATTTGGATTGTGCCTCATATTGAATAATCACTTTTTAAAGCCTCAATGTGACCAAAATTGAAATTTTTACAGACTTTTTCTACTACTCAGAAGCTTTTATTTTGACCAATTTTAGGCATTAAAATGACTCTAAACACACTTTTTTTAGTTCCAAAAGTGATAATTCACATGCAATAGTCATTTAAAGTCAAAAAATTAAATATTAAAAAATTACTATTTTTGACCATATGGAGAAAGTTCGACAGGTCACGGGTCATCATTTTTCATCAGAAAATTGATTTTTTGGACTGTAGAAAAATTGATTCAAAATGTCATTTGGATTGTGCCTCATGTTGAATAACTACTTTTTAAAGCCTCAATGTGACCAAAATTGCCATTTTACAGACTTTTTCTCCTACTCAGAAGCTTCTATTTCGACCAATTTCAGGCATTAAAGTGACTCTAAACACACTTATTTTAGTTCGAAAAGCAATAATTCACATGGAATAGCCATTTACAGTCAAAAAATTAAATATTAAAAAATTACCATTTTTGACCATCTGGAGAAAGTTCGACAGGTCACGGGTCATCGTTTTTCATCAGAAATGTTTTTTTATGGACTGTAGAAAAATTGATTCAAAATGTCATTTGGATTCTGCCTCATGTTGAATAACTACTTGTTAAAGCCTCAATGTGACCAAAATTGCCATTTTTACAGACTTCTTTGCCTACTCAGAAGCTTCTATTTCGACCAATTTCAGGCATTAAAGTGACTCTAAACACACTTATTTTTGTTCCAAAAGTGATAATTCACATGCAATAGTCATTTACAGTCAAAAAATTAAATATTAAAAAATTTACTATTTTTGACCATATGGAGAAAGTTCGACAGGTCACAAGTCATCGTTTTTCATCAGAAAATTGATTTTTTGGACTGTAGAAAAATTGATTCAAAATGTCATTTAGATTGTGCCTCATGTTGAATAACTACTTTTTAAAGCCTCAATGTAACCAAAATTGACATTTTTACAGACTTTTTCTCCTTCTCAGAGGCTTCTATTTCGACCAATTTCAGGCATTAAAGTGACTCTAAACACACTTATTTTTGTTCCAAAAGTGATAATTTACATGCAATAGTCATTTACAGTCAAAAAATTAAATATTAAAAAATTACTATTTTTGACCATATGGAGAAAGTTCGACATTCAAAATGTCATTTGGATTGTGCCTCATGTTGAATAACTACTTTTTAAAGCCTCAATGTAACCAAAATTGACATTTTTACAGACTTTTTCTCCTTCTCAGAGGCTTCTATTTCGACCAATTTCAGGCATTAAAGTGACTCTAAACACACTTATTTTTGTTCCAAAAGTAATAATTCACATGCAATAGTCATTTACATTCAAAAAATTAAATATTAAAAAATTACCATCAGGAGAAAGTTTGACAGGTCACGGGTCATCGTTTTTCATCAGAAGATTGATTTTTTGGACTGTAGAAAAATTGATTCAAAATGTCATTTGGATTGTGCCTCATGTTGAATAATCACTTTTTAAAGCCTCAATGTGACCAAAATTGACATTTTTACAGACTTTTTCTCCTACTCAGAAGCTTTTATTTTGACCAATTTTAGGCATTAAAATGACTCTAAACACACTTATTTTTGTTCCAAAAGTGATAATTCACATGTACTAGTCATTTACAGTCAAAAAATTAAATATTAAAACATTACTATTTTTGACCATATGGAGAAAGTTCGACAGGTCACGGGTCATCGTTTTTCATCAGAAAATTGATTTTTTGGACTGTAGAAAAATTGATTCAAAATGTCATTTGGATTGTGCCTCATGTTGAATAATCACTTTTTAAAGCCTCCCTGTGACCAAAATTGCCATTTTTATAGACTTTTTCTCCTACTCAGAAGCTTCTATTTCGACCAATTTCAGGCATTAAAGTGACTCTAAACACACTTATTTTTGTTCCAAAAGTGATAATTCACATGCAATAGTCATTTACAGTCAAAAAAATAAATATTAAAAAATTACCATTTTTGACCATATTGAGAAAGTTTGACAGGTCACGGGTCATCGTTTTTCATCAGAAAATTTATTTTATGGACTGTAGAAAAATTGATTCAAAATGTCATTTAGATTGTGCCTCATGTTGAATAACTACTTTTTAAAGCCTCAATGTGACCAAAATTGCCATTTTTACAGACTTTTTCTCCTACTCAGAAGCTTCTATTTCGACCAATTTCAGGCATTAAAGTGACTCTAAACACACTTATTTTTGTTCCAAAAGTAATAATTCACATGCAATAGTCATTTACAGTCAAAATATTAAATATTAAAAAATTACCATTTTTGACCATCTGGAGAAAATTAGACAATCCAAATGACATTTTGAATCAATTTTTCTACAGTCCATAAAAAAAAATTCTGATGAAAAACGATGACCCGTGACCTACGGGTCATCGTTTTTCATCAGAATTTTTTTTTTATGG
Organism: Triturus cristatus; assembly: GCF_964204655.1. Lineage (NCBI taxonomy): Eukaryota > Metazoa > Chordata > Amphibia > Caudata > Salamandridae > Triturus > Triturus cristatus. Next base: position 1,435,236,617 of record NC_140590.1, read on the forward strand.
ACTGTAATAAAATTGATTCAAAATGTCATTTGGATTGTGCCTCATGTTGAATAACTACATTTTAAAGCCTCAATGTGACCAAAATTGCGATTTTACAGACTTTTTCTCCTACTCAGAAGCTTCTATTTCGACCAATTTCAGGCATTAAAGTGACTCTAAACACACTTATTTTAGTTCGAAAAGCAATAATTCACATGGAATAGTCATTTACAGTCAAAAAATTAAATATGACAAAATTACCATTTTTGACCATCTGGAGAAAGTTCGACAGGACACGGGTCATCGTTTTTCATCAGAAAATTGATTTTTTGGACTGTAGAAAAATTGATTCAAAATGTCATTTGGATTGTGCCTCATGTTGAATAACTACTTCATAAAGCCTCAATGTGACCAAAATTGCCAGTTTTACAGACTTTTTCTCCTACTCAGAAGCTTCTATTTCGACCAATTTCAGGCATTAAAGTGACTCTAAACACACTTATTTTAGTTCGAAAAGCAATAATTCACATGGAATAGCCATTTACAGTCAAAAAATTAAATATTAAAAAATTACCATTTTTGACCATCTGGAGAAAGTTCGACAGGTCACGGGTCATCGTTTTTCATCAGAAATGTTTTTTTATGGACTGTAGAAAAATTGATTCAAAATGTCATTTGGATTGTGCCTCATGTTGAATAACTACTTGTTAAAGCCTCAATGTGACCAAAATTGCCATTTTTACAGACTTTTTTGCCTACTCAGAAGCTTCTATTTCGACCAATTTCAGGCATTAAAGTGACTCTAAACACACTTATTTGTGTTCCAAAAGTGATAATTCACATGCAATAGTCATTTACAGTCAAAAAATTAAATATTAAAAAATTACTATTTTTGACCATATGGAGAAAGTTCGACAGGTCACGGGTCATCGTTTTTCATCAGAAAATTGATTTTTTGGACTGTAGAAAAATTGATTCAAAATGTCATTTGGATTGTGCCTCATGTTGAATAATCACTTTTTAAAGCCTCAATGTGACCAAAATTGACATTTTTACAGACTTTTTCTCCTACTCAAAAGCTTCTATTTTGACCAATTTCAGGCATTAAAATGACTCTAAACACACTTATTTTAGTTTCAAAAGTGATAATTCACATGGAATAGCCATTTACAGTCAAAAAATTAAATATTAAAAAATTACTATTTTTGACCATCTGGAGAAAGTTCGACAGGTCACGGGTCATCGTTTTTCATCAGAAATGTTTTTTTATGGACTGTAGAAAAATTGATTCAAAATGTCATTTGGATTGTGCCTCATGTTGAATAACTACTTGTTAAAGCCTCAATGTGACCAAAATTGCCATTTTTACAGACTTTTTCTCCTACTCAGAAGATTCTATTTCGACCAATTTCAGGCATTAAAGTGACTCTAAACACACTTATTTTAGTTCCAAAAGTGATAATTCACATGGAATAGTGATTTACAGTCAAAAAATTAAATATTAAAAAATTACTATTTTTGACCATATGGAGAAAGTTCGACAGGTCACGCACGGGTCATCGTTTTTCATCAGAAAATTGATTTTTTTGGACTGTAGAAAAATTGATTCAAAATGTCATTTGGATTGTGCCTCATGTTGAATAATCACTTTTTAAAGCCTCCATGTGACCAAAATTGACATTTTTACAGACTTTTTCTCCTACTCAGAGGCTTCTATTTTGACCAATTTCAGGCATTAAAGTGACTCTAAACACACTTATTTTTGTTCCAAAAGTGATAATTCACATGCAATAGTCATTTACAGTCAAAAAATTAAATATTAAAAAATTACTATTTTTGACCATGTGGAGAAAGTTCGACAGGTCATGGGTCATCGTTTTTCATCAGAAAATTGATTTTTTGGACTGTAGAAAAATTGATTCAAAATGTCATTTGGATTGTGCCTCATGTTGAATAATCACTTTTTAAAGCCTCCATGTGACCAAAATTGACATTTTTACAGATTTTTTCTCCTACTCAGAGGCTTCTATTTTGACCAATTTCAGGCCTTAAAATGACTCTAAACACACTTATTTTTGTTCCAAAAGTGATAATTCACATGCAATAGTCATTTACAGTCAAAAAATTAAATATGAAAAAATTACTATTTTTGACCATATGGAGAAAGTTCGACAGGTCACGGGTCATCGTTTTTCATCAGAAAATTGATTTTTTGGAACTGTAGAAAAATTGATTCAAAATGTCATTTGGATTGTGCCTCATGTTGAATAATCACTTTTTAAAGCCTCCATGTGACCAAAATTGACATTTTTACAGACTTTTTCTCCTACTCAGAGGCTTCTATTTTGACCAATTTCAGGCATTAAAATGACTTAAACACACTTATTTTTGTTCCAAAAGTGATAAATCACATGCAATAGTCATTTACAGTCAAAAAATTAAATATGAAAAAATTACTATTTTTGACCATATGGAGAAAGTTCGACAGGTCACGGGTCATCGTTTTTCATCAGAAAATTGATTTTTTGGACTGTAGAAAAATTGATTCAAAATGTCATTTAGATTGTGCCTCATGTTGAATAATCACTTTTTAAAGCCTCAATGTGACCAAAATTGACATTTTTACAGACTTTTTCTCCTACTCAGAAGCTTCTATTTCGACCAATTTCAGGCATTAAAGTGACTCTAAACACACTTTTGTTCCAAAAGTAATAATTCACATGCAATAGTCATTTACAGTCAAAATATTAAATATTAAAAAATTACCATTTTTGACGATCTGGAGAAAATTAGACAATCCAAATGACATTTTGAATCAATTTTTCTACAGTCCATAAAAAAAAAATTCTGATGAAAAACGATGACCCGTGACCTACGGGTCATCGTTTTTCATCAGAATTTTCTTTTTTATGGACTGTAGAAAAATTAATTCAAAATGTCATTTGGATTGTGCCTCATGTTGAATAACTACTTCTTAAAGCCTCAATGTGACCAAAATTGCCAGTTTTACAGACTTTTTCTACTACTCAGAAGCTTCTATTTCAACCAATTTCAGGCATTAAAATGACTCTAAACACACTTATTTTAGTTCCAAAAGTGATAATTCACATGCAGTAGTCATTTACAGCCAAAAAATTAAATATTAAAAAATTACCATTTTTGACCATCTGGAGAAAGTTCGACAGGGCACCGGTTATCGTTTTTCATCAGAAAATTGATTTTTTGGACTGTAGAAAAATTGATTCAAAATGTCATTTGGATTGTGCCTCATGTTGAATAACTACTTTTTAAAGCCTCAATGTGACCAAAATTGCCATTTTACAGACTTTTTCTCCTACTCAGAAGCTTCTATTTCGACCAATTTCAGGCATTAAAGTGACTCTAAACACACTTATTTTAGTTTCGAAAAGCAATAATTCACATGGAATAGCCATTTACAGTCAAAAAATTAAATATTAAAAAATTACCATTTTTGACCATCTGGAGAAAGTTCGACAGGTCACGGGTCATCGTTTTTCATCAGAAATGTTTTTTTATGGACTGTAGAAAAATTGATTCAAAATGTCATTTGGATTCTGCCTCATGTTGAATAACTACTGTTAAAGCCTCAATGTGACCAAAATTGCCATTTTTACAGACTTTTTTGCCTACTCAGAAGCTTCTATTTCGAACAATTTCAGGCATTAAAGTGACTCTAAACACACTTATTTTTGTTCCAAAAGTGATAATTCACATGCAATAGTCATTTACAGTCAAAAAATTAAATATTAAAAAAATTACTATTTTTGACCATATGGAGAAAGTTCGACAGGTCACAAGTCATCGTTTTTCATCAGAAAATTGATTTTTTGGACTGTAGAAAAATTGATTAAAAATGTCATTTGGATTGTGCCTCATGTTGAATAATCACTTTTTAAAGCCTCAATGTGACCAAAATTGCCAGTTTTACAGACTTTTTCTACTACTCAGAAGCTTCTATTTCAACCAATTTCAGGCATTAAAATGACTCTAAACACACTTATTTTAGTTCCAAAAGTGATAATTCACATGCAGTAGTCATTTACAGTCAAAAAATGAAATATTAAAAAATTACCATTTTTGACCATCTGGAGAAAGTTCGACAGGTCACGGGTCATCGTTTTTCATCAGAAAATTGATTTTTTGGACTGTAGAAAAATTGATTCAAAATGTCATTTGGATTGTGCCTCATGTTGAATAACTACTTTTTAAAGCCTCAATGTGACCAAAATTGCCATTTTACAGACTTTTTCTCCTACTCAGAAGCTTCTATTTCGACCAATTTCAGGCATTAAAGTGACTCTAAACACACTTATTTTAGTTCGAAAAGCAATAATTCACATGGAATAGCCATTTACAGTCAAAAAATTAAATATTAAAAAATTACCATTTTTGACCATCTGGAGAAAGTTCGACAGGTCACGGGTCATCGTTTTTCATCAGAAATGTTTTTTTATGGACTGTAGAAAAATTGATTCAAAATGTCATTTGGATTCTGCCTCATGTTGAATAACTACTTGTTAAAGCCTCAATGTGACCAAAATTGCCATTTTTACAGACTTTTTTGCCTACTCAGAAGCTTCTATTTCGACCAATTTCAGGCATTAAAGTGACTCTAAACACACTTATTTTTGTTCCAAAAGTGATAATTCACATGCAATAGTCATTTACAGTCAAAAAATTAAATATTAAAAAAATTACTATTTTTGACCATATGGAGAAAGTTCGACAGGTCACAAGTCATCGTTTTTCATCAGAAAATTGATTTTTTGGACTGTAGAAAAATTGATTAAAAATGTCATTTGGATTGTGCCTCATGTTGAATAATCACTTTTTAAAGCCTCAATGTGACCAAAATTGAAATTTTTACAGACTTTTTCTACTACTCAGAAGCTTTTATTTTGACCAATTTTAGGCATTAAAATGACTCTAAACACACTTTTTTTAGTTCCAAAAGTGATAATTCACATGCAATAGTCATTTACAGTCAAAAAATTAAATATTAAAAAATTACTCTTTTTGACCATATGGAGAAAGTTCGACAGGTCACGGGTCATCATTTTTCATCAGAAAATTGATTTTTTGGACTGTAGAAAAATTGATTCAAAATGTCATTTGGATTGTGCCTCATGTTGAATAACTACTTTTTAAAGCCTCAATGTGACCAAAATTGCCATTTTACAGACTTTTTCTCCTACTCAGAAGCTTCTATTTCGACCAATTTCAGGCATTAAAGTGACTCTAAACACACTTATTTTAGTTCGAAAAGCAATAATTCACATGGAATAGCCATTTACAGTCAAAAAATTAAATATTAAAAAATTACCATTTTTGACCATCTGGAGAAAGTTCGACAGGTCACGGGTCATCGTTTTTCATCAGAAATGTTTTTTTATGGACTGTAGAAAAATTGATTCAAAATGTCATTTGGATTCTGCCTCATGTTGAATAACTACTTTTTAAAGCCTCAATGTAACCAAAATTGACATTTTTACAGACTTTTTCTCCTTCTCAGAGGCTTCTATTTCGACCAATTTCAGGCATTAAAGTGACTCTAAACACACTTATTTTTGTTCCAAAAGTAATAATTCACATGCAATAGTCATTTACATTCAAAAAATTAAATATTAAAAAATTACCATCAGGAGAAAGTTTGACAGGTCACGGGGTCATCGTTTTTCATCAGAAGATTGATTTTTTGGACTGTAGAAAAATTGATTCAAAATGTCATTTGGATTGTGCCTCATGTTGAATAATCACTTTTTAAAGCCTCAATGTGACCAAAATTGACATTTTTACAGACTTTTTCTCCTACTCAGAAGCTTTTATTTTGACCAATTTTAGGCATTAAAATGACTCTAAACACACTTATTTTTGTTCCAAAAGTGATAATTCACATGTACTAGTCATTTACAGTCAAAAAATTAAATATTAAAACATTACTATTTTTGACCATATGGAGAAAGTTCGACAGGTCACGGGTCATCGTTTTTCATCAGAAAATTGATTTTTTGGACTGTAGAAAAATTGATTCAAAATGTCATTTGGATTGTGCCTCATGTTGAATAATCACTTTTTAAAGCCTCCCTGTGACCAAAATTGCCATTTTTACAGACTTTTTCTCCTACTCAGAAGCTTCTATTTCGACCAATTTCAGGCATTAAAGTGACTCTAAACACACTTATTTTTGTTCCAAAAGTGATAATTCACATGCAATAGTCATTTACAGTCAAAAAAATAAATATTAAAAAATTACCATTTTTGACCATATTGAGAAAGTTTGACAGGTCACGGGTCATCGTTTTTCATCAGAAAATTTATTTTATGGACTGTAGAAAAATTGATTCAAAATGTCATTTAGATTGTGCCTCATGTTGAATAACTACTTTTTAAAGCCTCAATGTGACCAAAATTGCCATTTTTACAGACTTTTTCTCCTACTCAGAAGCTTCTATTTCGACCAATTTCAGGCATTAAAGTGACTCTAAACACACTTATTTTTGTTCCAAAAGTAATAATTCACATGCAATAGTCATTTACAGTCAAAATATTAAATATTAAAAAATTACCATTTTTGACCATCTGGAGAAAATTAGACAATCCAAATGACATTTTGAATCAATTTTTCTACAGTCCATAAAAAAAAATTCTGATGAAAAACGATGACCCGTGACCTACGGGTCATCGTTTTTCATCAGAATTTTTTTTTTATGGACTGTAATAAAATTGATTCAAAATGTCATTTGGATTGTGCCTCATGTTGAATAACTACATTTTAAAGCCTCAATGTGACCAAAATTGCCATTTTACAGACTTTTTCTCCTACTCAGAAGCTTCTATTTCGACCAATTTCAGGCATTAAAGTGACTCTAAACACACTTATTTTAGTTCGAAAAGCAATAATTCACATGGAATAGTCATTTACAGTCAAAAAATTAAATATGACAAAATTACCATTTTTGACCATCTGGAGAAAGTTCGACAGGTCACGGGTCATCGTTTTTCATCAGAAAATTGATTTTTTGGACTGTAGAAAAATTGATTCAAAATGTCATTTGGATTGTGCCTCATGTTGAATAACTACTTCATAAAGCCTCAATGTGACCAAAATTGCCAGTTTTACAGACTTTTTCTCCTACTCAGAAGCTTCTATTTCGACCAATTTCAGGCATTAAAGTGACTCTAAACACACTTATTTTAGTTCGAAAAGCAATAATTCACATGGAATAGCCATTTACAGTCAAAAAATTAAATATTAAAAAATTACCATTTTTGACCATCTGGAGAAAGTTCGACAGGTCACGGGTCATCGTTTTTCATCAGAAATGTTTTTTTATGGACTGTAGAAAAATTGATTCAAAATGTCATTTGGATTGTGCCTCATGTTGAATAACTACTTGTTAAAGCCTCAATGTGACCAAAATTGCCATTTTTACAGACTTTTTTGCCTACTCAGAAGCTTCTATTTCGACCAATTTCAGGCATTAAAGTGACTCTAAACACACTTATTTGTGTTCCAAAAGTGATAATTCACATGCAATAGTCATTTACAGTCAAAAAATTAAATATTAAAAAATTACTATTTTTGACCATATGGAGAAAGTTCGACAGGTCACGGGTCATCGTTTTTCATCAGAAAATTGATTTTTTGGACTGTAGAAAAATTGATTCAAAATGTCATTTGGATTGTGCCTCATGTTGAATAATCACTTTTTAAAGCCTCAATGTGACCAAAATTGACATTTTTACAGACTTTTTCTCCTACTCAAAAGCTTCTATTTTGACCAATTTCAGGCATTAAAATGACTCTAAACACACTTATTTTTGTTCCAAAAGTGATAATTCACATGCAATAGTCATTTACAGTCAAAAAATTAAATATTAAAAAATTACTATTTTTGACCATCTGGAGAAAGTTCGACAGGTCACGGGTCATCGTTTTTCATCAGAAATGTTTTTTTATGGACTGTAGAAAAATTGATTCAAAATGTCATTTGGATTGTTCCTCATGTTGAATAACTACTTGTTAAAGCCTCAATGTGACCAAAATTGCCATTTTTACAGACTTTTTCTCCTACTCAGAAGATTCTATTTCGACCAATTTCAGGCATTAAAGTGACTCTAAACACACTTATTTTAGTTCCAAAAGTGATAATTCACATGGAATAGTGATTTACAGTCAAAAAATTAAATATTAAAAAATTACTATTTTTGACCATATGGAGAAAGTTCGACAGGTCACGCACGGGTCATCGTTTTTCATCAGAAAATTGATTTTTTTGGACTGTAGAAAAATTGATTCAAAATGTCATTTGGATTGTGCCTCATGTTGAATAATCACTTTTTAAAGCCTCCATGTGACCAAAATTGACATTTTTACAGACTTTTTCTCCTACTCAGAGGCTTCTATTTTGACCAATTTCAGGCATTAAAGTGACTCTAAACACACTTATTTTTGTTCCAAAAGTAATAATTCACATGCAATAGTCATTTACAGTCAAAATATTAAATATTAAAAAATTACCATTTTTGACCATCTGGAGAAAATTAGACAATCCAAATGACATTTTGAATCAATTTTTCTACAGTCCATAAAAAAAAAATTCTGATGAAAAACGATGACCCGTGACCTACGGGTCATCGTTTTTCATCAGAATTTTTTTTTTATGGACCGTAGAAAAATTGATTCAAAATGTCATTTGGATTGTGCCTCATGTTGAATAACTACATTTTAAAGCCTCAATGTGACCAAAATTGCCATTTTACAGACTTTTTCTCCTACTCAGAAGCTTCTATTTCGACCAATTTCAGGCATTAAAGTGACTCTAAACACACTTATTTTAGTTCGAAAAGCAAAAATTCACATGGAATAGCCATTTACAGTCAAATAATTAAATATTAAAAAATTACCATTTTTGACCATCTGGAGAAAGTTCGACAGGTCACGGGTCATCGTTTTTCATCAGAAATGTTTTTTTATGGACTGTAGAAAAATTGATTCAAAATGTCATTTGGATTGTGCCTCATGTTGAATAACTACTTGTTAAAGCCTCAATGTGACCAAAATTGCCATTTTTACAGACTTTTTTGCCTACTCAGAAGCTTCTATTTCGACCAATTTCAGGCATTAAAGTGACTCTAAACACACTTATTTTTGTTCCAAAAGTGATAATTCACATGCAATAGTCATTTACAGTCAAAAAATTAAATATTAAAAAATTACCATTTTTGAGGATATGGAGAAAGTTTGACAGGTCACGGGTCATCGTTTTTCATCAGAAAATTTATTTTATGGACTGTAGAAAAATTGATTCAAAATGTCATTTAGATTGTGCCTCATGTTGAATAATTACTTTTTAAAGCCTCAATGTGACCAAAATTGACATTTTTACAGACTTTTTCTCCTACTCAGAGGCTTCTATTTTGACCAATTTCAGGCATTAAAATGACTCTAAACACACTTATTTTTGTTCCAAAAGTGATAATTCGCATGCAATAGTCATTTACAGTCAAAAAATTAAATATTAAAAAATTACTATTTTTGACCATATGGAGAAAGTTCGACAGGTCACGGGTCATCGTTTTTCATCAGAAAATTGATTTTATGGACTGTAGAAAAATTGATTCAAAATGTCATTTAGATTGTGCCTCATGTTTTATAACTACTTGATAAAGCCTCAATGTGACCAAAATTGCCATTTTTACAGACTTTTTCTCCTACTCAGAAGATTCTATTTCGACCAATTTCAGGCATTAAAGTGACTCTAAACACACTTATTTTAGTTCCAAAAGTGATAATTCACATGGAATAGTCATTTACAGTCAAAAAATTAAATATTAAAAAATTACTATTTTTGACCATATGGAGAAAGTTCGACAGGTCACGGGTCATCGTTTTTCATCAGAAAATTGATTTTTTGGACTGTAGAAAAATTGATTCAAAATGTCATTTGGATGGTGCCTCATGTTGAATAATCACTTTTTAAAGCCTCCATGTGACCAAAATTGACATTTTTACAGATTTTTTCTCCTACTCAGAGGCTTCTATTTTGACCAATTTCAGGCCTTAAAATGACTCTAAACACACTTATTTTTGTTCCAAAAGTGATAATTCACATGCAATAGTCATTTACAGTCAAAAAATTAAATATGAAAAAATTACTATTTTTGACCATATGGAGAAAGTTCGACAGGTCACGGGTCATCGTTTTTCATCAGAAAATTGATTTTTTGGAACTGTAGAAAAATTGATTCAAAATGTCATTTGGATTGTGCCTCATGTTGAATAATCACTTTTTAAAGCCTCCATGTGACCAAAATTGACATTTTTACAGACTTTTTCTCCTACTCAGAGGCTTCTATTTTGACCAATTTCAGGCATTAAAATGACTTAAACACACTTATTTTTGTTCCAAAAGTGATAAATCACATGCAATAGTCATTTACAGTCAAAAAATTAAATATGAAAAAATTACTATTTTTGACCATATGGAGAAAGTTCGACAGGTCACGGGTCATCGTTTTTCATCAGAAAATTGATTTTTTGGACTGTAGAAAAATTGATTCAAAATGTCATTTAGATTGTGCCTCATGTTGAATAATCACTTTTTAAAGCCTCAATGTGACCAAAATTGACATTTTTACAGACTTTTTCTCCTACTCAGAAGCTTCTATTTCGACCAATTTCAGGCATTAAAGTGACTCTAAACACACTTTTGTTCCAAAAGTAATAATTCACATGCAATAGTCATTTACAGTCAAAATATTAAATATTAAAAAATTACCATTTTTGACGATCTGGAGAAAATTAGACAATCCAAATGACATTTTGAATCAATTTTTCTACAGTCCATAAAAAAAAAATTCTGATGAAAAACGATGACCCGTGACCTACGGGTCATCGTTTTTCATCAGAATTTTCTTTTTTATGGACTGTAGAAAAATTAATTCAAAATGTCATTTGGATTGTGCCTCATGTTGAATAACTACTTCTTAAAGCCTCAATGTGACCAAAATTGCCAGTTTTACAGACTTTTTCTACTACTCAGAAGCTTCTATTTCAACCAATTTCAGGCATTAAAATGACTCTAAACACACTTATTTTAGTTCCAAAAGTGATAATTCACATGCAGTAGTCATTTACAGCCAAAAAATTAAATATTAAAAAATTACCATTTTTGACCATCTGGAGAAAGTTCGACAGGGCACCGGTTATCGTTTTTCATCAGAAAATTGATTTTTTGGACTGTAGAAAAATTGATTCAAAATGTCATTTGGATTGTGCCTCATGTTGAATAACTACTTTTTAAAGCCTCAATGTGACCAAAATTGCCATTTTACAGACTTTTTCTCCTACTCAGAAGCTTCTATTTCGACCAATTTCAGGCATTAAAGTGACTCTAAACACACTTATTTTAGTTTCGAAAAGCAATAATTCACATGGAATAGCCATTTACAGTCAAAAAATTAAATATTAAAAAATTACCATTTTTGACCATCTGGAGAAAGTTCGACAGGTCACGGGTCATCGTTTTTCATCAGAAATGTTTTTTTATGGACTGTAGAAAAATTGATTCAAAATGTCATTTGGATTCTGCCTCATGTTGAATAACTACTGTTAAAGCCTCAATGTGACCAAAATTGCCATTTTTACAGACTTTTTTGCCTACTCAGAAGCTTCTATTTCGAACAATTTCAGGCATTAAAGTGACTCTAAACACACTTATTTTTGTTCCAAAAGTGATAATTCACATGCAATAGTCATTTACAGTCAAAAAATTAAATATTAAAAAAATTACTATTTTTGACCATATGGAGAAAGTTCGACAGGTCACAAGTCATCGTTTTTCATCAGAAAATTGATTTTTTGGACTGTAGAAAAATTGATTAAAAATGTCATTTGGATTGTGCCTCATGTTGAATAATCACTTTTTAAAGCCTCAATGTGACCAAAATTGCCAGTTTTACAGACTTTTTCTACTACTCAGAAGCTTCTATTTCAACCAATTTCAGGCATTAAAATGACTCTAAACACACTTATTTTAGTTCCAAAAGTGATAATTCACATGCAGTAGTCATTTACAGTCAAAAAATGAAATATTAAAAAATTACCATTTTTGACCATCTGGAGAAAGTTCGACAGGTCACGGGTCATCGTTTTTCATCAGAAAATTGATTTTTTGGACTGTAGAAAAATTGATTCAAAATGTCATTTGGATTGTGCCTCATGTTGAATAACTACTTTTTAAAGCCTCAATGTGACCAAAATTGCCATTTTACAGACTTTTTCTCCTACTCAGAAGCTTCTATTTCGACCAATTTCAGGCATTAAAGTGACTCTAAACACACTTATTTTAGTTCGAAAAGCAATAATTCACATGGAATAGCCATTTACAGTCAAAAAATTAAATATTAAAAAATTACCATTTTTGACCATCTGGAGAAAGTTCGACAGGTCACGGGTCATCGTTTTTCATCAGAAATGTTTTTTTATGGACTGTAGAAAAATTGATTCAAAATGTCATTTGGATTCTGCCTCATGTTGAATAACTACTTGTTAAAGCCTCAATGTGACCAAAATTGCCATTTTTACAGACTTTTTTGCCTACTCAGAAGCTTCTATTTCGACCAATTTCAGGCATTAAAGTGACTCTAAACACACTTATTTTTGTTCCAAAAGTGATAATTCACATGCAATAGTCATTTACAGTCAAAAAATTAAATATTAAAAAAATTACTATTTTTGACCATATGGAGAAAGTTCGACAGGTCACAAGTCATCGTTTTTCATCAGAAAATTGATTTTTTGGACTGTAGAAAAATTGATTAAAAATGTCATTTGGATTGTGCCTCATGTTGAATAATCACTTTTTAAAGCCTCAATGTGACCAAAATTGAAATTTTTACAGACTTTTTCTACTACTCAGAAGCTTTTATTTTGACCAATTTTAGGCATTAAAATGACTCTAAACACACTTTTTTTAGTTCCAAAAGTGATAATTCACATGCAATAGTCATTTACAGTCAAAAAATTAAATATTAAAAAATTACTCTTTTTGACCATATGGAGAAAGTTCGACAGGTCACGGGTCATCATTTTTCATCAGAAAATTGATTTTTTGGACTGTAGAAAAATTGATTCAAAATGTCATTTGGATTGTGCCTCATGTTGAATAACTACTTTTTAAAGCCTCAATGTGACCAAAATTGCCATTTTACAGACTTTTTCTCCTACTCAGAAGCTTCTATTTCGACCAATTTCAGGCATTAAAGTGACTCTAAACACACTTATTTTAGTTCGAAAAGCAATAATTCACATGGAATAGCCATTTACAGTCAAAAAATTAAATATTAAAAAATTACCATTTTTGACCATCTGGAGAAAGTTCGACAGGTCACGGGTCATCGTTTTTCATCAGAAATGTTTTTTTATGGACTGTAGAAAAATTGATTCAAAATGTCATTTGGATTCTGCCTCATGTTGAATAACTACTTTTTAAAGCCTCAATGTAACCAAAATTGACATTTTTACAGACTTTTTCTCCTTCTCAGAGGCTTCTATTTCGACCAATTTCAGGCATTAAAGTGACTCTAAACACACTTATTTTTGTTCCAAAAGTAATAATTCACATGCAATAGTCATTTACATTCAAAAAATTAAATATTAAAAAATTACCATCAGGAGAAAGTTTGACAGGTCACGGGTCATCGTTTTTCATCAGAAGATTGATTTTTTGGACTGTAGAAAAATTGATTCAAAATGTCATTTGGATTGTGCCTCATGTTGAATAATCACTTTTTAAAGCCTCAATGTGACCAAAATTGACATTTTTACAGACTTTTTCTCCTACTCAGAAGCTTTTATTTTGACCAATTTTAGGCATTAAAATGACTCTAAACACACTTATTTTTGTTCCAAAAGTGATAATTCACATGTACTAGTCATTTACAGTCAAAAAATTAAATATTAAAACATTACTATTTTTGACCATATGGAGAAAGTTCGACAGGTCACGGGTCATCGTTTTTCATCAGAAAATTGATTTTTTGGACTGTAGAAAAATTGATTCAAAATGTCATTTGGATTGTGCCTCATGTTGAATAATCACTTTTTAAAGCCTCCCTGTGACCAAAATTGCCATTTTTACAGACTTTTTCTCCTACTCAGAAGCTTCTATTTCGACCAATTTCAGGCATTAAAGTGACTCTAAACACACTTATTTTTGTTCCAAAAGTGATAATTCACATGCAATAGTCATTTACAGTCAAAAAAATAAATATTAAAAAATTACCATTTTTGACCATATTGAGAAAGTTTGACAGGTCACGGGTCATCGTTTTTCATCAGAAAATTTATTTTATGGACTGTAGAAAAATTGATTCAAAATGTCATTTAGATTGTGCCTCATGTTGAATAACTACTTTTTAAAGCCTCAATGTGACCAAAATTGCCATTTTTACAGACTTTTTCTCCTACTCAGAAGCTTCTATTTCGACCAATTTCAGGCATTAAAGTGACTCTAAACACACTTATTTTTGTTCCAAAAGTAATAATTCACATGCAATAGTCATTTACAGTCAAAATATTAAATATTAAAAAATTACCATTTTTGACCATCTGGAGAAAATTAGACAATCCAAATGACATTTTGAATCAATTTTTCTACAGTCCATAAAAAAAAATTCTGATGAAAAACGATGACCCGTGACCTACGGGTCATCGTTTTTCATCAGAATTTTTTTTTTATGGACTGTAATAAAATTGATTCAAAATGTCATTTGGATTGTGCCTCATGTTGAATAACTACATTTTAAAGCCTCAATGTGACCAAAATTGCCATTTTACAGACTTTTTCTCCTACTCAGAAGCTTCTATTTCGACCAATTTCAGGCATTAAAGTGACTCGAAACACACTTATTTTAGTTCGAAAAGCAATAATTCACATGGAATAGTCATTTACAGTCAAAAAATTAAATATGACAAAATTACCATTTTTGACCATCTGGAGAAAGTTCGACAGGTCACGGGTCATCGTTTTTCATCAGAAAATTGATTTTTTGGACTGTAGAAAAATTGATTCAAAATGTCATTTGGATTGTGCCTCATGTTGAATAACTACTTCATAAAGCCTCAATGTGACCAAAATTGCCAGTTTTACAGACTTTTTCTCCTACTCAGAAGCTTCTATTTCGACCAATTTCAGGCATTAAAGTGACTCTAAACACACTTATTTTAGTTCGAAAAGCAATAATTCACATGGAATAGCCATTTACAGTCAAAAAATTAAATATTAAAAAATTACCATTTTTGACCATCTGGAGAAAGTTCGACAGGTCACGGGTCATCGTTTTTCATCAGAAATGTTTTTTTATGGACTGTAGAAAAATTGATTCAAAATGTCATTTGGATTGTGCCTCATGTTGAATAACTACTTGTTAAAGCCTCAATGTGACCAAAATTGCCATTTTTACAGACTTTTTTGCCTACTCAGAAGCTTCTATTTCGACCAATTTCAGGCATTAAAGTGACTCTAAACACACTTATTTGTGTTCCAAACGTGATAATTCACATGCAATAGTCATTTACAGTCAAAAAATTAAATATTAAAAAAATTACTATTTTTGACCATATGGAGAAAGTTCGACAGGTCACAAGTCATCGTTTTTCATCAGAAAATTGATTTTTTGGACTGTAGAAAAATTGATTAAAAATGTCATTTGGATTGTGCCTCATGTTGAATAATCACTTTTTAAAGCCTCAATGTGACCAAAATTGAAATTTTTACAGACTTTTTCTACTACTCAGAAGCTTTTATTTTGACCAATTTTAGGCATTAAAATGACTCTAAACACACTTTTTTTAGTTCCAAAAGTGATAATTCACATGCAATAGTCATTTAAAGTCAAAAAATTAAATATTAAAAAATTACTATTTTTGACCATATGGAGAAAGTTCGACAGGTCACGGGTCATCATTTTTCATCAGAAAATTGATTTTTTGGACTGTAGAAAAATTGATTCAAAATGTCATTTGGATTGTGCCTCATGTTGAATAACTACTTTTTAAAGCCTCAATGTGACCAAAATTGCCATTTTACAGACTTTTTCTCCTACTCAGAAGCTTCTATTTCGACCAATTTCAGGCATTAAAGTGACTCTAAACACACTTATTTTAGTTCGAAAAGCAATAATTCACATGGAATAGCCATTTACAGTCAAAAAATTAAATATTAAAAAATTACCATTTTTGACCATCTGGAGAAAGTTCGACAGGTCACGGGTCATCGTTTTTCATCAGAAATGTTTTTTTATGGACTGTAGAAAAATTGATTCAAAATGTCATTTGGATTCGGCCTCATGTTGAATAACTACTTGTTAAAGCCTCAATGTGACCAAAATTGCCATTTTTACAGACTTCTTTGCCTACTCAGAATCTTCTATTTCGACCAATTTCAGGCATTAAAGTGACTCTAAACACACTTATTTTTGTTCCAAAAGTGATAATTCACATGCAATAGTCATTTACAGTCAAAAAATTAAATATTAAAAAATTTACTATTTTTGACCATATGGAGAAAGTTCGACAGGTCACAAGTCATCGTTTTTCATCAGAAAATTGATTTTTTGGACTGTAGAAAAATTGATTCAAAATGTCATTTAGATTGTGCCTCATGTTGAATAACTACTTTTTAAAGCCTCAATGTAACCAAAATTGACATTTTTACAGACTTTTTCTCCTTCTCAGAGGCTTCTATTTCGACCAATTTCAGGCATTAAAGTGACTCTAAACACACTTATTTTTGTTCCAAAAGTGATAATTTACATGCAATAGTCATTTACAGTCAAAAAATTAAATATTAAAAAATTACTATTTTTGACCATATGGAGAAAGTTCGACATTCAAAATGTCATTTGGATTGTGCCTCATGTTGAATAACTACTTTTTAAAGCCTCAATGTAACCAAAATTGACATTTTTACAGACTTTTTCTCCTTCTCAGAGGCTTCTATTTCGACCAATTTCAGGCATTAAAGTGACTCTAAACACACTTATTTTTGTTCCAAAAGTAATAATTCACATGCAATAGTCATTTACATTCAAAAAATTAAATATTAAAAAATTACCATCAGGAGAAAGTTTGACAGGTCACAGGTCATCGTTTTTCATCAGAAGATTGATTTTTTGGACTGTAGAAAAATTGATTCAAAATGTCATTTGGATTGTGCCTCATGTTGAATAATCACTTTTTAAAGCCTCAATGTGACCAAAATTGACATTTTTACAGACTTTTTCTCCTACTCAGAAGCTTTTATTTTGACCAATTTTAGGCATTAAAATGACTCTAAACACACTTATTTTTGTTCCAAAAGTGATAATTCACATGTACTAGTCATTTACAGTCAAAAAATTAAATATTAAAACATTACTATTTTTGACCATATGGAGAAAGTTCGACAGGTCACGGGTCATCGTTTTTCATCAGAAAATTGATTTTTTGGACTGTAGAAAAATTGATTCAAAATGTCATTTGGATTGTGCCTCATGTTGAATAATAACTTTTTAAAGCCTCCCTGTGACCAAAATTGCCATTTTTACAGACTTTTTCTCCTACTCAGAAGCTTCTATTTCGACCAATTTCAGGCATTAAAGTGACTCTAAACACACTTATTTTTGTTCCAAAAGTGATAATTCACATGCAATAGTCATTTACAGTCAAAAAAATAAATATTAAAAAATTACCATTTTTGACCATCTGGAGAAAATTAGACAATCCAAATGACATTTTGAATCAATTTTTCTACAGTCCATAAAAAAAAATTCTGATGAAAAACGATGACCCGTGACCTACGGGTCATCGTTTTTCATCAGAATTTTTTTTTTATGGACTGTAATAAAATTGATTCAAAATGTCATTTGGATTGTGCCTCATGTTGAATAACTACATTTTAAAGCCTCAATGTGACCAAAATTGCCATTTTACAGACTTTTTCTCCTACTCAGAAGCTTCTATTTCGACCAATTTCAGGCATTAAAGTGACTCTAAACACACTTATTTTAGTTCGAAAAGCAATAATTCACATGGAATAGTCATTTACAGTCAAAAAATTAAATATGACAAAATTACCATTTTTGACCATCTGGAGAAAGTTCGACAGGTCACGGGTCATCGTTTTTCATCAGAAAATTGATTTTTTGGACTGTAGAAAAATTGATTCAAAATGTCATTTGGATTGTGCCTCATGTTGAATAACTACTTCATAAAGCCTCAATGTGACCAAAATTGCCAGTTTTACAGACTTTTTCTCCTACTCAGAAGCTTCTATTTCGACCAATTTCAGGCATTAAAGTGACTCTAAACACACTTATTTTAGTTCGAAAAGCAATAATTCACATGGAATAGCCATTTACAGTCAAAAAATTAAATATTAAAAAATTACCATTTTTGACCATCTGGAGAAAGTTCGACAGGTCACGGGTCATCGTTTTTCATCAGAAATGTTTTTTTATGGACTGTAGAAAAATTGATTCAAAATGTCATTTGGATTGTGCCTCATGTTGAATAACTACTTGTTAAAGCCTCAATGTGACCAAAATTGCCATTTTTACAGACTTTTTTGCCTACTCAGAAGCTTCTATTTCGACCAATTTCAGGCATTAAAGTGACTCTAAACACACTTATTTGTGTTCCAAACGTGATAATTCACATGCAATAGTCATTTACAGTCAAAAAATTAAATATTAAAAAAATTACTATTTTTGACCATATGGAGAAAGTTCGACAGGTCACAAGTCATCGTTTTTCATCAGAAAATTGATTTTTTGGACTGTAGAAAAATTGATTAAAAATGTCATTTGGATTGTGCCTCATGTTGAATAATCACTTTTTAAAGCCTCAATGTGACCAAAATTGAAATTTTTACAGACTTTTTCTACTACTCAGAAGCTTTTATTTTGACCAATTTTAGGCATTAAAATGACTCTAAACACACTTTTTTTAGTTCCAAAAGTGATAATTCACATGCAATAGTCATTTAAAGTCAAAAAATTAAATATTAAAAAATTACTATTTTTGACCATATGGAGAAAGTTCGACAGGTCACGGGTCATCATTTTTCATCAGAAAATTGATTTTTTGGACTGTAGAAAAATTGATTCAAAATGTCATTTGGATTGTGCCTCATGTTGAATAACTACTTTTTAAAGCCTCAATGTGACCAAAATTGCCATTTTACAGACTTTTTCTCCTACTCAGAAGCTTCTATTTCGACCAATTTCAGGCATTAAAGTGACTCTAAACACACTTATTTTAGTTCGAAAAGCAATAATTCACATGGAATAGCCATTTACAGTCAAAAAATTAAATATTAAAAAATTACCATTTTTGACCATCTGGAGAAAGTTCGACAGGTCACGGGTCATCGTTTTTCATCAGAAATGTTTTTTTATGGACTGTAGAAAAATTGATTCAAAATGTCATTTGGATTCGGCCTCATGTTGAATAACTACTTGTTAAAGCCTCAATGTGACCAAAATTGCCATTTTTACAGACTTCTTTGCCTACTCAGAATCTTCTATTTCGACCAATTTCAGGCATTAAAGTGACTCTAAACACACTTATTTTTGTTCCAAAAGTGATAATTCACATGCAATAGTCATTTACAGTCAAAAAATTAAATATTAAAAAATTTACTATTTTTGACCATATGGAGAAAGTTCGACAGGTCACAAGTCATCGTTTTTCATCAGAAAATTGATTTTTTGGACTGTAGAAAAATTGATTCAAAATGTCATTTAGATTGTGCCTCATGTTGAATAACTACTTTTTAAAGCCTCAATGTAACCAAAATTGACATTTTTACAGACTTTTTCTCCTTCTCAGAGGCTTCTATTTCGACCAATTTCAGGCATTAAAGTGACTCTAAACACACTTATTTTTGTTCCAAAAGTGATAATTTACATGCAATAGTCATTTACAGTCAAAAAATTAAATATTAAAAAATTACTATTTTTGACCATATGGAGAAAGTTCGACATTCAAAATGTCATTTGGATTGTGCCTCATGTTGAATAACTACTTTTTAAAGCCTCAATGTAACCAAAATTGACATTTTTACAGACTTTTTCTCCTTCTCAGAGGCTTCTATTTCGACCAATTTCAGGCATTAAAGTGACTCTAAACACACTTATTTTTGTTCCAAAAGTAATAATTCACATGCAATAGTCATTTACATTCAAAAAATTAAATATTAAAAAATTACCATCAGGAGAAAGTTTGACAGGTCACAGGTCATCGTTTTTCATCAGAAGATTGATTTTTTGGACTGTAGAAAAATTGATTCAAAATGTCATTTGGATTGTGCCTCATGTTGAATAATCACTTTTTAAAGCCTCAATGTGATCAAAATTGACATTTTTACAGACTTTTTCTCCTACTCAGAAGCTTTTATTTTGACCAATTTTAGGCATTAAAATGACTCTAAACACACTTATTTTTGTTCCAAAAGTGATAATTCACATGTACTAGTCATTTACAGTCAAAAAATTAAATATTAAAACATTACTATTTTTGACCATATGGAGAAAGTTCGACAGGTCACGGGTCATCGTTTTTCATCAGAAAATTGATTTTTTGGACTGTAGAAAAATTGATTCAAAATGTCATTTGGATTGTGCCTCATGTTGAATAATCACTTTTTAAAGCCTCCCTGTGACCAAAATTGCCATTTTTACAGACTTTTTCTCCTACTCAGAAGCTTCTATTTCGACCAATTTCAGGCATTAAAGTGACTCTAAACACACTTATTTTTGTTCCAAAAGTGATAATTCACATGCAATAGTCATTTACAGTCAAAAAAATAAATATTAAAAAATTACCATTTTTGACCATATTGAGAAAGTTTGACAGGTCACGGGTCATCGTTTTTCATCAGAAAATTTATTTTATGGACTGTAGAAAAATTGATTCAAAATGTCATTTAGATTGTGCCTCATGTTGAATAACTACTTTTTAAAGCCTCAATGTGACCAAAATTGCCATTTTTACAGACTTTTTCTCCTACTCAGAAGCTTCTATTTCGACCAATTTCAGGCATTAAAGTGACTCTAAACACACTTATTTTTGTTCCAAAAGTAATAATTCACATGCAATAGTCATTTACAGTCAAAATATTAAATATTAAAAAATTACCATTTTTGACCATCTGGAGAAAATTAGACAATCCAAATGACATTTTGAATCAATTTTTCTACAGTCCATAAAAAAAAATTCTGATGAAAAACGATGACCCGTGACCTACGGGTCATCGTTTTTCATCAGAATTTTTTTTTTATGGACTGTAATAAAATTGATTCAAAATGTCATTTGGATTGTGCCTCATGTTGAATAACTACATTTTAAAGCCTCAATGTGACCAAAATTGCCATTTTACAGACTTTTTCTCCTACTCAGAAGCTTCTATTTCGACCAATTTCAGGCATTAAAGTGACTCTAAACACACTTATTTTAGTTCGAAAAGCAATAATTCACATGGAATAGTCATTTACAGTCAAAAAATTAAATATGACAAAATTACCATTTTTGACCATCTGGAGAAAGTTCGACAGGTCACGGGTCATCGTTTTTCATCAGAAAATTGATTTTTTGGACTGTAGAAAAATTGATTCAAAATGTCATTTGGATTGTGCCTCATGTTGAATAACTACTTCATAAAGCCTCAATGTGACCAAAATTGCCAGTTTTACAGACTTTTTCTCCTACTCAGAAGCTTCTATTTCGACCAATTTCAGGCATTAAAGTGACTCTAAACACACTTATTTTAGTTCGAAAAGCAATAATTCACATGGAATAGCCATTTACAGTCAAAAAATTAAATATTAAAAAATTACCATTTTTGACCATCTGGAGAAAGTTCGACAGGTCACGGGTCATCGTTTTTCATCAGAAATGTTTTTTTATGGACTGTAGAAAAATTGATTCAAAATGTCATTTGGATTGTGCCTCATGTTGAATAACTACTTGTTAAAGCCTCAATGTGACCAAAATTGCCATTTTTACAGACTTTTTTGCCTACTCAGAAGCTTCTATTTCGACCAATTTCAGGCATTAAAGTGACTCTAAACACACTTATTTGTGTTCCAAAAGTGATAATTCACATGCAATAGTCATTTACAGTCAAAAAATTAAATATTAAAAAATTACTATTTTTGACCATATGGAGAAAGTTCGACAGGTCACGGGTCATCGTTTTTCATCAGAAAATTGATTTTTTGGACTGTAGAAAAATTGATTCAAAATGTCATTTGGATTGTGCCTCATGTTGAATAATCACTTTTTAAAGCCTCAATGTGACCAAAATTGACATTTTTACAGACTTTTTCTACTACTCAGAAGCTTTTATTTTGACCAATTTTAGGCATTAAAATGACTCTAAACACACTTTTTTTAGTTCCAAAAGTGATAATTCACATGCAATAGTCATTTAAAGTCAAAAAATTAAATATTAAAAAATTACTATTTTTGACCATATGGAGAAAGTTCGACAGGTCACGGGTCATCATTTTTCATCAGAAAATTGATTTTTTGGACTGTAGAAAAATTGATTCAAAATGTCATTTGGATTGTGCCTCATGTTGAATAACTACTTTTTAAAGCCTCAATGTGACCAAAATTGCCATTTTACAGACTTTTTCTCCTACTCAGAAGCTTCTATTTCGACCAATTTCAGGCATTAAAGTGACTCTAAACACACTTATTTTAGTTCGAAAAGCAATAATTCACATGGAATAGCCATTTACAGTCAAAAAATTAAATATTAAAAAATTACCATTTTTGACCATCTGGAGAAAGTTCGACAGGTCACGGGTCATCGTTTTTCATCAGAAATGTTTTTTTATGGACTGTAGAAAAATTGATTCAAAATGTCATTTGGATTCTGCCTCATGTTGAATAACTACTTGTTAAAGCCTCAATGTGACCAAAATTGCCATTTTTACAGACTTCTTTGCCTACTCAGAAGCTTCTATTTCGACCAATTTCAGGCATTAAAGTGACTCTAAACACACTTATTTTTGTTCCAAAAGTGATAATTCACATGCAATAGTCATTTACAGTCAAAAAATTAAATATTAAAAAATTTACTATTTTTGACCATATGGAGAAAGTTCGACAGGTCACAAGTCATCGTTTTTCATCAGAAAATTGATTTTTTGGACTGTAGAAAAATTGATTCAAAATGTCATTTAGATTGTGCCTCATGTTGAATAACTACTTTTTAAAGCCTCAATGTAACCAAAATTGACATTTTTACAGACTTTTTCTCCTTCTCAGAGGCTTCTATTTCGACCAATTTCAGGCATTAAAGTGACTCTAAACACACTTATTTTTGTTCCAAAAGTGATAATTTACATGCAATAGTCATTTACAGTCAAAAAATTAAATATTAAAAAATTACTATTTTTGACCATATGGAGAAAGTTCGACATTCAAAATGTCATTTGGATTGTGCCTCATGTTGAATAACTACTTTTTAAAGCCTCAATGTAACCAAAATTGACATTTTTACAGACTTTTTCTCCTTCTCAGAGGCTTCTATTTCGACCAATTTCAGGCATTAAAGTGACTCTAAACACACTTATTTTTGTTCCAAAAGTAATAATTCACATGCAATAGTCATTTACATTCAAAAAATTAAATATTAAAAAATTACCATCAGGAGAAAGTTTGACAGGTCACGGGTCATCGTTTTTCATCAGAAGATTGATTTTTTGGACTGTAGAAAAATTGATTCAAAATGTCATTTGGATTGTGCCTCATGTTGAATAATCACTTTTTAAAGCCTCAATGTGACCAAAATTGACATTTTTACAGACTTTTTCTCCTACTCAGAAGCTTTTATTTTGACCAATTTTAGGCATTAAAATGACTCTAAACACACTTATTTTTGTTCCAAAAGTGATAATTCACATGTACTAGTCATTTACAGTCAAAAAATTAAATATTAAAACATTACTATTTTTGACCATATGGAGAAAGTTCGACAGGTCACGGGTCATCGTTTTTCATCAGAAAATTGATTTTTTGGACTGTAGAAAAATTGATTCAAAATGTCATTTGGATTGTGCCTCATGTTGAATAATCACTTTTTAAAGCCTCCCTGTGACCAAAATTGCCATTTTTACAGACTTTTTCTCCTACTCAGAAGCTTCTATTTCGACCAATTTCAGGCATTAAAGTGACTCTAAACACACTTATTTTTGTTCCAAAAGTGATAATTCACATGCAATAGTCATTTACAGTCAAAAAAATAAATATTAAAAAATTACCATTTTTGACCATATTGAGAAAGTTTGACAGGTCACGGGTCATCGTTTTTCATCAGAAAATTTATTTTATGGACTGTAGAAAAATTGATTCAAAATGTCATTTAGATTGTGCCTCATGTTGAATAACTACTTTTTAAAGCCTCAATGTGACCAAAATTGCCATTTTTACAGACTTTTTCTCCTACTCAGAAGCTTCTATTTCGACCAATTTCAGGCATTAAAGTGACTCTAAACACACTTATTTTTGTTCCAAAAGTAATAATTCACATGCAATAGTCATTTACAGTCAAAATATTAAATATTAAAAAATTACCATTTTTGACCATCTGGAGAAAATTAGACAATCCAAATGACATTTTGAATCAATTTTTCTACAGTCCATAAAAAAAAATTCTGATGAAAAACGATGACCCGTGACCTACGGGTCATCGTTTTTCATCAGAATTTTTTTTTTATGGACTGTAATAAAATTGATTCAAAATGTCATTTGGATTGTGCCTCATGTTGAATAACTACATTTTAAAGCCTCAATGTGACCAAAATTGCCATTTTACAGACTTTTTCTCCTACTCAGAAGCTTCTATTTCGACCAATTTCAGGCATTAAAGTGACTCTAAACACACTTATTTTAGTTCGAAAAGCAATAATTCACATGGAATAGTCATTTACAGTCAAAAAATTAAATATGACAAAATTACCATTTTTGACCATCTGGAGAAAGTTCGACAGGTCACGGGTCATCGTTTTTCATCAGAAAATTGATTTTTTGGACTGTAGAAAAATTGATTCAAAATGTCATTTGGATTGTGCCTCATGTTGAATAACTACTTCATAAAGCCTCAATGTGACCAAAATTGCCAGTTTTACAGACTTTTTCTCCTACTCAGAAGCTTCTATTTCGACCAATTTCAGGCATTAAAGTGACTCTAAACACACTTATTTTAGTTCGAAAAGCAATAATTCACATGGAATAGCCATTTACAGTCAAAAAATTTAAATATTAAAAAATTACCATTTTTGACCATCTGGAGAAAGTTCGACAGGTCACGGGTCATCGTTTTTCATCAGAAATGTTTTTTTATGGACTGTAGAAAAATTGATTCAAAATGTCATTTGGATTGTGCCTCATGTTGAATAACTACTTGTTAAAGCCTCAATGTGACCAAAATTGCCATTTTTACAGACTTTTTTGCCTACTCAGAAGCTTCTATTTCGACCAATTTCAGGCATTAAAGTGACTCTAAACACACTTATTTGTGTTCCAAAAGTGATAATTCACATGCAATAGTCATTTACAGTCAAAAAATTAAATATTAAAAAATTACTATTTTTGACCATATGGAGAAAGTTCGACAGGTCACGGGTCATCGTTTTTCATCAGAAAATTGATTTTTTGGACTGTAGAAAAATTGATTCAAAATGTCATTTGGATTGTGCCTCATGTTGAATAATCACTTTTTAAAGCCTCAATGTGACCAAAATTGACATTTTTACAGACTTTTTCTCCTACTCAAAAGCTTCTATTTTGACCAATTTCAGGCATTAAAATGACTCTAAACACACTTATTTTTGTTCCAAAAGTGATAATTCACATGCAATAGTCATTTACAGTCAAAAAATTAAATATTAAAAAATTACTATTTTTGACCATCTGGAGAAAGTTCGTCATCGTTTTTCATCAGAAATGTTTTTTTATGGACTGTAGAAAAATTGATTCAAAATGTCATTTGGATTGTGCCTCATGTTGAATAACTACTTGTTAAAGCCTCAATGTGACCAAAATTGCCATTTTTACAGACTTTTTCTCCTACTCAGAAGATTCTATTTCGACCAATTTCAGGCATTAAAGTGACTCTAAACACACTAATTTTAGTTCCAAAAGTGATAATTCACATGGAATAGTGATTTACAGTCAAAAAATTAAATATTAAAAAATTACTATTTTTGACCATATGGAGAAAGTTCGACAGGTCACGCACGGGTCATCGTTTTTCATCAGAAAATTGATTTTTTTGGACTGTAGAAAAATTGATTCAAAATGTCATTTGGATTGTGCCTCATGTTGAATAATCACTTTTTAAAGCCTCCATGTGACCAAAATTGACATTTTTACAGACTTTTTCTCCTACTCAGAGGCTTCTATTTTGACCAATTTCAGGCATTAAAGTGACTCTAAACACACTTATTTTTGTTCCAAAAGTAATAATTCACATGCAATAGTCATTTACAGTCAAAATATTAAATATTAAAAAATTACCATTTTTGACCATCTGGAGAAAATTAGACAATCCAAATGACATTTTGAATCAATTTTTCTACAGTCCATAAAAAAAAAATTCTGATGAAAAACGATGACCCGTGACCTACGGGTCATCGTTTTTCATCAGAATTTTTTTTTTATGGACCGTAGAAAAATTGATTCAAAATGTCATTTGGATTGTGCCTCATGTTGAATAACTACATTTTAAAGCCTCAATGTGACCAAAATTGCCATTTTACAGACTTTTTCTCCTACTCAGAAGCTTCTATTTCGACCAATTTCAGGCATTAAAGTGACTCTAAACACACTTATTTTAGTTCGAAAAGCAAAAATTCACATGGAATAGCCATTTACAGTCAAATAATTAAATATTAAAAAATTACCATTTTTGACCATCTGGAGAAAGTTCGACAGGTCACAGGTCATCGTTTTTCATCAGAAATGTTTTTTTATGGACTGTAGAAAAATTGATTCAAAATGTCATTTGGATTGTGCCTCATGTTGAATAACTACTTGTTAAAGCCTCAATGTGACCAAAATTGCCATTTTTACAGACTTTTTTGCCTACTCAGAAGCTTCTATTTCGACCAATTTCAGGCATTAAAGTGACTCTAAACACACTTATTTTTGTTCCAAAGGTGATAATTCACATGCAATAGTCATTTACAGTCAAAAAATTAAATATTAAAAAATTACCATTTTTGAGGATATGGAGAAAGTTTGACAGGTCACGGGTCATCGTTTTTGCATCAGAAAATTTATTTTATGGACTGTAGAAAAATTGATTCAAAATGTCATTTAGATTGTGCCTCATGTTGAATAATTACTTTTTAAAGCCTCAATGTGACCAAAATTGACATTTTTACAGACTTTTTCTCCTACTCAGAGGCTTCTATTTTGACCAATTTCAGGCATTAAAATGACTCTAAACACACTTATTTTTGTTCCAAAAGTGATAATTCGCATGCAATAGTCATTTACAGTCAAAAAATTAAATATTAAAAAATTACTATTTTTGACCATATGGAGAAAGTTCGACAGGTCACGGGTCATCGTTTTTCATCAGAAAATTGATTTTATGGACTGTAGAAAAATTGATTCAAAATGTCATTTAGATTGTGCCTCATGTTTTATAACTACTTGTTAAAGCCTCAATGTGACCAAAATTGCCATTTTTACAGACTTTTTCTCCTACTCAGAAGATTCTATTTCGACCAATTTCAGGCATTAAAGTGACTCTAAACACACTTATTTTAGTTCCCAAAGTGATAATTCACATGGAATAGTCATTTACAGTCAAAAAATTAAATATTAAAAAATTACTATTTTTGACCATATGGAGAAAGTTCGACAGGTCACGGGTCATCGTTTTTCATCAGAAAATTGATTTTTTGGACTGTAGAAAAATTGATTCAAAATGTCATTTGGATTGTGCCTCATGTTGAATAATCACTTTTTAAAGCCTCCATGTGACCAAAATTGACATTTTTACAGATTTTTTCTCCTACTCAGAGGCTTCTATTTTGACCAATTTCAGGCCTTAAAATGACTCTAAACACACTTATTTTTGTTCCAAAAGTGATAATTCACATGCAATAGTCATTTACAGTCAAAAAATTAAATATGAAAAAATTACTATTTTTGACCATATGGAGAAAGTTCGACAGGTCACGGGTCATCGTTTTTCATCAGAAAATTGATTTTTTGGAACTGTAGAAAAATTGATTCAAAATGTCATTTGGATTGTGCCTCATGTTGAATAATCACTTTTTAAAGCCTCCATGTGACCAAAATTGAAATTTTTACAGACTTTTTCTTCTACTCAGAGGCTTCTATTTTGACCAATTTCAGGCATTAAAATGACTCTAAACACACTTATTTTTGTTCCAAAAGTGATAAATCACATGCAATAGTCATTTACAGTAAAAAAATTAAATATGAAAAAATTACTATTTTTGACCATATGGAGAAAGTTCGACAGGTCACGGGTCATCGTTTTTCATCAGAAAATTGATTTTTTGGACTGTAGAAAAATTGATTCAAAATGTCATTTAGATTGTGCCTCATGTTGAATAATCACTTTTTAAAGCCTCAATGTGACCAAAATTGACATTTTTACAGACTTTTTCTCCTACTCAGAAGCTTCTATTTCGACCAATTTCAGGCATTAAAGTGACTCTAAACACACTTTTGTTCCAAAAGTAATAATTCACATGCAATAGTCATTTACAGTCAAAATATTAAATATTAAAAAATTACCATTTTTGACGATCTGGAGAAAATTAGACAATCCAAATGACATTTTGAATCAATTTTTCTACAGTCCATAAAAAAAAAATTCTGATGAAAAACGATGACCCGTGACCTACGGGTCATCGTTTTTCATCAGAATTTTCTTTTTTATGGACTGTAGAAAAATTAATTCAAAATGTCATTTGGATTGTGCCTCATGTTGAATAACTACTTCTTAAAGCCTCAATGTGACCAAAATTGCCAGTTTTACAGACTTTTTCTACTACTCAGAAGCTTCTATTTCAACCAATTTCAGGCATTAAAATGACTCTAAACACACCTATTTTAGTTCCAAAAGTGATAATTCACATGCAGTAGTCATTTACAGCCAAAAAATTAAATATTAAAAAATTACCATTTTTGACCATCTGGAGAAAGTTCGACAGGTCACGGGTCATCGTTTTTCATCAGAAAATTGATTTTTTGGACTGTAGAAAAATTGATTCAAAATGTCATTTGGATTGTGCCTCATGTTGAATAACTACTTTTTAAAGCCTCAATGTGACCAAAATTGCCATTTTACAGACTTTTTCTCCTACTCAGAAGCTTCTATTTCGACCAATTTCAGGCATTAAAGTGACTCTAAACACACTTATTTTAGTTCGAAAAGCAATAATTCACATGGAATAGCCATTTACAGTCAAAAAATTAAATATTAAAAAATTACCATTTTTGACCATCTGGAGAAAGTTCGACAGGTCACGGGTCATCGTTTTTCATCAGAAATGTTTTTTTATGGACTGTAGAAAAATTGATTCAAAATGTCATTTGGATTCTGCCTCATGTTGAATAACTACTGTTAAAGCCTCAATGTGACCAAAATTGCCATTTTTACAGACTTTTTTGCCTACTCAGAAGCTTCTATTTCGACCAATTTCAGGCATTAAAGTGACTCTAAACACACTTATTTTTGTTCCAAAAGTGATAATTCACATGCAATAGTCATTTACAGTCAAAAAATTAAATATTAAAAAAATTACTATTTTTGACCATATGGAGAAAGTTCGACAGGTCACAAGTCATCGTTTTTCATCAGAAAATTGATTTTTTGGACTGTAGAAAAATTGATTAAAAATGTCATTTGGATTGTGCCTCATGTTGAATAATCACTTTTTAAAGCCTCAATGTGACCAAAATTGAAATTTTTACAGACTTTTTCTACTACTCAGAAGCTTTTATTTTGACCAATTTTAGGCATTAAAATGACTCTAAACACACTTTTTTTAGTTCCAAAAGTGATAATTCACATGCAATAGTCATTTACAGTCAAAAAATTAAATATTAAAAAATTACTCTTTTTGACCATATGGAGAAAGTTCGACAGGTCACGGGTCATCATTTTTCATCAGAAAATTGATTTTTTGGACTGTAGAAAAATTGATTCAAAATGTCATTTGGATTGTGCCTCATGTTGAATAACTACTTTTTAAAGCCTCAATGTGACCAAAATTGCCATTTTACAGACTTTTTCTCCTACTCAGAAGCTTCTATTTCGACCAATTTCAGGCATTAAAGTGACTCTAAACACACTTATTTTAGTTCGAAAAGCAATAATTCACATGGAATAGCCATTTACAGTCAAAAAATTAAATATTAAAAAATTACCATTTTTGACCATCTGGAGAAAGTTCGACAGGTCACGGGTCATCGTTTTTCATCAGAAATGTTTTTTTATGGACTGTAGAAAAATTGATTCAAAATGTCATTTGGATTCTGCCTCATGTTGAATAACTACTTGTTAAAGCCTCAATGTGACCAAAATTGCCATTTTTACAGACTTTTTTGCCTACTCAGAAGCTTCTATTTCGACCAATTTCAGGCATTAAAGTGACTCTAAACACACTTATTTTTGTTCCAAAAGTGATAATTCACATGCAATAGTCATTTACAGTCAAAAAATTAAATATTAAAAAAATTACTATTTTTGACCATATGGAGAAAGTTTGACAGGTCACAAGTCATCGTTTTTCATCAGAAAATTGATTTTTTGGACTGTAGAAAAATTGATTCAAAATGTCATTTAGATTGTGCCTCATGTTGAATAACTACTTTTTAAAGCCTCAATGTAACCAAAATTGACATTTTTACAGACTTTTTCTCCTTCTCAGAGGCTTCTATTTCGACCAATTTCAGGCATTAAAGTGACTCTAAACACACTTATTTTTGTTCCAAAAGTGATAATTTACATGCAATAGTCATTTACAGTCAAAAAATTAAATATTAAAAAATTACTATTTTTGACCATATGGAGAAAGTTCGACATTCAAAATGTCATTTGGATTGTGCCTCATGTTGAATAACTACTTTTTAAAGCCTCAATGTAACCAAAATTGACATTTTTACAGACTTTTTCTCCTTCTCAGAGGCTTCTATTTCGACCAATTTCAGGCATTAAAGTGACTCTAAACACACTTATTTTTGTTCCAAAAGTAATAATTCACATGCAATAGTCATTTACATTCAAAAAATTAAATATTAAAAAATTACCATCAGGAGAAAGTTTGACAGGTCACGGGTCATCGTTTTTCATCAGAAGATTGATTTTTTGGACTGTAGAAAAATTGATTCAAAATGTCATTTGGATTGTGCCTCATGTTGAATAATCACTTTTTAAAGCCTCAATGTGACCAAAATTGACATTTTTACAGACTTTTTCTCCTACTCAGAAGCTTTTATTTTGACCAATTTTAGGCATTAAAATGACTCTAAACACACTTATTTTTGTTCCAAAAGTGATAATTCACATGTACTAGTCATTTACAGTCAAAAAATTAAATATTAAAACATTACTATTTTTGACCATATGGAGAAAGTTCGACAGGTCACGGGTCATCGTTTTTCATCAGAAAATTGATTTTTTGGACTGTAGAAAAATTGATTCAAAATGTCATTTGGATTGTGCCTCATGTTGAATAATCACTTTTTAAAGCCTCCCTGTGACCAAAATTGCCATTTTTACAGACTTTTTCTCCTACTCAGAAGCTTCTATTTCGACCAATTTCAGGCATTAAAGTGACTCTAAACACACTTATTTTTGTTCCAAAAGTGATAATTCACATGCAATAGTCATTTACAGTCAAAAAAATAAATATTACAAAATTACCATTTTTGACCATATTGAGAAAGTTTGACAGGTCACGGGTCATCGTTTTTCATCAGAAAATTTATTTTATGGACTGTAGAAAAATTGATTCAAAATGTCATTTAGATTGTGCCTCATGTTGAATAACTACTTTTTAAAGCCTCAATGTGACCAAAATTGCCATTTTTACAGACTTTTTCTCCTACTCAGAAGCTTCTATTTCGACCAATTTCAGGCATTAAAGTGACTCTAAACACACTTATTTTTGTTCCAAAAGTAATAATTCACATGCAATAGTCATTTAGAGTCAAAATATTAAATATTAAAAAATTACCATTTTTGACCATCTGGAGAAAATTAGACAATCCAAATGACATTTTGAATCAATTTTTCTACAGTCCATAAAAAAAATTTCTGATGAAAAACGATGACCCGTGACCTACGGGTCATCGTTTTTCATCAGAATTTTTTTTTTATGGACTGTAATAAAATTGATTCAAAATGTCATTTGGATTGTGCCTCATGTTGAATAACTACATTTTAAAGCCTCAATGTGACCAAAATTGCCATTTTACAGACTTTTTCTCCTACTCAGAAGCTTCTATTTCGACCAATTTCAGGCATTAAAGTGACTCTAAACACACTTATTTTAGTTCGAAAAGCAATAATTCACATGGAATAGTCATTTACAGTCAAAAAATTAAATATGACAAAATTACCATTTTTGACCATCTGGAGAAAGTTCGACAGGTCACGGGTCATCGTTTTTCATCAGAAAATTGATTTTTTGGACTGTAGAAAAATTGATTCAAAATGTCATTTGGATTGTGCCTCATGTTGAATAACTACTTCATAAAGCCTCAATGTGACCAAAATTGCCAGTTTTACAGACTTTTTCTCCTACTCAGAAGCTTCTATTTCGACCAATTTCAGGCATTAAAGTGACTCTAAACACACTTATTTTAGTTCGAAAAGCAATAATTCACATGGAATAGCCATTTACAGTCAAAAAATTAAATATTAAAAAATTACCATTTTTGACCATCTGGAGAAAGTTCGACAGGTCACGGGTCATCGTTTTTCATCAGAAATGTTTTTTTATGGACTGTAGAAAAATTGATTCAAAATGTCATTTGGATTGTGCCTCATGTTGAATAACTACTTGTTAAAGCCTCAATGTGACCAAAATTGCCATTTTTACAGACTTTTTTGCCTACTCAGAAGCTTCTATTTCGACCAATTTCAGGCATTAAAGTGACTCTAAACACACTTATTTGTGTTCCAAACGTGATAATTCACATGCAATAGTCATTTACAGTCAAAAAATTAAATATTAAAAAAATTACTATTTTTGACCATATGGAGAAAGTTCGACAGGTCACAAGTCATCGTTTTTCATCAGAAAATTGATTTTTTGGACTGTAGAAAAATTGATTAAAAATGTCATTTGGATTGTGCCTCATGTTGAATAATCACTTTTTAAAGCCTCAATGTGACCAAAATTGAAATTTTTACAGACTTTTTCTACTACTCAGAAGCTTTTATTTTGACCAATTTTAGGCATTAAAATGACTCTAAACACACTTTTTTTAGTTCCAAAAGTGATAATTCACATGCAATAGTCATTTAAAGTCAAAAAATTAAATATTAAAAAATTACTATTTTTGACCATATGGAGAAAGTTCGACAGGTCACGGGTCATCATTTTTCATCAGAAAATTGATTTTTTGGACTGTAGAAAAATTGATTCAAAATGTCATTTGGATTGTGCCTCATGTTGAATAACTACTTTTTAAAGCCTCAATGTGACCAAAATTGCCATTTTACAGACTTTTTCTCCTACTCAGAAGCTTCTATTTCGACCAATTTCAGGCATTAAAGTGACTCTAAACACACTTATTTTAGTTCGAAAAGCAATAATTCACATGGAATAGCCATTTACAGTCAAAAAATTAAATATTAAAAAATTACCATTTTTGACCATCTGGAGAAAGTTCGACAGGTCACGGGTCATCGTTTTTCATCAGAAATGTTTTTTTATGGACTGTAGAAAAATTGATTCAAAATGTCATTTGGATTCTGCCTCATGTTGAATAACTACTTGTTAAAGCCTCAATGTGACCAAAATTGCCATTTTTACAGACTTCTTTGCCTACTCAGAAGCTTCTATTTCGACCAATTTCAGGCATTAAAGTGACTCTAAACACACTTATTTTTGTTCCAAAAGTGATAATTCACATGCAATAGTCATTTACAGTCAAAAAATTAAATATTAAAAAATTTACTATTTTTGACCATATGGAGAAAGTTCGACAGGTCACAAGTCATCGTTTTTCATCAGAAAAATGATTTTTTGGACTGTAGAAAAATTGATTCAAAATGTCATTTAGATTGTGCCTCATGTTGAATAACTACTTTTTAAAGCCTCAATGTAACCAAAATTGACATTTTTACAGACTTTTTCTCCTTCTCAGAGGCTTCTATTTCGACCAATTTCAGGCATTAAAGTGACTCTAAACACACTTATTTTTGTTCCAAAAGTGATAATTTACATGCAATAGTCATTTACAGTCAAAAAATTAAATATTAAAAAATTACTATTTTTGACCATATGGAGAAAGTTCGACATTCAAAATGTCATTTGGATTGTGCCTCATGTTGAATAACTACTTTTTAAAGCCTCAATGTAACCAAAATTGACATTTTTACAGACTTTTTCTCCTTCTCAGAGGCTTCTATTTCGACCAATTTCAGGCATTAAAGTGACTCTAAACACACTTATTTTTGTTCCAAAAGTAATAATTCACATGCAATAGTCATTTACATTCAAAAAATTAAATATTAAAAAATTACCATCAGGAGAAAGTTTGACAGGTCACGGGTCATCGTTTTTCATCAGAAGATTGATTTTTTGGACTGTAGAAAAATTGATTCAAAATGTCATTTGGATTGTGCCTCATGTTGAATAATCACTTTTTAAAGCCTCAATGTGACCAAAATTGACATTTTTACAGACTTTTTCTCCTACTCAGAAGCTTTTATTTTGACCAATTTTAGGCATTAAAATGACTCTAAACACACTTATTTTTGTTCCAAAAGTGATAATTCACATGTACTAGTCATTTACAGTCAAAAAATTAAATATTAAAACATTACTATTTTTGACCATATGGAGAAAGTTCGACAGGTCACGGGTCATCGTTTTTCATCAGAAAATTGATTTTTTGGACTGTAGAAAAATTGATTCAAAATGTCATTTGGATTGTGCCTCATGTTGAATAATCACTTTTTAAAGCCTCCCTGTGACCAAAATTGCCATTTTTACAGACTTTTTCTCCTACTCAGAAGCTTCTATTTCGACCAATTTCAGGCATTAAAGTGACTCTAAACACACTTATTTTTGTTCCAAAAGTGATAATTCACATGCAATAGTCATTTACAGTCAAAAAAATAAATATTAAAAAATTACCATTTTTGACCATATTGAGAAAGTTTGACAGGTCACGGGTCATCGTTTTTCATCAGAAAATTTATTTTATGGACTGTAGAAAAATTGATTCAAAATGTCATTTAGATTGTGCCTCATGTTGAATAACTACTTTTTAAAGCCTCAATGTGACCAAAATTGCCATTTTTACAGACTTTTTCTCCTACTCAGAAGCTTCTATTTCGACCAATTTCAGGCATTAAAGTGACTCTAAACACACTTATTTTTGTTCCAAAAGTAATAATTCACATGCAATAGTCATTTACAGTCAAAATATTAAATATTAAAAAATTACCATTTTTGACCATCTGGAGAAAATTAGACAATCCAAATGACATTTTGAATCAATTTTTCTACAGTCCATAAAAAAAAATTCTGATGAAAAACGATGACCCGTGACCTACGGGTCATCGTTTTTCATCAGAATTTTTTTTTTATGGACTGTAATAAAATTGATTCAAAATGTCATTTGGATTGTGCCTCATGTTGAATAACTACATTTTAAAGCCTCAATGTGACCAAAATTGCCATTTTACAGACTTTTTCTCCTACTCAGAAGCTTCTATTTCGACCAATTTCAGGCATTAAAGTGACTCTAAACACACTTATTTTAGTTCGAAAAGCAATAATTCACATGGAATAGTCATTTACAGTCAAAAAATTAAATATGACAAAATTACCATTTTTGACCATCTGGAGAAAGTTCGACAGGTCACGGGTCATCGTTTTTCATCAGAAAATTGATTTTTTGGACTGTAGAAAAATTGATTCAAAATGTCATTTGGATTGTGCCTCATGTTGAATAACTACTTCATAAAGCCTCAATGTGACCAAAATTGCCAGTTTTACAGACTTTTTCTCCTACTCAGAAGCTTCTATTTTGACCAATTTCAGGCATTAAAGTGACTCTAAACACACTTATTTTAGTTCGAAAAGCAATAATTCACATGGAATAGCCATTTACAGTCAAAAAATTAAATATAAAAAAATTACCATTTTTGACCATCTGGAGAAAGTTCGACAGGTCACGGGTCATCGTTTTTCATCAGAAATGTTTTTTTATGGACTGTAGAAAAATTGATTCAAAATGTCATTTGGATTGTGCCTCATGTTGAATAACTACTTGTTAAAGCCTCAATGTGACCAAAATTGCCATTTTTACAGACTTTTTTGCCTACTCAGAAGCTTCTATTTCGACCAATTTCAGGCATTAAAGTGACTCTAAACACACTTATTTGTGTTCCAAAAGTGATAATTCACATGCAATAGTCATTTACAGTCAAAAAATTAAATATTAAAAAATTACTATTTTTGACCATATGGAGAAAGTTCGACAGGTCACGGGTCATCGTTTTTCATCAGAAAATTGATTTTTTGGACTGTAGAAAAATTGATTCAAAATGTCATTTGGATTGTGCCTCATGTTGAATAATCACTTTTTAAAGCCTCAATGTGACCAAAATTGACATTTTTACAGACTTTTTCTCCTACTCAAAAGCTTCTATTTTGACCAATTTCAGGCATTAAAATGACTCTAAACACACTTATTTTTGTTCCAAAAGTGATA
The DNA here is from genome assembly GCF_964204655.1 of Triturus cristatus. Lineage (NCBI taxonomy): Eukaryota > Metazoa > Chordata > Amphibia > Caudata > Salamandridae > Triturus > Triturus cristatus. The sequence continues at coordinate 1,435,273,623 of NC_140590.1, forward strand.
ATTCACATGCAATAGTCATTTACAGTCAAAAAATTAAATATTAAAAAATTACTATTTTTGACCATCTGGAGAAAGTTCGACAGGTCACGGGTCATCGTTTTTCATCAGAAATGTTTTTTTATGGACTGTAGAAAAATTGATTCAAAATGTCATTTGGATTGTGCCTCATGTTGAATAACTACTTGTTAAAGCCTCAATGTGACCAAAATTGCCATTTTTACAGACTTTTTCTCCTACTCAGAAGATTCTATTTCGACCAATTTCAGGCATTAAAGTGACTCTAAACACACTTATTTTAGTTCCAAAAGTGATAATTCACATGGAATAGTGATTTACAGTCAAAAAATTAAATATTAAAAAATTACTATTTTTGACCATATGGAGAAAGTTCGACAGGTCACGCACGGGTCATCGTTTTTCATCAGAAAATTGATTTTTTTGGACTGTAGAAAAATTGATTCAAAATGTCATTTGGATTGTGCCTCATGTTGAATAATCACTTTTTAAAGCCTCCATGTGACCAAAATTGACATTTTTACAGACTTTTTCTCCTACTCAGAGGCTTCTATTTTGACCAATTTCAGGCATTAAAGTGACTCTAAACACACTTATTTTTGTTCCAAAAGTAATAATTCACATGCAATAGTCATTTACAGTCAAAATATTAAATATTAAAAAATTACCATTTTTGACCATCTGGAGAAAATTAGACAATCCAAATGACATTTTGAATCAATTTTTCTACAGTCCATAAAAAAAAAAATCTGATGAAAAACGATGACCCGTGACCTACGGGTCATCGTTTTTCATCAGAATTTTTTTTTTATGGACCGTAGAAAAATTGATTCAAAATGTCATTTGGATTGTGCCTCATGTTGAATAACTACATTTTAAAGCCTCAATGTGACCAAAATTGCCATTTTACAGACTTTTTCTCCTACTCAGAAGCTTCTATTTCGACCAATTTCAGGCATTAAAGTGACTCTAAACACACTTATTTTAGTTCGAAAAGCAAAAATTCACATGGAATAGCCATTTACAGTCAAATAATTAAATATTAAAAAATTACCATTTTTGACCATCTGGAGAAAGTTCGACAGGTCACGGGTCATCGTTTTTCATCAGAAATGTTTTTTTATGGACTGTAGAAAAATTGATTCAAAATGTCATTTGGATTGTGCCTCATGTTGAATAACTACTTGTTAAAGCCTCAATGTGACCAAAATTGCCATTTTTACAGACTTTTTTGCCTACTCAGAAGCTTCTATTTCGACCAATTTCAGGCATTAAAGTGACTCTAAACACACTTATTTTTGTTCCAAAAGTGATAATTCACATGCAATAGTCATTTACAGTCAAAAAATTAAATATTAAAAAATTACCATTTTTGAGGATATGGAGAAAGTTTGACAGGTCACGGGTCATCGTTTTTCATCAGAAAATTTATTTTATGGACTGTAGAAAAATTGATTCAAAATGTCATTTAGATTGTGCCTCATGTTGAATAATTACTTTTTAAAGCCTCAATGTGACCAAAATTGACATTTTTACAGACTTTTTCTCCTACTCAGAGGCTTCTATTTTGACCAATTTCAGGCATTAAAATGACTCTAAACACACTTATTTTTGTTCCAAAAGTGATAATTCGCATGCAATAGTCATTTACAGTCAAAAAATTAAATATTAAAAAATTACTATTTTTGACCATATGGAGAAAGTTCGACAGGTCACGGGTCATCGTTTTTCATCAGAAAATTGATTTTATGGACTGTAGAAAAATTGATTCAAAATGTCATTTAGATTGTGCCTCATGTTTTATAACTACTTGTTAAAGCCTCAATGTGACCAAAATTGCCATTTTTACAGACTTTTTCTCCTACTCAGAAGCTTCTATTTCGACCAATTTCAGGCATTAAAGTGACTCTAAACACACTTTTTTTTGTTCCAAAAGTGATAATTCACATGCAATAGTCATTTACAGTCAAAAAAATTAATATTAAAAAATTACCAGTTTTGACCATATTGAGAAAGTTCGACAGGTCACGGGTCATCGTTTTTCATCAGAAAATTGATTTTTTTTTACTGTGGAAAAATTGATTCAAAATGTCATTTGGATTGTGCCTCATGTTGAATAACTACTTCATAAAGCCTCAATGTGACCAAAATTGCCAGTTTTACAGACTTTTTCTACTACTCAGAAGCTTCTATTTCAACCAATTTCAGGCATTAAAATGACTCTAAACACACTTATTTTAGTTCCAAAAGTGATAATTCACATGCAGTAGTCATTTACAGTCAAAAAATGAAATATTAAAAAATTACCATTTTTGACCATCTGGAGAAAGTTCGACAGGTCACGGGTCATCGTTTTTCATCAGAAAATTGATTTTTTGGACTGTAGAAAAATTGATTCAAAATGTCATTTGGATTGTGCCTCGTGTTGAATAACTACTTTTTAAAGCCTCAATGTGACCAAAATTGCCATTTTACAGACTTTTTCTCCTACTCAGAAGCTTCTATTTCGACCAATTTCAGTCATTAAAGTGACTCTAAACACACTTATTTTAGTTCGAAAAGCAATAATTCACATGGAATAGCCATTTACAGTCAAAAAATTAAATATTAAAAAATTACCATTTTTGACCATCTGGAGAAAGTTCGACAGGTCACGGGTCATCGTTTTTCATCAGAAATGTTTTTTTATGGACTGTAGAAAAATTGATTCAAAATGTCATTTGGATTCTGCCTCATGTTGAATAACTACTTGTTAAAGCCTCAATGTGACCAAAATTGCCATTTTTACAGACTTTTTTGCCTACTCAGAAGCTTCTATTTCGACCAATTTCAGGCATTAAAGTGACTCTAAACACACTTATTTTTGTTCCAAAAGTGATAATTCACATGCAATAGTCATTTACAGTCAAAAAATTAAATATTAAAAAAATTACTATTTTTGACCATATGGAGAAAGTTCGACAGGTCACAAGTCATCGTTTTTCATCAGAAAATTGATTTTTTGGACTGTAGAAAAATTGATTAAAAATGTCATTTGGATTGTGCCTCATGTTGATAACTACTTTTTAAAGCCTCAATGTGACCAAAATTGCCATTTTACAGACTTTTTCTCCTACTCAGAAGCTTCTATTTTGACCAATTTCAGGCATTAAAGTGACTCTAAACACACTTATTTTAGTTCGAAATGCGATAATTCACATGGAATAGTCATTTACAGTCAAAAAATTAAATATGACAAAATTACCATTTTTGACCATCTGGAGAAATTACAGGTCATCGTTTTTCATCAGAAAATTTATTTTTTGGACTGTAGAAAAATTGATTCAAAATGTCATTTGGATTGTGCCTCATGTTGAATAACTACTTTTTAAAGCCTCAAAGTGACCAAAATTGCCATTTTTGCAGACTTTTTCTACTACTCAGAAGCTTTTATTTTGACCAATTTTAGGCATTAAAATGACTCTAAACACACTTTTTTTAGTTCCAAAAGTGATAATTCACATGCAATAGTCATTTACAGTCAAAAAATTAAATATTAAAAAATTACTATTTTTGACCATATGGAGAAAGTTGGACAGGTCACGGGTCATCATTTTTCATCAGAAAATAGATTTTTTGGACTGTAGAAAAATTGATCCAAAAAAACATTTGGATTGTGCCTCATGTTGAATAATCACTTTTTAAAGCCTCAATGTGACCAAAATTGACATTTTTACAGACTTTTTCTACTACTCAGAAGCTTCTATTTCGACCAATTTCAGGCATTAAAGTGACTCTAAATACACTTATTTTTGTTCCAAAAGTGATAATTCACATGCAATAGTCATTTACAGTCAAAAAATTAAATATTAAAAAATTACCATTTTTGACCATCTGGAGAAAGTTCGACAGGTCACGGGTCATCGTTTTTCATCAGAAAATTGATTTTTTGGACTGTAGAAAAATTGATTCAAAATGTCATTTGGATTGTGCCTCATGTTGAATAACTACTTTTTAAAGCCTCAATGTGACCAAAATTGCCATTTTACAGACTTTTTCTCCTACTCAGAAGCTTCTATTTCGACCAATTTCAGGCATTAAAGTGACTCTAAACACACTTATTTTAGTTCGAAAAGCAATAATTCACATGGAATAGCCATTTACAGTCAAAAAATTAAATATTAAAAAATTACCATTTTTGACCATCTGGAGAAAGTTCGACAGGTCACGGGTCATCGTTTTTCATCAGAAATGTTTTTTATGGACTGTAGAAAAATTGATTCAAAATGTCATTTGGATTCTGCCTCATGTTGAATAACTACTTGTTAAAGCCTCAATGTGACCAAAATTGCCATTTTTACAGACTTTTTTGCCTACTCAGAAGCTTCTATTTCGACCAATTTCAGGCATTAAAGTGACTCTAAAGACACTTATTTTTGTTCCAAAAGTGATAATTCACATGCAATAGTCATTTACAGTCAAAAAATTAAATATTAAAAAATTACCATTTTTGAGGATATGGAGAAAGTTTGACAGGTCACGGGTCATCGTTTTTCATCAGAAAATTTCTTTTATGGACTGTAGAAAAATTGATTCAAAATGTCATTTAGATTGTGCCTCATGTTGAATAACTACTTTTTAAAGCCTCAATGTAACCAAAATTGACATTTTTACAGACTTTTTCTCCTTCTCAGAGGCTTCTATTTCGACCAATTTCAGGCATTAAAGTGACTCTAAACACACTTATTTTTGTTCCAAAAGTGATAATTCACATGCAATAGTCATTTACAGTCAAAAAAATAAATATTAAAAAATTACCATTTTTGACCATATTAAGAAAGTTCGACAGGTCACGGGTCATCGTTTTTCATCTGAAAATTGATTTTTTTTTACTGTGGAAAAATTGATTCAAAATGTAATTTGGATTGTGCCTCATGTTGAATAACTACTTCTTAAAGCCTCAATGTGACCAAAATTGCCAGTTTTACAGACTTTTTCTACTACTCAGAAGCTTCTATTTCAACCAATTTCAGGCATTAAAATGACTCTAAACACACTTATTTTAGTTCCAAAAGTGATAATTCACATGCAGTAGTCATTTACAGTCAAAAAATTAAATATTAAAAAATTACCATTTTTGACCATCTGGAGAAAGTTCGACAGGTCACCGGTCATCGTTTTTCATCAGAAAATTGATTTTTTGGACTGTAGAAAAATTGATTCAAAATGTCATTTGGATTGTGCCTCATGTTGAATAACTACTTCTTAAAGCCTCAATGTGACCAAAATTGCCAGTTTTACAGACTTTTTCTACTACTCAGAAGCTTCTATTTCAACCAATTTCAGGCATTAAAATGACTCTAAACACACTTATTTTAGTTCCAAAAGTGATAATTCACATGCAGTAGTCATTTACAGTCAAAAAATGAAATATTAAAAAATTACCATTTTTGACCATCTGGAGAAAGTTCGACAGGTCACGGGTCATCGTTTTTCATCAGAAAATTGATTTTTTGGACTGTAGAAAAATTGATTCAAAATGTCATTTGGATTGTGCCTCATTTGAATAACTACTTTTTAAAGCCTCAATGTGACCAAAATTGCCATTTTTACAGACTTTTTCTCCTACTCAGAAGCTTCTTTTTCAACCAATTTCAGGCATTAAAGTGACTCTAAACACACTTATTTTTGTTCCAAAAGTGATAATTCACATGCACTAGTCATTTACAGTCAAAAAATTAAATATTAAAAAATTACTATTTTTGACCATATGGAGAAAGTTCGACAGGTCACGGGTCATCGTTTTTCATCAGAAAATTGATTTTTTGGACTGTAGAAAAATTGATTCAAAATGTCATTTGGATTGTGCCTCATGTTGAATAACTACTTGTTAAAGCCTCAATGTGACCAAAATTGCCATTTTTACAGACTTTTTCTCCTACTCAGAAGATTCTATTTCGACCAATTTCAGGCATTAAAGTGACTCTAAACACACTTATTTTAGTTCCAAAAGTGATAATTCACATGGAATAGTCATTTACAGTCAAAAAATGCAAAATTAAAAAAATTACCATTTTTGAACATCTGGAGAAAATTCGACAGGTCACGGGTCATCGTTTTTCATCAGAATTTTTTTTTTATGGACTGTAGAAAAATTGATTCAAAATGTCATTTGGATTGTGCCTCATTTTGAATAACTACATTTTAAAGCCTCAATGTGACCAAAATTGCCATTTTACAGACTTTTTCTCCTACTCAGAAGCTTCTATTTTGACCAATTTCAGGCATTAAAGTGACTCTAAACACACTTATTTTAGTTGGAAAAGCGATAATTCACATGGAATAGTCATTTACAGTCAAAAAATTAAATATGACAAAATTACCATTTTTGACCATCTGGAGAACAGGTCATCGTTTTTCATCAGAAAATTTATTTTATGGACTGTAGAAAAATTGATTCAAAATGTCATTTGGATTGTGCCTCATGTTGAATAATCACTTTTTAAAGCCTCAATGTGACCAAAATTGACATTTTTACAGACTTTTTCTCCTACTCAGAGGCTTCTATTTCGACCAATTTCAGGCATTAAAGTGACTCTAAACACACTTATTTTTGTTCCAAAAGTGATAATTCACATGCAATAGTCATTTACAGTCAAAAAAATAAATATTAAAAAATTACCATTTTTGACCATATTGAGAAAGTTCGACAGGTCACGGGTCATCGTTTTTCATCTGAAAATTGATTTTTTTTTACTGTGGAAAAATTGATTCAAAATGTAATTTGGATTGTGCCTCATGTTGAATAACTACTTCTTAAAGCCTCAATGTGACCAAAATTGCCAGTTTTACAGACTTTTTCTACTACTCAGAAGCTTCTATTTCAACCAATTTCAGGCATTAAAATGACTCTAAACACACTTATTTTAGTTCCAAAAGTGATAATTCACATGCAGTAGTCATTTACAGTCAAAAAATTAAATATTAAAAAATTACCATTTTTGACCATCTGGAGAAAGTTCGACAGGTCACGGGTCATTGTTTTTCATCAGAAAATTGATTTTTTGGACTGTAGAAAAATTGATTCAAAATGTCATTTGGATTGTGCCTCATGTTGAATAATCACTTTTTAAAGCCTCAATGTGACCAAAATTGACATTTTTACAGACTTTTTCTCCTACTCAGAGGCTTCTATTTCGACCAATTTCAGGCATTAAAGTGACTCTAAACATACTTATTTTTGTTCCAAAAGTGATAATTCACATGCAATAGTCATTTACAGTCAAAAAAATAAATATTAAAAAATTACCATTTTTGACCATATTGAGAAAGTTCGACAGGTCACGGGTCATCGTTTTTCATCTGAAAATTGATTTTTTTTTTACTGTGGAAAAATTGATTCAAAATGTAATTTGGATTGTGCCTCATGTTGAATAACTACTTCTTAAAGCCTCAATGTGACCAAAATTGCCAGTTTTACAGACTTTTTCTACTACTCAGAAGCTTCTATTTCAACCAATTTCAGGCATTAAAATGACTCTAAACACACTTATTTTAGTTCCAAAAGTGATAATTCACATGCAGTAGTCATTTACAGTCAAAAAATTAAATATTAAAAAATTACCATTTTTGACCATCTGGAGAAAGTTCGACAGGTCATGGGTCATCGTTTTTCATCAGAAAATTTATTTTTTGGACTGTAGAAAAATTGATTCAAAATGTCATTTGGATTGTGCCTCATGTTGAATAACTACTTTTTAAAGCCTCAATGTGACCAAAATTGCCATTTTTACAGACTTTTTCTCCTACTCAGAAGCTTCTATTTCGACAAATTTCAGGCATTAAAGTGACTCTAAACACACTTATTTTAGTTCGAAAAGCAATAATTCACATGGAATAGCCATTTACAGTCAAAAAATTAAATATTAAAAAATTACCATTTTTGACCATCTGGAGAAAGTTCGACAGGTCACGGGTCATCGTTTTTCATCTGAAAATTGATTTTTTTTTTACTGTGGAAAAATTGATTCAAAATGTAATTTGGCTTGTGCCTCATGTTGAATAACTACTTCTTAAAGCCTCAATGTGACCAAAATTGCCAGTTTTACAGACTTTTTCTACTACTCAGAAGCTTCTATTTCAACCAATTTCAGGCATTAAAATGACTCTAAACACACTTATTTTAGTTCCAAAAGTGATAATTCACATGCAGTAGTCATTTACAGTCAAAAAATTAAATATTAAAAAATTACCATTTTTGACCATCTGGAGAAAGTTCGACAGGTCACGGGTCATCGTTTTTCATCAGAAAATTTATTTTTTGGACTGTAGAAAAATTGATTCAAAATGTCATTTGGATTGTGCCTCATGTTGAATAACTACTTTTTAAAGCCTCAATGTGACCAAAATTGCCAGTTTTACAGACTTTTTCTACTACTCAGAAGCTTCTATTTCAACCAATTTCAGGCATTAAAATGACTCTAAACACACTTATTTTAGTTCCAAAAGTGATAATTCACATGCAGTAGTCATTTACAGTCAAAAAATGAAATATTAAAAAATTACCATTTTTGACCATCTGGAGAAAGTTCGACAGGTCACGGGTCATCGTTTTTCATCAGAAAATTGATTTTTTGGACTGTAGAAAAATTGATTCAAAATGTCATTTGGATTGTGCCTCATTTGAATAACTACTTTTTAAAGCCTCAATGTGACCAAAATTGCCATTTTTACAGACTTTCTCTCCTACTCAGAAGCTTCTTTTTCAACCAATTTCAGGCATTAAAGTGACTCTAAACACACTTATTTTTGTTCCAAAAGTGATAATTCACATGCACTAGTCATTTACAGTCAAAAAATTAAATATTAAAAAATTACTATTTTTGACCATATGGAGAAAGTTCGACAGGTCACGGGTCATCGTTTTTCATCAGAAAATTGATTTTTTGGACTGTAGAAAAATTGATTCAAAATGTCATTTGGATTGTGCCTCATGTTGAATAACTACTTGTTAAAGCCTCAATGTGACCAAAATTGCCATTTTTACAGACTTTTTCTCCTACTCAGAAGATTCTATTTCGACCAATTTCAGGCATTAAAGTGACTCTAAACACACTTATTTTTGTTCCAAAAGTGATAATTCACATGCAATAGTCATTTACAGTCAAAAAATTAAATATTAAAAAATTACCATTTTTGAGGATATGGAGAAAGTTTGACAGGTCACGGGTCATCGTTTTTCATCAGAATTTTTTTTTTTATGGACTGTAGAAAAATTGATTCAAAATGTCATTTGGATTGTGCCTCATTTTGAATAACTACATTTTAAAGCCTCAATGTGACCAAAATTGCCATTTTACAGACTTTTTCTCCTACTCAGAAGCTTCTATTTTGACCAATTTCAGGCATTAAAGTGACTCTAAACACACTTATTTTAGTTGGAAAAGCGATAATTCACATGGAATAGTCATTTACAGTCAAAAAATTAAATATGACAAAATTACCATTTTTGACCATCTGGAGAACAGGTCATCGTTTTTCATCAGAAAATTTATTTTATGGACTGTAGAAAAATTGATTCAAAATGTCATTTGGATTGTGCCTCATGTTGAATAATCACTTTTTAAAGCCTCAATGTGACCAAAATTGACATTTTTACAGACTTTTTCTCCTACTCAGAGGCTTCTATTTCGACCAATTTCAGGCATTAAAGTGACTCTAAACACACTTATTTTTGTTGCAAAAGTGATAATTCACATGCAATAGTCATTTACAGTCAAAAAAATAAATATTAAAAAATTACCATTTTTGACCATATTGAGAAAGTTCGACAGGTCACGGGTCATCGTTTTTCATCTGAAAATTGATTTTTTTTTACTGTGGAAAAATTGATTCAAAATGTAATTTGGATTGTGCCTCATGTTGAATAACTACTTCTTAAAGCCTCAATGTGACCAAAATTGCCAGTTTTACAGACTTTTTCTACTACTCAGAAGCTTCTATTTCAACCAATTATAGGCATTAAAATGACTCTAAACACACTTATTTTAGTTCCAAAAGTGATAATTCACATGCAGTAGTCATTTACAGTCAAAAAATTAAATATTAAAAAATTACCATTTTTGACCATCTGGAGAAAGTTCGACAGGTCACGGGTCATTGTTTTTCATCAGAAAATTGATTTTTTGGACTGTAGAAAAATTGATTCAAAATGTCATTTGGATTGTGCCTCATGTTGAATAATCACTTTTTAAAGCCTCAATGTGACCAAAATTGACATTTTTACAGACTTTTTCTCTTACTCAGAGGCTTCTATTTCGACCAATTTCAGGCATTAAAGTGACTCTAAACATACTTATTTTTGTTCCAAAAGTGATAATTCACATGCAATAGTCATGTACAGTCAAAAAAATAAATATTAAAAAATTACCATTTTTGACCATATTGAGAAAGTTCGACAGGTCACGGGTCATCGTTTTTCATCTGAAAATTGATTTTTTTTTACTGTGGAAAAATTGATTCAAAATGTAATTTGGATTGTGCCTCATGTTGAATAACTACTTCTTAAAGCCTCAATGTGACCAAAATTGCCAGTTTTACAGACTTTTTCTACTACTCAGAAGCTTCTATTTCAACCAATTTCAGGCATTAAAATGACTCTAAACACACTTATTTTAGTTCCAAAAGTGATAATTCACATGCAGTAGTCATTTACAGTCAAAAAATTAAATATTAAAAAATTACCATTTTTGACCATCTGGAGAAAGTTCGACAGGTCACGGGTCATTGTTTTTCATCAGAAAATTGATTTTTTGGACTGTAGAAAAATTGATTCAAAATGTCATTTGGATTGTGCCTCATGTTGAATAATCACTTTTTAAAGCCTCAATGTGACCAAAATTGACATTTTTACAGACTTTTTCTCCTACTCAGAGGCTTCTATTTCGACCAATTTCAGGCATTAAAGTGACTCTAAACATACTTATTTTTGTTCCAAAAGTGATAATTCACATGCAATAGTCATTTACAGTCAAAAAAATAAATATTAAAAAATTACCATTTTTGACCATATTGAGAAAGTTCGACAGGTCACGGGTCATCGTTTTTCATCTGAAAATTGATTTTTTTTTTACTGTGGAAAAATTGATTCAAAATGTAATTTGGATTGTGCCTCATGTTGAATAACTACTTCTTAAAGCCTCAATGTGACCAAAATTGCCAGTTTTACAGACTTTTTCTACTACTCAGAAGCTTCTATTTCAACCAATTTCAGGCATTAAAATGACTCTAAACACACTTATTTTAGTTCCAAAAGTGATAATTCACATGCAGTAGTCATTTACAGTCAAAAAATTAAATATTAAAAAATTACCATTTTTGACCATCTGGAGAAAGTTCGACAGGTCACGGGTCATCGTTTTTCATCAGAAAATTTATTTTTTGGACTGTAGAAAAATTGATTCAAAATGTCATTTGGATTGTGCCTCATGTTGAATAACTACTTTTTAAAGCCTCAATGTGACCAAAATTGCCATTTTTACAGACTTTTTCTCCTACTCAGAAGCTTCTATTTCGACAAATTTCAGGCATTAAAGTGACTCTAAACACACTTATTTTAGTTCGAAAAGCAATAATTCACATGGAATAGCCATTTACAGTCAAAAAATTAAATATTAAAAAATTACCATTTTTGACCATCTGGAGAAAGTTCGACAGGTCACGTGTCATCGTTTTTCATCAGAAATGTTTTTTTATGGACTGTAGAAAAATTGATTCAAAATGTCATTTGGATTCTGCCTCATGTTGAATAACTACTTGTGAAAGCCTCAATGTGACCAAAATTGCCATTTTTACAGACTTTTTTGCCTACTCAGAAGCTTCTATTTCGACCAATTTCAGGCATTAAAGTGACTCTAAACACACTTATTTTTGTTCCAAAAGTGATAATTCACATGCAATAGTCATTTACAGTCAAAAAATTAAATATTAAAAAAATTACTATTTTTGACCATATGGAGAAAGTTCGACAGGTCACAAGTCATCGTTTTTCATCAGAAAATTGATTTTTTGGACTGTAGAAAAATTGATTAAAAATGTCATTTGGATTGTGCCTCATGTTGAATAATCACTTTTTAAAGCCTCAATGTGACCAAAATTGACATTTTTACAGACTTTTTCTCCTACTCAGAAGCTTCTATTTTGAGAAAGTTCGACAGGTCACGGGTCATCGTTTTTCATCAGAAAATTGATTTTTTTTACTGTGGAAAAATTGATTGAAAATGTCATTTGGATTGTGCCTCATGTTGAATAACTACTTCTTAAAGCCTCAATGTGACCAAAATTGCCAGTTTTACAGACTTTTTCTACTACTCAGAAGCTTCTATTTCAACCAATTTCAGGCATTAAAATGACTCTAAACACACTTATTTTAGTTCCAAAAGTGATAATTCACATGCAGTAGTCATTTACAGTCAAAAAATGAAATATTAAAAAATTACCATTTTTGACCATCTGGAGAAAGTTCGACAGGTCACGGGTCATCGTTTTTCATCAGAAAATTGATTTTTTGGACTGTAGAAAAATTGATTCAAAATGTCATTTGGATTGTGCCTCATGTTGAATAACTACTTTTTAAAGCCTCAATGTGACCAAAATTGCCATTTTACAGACTTTTTCTCCTACTCAGAAGCTTCTATTTCGACCAATTTCAGGCATAAAGTGACTCTAAACACACTTATTTTAGTTCGAAAAGCAATAATTCACATGGAATAGCCATTTACAGTCAAAAAATTAAATATTAAAAAATTACCATTTTTGACCATCTGGAGAAAGTTCGACAGGTCACGGGTCATCGTTTTTCATCAGAAATGTTTTTTTATGGACTGTAGAAAAATTGATTCAAAATGTCATTTGGATTCTGCCTCATGTTGAATAACTACTTGTTAAAGCCTCAATGTGACCAAAATTGCCATTTTTACAGACTTTTTTGCCTACTCAGAAGCTTCTATTTCGACCAATTTCAGGCATTAAAGTGACTCTAAACACACTTATTTTTGTTCCAAAAGTGATAATTCACATGCAATAGTCATTTACAATCAAAAAATTAAATATTAAAAAAATTACTATTTTTGACCATATGGAGAAAGTTCGACAGGTCACAAGTCATCGTTTTTCATCAGAAAATTGATTTTTTGGACTGTAGAAAAATTGATTAAAAATGTCATTTGGATTGTGCCTCATGTTGAATAATCACTTTTTAAAGCCTCAATGTGACCAAAATTGAAATTTTTACAGACTTTTTCTACTACTCAGCTTTTATTTTGACCAATTTTAGGCATTAAAATGACTCTAAACACACCTTTTTTTAGTTCCAAAAGTGATAATTCACATGCAATAGTCATTTACAGTCAAAAAATTATATTAAAAAATTACTATTTTTGACCATATGGAGAAAGTTCGACAGGTCACGGGTCATCATTTTTCATCCGAAAATTGATTTTTTGGACTGTAGAAAAATTGATTCAAAATGTCATTTGGATTGTGCCTCATGTTGAATAACTACTTTTTAAAGCCTCAATGTGACCAAAATTGCCATTTTACAGACTTTTTCTCCTACTCAGAAGCTTCTATTTCGACCAATTTCAGGCATTAAAGTGACTCTAAACACACTTATTTTAGTTCGAAAAGCAATAATTCACATGGAATAGCCATTTATAGTAAAAAAATTAAATATTAAAAAATTACCATTTTTGACCATCTGGAGAAAGTTCGACAGGTCACGGGTCATCGTTTTTCATCAGAAATGTTTTTTTATGGACTGTAGAAAAATTGATTCAAAATGTCATTTGGATTGTGCCTCATGTTGAATAACTACTTTTTAAAGCCTCAATGTGACCAAAATTGCCATTTTTACAGACTTTTTCTCCTACTCAGAAGCTTCTATTTCGACAAATTTCAGGCATTAAAGTGACTCTAAACACACTTATTTTAGTTCGAAAAGCAATAATTCACATGGAATAGCCATTTACAGTCAAAAAATTAAATATTAAAAAATTACCATTTTTGACCATCTGGAGAAAGTTCGACAGGTCACGGGTCATCGTTTTTCATCTGAAAATTGATTTTTTTTTTACTGTGGAAAAATTGATTCAAAATGTAATTTGGCTTGTGCCTCATGTTGAATAACTACTTCTTAAAGCCTCAATGTGACCAAAATTGCCAGTTTTACAGACTTTTTCTACTACTCAGAAGCTTCTATTTCAACCAATTTCAGGCATTAAAATGACTCTAAACACACTTATTTTAGTTCCAAAAGTGATAATTCACATGCAGTAGTCATTTACAGTCAAAAAATTAAATATTAAAAAATTACCATTTTTGACCATCTGGAGAAAGTTCGACAGGTCACGGGTCATCGTTTTTCATCAGAAAATTTATTTTTTGGACTGTAGAAAAATTGATTCAAAATGTCATTTGGATTGTGCCTCATGTTGAATAACTACTTTTTAAAGCCTCAATGTGACCAAAATTGCCAGTTTTACAGACTTTTTCTACTACTCAGAAGCTTCTATTTCAACCAATTTCAGGCATTAAAATGACTCTAAACACACTTATTTTAGTTCCAAAAGTGATAATTCACATGCAGTAGTCATTTACAGTCAAAAAATGAAATATTAAAAAATTACCATTTTTGACCATCTGGAGAAAGTTCGACAGGTCACGGGTCATCGTTTTTCATCAGAAAATTGATTTTTTGGACTGTAGAAAAATTGATTCAAAATGTCATTTGGATTGTGCCTCATTTGAATAACTACTTTTTAAAGCCTCAATGTGACCAAAATTGCCATTTTTACAGACTTTCTCTCCTACTCAGAAGCTTCTTTTTCAACCAATTTCAGGCATTAAAGTGACTCTAAACACACTTATTTTTGTTCCAAAAGTGATAATTCACATGCACTAGTCATTTACAGTCAAAAAATTAAATATTAAAAAATTACTATTTTTGACCATATGGAGAAAGTTCGACAGGTCACGGGTCATCGTTTTTCATCAGAAAATTGATTTTTTGGACTGTAGAAAAATTGATTCAAAATGTCATTTGGATTGTGCCTCATGTTGAATAACTACTTGTTAAAGCCTCAATGTGACCAAAATTGCCATTTTTACAGACTTTTTCTCCTACTCAGAAGATTCTATTTCGACCAATTTCAGGCATTAAAGTGACTCTAAACACACTTATTTTAGTTCCAAAAGTGATAATTCACATGGAATAGTCATTTACAGTCAAAAAATGAAAAATTAAAAAATTACCATTTTTGAACATCTGGAGAAAATTCGACAGGTCACGGGTCATCGTTTTTCATCAGAATTTTTTTTTTTATGGACTGTAGAAAAATTGATTCAAAATGTCATTTGGATTGTGCCTCATTTTGAATAACTACATTTTAAAGCCTCAATGTGACCAAAATTGCCATTTTACAGACTTTTTCTCCTACTCAGAAGCTTCTATTTTGACCAATTTCAGGCATTAAAGTGACTCTAAACACACTTATTTTAGTTGGAAAAGCGATAATTCACATGGAATAGTCATTTACAGTCAAAAAATTAAATATGACAAAATTACCATTTTTGACCATCTGGAGAACAGGTCATCGTTTTTCATCAGAAAATTTATTTTATGGACTGTAGAAAAATTGATTCAAAATGTCATTTGGATTGTGCCTCATGTTGAATAATCACTTTTTAAAGCCTCAATGTGACCAAAATTGACATTTTTACAGACTTTTTCTCCTACTCAGAGGCTTCTATTTCGACCAATTTCAGGCATTAAAGTGACTCTAAACACACTTATTTTTGTTCCAAAAGTGATAATTCACATGCAATAGTCATTTACAGTCAAAAAAATAAATATTAAAAAATTACCATTTTTGACCATATTGAGAAAGTTCGACAGGTCACGGGTCATCGTTTTTCATCTGAAAATTGATTTTTTTTTACTGTGGAAAAATTGATTCAAAATGTAATTTGGATTGTGCCTCATGTTGAATAACTACTTCTTAAAGCCTCAATGTGACCAAAATTGCCAGTTTTACAGACTTTTTCTACTACTCAGAAGCTTCTATTTCAACCAATTTCAGGCATTAAAATGACTCTAAACACACTTATTTTAGTTCCAAAAGTGATAATTCACATGCAGTAGTCATTTACAGTCAAAAAATTAAATATTAAAAAATTACCATTTTTGACCATCTGGAGAAAGTTCGACAGGTCACGGGTCATTGTTTTTCATCAGAAAATTGATTTTTTGGACTGTAGAAAAATTGATTCAAAATGTCATTTGGATTGTGCCTCATGTTGAATAATCACTTTTTAAAGCCTCAATGTGACCAAAATTGACATTTTTACAGACTTTTTCTCTTACTCAGAGGCTTCTATTTCGACCAATTTCAGGCATTAAAGTGACTCTAAACATACTTATTTTTGTTCCAAAAGTGATAATTCACATGCAATAGTCATGTACAGTCAAAAAAATAAATATTAAAAAATTACCATTTTTGACCATATTGAGAAAGTTCGACAGGTCACGGGTCATCGTTTTTCATCTGAAAATTGATTTTTTTTTACTGTGGAAAAATTGATTCAAAATGTAATTTGGATTGTGCCTCATGTTGAATAACTACTTCTTAAAGCCTCAATGTGACCAAAATTGCCAGTTTTACAGACTTTTTCTACTACTCAGAAGCTTCTATTTCAACCAATTTCAGGCATTAAAATGACTCTAAACACACTTATTTTAGTTCCAAAAGTGATAATTCACATGCAGTAGTCATTTACAGTCAAAAAATTAAATATTAAAAAATTACCATTTTTGACCATCTGGAGAAAGTTCGACAGGTCACGGGTCATTGTTTTTCATCAGAAAATTGATTTTTTGGACTGTAGAAAAATTGATTCAAAATGTCATTTGGATTGTGCCTCATGTTGAATAATCACTTTTTAAAGCCTCAATGTGACCAAAATTGACATTTTTACAGACTTTTTCTCCTACTCAGAGGCTTCTATTTCGACCAATTTCAGGCATTAAAGTGACTCTAAACATACTTATTTTTGTTCCAAAAGTGATAATTCACATGCAATAGTCATTTACAGTCAAAAAAATAAATATTAAAAAATTACCATTTTTGACCATATTGAGAAAGTTCGACAGGTCACGGGTCATCGTTTTTCATCTGAAAATTGATTTTTTTTTTACTGTGGAAAAATTGATTCAAAATGTAATTTGGATTGTGCCTCATGTTGAATAACTACTTCTTAAAGCCTCAATGTGACCAAAATTGCCAGTTTTACAGACTTTTTCTACTACTCAGAAGCTTCTATTTCAACCAATTTCAGGCATTAAAATGACTCTAAACACACTTATTTTAGTTCCAAAAGTGATAATTCACATGCAGTAGTCATTTACAGTCAAAAAATTAAATATTAAAAAATTACCATTTTTGACCATCTGGAGAAAGTTCGACAGGTCACGGGTCATCGTTTTTCATCAGAAAATTTATTTTTTGGACTGTAGAAAAATTGATTCAAAATGTCATTTGGATTGTGCCTCATGTTGAATAACTACTTTTTAAAGCCTCAATGTGACCAAAATTGCCATTTTTACAGACTTTTTCTCCTACTCAGAAGCTTCTATTTCGACAAATTTCAGGCATTAAAGTGACTCTAAACACACTTATTTTAGTTCGAAAAGCAATAATTCACATGGAATAGCCATTTACAGTCAAAAAATTAAATATTAAAAAATTACCATTTTTGACCATCTGGAGAAAGTTCGACAGGTCACGTGTCATCGTTTTTCATCAGAAATGTTTTTTTATGGACTGTAGAAAAATTGATTCAAAATGTCATTTGGATTCTGCCTCATGTTGAATAACTACTTGTGAAAGCCTCAATGTGACCAAAATTGCCATTTTTACAGACTTTTTTGCCTACTCAGAAGCTTCTATTTCGACCAATTTCAGGCATTAAAGTGACTCTAAACACACTTATTTTTGTTCCAAAAGTGATAATTCACATGCAATAGTCATTTACAGTCAAAAAATTAAATATTAAAAAAATTACTATTTTTGACCATATGGAGAAAGTTCGACAGGTCACAAGTCATCGTTTTTCATCAGAAAATTGATTTTTTGGACTGTAGAAAAATTGATTAAAAATGTCATTTGGATTGTGCCTCATGTTGAATAATCACTTTTTAAAGCCTCAATGTGACCAAAATTGACATTTTTACAGACTTTTTCTCCTACTCAGAAGCTTCTATTTTGAGAAAGTTCGACAGGTCACGGGTCATCGTTTTTCATCAGAAAATTGATTTTTTTTACTGTGGAAAAATTGATTGAAAATGTCATTTGGATTGTGCCTCATGTTGAATAACTACTTCTTAAAGCCTCAATGTGACCAAAATTGCCAGTTTTACAGACTTTTTCTACTACTCAGAAGCTTCTATTTCAACCAATTTCAGGCATTAAAATGACTCTAAACACACTTATTTTAGTTCCAAAAGTGATAATTCACATGCAGTAGTCATTTACAGTCAAAAAATGAAATATTAAAAAATTACCATTTTTGACCATCTGGAGAAAGTTCGACAGGTCACGGGTCATCGTTTTTCATCAGAAAATTGATTTTTTGGACTGTAGAAAAATTGATTCAAAATGTCATTTGGATTGTGCCTCATGTTGAATAACTACTTTTTAAAGCCTCAATGTGACCAAAATTGCCATTTTACAGACTTTTTCTCCTACTCAGAAGCTTCTATTTCGACCAATTTCAGGCATAAAGTGACTCTAAACACACTTATTTTAGTTCGAAAAGCAATAATTCACATGGAATAGCCATTTACAGTCAAAAAATTAAATATTAAAAAATTACCATTTTTGACCATCTGGAGAAAGTTCGACAGGTCACGGGTCATCGTTTTTCATCAGAAATGTTTTTTTATGGACTGTAGAAAAATTGATTCAAAATGTCATTTGGATTCTGCCTCATGTTGAATAACTACTTGTTAAAGCCTCAATGTGACCAAAATTGCCATTTTTACAGACTTTTTTGCCTACTCAGAAGCTTCTATTTCGACCAATTTCAGGCATTAAAGTGACTCTAAACACACTTATTTTTGTTCCAAAAGTGATAATTCACATGCAATAGTCATTTACAATCAAAAAATTAAATATTAAAAAAATTACTATTTTTGACCATATGGAGAAAGTTCGACAGGTCACAAGTCATCGTTTTTCATCAGAAAATTGATTTTTTGGACTGTAGAAAAATTGATTAAAAATGTCATTTGGATTGTGCCTCATGTTGAATAATCACTTTTTAAAGCCTCAATGTGACCAAAATTGAAATTTTTACAGACTTTTTCTACTACTCAGCTTTTATTTTGACCAATTTTAGGCATTAAAATGACTCTAAACACACCTTTTTTTAGTTCCAAAAGTGATAATTCACATGCAATAGTCATTTACAGTCAAAAAATTATATTAAAAAATTACTATTTTTGACCATATGGAGAAAGTTCGACAGGTCACGGGTCATCATTTTTCATCCGAAAATTGATTTTTTGGACTGTAGAAAAATTGATTCAAAATGTCATTTGGATTGTGCCTCATGTTGAATAACTACTTTTTAAAGCCTCAATGTGACCAAAATTGCCATTTTACAGACTTTTTCTCCTACTCAGAAGCTTCTATTTCGACCAATTTCAGGCATTAAAGTGACTCTAAACACACTTATTTTAGTTCGAAAAGCAATAATTCACATGGAATAGCCATTTATAGTAAAAAAATTAAATATTAAAAAATTACCATTTTTGACCATCTGGAGAAAGTTCGACAGGTCACGGGTCATCGTTTTTCATCAGAAATGTTTTTTTATGGACTGTAGAAAAATTGATTCAAAATGTCATTTGGATTCTGCCTCATGTTGAATAACTACTTTTTAAAGCCTCAATGTGACCAAAATTGCCATTTTACAGACTTTTTCTCCTACTCAGAAGCTTCTATTTCGACCAATTTCAGGCATTAAAGTGACTCTAAACACACTTATTTTAGTTCGAAAAGCAATAATTCACATGGAATAGCCATTTACAGTCAAAAAATTAAATATTAAAAAATTACCATTTTTGACCATCTGGAGAAAGTTCGACAGGTCACGGGTCATCGTTTTTCATCAGAAATGTTTTTTTATGGACTGTAGAAAAATTGATTCAAAATGTCATTTGGATTCTGCCTCATGTTGAATAACTACTTGTTAAAGCCTCAATGTGACCAAAATTGCCATTTTTACAGACTTTTTTGCCTACTCAGAAGCTTCTATTTCGACCAATTTCAGGCATTAAAGTGACTCTAAACACACTTATTTTTGTTCCAAAAGTGATAATTCACATGCAATAGTCATTTACAGTCAAAAAATTAAATATTAAAAAAATTACTATTTTTGACCATATGGAGAAAGTTCGACAGGTCACAAGTCATCGTTTTTAATCAGAAAATTGATTTTTTGGACTGTAGAAAAATTGATTAAAAATGTCATTTGGATTGTACCTCATGTTGAATAATCACTTTTTAAAGCCTCAATGTGACCAAAATTGACATTTTTACAGACTTTTTCTCCTACTCAGAAGCTTCTATTTCGACCAATTTCAGGCATTAAAGTGACTCTAAACACACTTTTTTTTGTTCCAAAAGTGATAATTCACATGCAATAGTCATTTACAGTCAAAAAAATAAATATTAAAAAATTACCATTTTTGACCATATTGAGAAAGTTCGACAGGTCACGGGTCATCGTTTTTCATCAGAAAATTGTTTTTTTTTTACTGTGGAAAAATTGATTCAAAATGTCATTTGGATTGTGCCTCATGTTGAATAACTACTTCATAAAGCCTCAATGTGACCAAAATTGCCAGTTTTACAGACTTTTTCTACTACTCAGAAGCTTCTATTTCAACCAATTTCAGGCATTAAAATGACTCTAAACACACTTATTTTAGTTCCAAAAGTGATAATTCACATGCAGTAGTCATTTACAGTCAAAAAATGAAATATTAAAAAATTACCATTTTTGACCATCTGGAGAAAGTTCGACAGGTCACGGGTCATCGTTTTTCATCAGAAAATTGATTTTTTGGACTGTAGAAAAATTGATTCAAAATGTCATTTGGATTGTGCCTCATGTTGAATAACTACTTTTTAAAGCCTCAATGTGACCAAAATTGCCATTTTACAGACTTTTTCTCCTACTCAGAAGCTTCTATTTCGACCAATTTCAGTCATTAAAGTGACTCTAAACACACTTATTTTAGTTCGAAAAGCAATAATTCACATGGAATAGCCATTTACAGTCAAAAAATTAAATATTAAAAAATTACCATTTTTGACCATCTGGAGAAAGTTCGACAGGTCACGGGTCATCGTTTTTCATCAGAAATGTTTTTTTATGGACTGTAGAAAAATTGATTCAAAATGTCATTTGGATTCTGCCTCATGTTGAATAACTACTTGTTAAAGCCTCAATGTGACCAAAATTGCCATTTTTACAGACTTTTTTGCCTCCTCAGAAGCTTCTATTTCGACCAATTTCAGGCATTAAAGTGACTCTAAACACACTTATTTTTGTTCCAAAAGTGATAATTCACATGCAATAGTCATTTACAGTCAAAAAATTAAATATTAAAAAAATTACTATTTTTGACCATATGGAGAAAGTTCGACAGGTCACAAGTCATCGTTTTTCATCAGAAAATTGATTTTTTGGACTGTAGAAAAATTGATTAAAAATGTCATTTGGATTGTGCCTCATGTTGAATAATCACTTTTTAAAGCCTCAATGTGACCAAAATTGAAATTTTTACAGACTTTTTCTACTACTCAGAAGCTTTTATTTTGACCAATTTTAGGCATTAAAATGACTCTAAACACACTTTTTTTAGTTCCAAAAGTGATAATTCACATGCAATAGTCATTTACAGTCAAAAAATTAAATATTAAAAAATTACTATTTTTGACCATATGGAGAAAGTTCGACAGGTCACGGGTCATCATTTTTCATCAGAAAATTGATTTTTTGGACTGTAGAAAAATTGATTCAAAATGTCATTTGGATTGTGCCTCATGTTGATAACTACTTTTTAAAGCCTCAATGTGACCAAAATTGCCATTTTACAGACTTTTTCTCCTACTCAGAAGCTTCTATTTTGACCAATTTCAGGCATTAAAGTGACTCTAAACACACTTATTTTAGTTCGAAATGCGATAATTCACATGGAATAGTCATTTACAGTCAAAAAATTAAATATGACAAAATTACCATTTTTGACCATCTGGAGAAATTACAGGTCATCGTTTTTCATCAGAAAATTTATTTTTTGGACTGTAGAAAAATTGATTCAAAATGTCATTTGGATTGTGCCTCATGTTGAATAACTACTTTTTAAAGCCTCAAAGTGACCAAAATTGCCATTTTTGCAGACTTTTTCTACTACTCAGAAGCTTTTATTTTGACCAATTTTAGGCATTAAAATGACTCTAAACACACTTTTTTTAGTTCCAAAAGTGATAATTCACATGCAATAGTCATTTACAGTCAAAAAATTAAATATTAAAAAATTACTATTTTTGACCATATGGAGAAAGTTGGACAGGTCACGGGTCATCATTTTTCATCAGAAAATAGATTTTTTGGACTGTAGAAAAATTGATTCAAAATGTCATTTGGATTGTGCCTCATGTTGAATAATTACTTTTTAAAGCCTCAATGTAACCAAAATTGACATTTTTACAGACTTTTTCTCCTTCTCAGAGGCTTCTATTTTGACCAATTTCAGGCATTAAAGTGACTCTAAACACACTTATTTTTGTTCCAAAAGTGATAATTTACATGCAATAGTCATTTACAGTCAAAAAATTAAATATTAAAAAATTACTATTTTTGACCATATGGAGAAAGTTCGACAGGTCACGGGTCATCGTTTTTAATCAGAAAATTGATTTTTTGGACTGTAGAAAAATTGATTAAAAATGTCATTTGGATTGTGCCTCATGTTGAATAACTACTTTTTAAAGCCTCAATGTGACCAAAATTGCCATTTTTACAGACTTTTTCTCCTACTCAGAAGCTTCTTTTTCAACCAATTTCAGGCATTAAAGTGACTCTAAATACACTTATTTTTGTTCCAAAAGTGATAATTCACATGCACTAGTCATTTACAGTCAAAAAATTAAATATTAAAAAATTACTATTTTTGACCATATGGAGAAAGTTCGACAGGTCACGGGTCATCGTTTTTCATCAGAAAATTGATTTTTTGGACTGTAGAAAAATTGATTCAAAATGTCATTTGGATTGTGCCTCATGTTGAATAACTACTTGTTAAAGCCTCAATGTGACCAAAATTGCCATTTTTACAGACTTTTTCTCCTACTCAGAAGATTCTATTTCGACCAATTTCAGGCATTAAAGTGACTCTAAACACACTTATTTTAGTTCCAAAAGTGATAATTCACATGGAATAGTCATTTACAGTCAAAAAATGAAAAATTAAAAAATTACCATTTTTGAACATCTGGAGAAAATTCGACAGGTCACGGGTCATCGTTTTTCATCAGAATTTTTTTTTTATGGACTGTAGAAAAATTGATTCAAAATGTCATTTGGATTGTGCCTCATTTTGAATAACTACATTTTAAAGCCTCAATGTGACCAAAATTGCCATTTTACAGACTTTTTCTCCTACTCAGAAGCTTCTATTTTGACCAATTTCAGGCATTAAAGTGACTCTAAACACACTTATTTTAGTTCGAAATGCGATAATTCACATGCAATAGTCATTTACAGTCAAAAAATTAAATATTAAAAAATTACTATTTTTGACCATCTGGAGAAAGTTCGACAGGTCACGGGTCATCATTTTTCATCAGAAAATAGATTTTTTGGACTGTAGAAAAATTGATTCAAAATGTCATTTGGATTGTGCCTCATGTTGAATAATTACTTTTTAAAGCCTCAATGTAACCAAAATTGACATTTTTACAGACTTTTTCTCCTTCTCAGAGGCTTCTATTTTGACCAATTTCAGGCATTAAAGTGACTCTAAACACACTTATTTTTGTTCCAAAAGTGATAATTTACATGCAATAGTCATTTACAGTCAAAAAATTAAATATTAAAAAATTACTATTTTTGACCATATGGAGAAAGTTCGACAGGTCACGGGTCATCGTTTTTAATCAGAAAATTGATTTTTTGGACTGTAGAAAAATTGATTCAAAATGTCATTTGGATTGTGCCTCATGTTGAATAACCACTTTTTAAAGCCTCAATGTGACCAAAATTGACATTTTTACAGACTTTTTCTCCTACTCAGAGGCTTCTATTTTGACCAATTTCAGGCATTAAAATGACTCTAAACACACTTATTTTTGTTCCAAAAGTGATAATTCACATGCAATAGTCATTTACAGTCAAAAAATTAAATATTAAAAAATTACTATTTTTGACTATATGGAGAAAGTTCGACAGGTCACGGGTCATCGTTTTTCATCAGAAAATTAATTTTTTGGACTGTAGAAAAATTGATTAAAAATGTCATTTGGATTGTGCCTCATGTCGAATAATCACTTTTTAAAGCCTCAATGTGACCAAAATTGACATTTTTACAGACTTTTTCTACTACTCAGAAGCTTTTATTTTGACCAATTGTAGGCATTAAAATTATTCTAAACACACTTTTTTAGTTCCAAAAGTGATAATTCACATGCAATAGTCATTTACAGTCAAAAAATTAAATATTAAAAAATTACTACTTTTGACCATATGGAGAAAGTTCGACAGGTCACGGGTCATCATTTTTCATCAGAAAATAGATTTTTTGGACTTTAGAAAAATTGATTCAAAATGTCATTTGGATTGTGCCTCATGTTGAATAATCACTTGTTAAAGCCTCAATGTGACCAAAATTGCCATTTTTACAGACTTTTTCTCCTACTCAGAAGATTCTATTTCAACCAATTTCAGGCATTAAAATGACTCTAAACACACTTATTTTTGTTCCAAAAGTGATAATTCACATGCAATAGTCATTTACAGTCAAAAAATTAAATATTAAAAAATTACCATTTTTGACCATCTGGATCAAGTTTGACAGGTCACGGGTCATCGTTTTTCATCAGAAAAGTTATTTTATGGACTGTAGAAAAATTGATTCAAAATGTTATTTAGATTGTGCCTCATGTTGAATAACTACTTTTTAAAGCCTCAATGTGACCAAAATTGCCATTTTACAGACTTTTTCTCCTACTCAGAAGCTTCTATTTCGACCAATTTCAGGCATTAAAGTGACTCTAAATACACTTATTTCTGTTTCAAAAGTGATAATTCACATGCAATAGTCATTTACAGTCAAAAAATTAAATAATAAAAAATTACCATTTTTGACCATCTGGAGAAA
The DNA here is from genome assembly GCF_964204655.1 of Triturus cristatus. Classification (NCBI taxonomy): domain Eukaryota; kingdom Metazoa; phylum Chordata; class Amphibia; order Caudata; family Salamandridae; genus Triturus; species Triturus cristatus. The sequence continues at coordinate 1,435,299,121 of NC_140590.1, forward strand.
GTTCCACAGGTCACGGGTCATCGTTTTTCATCAGAAAATTGATTTTTTGGACTGTAGAAAACTTGATTCAAAATGTCATTTAGATTGTGCCTCATGTTGAATAACTACATTTTAAAGCCTCAATGTGACCAAAATTGCCATTTTTACAGACTTTTTCTCCTACTCAGAAGCTTCTATTTCGACCAATTTCAGGCATTAAAGTGACTCTAAACACACTTATTTTAGTTCGAAAAGCGATAATTCACATGGAATAGTCATTTACAGTCAAAAAATTAAATATGACAAAATTACCATTTTTGACCATCTGGAGAACAGGTCATCGTTTTTCATCAGAAAATTTATTTTATGGACTGTAGAAAAATTGATTCAAAATGTCATTTGGATTGTGCCTCATGTTGAATAACTACTTTTTAAAGCCTCAATGTAACCAAAATTGACATTTTTACAGACTTTTTCTCCTTCTCAGAGGCTTCTATTTCGACCAATTTCAGGCATTAAAGTGACTCTAAACACACTTATTTTAGTTCGAAAAGCGATAATTCACATGGAATAGTCATTTACAGTCAAAAAATTAAATATGACAAAATTACCATTTTTGACCATCTGGAGAAATTACAGGTCATCGTTTTTCATCAGAAAATTTATTTTATGGACTGTAGAAAAATTGATTCAAAATGTCATTTGGATTGTGCCTCATGTTGAATAACTACTTTTTAAAGCCTCAATGTGACCAAAATTGCCATTTTACAGACTTTTTCTCCTACTCAGAAGCTTCTATTTCGACCAATTTCAGGCATTAAAGTGACTCTAAACACACTTATTTTAGTTCGAAAAGCAATAATTCACATGGAATAGCCATTTACAGTCAAAAAATTAAATATTAAAAAATTACCATTTTTGACCATCTGGAGAAAGTTCGACAGGTCACGGGTCATCGTTTTTCATCAGAAATGTTTTTTTATGGACTGTAGAAAAATTGATTCAAAATGTCATTTGGATTCTGCCTCATGTTGAATAACTACTTGTTAAAGCCTCAATGTGACCAAAATTGCCATTTTTACAGACTTTTTTGCCTACTCAGAAGCTTCTATTTCGACCAATTTCAGGCATTAAAGTGACTCTAAACACACTTATTTTTGTTCCAAAAGTGATAATTCACATGCAATAGTCATTTACAGTCAAAAAATTAAATATTAAAAAAATTACTATTTTTGACCATATGGAGAAAGTTCGACAGGTCACAAGTCATCGTTTTTCATCAGAAAATTGATTTTTTGGACTGTAGAAAAATTGATTAAAAATGTCATTTGGATTGTGCCTCATGTTGAATAATCACTTTTTAAAGCCTCAATGTGACCAAAATTGAAATTTTTACAGACTTTTTCTACTACTCAGAAGCTTTTATTTTGACCAATTTTAGGCATTAAAATGACTCTAAACACACTTTTTTTAGTTCCAAAAGTGATAATTCACATGCAATAGTCATTTACAGTCAAAAAATTAAATATTAAAAAATTACTATTTTTGACCATATGGAGAAAGTTCGACAGGTCACAAGTCATCGTTTTTCATCAGAAAATTGATTTTTTGGACTGTAGAAAAATTGATTAAAAATGTCATTTGGATTGTGCCTCATGTTGAATAATCACTTTTTAAAGCCTCAATGTGACCAAAATTGAAATTTTTACAGACTTTTTCTCCTACTCAGAGGCTTCTATTTTGACCAATTTCAGGCATTAAAGTGACTCTAAACACACTTATTTTAGTTCCAAAAGTGATAATTCACATGCAATAGTCATTTACAGTCAAAAAACTTAAATATTAAAAAATTACCATTTTTGACCTGGAGAAGATTCGACAGGTCACGGATCATTGTTTTTCATCAGAAAATTGATTTTTTGGGACTGTAGAATAATTGATTCAAAATGTCATTTGGATTGTGCCTCATGTTGAATAATCACTTTTTAAAGCCTCAATGTGACCAAAATTGACATTTTTACAGACTTTTTCTCCTTCTCAGACGCTTCTATTTTGACCAATTTCAGGCATTAAAATGACTCTAAACACACTTATTTGTGTTCCAAAAGAGATAATTCACATGCAAAAATCATTTACAGTCAAAAAGTTAAATATTAAAAAATTACCATTTTTGACCATCTGGAGAAAGTTCGACAGGTCACGGGTCATCGTTTTTCATCAGAAAATTTATTTTTTGGACTGTAGAAAAGTTGATTCAAAATGTCATTTGGATTGTGCCTCATGTTGAATAACTACTTTTTAAAGCCTCAATGTGACCAAAATTGCCATTTTTACAGACTTTTTTGCCTACTCAGAAGCTTCTATTTCGACCAATTTCAGGCATTAAAGTGACTCTAAACACACTTATTTTTGTTCCAAAAGTGATAATTCACATGCAATAGTCATTTACAGTCAAAAAATTAAATATTAAAAAATTACCATTTTTGAGGATATGTAGAAAGTTTGACAGGTCACGGGTCATCGTTTTTCATCAGAAAATTTCTTTTATGGACTGTAGAAAAATTGATTCAAAATGTCATTTAGATTGTGCCTCATGTTGAATAACTACTTTTTAAAGCCTCAATGTAACCAAAATTGACATTTTTACAGACTTTTTCTCCTTCTCAGAGGCTTCTATTCCGACCAATTTCAGGCATTAAAGTGACTCTAAACACACTTATTTTTGTTCCAAAAGTGATAATTCACATGCAATAGTCATTTACAGTCAAAAAATTAAATATTAAAAAATTACTATTTTTGACCATATGGAGAAAGTTCGACAGGTCACGGGTCATCATTTTTCATCAGACAATAGATTTTTTGGACTTTAGAAAAATTGATTCAAAATGTCATTTGGATTGTGCCTCATGTTGAATAACTACTTTTTAAAGCCTCAATGTGACCAAAATTGCCATTTTTACAGACTTTTTCTCCTACTCAGAAGCTTCTATTTCGACCAATTTCAGGCATTAAAGTGACTCTAAACACACTTATTTTTGTTCCAAAAGTGATAATTCACATGCAATAGTCATTTACAGTCAAAAAAATAAATATTAAAAAATTACCATTTTTGACCATATTGAGAAAGTTCGACAGGTCACGGGTCATCGTTTTTCATCTGAAAATTGATTTTTTTTTTACTGTGGAAAAATTGATTCAAAATGTAATTTGGATTGTGCCTCATGTTGAATAACTACTTCTTAAAGCCTCAATGTGACCAAAATTGCCAGTTTTACAGACTTTTTCTACTACTCAGAAGCTTCTATTTCAACCAATTTCAGGCATTAAAATGACTCTAAACACACTTATTTTAGTTCCAAAAGTGATAATTCACATGCAGTAGTCATTTACAGTCAAAACATTAAATATTAAAAAATTACCATTTTTGACCATCTGGAGAAAGTTCGACAGGTCACGGGTCATCGTTTGTCATCAGAAATGTTTTTTTATGGACTGTAGAAAAATTGATTCAAAATGTCATTTGGATTGTGCCTCATGTTGAATAACTACTTGTTAAAGCCTCAATGTGACCAAAATTGCAATTTTTACAGACTTTTTCTCCTACTCAGAAGATTCTATTTCGGCCAATTTCAGGCATTAAAGTGACTCTAAACACACTTATTTTAGTTCCAAAAGTGATAATTCACATGGAATAGTCATTTACAGTAAAAAAATTAAATATGACAAAATTACCATTTTTGACCATCTGGAGAAAGTTCGACAGGTCACGGGTCATCGTTTTTCATCAGAAATGTTTTTTTATGGACTGTAGAAAAATTGATTCAAAATGTCATTTGGATTGTGCCTCATGTTCAATAACTACTTGTTAAAGCCTCAATGTGACCAAAATTGCCATTTTTACAGACTTTTTTGCCTACTCAGAAGCTTCTATTTCGACCAATTTCAGGCATTAAAGTGACTCTAAACACACTTATTTTTGTTCCAAAAGTGATACTTCACGTGCAATACTCATTTACAGTCAAAAAATTAAATATTAAAAAATTACCATTTTTGACCATCTGGAGAAAATTCGACAGGTCACGGGTCATCGTTTTTCATCAGAAAATTTATTTTATGGACTGTAGAAAAATTGATTCAAAATGTCATTTGGATTGTGCCTCATGTTGAATAACTACTTTTTAAAGCCTCAATGTAACCAAAATTGACATTTTTACAGACTTTTTCTCCTTCTCAGAGGCTTCTATTTCGACCAATTTCAGGCACTAAAGTGACTCTAAACACACTTATTTGTGTTCCAAAAGTGATAATTCACATGCAATAGTCATTTACAGTCAAAAAATTAAATGTTAAAAAATTACTATTTTTGACCATATGGAGAAAGTTCGACAGGTCACGGGTCATCGTTTTTCATCAGAAAATTGATTTTTTGGAACTGTAGAAACATTGATTCAAAATGTCATTTGGATGGTGCCTCATGTTGAATAATCACTTTTTAAAGCCTCCATGTGACCAAAATTGACATTTTTACAGACTTTTTCTCCTACTCAGAGGCTTCTATTTTGACCAATTTCAGGCATTAAAGTGACTCTAAACACACTTATTTTTGTTCCAAAAGTAATAATTCACATGCAATAGTCATTTACAGTCAAAATATTAAATATTAAAAAATTACCATTTTTGACGATCTGGAGAAAATTAGACAATCCAAATGACATTTTGAATCAATTTTTCTACAGTCCATAAAAAAAAAATTCTGATGAAAAACGATGACCCGTGACCTACGGGTCATCGTTTTTCATCAGAATTTTCTTTTTTATGGACTGTAGAAAAATTAATTCAAAATGTCATTTGGATTGTGCCTCATGTTGAATAACTACTTCTTAAAGCCTCAATGTGACCAAAATTGCCAGTTTTACAGACTTTTTCTACTACTCAGAAGCTTCTATTTCAACCAATTTCAGGCATTAAAATGACTCTAAACACACTTATTTTAGTTCCAAAAGTGATAATTCACATGCAGTAGTCATTTACAGTCAAAAAATTAAATATTAAAAAATTATCATTTTTGACCATCTGGAGAAAGTTCGACAGGTCACGGGTCATCGTTTTTCATCAGAAAATTGATTTTTTGGACTGTAGAAAAATTGATTCAAAATGTCATTTGGATTGTGCCTCATGTTGAATAACTACTTTTTAAAGCCTCAATGTGACCAAAATTGCCATTTTACAGACTTTTTCTCCTACTCAGAAGCTTCTATTTCGACCAATTTCAGGCATTAAAGTGACTCTAAACACACTTATTTTAGTTCGAAAAGCAATAATTCACATGGAATAGTCATTTACAGTCAAAAAATTAAATATGACAAAATTACCATTTTTGACCATCTGGAGAAAGTTCGACAGGTCACGGGTCATCGTTTTTCATCAGAAATGTTTTTTTATGGACTGTAGAAAAATTGATTCAAAATGTCATTTGGATTGTGCCTCATGTTGAATAACTACTTCTTAAAGCCTCAATGTGACCAAAATTGCCAGTTTTACAGACTTTTTCTACTACTCAGAAGCTTCTATTTCAACCAATTTCAGGCATTAAAATGACTCTAAACACACTTATTTTAGTTCCAAAAGTGATAATTCACATGCAGTAGTCATTTACAGTCAAAAAATTAAATATTAAAAAATTACCATTTTTGACCATCTGGAGAAAGTTCGACAGGTCACGGGTCATCGTTTTTCATCAGAAAATTGATTTTTTGGACTGTAGAAAAATTGATTCAAAATGTCATTTGGATTGTGCCTCATGTTGAATAACTACTTTTTAAAGCCTCAATGTGACCAAAATTGCCATTTTACAGACTTTTTCTCCTACTCAGAAGCTTCTATTTCGACCAATTTCAGGCATTAAAGTGACTCTAAACACACTTATTTTAGTTCGAAAAGCAATAATTCACATGGAATAGCCATTTACAGTCAAAAAATTAAATATTAAAAAATTACCATTTTTGACCATCTGGAGAAAGTTCGACAGGTCACGGGTCATCGTTTTTCATCAGAAATGTTTTTTATGGACTGTAGAAAAATTGATTCAAAATGTCATTTGGATTCTGCCTCATGTTGAATAACTACTTGTTAAAGCCTCAATGTGACCAAAATTGCCATTTTTACAGACTTTTTTGCCTACTCAGAAGCTTCTATTTCGACCAATTTCAGGCATTAAAGTGACTCTAAACACACTTATTTTTGTTCCAAAAGTGATAATTCACATGCAATAGTCATTTACAGTCAAAAAATTAAATATTAAAAAATTACCATTTTTGAGGATATGGAGAAAGTTTGACAGGTCACGGGTCATCGTTTTTCATCAGAAAATTTCTTTTATGGACTGTAGAAAAATTGATTCAAAATGTCATTTAGATTGTGCCTCATGTTGAATAACTACTTTTTAAAGCCTCAATGTAACCAAAATTGACATTTTTACAGACTTTTTCTCCTTCTCAGAGGCTTCTATTTCGACCAATTTCAGGCATTAAAGTGACTCTAAACACACTTATTTTTGTTCCAAAAGTGATAATTCACATGCAATAGTCATTTACAGTCAAAAAATTAAATATTAAAAAATTACTATTTTTGACCATATGGAGAAAGTTCGACAGGTCACGGGTCATCATTTTTCATCAGACAATAGATTTTTTGGACTTTAGAAAAATTGATTCAAAATGTCATTTGGATTGTGCCTCATGTTGAATAACTACTTTTTAAAGCCTCAATGTGACCAAAATTGCCATTTTTACAGACTTTTTCTCCTACTCAGAAGCTTCTATTTCGACCAATTTCAGGCATTAAAGTGACTCTAAACACACTTATTTTTGTTCCAAAAGTGATAATTCACATGCAATAGTCATTTACAGTCAAAAAAATAAATATTAAAAAATTACCATTTTTGACCATATTAAGAAAGTTCGACAGGTCACGGGTCATCGTTTTTCATCTGAAAATTGATTTTTTTTTACTGTGGAAAAATTGATTCAAAATGTAATTTGGATTGTGCCTCATGTTGAATAACTACTTCTTAAAGCCTCAATGTGACCAAAATTGCCAGTTTTACAGACTTTTTCTACTACTCAGAAGCTTCTATTTCAACCAATTTCAGGCATTAAAATGACTCTAAACACACTTATTTTAGTTCCAAAAGTGATAATTCACATGCAGTAGTCATTTACAGTCAAAAAATTAAATATTAAAAAATTACCATTTTTGACCATCTGGAGAAAGTTCGACAGGTCACCGGTCATCGTTTTTCATCAGAAAATTGATTTTTTGGACTGTAGAAAAATTGATTCAAAATGTCATTTGGATTGTGCCTCATGTTGAATAACTACTTTTTAAAGCCTCAATGTGACCAAAATTGCCATTTTACAGACTTTTTCTCCTACTCAGAAGCTTCTATTTCGACCAATTTCAGGCATTAAAGTGACTCTAAACACACTTATTTTAGTTCGAAAAGCAATAATTCACATGGAATAGCCATTTACAGTCAAAAAATTAAATATTAAAAAATTACCATTTTTGACCATCTGGAGAAAGTTCGACAGGTCACGGGTCATCGTTTTTCATCAGAAATGTTTTTTTATGGACTGTAGAAAAATTGATTCAAAATGTCATTTGGATTCTGCCTCATGTTGAATAACTACTTGTTAAAGCCTCAATGTGACCAAAATTGCCATTTTTACAGACTTTTTTGCCTACTCAGAAGCTTCTATTTCGACCAATTTCAGGCATTAAAGTGACTCTAAACACACTTATTTTTGTTCCAAAAGTGATAATTCACATGCAATAGTCATTTACAGTCAAAAAATTAAATATTAAAAAAATTACTATTTTTGACCATATGGAGAAAGTTCGACAGGTCACAAGTCATCGTTTTTCATCAGAAAATTGATTTTTTGGACTGTAGAAAAATTGATTAAAAATGTCATTTGGATTGTGCCTCATGTTGAATAATCACTTTTTAAAGCCTCAATGTGACCAAAATTGACATTTTTACAGACTTTTTCTACTACTCAGAAGCTTTTATTTTGACCAATTTTAGGCATTAAAATGACTCTAAACACACTTTTTTTAGTTCCAAAAGTGATAATTCACATGCAATAGTCATTTACAGTCAAAAAATTAAATATTAAAAAATTACTATTTTTGACCATATGGAGAAAGTTCGACAGGTCACGGGTCATCATTTTTCATCAGAAAATTGATTTTTTGGACTGTAGAAAAATTGATTCAAAATGTCATTTGGATTGTGCCTCATGTTGAATAACTACTTTTTAAAGCCTCAATGTGACCAAAATTGCCATTTTACAGACTTTTTCTCCTACTCAGAAGCTTCTATTTCGACCAATTTCAGGCATTAAAGTGACTCTAAACACACTTATTTTAGTTCGAAAAGCAATAATTCACATGGAATAGTCATTTACTGTCAAAAAATTAAATATGACAAAATTACCATTTTTGACCATCTGGAGAAAGTTCGACAGGTCACGGGTCATCGTTTTTCATCAGAAATGTTTTTTTATGGACTGTAGAAAAATTGATTCAAAATGTCATTTGGATTGTGCCTCATGTTGAATAACTACTTCTTAAAGTCTCAATGTGACCAAAATTGCCAGTTTTACAGACTTTTTCTACTACTCAGAAGCTTCTATTTCAACCAATTTCAGGCATTAAAATGACTCTAAACACACTTATTTTAGTTCCAAAAGTGATAATTCACATGCAGTAGTCATTTACAGTCAAAAAATTAAATATTAAAAAATTACCATTTTTGACCATCTGGAGAAAGTTCGACAGGTCACGGGTCATCGTTTTTCATCAGAAAATTGATTTTTTGGACTGTAGAAAAATTGATTCAAAATGTCATTTGGATTGTGCCTCATGTTGAATAACTACTTTTTAAAGCCTCAATGTGACCAAAATTGCCATTTTACAGACTTTTTCTCCTACTCAGAAGCTTCTATTTCGACCAATTTCAGGCATTAAAGTGACTCTAAACACACTTATTTTAGTTCGAAAAGCAATAATTCACATGGAATAGCCATTTACAGTCAAAAAATTAAATATTAAAAAATTACCATTTTTGACCATCTGGAGAAAGTTCGACAGGTCACGGGTCATCGTTTTTCATCAGAAATGTTTTTTATGGACTGTAGAAAAATTGATTCAAAATGTCATTTGGATTCTGCCTCATGTTGAATAACTACTTGTTAAAGCCTCAATGTGACCAAAATTGCCATTTTTACAGACTTTTTTGCCTACTCAGAAGCTTCTATTTCGACCAATTTCAGGCATTAAAGTGACTCTAAAGACACTTATTTTTGTTCCAAAAGTGATAATTCACATGCAATAGTCATTTACAGTCAAAAAATTAAATATTAAAAAATTACCATTTTTGAGGATATGGAGAAAGTTTGACAGGTCACGGGTCATCGTTTTTCATCAGAAAATTTCTTTTATGGACTGTAGAAAAATTGATTCAAAATGTCATTTAGATTGTGCCTCATGTTGAATAACTACTTTTTAAAGCCTCAATGTAACCAAAATTGACATTTTTACAGACTTTTTCTCCTTCTCAGAGGCTTCTATTTCGACCAATTTCAGGCATTAAAGTGACTCTAAACACACTTATTTTTGTTCCAAAAGTGATAATTCACATGCAATAGTCATTTACAGTCAAAAAATTAAATATTAAAAAATTACTATTTTTGACCATATGGAGAAAGTTCGACAGGTCACGGGTCATCATTTTTCATCAGACAATAGATTTTTTGGACTGTAGAAAAATTGATTAAAAATGTCATTTGGATTGTGCCTCATGTTGAATAATCACTTTTTAAAGCCTCAATGTGACCAAAACTGACATTTTTACAGACTTTTTCTACTACTCAGAAGCTTTTATTTTGACCAATTTTAGGCATTAAAATGACTCTAAACACACTTTTTTTAGTTCCAAAAGTGATAATTCACATGCAATAGTCATTTACAGTCAAAAAATTAAATATTAAAAAATTACTATTTTTGACCATATGGAGAAAGTTCGACAGGTCACGGGTCATCATTTTTCATCAGAAAATTGATTTTTTGGACTGTAGAAAAATTGATTCAAAATGTCATTTGGATTGTGCCTCATGTTGAATAACTACTTTTTAAAGCCTCAATGTGACCAAAATTGCCATTTTACAGACTTTTTCTCCTACTCAGAAGCTTCTATTTCGACCAATTTCAGGCATTAAAGTGACTCTAAACACACTTATTTTAGTTCGAAAAGCAATAATTCACATGGAATAGTCATTTACTGTCAAAAAATTAAATATGACAAAATTACCATTTTTGACCATCTGGAGAAAGTTCGACAGGTCACGGGTCATCGTTTTTCATCAGAAATGTTTTTTTATGGACTGTAGAAAAATTGATTCAAAATGTCATTTGGATTGTGCCTCATGTTGAATAACTACTTCTTAAAGCCTCAATGTGACCAAAATTGCCAGTTTTACAGACTTTTTCTACTACTCAGAAGCTTCTATTTCAACCAATTTCAGGCATTAAAATGACTCTAAACACACTTATTTTAGTTCCAAAAGTGATAATTCACATGCAGTAGTCATTTACAGTCAAAAAATTAAATATTAAAAAATTACCATTTTTGACCATCTGGAGAAAGTTCGACAGGTCACGGGTCATCGTTTTTCATCAGAAAATTGATTTTTTGGACTGTAGAAAAATTGATTCAAAATGTCATTTGGATTGTGCCTCATGTTGAATAACTACTTTTTAAAGCCTCAATGTGACCAAAATTGCCATTTTACAGACTTTTTCTCCTACTCAGAAGCTTCTATTTCGACCAATTTCAGGCATTAAAGTGACTCTAAACACACTTATTTTAGTTCGAAAAGCAATAATTCACATGGAATAGCCATTTACAGTCAAAAAATTAAATATTAAAAAATTACCATTTTTGACCATCTGGAGAAAGTTCGACAGGTCACGGGTCATCGTTTTTCATCAGAAATGTTTTTTATGGACTGTAGAAAAATTGATTCAAAATGTCATTTGGATTCTGCCTCATGTTGAATAACTACTTGTTAAAGCCTCAATGTGACCAAAATTGCCATTTTTACAGACTTTTTTGCCTACTCAGAAGCTTCTATTTCGACCAATTTCAGGCATTAAAGTGACTCTAAAGACACTTATTTTTGTTCCAAAAGTGATAATTCACATGCAATAGTCATTTACAGTCAAAAAATTAAATATTAAAAAATTACCATTTTTGAGGATATGGAGAAAGTTCGACAGGTCACGGGTCATCATTTTTCATCAGACAATAGATTTTTTGGACTTTAGAAAAATTGATTCAAAATGTCATTTGGATTGTGCCTCATGTTGAATAACTACTTTTTAAAGCCTCAATGTGACCAAAATTGCCATTTTTACAGACTTTTTCTCCTACTCAGAGGCTTCTATTTTGACCAATTTCAGTCATTAAAATGACTCTAAACACACTTATTTTTGTTCCAAAAGTGATAATTCACATGCAATAGTCATTTACAGTCAAAAAAATAAATATTAAAAAATTACCATTTTTGACCATATTAAGAAAGTTCGACAGGTCACGGGTCATCGTTTTTCATCTGAAAATTGATTTTTTTTTACTGTGGAAAAATTGATTCAAAATGTAATTTGGATTGTGCCTCATGTTGAATAACTACTTCTTAAAGCCTCAATGTGACCAAAATTGCCAGTTTTACAGACTTTTTCTACTACTCAGAAGCTTCTATTTCAACCAATTTCAGGCATTAAAATGACTCTAAACACACTTATTTTAGTTCCAAAAGTGATAATTCACATGCAGTAGTCATTTACAGTCAAAAAATTAAATATTAAAAAATTACCATTTTTGACCATCTGGAGAAAGTTCGACAGGTCACCGGTCATCGTTTTTCATCAGAAAATTGATTTTTTGGACTGTAGAAAAATTGATTCAAAATGTCATTTGGATTGTGCCTCATGTTGAATAACTACTTTTTAAAGCCTCAATGTGACCAAAATTGCCATTTTACAGACTTTTTCTCCTACTCAGAAGCTTCTATTTCGACCAATTTCAGGCATTAAAGTGACTCTAAACACACTTATTTTAGTTCGAAAAGCAATAATTCACATGGAATAGCCATTTACAGTCAAAAAATTAAATATGACAAAATTACCATTTTTGACCATCTGGAGAAAGTTCGACAGGTCACGGGTCATCGTTTTTCATCAGAAATGTTTTTTTATGGACTGTAGAAAAATTGATTCAAAATGTCATTTGGATTGTGCCTCATGTTGAATAACTACTTCTTAAAGCCTCAATGTGACCAAAATTGCCAGTTTTACAGACTTTTTCTACTACTCAGAAGCTTGTATTTCAACCAATTTCAGGCATTAAAATGACTCTAAACACACTTATTTTAGTTCCAAAAGTGATAATTCACATGCAGTAGTCATTTACAGTCAAAAAATTAAATATTAAAAAATTACCATTTTTGACCATCTGGAGAAAGTTCGACAGGTCACGGGTCATCGTTTTTCATCAGAAAATTGATTTTTTGGACTGTAGAAAAATTGATTCAAAATGTCATTTGGATTGTGCCTCATGTTGAATAACTACTTTTTAAAGCCTCAATGTGACCAAAATTGCCATTTTACAGACTTTTTCTCCTACTCAGAAGCTTCTATTTCGACCAATTTCAGGCATTAAAGTGACTCTAAACACACTTATTTTAGTTCGAAAAGCAATAATTCACATGGAATAGCCATTTACAGTCAAAAAATTAAATATTAAAAAATTACCATTTTTGACCATCTGGAGAAAGTTCGACAGGTCACGGGTCATCGTTTTTCATCAGAAATGTTTTTTATGGACTGTAGAAAAATTGATTCAAAATGTCATTTGGATTCTGCCTCATGTTGAATAACTACTTGTTAAAGCCTCAATGTGACCAAAATTGCCATTTTACAGACTTTTTTGCCTACTCAGAAGCTTCTATTTCGACCAATTTCAGGCATTAAAGTGACTCTAAAGACACTTATTTTTGTTCCAAAAGTGATAATTCACATGCAATAGTCATTTACAGTCAAAAAATTAAATATTAAAAAATTACCATTTTTGAGGATATGGAGAAAGTTTGACAGGTCACGGGTCATCGTTTTTCATCAGAAAATTTCTTTTATGGACTGTAGAAAAATTGATTCAAAATGTCATTTAGATTGTGCCTCATGTTGAATAACTACTTTTTAAAGCCTCAATGTAACCAAAATTGACATTTTTACAGACTTTTTCTCCTTCTCAGAGGCTTCTATTTCGACCAATTTCAGGCATTAAAGTGACTCTAAACACACTTATTTTTGTTCCAAAAGTGATAATTCACATGCAATAGTCATTTACAGTCAAAAAATTAAATATTAAAAAATTACTATTTTTGACCATATGGAGAAAGTTCGACAGGTCACGGGTCATCATTTTTCATCAGACAATAGATTTTTTGGACTTTAGAAAAATTGATTCAAAATGTCATTTGGATTGTGCCTCATGTTGAATAACTACTTTTTAAAGCCTCAATGTGACCAAAATTGCCATTTTTACAGACTTTTTCTCCTACTCAGAAGCTTCTATTTCGACCAATTTCAGGCATTAAAGTGACTCTAAACACACTTATTTTTGTTCCAAAAGTGATAATTCACATGCAATAGTCATTTACAGTCAAAAAATTAAATATTAAAAAATTACTATTTTTGACCATATGGAGAAAGTTCGACAGGTCACGGGTCATCATTTTTCATCAGACAATAGATTTTTTGGACTGTAGAAAAATTGATTAAAAATGTCATTTGGATTGTGCCTCATGTTGAATAATCACTTTTTAAAGCCTCAATGTGACCAAAATTGACATTTTTACAGACTTTTTCTACTACTCAGAAGCTTTTATTTTGACCAATTTTAGGCATTAAAATGACTCTAAACACACTTTTTTTAGTTCCAAAAGTGATAATTCACATGCAATAGTCATTTACAGTCAAAAAATTAAATATTAAAAAATTACTATTTTTGACCATATGGAGAAAGTTCGACAGGTCACGGGTCATCATTTTTCATCAGAAAATTGATTTTTTGGACTGTAGAAAAATTGATTCAAAATGTCATTTGGATTGTGCCTCATGTTGAATAACTACTTTTTAAAGCCTCAATGTGACCAAAATTGCCATTTTACAGACTTTTTCTCCTACTCAGAAGCTTCTATTTCGACCAATTTCAGGCATTAAAGTGACTCTAAACACACTTATTTTAGTTCGAAAAGCAATAATTCACATGGAATAGTCATTTACTGTCAAAAAATTAAATATGACAAAATTACCATTTTTGACCATCTGGAGAAAGTTCGACAGGTCACGGGTCATCGTTTTTCATCAGAAATGTTTTTTTATGGACTGTAGAAAAATTGATTCAAAATGTCATTTGGATTGTGCCTCATGTTGAATAACTACTTCTTAAAGCCTCAATGTGACCAAAATTGCCAGTTTTACAGACTTTTTCTACTACTCAGAAGCTTCTATTTCAACCAATTTCAGGCATTAAAATGACTCTAAACACACTTATTTTAGTTCCAAAAGTGATAATTCACATGCAGTAGTCATTTACAGTCAAAAAATTAAATATTAAAAAATTACCATTTTTGACCATCTGGAGAAAGTTCGACAGGTCACGGGTCATCGTTTTTCATCAGAAAATTGATTTTTTGGACTGTAGAAAAATTGATTCAAAATGTCATTTGGATTGTGCCTCATGTTGAATAACTACTTTTTAAAGCCTCAATGTGACCAAAATTGCCATTTTACAGACTTTTTCTCCTACTCAGAAGCTTCTATTTCGACCAATTTCAGGCATTAAAGTGACTCTAAACACACTTATTTTAGTTCGAAAAGCAATAATTCACATGGAATAGCCATTTACAGTCAAAAAATTAAATATTAAAAAATTACCATTTTTGACCATCTGGAGAAAGTTCGACAGGTCACGGGTCATCGTTTTTCATCAGAAATGTTTTTTATGGACTGTAGAAAAATTGATTCAAAATGTCATTTGGATTCTGCCTCATGTTGAATAACTACTTGTTAAAGCCTCAATGTGACCAAAATTGCCATTTTTACAGACTTTTTTGCCTACTCAGAAGCTTCTATTTCGACCAATTTCAGGCATTAAAGTGACTCTAAAGACACTTATTTTTGTTCCAAAAGTGATAATTCACATGCAATAGTCATTTACAGTCAAAAAATTAAATATTAAAAAATTACCATTTTTGAGGATATGGAGAAAGTTTGACAGGTCACGGGTCATCGTTTTTCATCAGAAAATTTCTTTTATGGACTGTAGAAAAATTGATTCAAAATGTCATTTAGATTGTGCCTCATGTTGAATAACTACTTTTTAAAGCCTCAATGTAACCAAAATTGACATTTTTACAGACTTTTTCTCCTTCTCAGAGGCTTCTATTTCGACCAATTTCAGGCATTAAAGTGACTCTAAACACACTTATTTTTGTTCCAAAAGTGATAATTCACATGCAATAGTCATTTACAGTCAAAAAATTAAATATTAAAAAATTACTATTTTTGACCATATGGAGAAAGTTCGACAGGTCACGGGTCATCATTTTTCATCAGACAATAGATTTTTTGGACTTTAGAAAAATTGATTCAAAATGTCATTTGGATTGTGCCTCATGTTGAATAACTACTTTTTAAAGCCTCAATGTGACCAAAATTGCCATTTTTACAGACTTTTTCTCCTACTCAGAAGCTTCTATTTCGACCAATTTCAGGCATTAAAGTGACTCTAAACACACTTATTTTTGTTCCAAAAGTGATAATTCACATGCAATAGTCATTTACAGTCAAAAAAATAAATATTAAAAAATTACCATTTTTGACCATATTAAGAAAGTTCGACAGGTCACGGGTCATCGTTTTTCATCTGAAAATTGATTTTTTTTTACTGTGGAAAAATTGATTCAAAATGTAATTTGGATTGTGCCTCATGTTGAATAACTACTTCTTAAAGCCTCAATGTGACCAAAATTGCCAGTTTTACAGACTTTTTCTACTACTCAGAAGCTTCTATTTCAACCAATTTCAGGCATTAAAATGACTCTAAACACACTTATTTTAGTTCCAAAAGTGATAATTCACATGCAGTAGTCATTTACAGTCAAAAAATTAAATATTAAAAAATTACCATTTTTGACCATCTGGAGAAAGTTCGACAGGTCACCGGTCATCGTTTTTCATCAGAAAATTGATTTTTTGGACTGTAGAAAAATTGATTCAAAATGTCATTTGGATTGTGCCTCATGTTGAATAACTACTTTTTAAAGCCTCAATGTGACCAAAATTGCCATTTTACAGACTTTTTCTCCTACTCAGAAGCTTCTATTTCGACCAATTTCAGGCATTAAAGTGACTCTAAACACACTTATTTTAGTTCGAAAAGCAATAATTCACATGGAATAGCCATTTACAGTCAAAAAATTAAATATGACAAAATTACCATTTTTGACCATCTGGAGAAAGTTCGACAGGTCACGGGTCATCGTTTTTCATCAGAAATGTTTTTTTATGAACTGTAGAAAAATTGATTCAAAATGTCATTTGGATTGTGCCTCATGTTGAATAACTACTTCTTAAAGCCTCAATGTGACCAAAATTGCCAGTTTTACAGACTTTTTCTACTACTCAGAAGCTTCTATTTCAACCAATTTCAGGCATTAAAATGACTCTAAACACACTTATTTTAGTTCCAAAAGTGATAATTCACATGCAGTAGTCATTTACAGTCAAAAAATTAAATATTAAAAAATTACCATTTTTGACCATCTGGAGAAAGTTCGACAGGTCACGGGTCATCGTTTTTCATCAGAAAATTGATTTTTTGGACTGTAGAAAAATTGATTCAAAATGTCATTTGGATTGTGCCTCATGTTGAATAACTACTTTTTAAAGCCTCAATGTGACCAAAATTGCCATTTTACAGACTTTTTCTCCTACTCAGAAGCTTCTATTTCGACCAATTTCAGGCATTAAAGTGACTCTAAACACACTTATTTTAGTTCGAAAAGCAATAATTCACATGGAATAGCCATTTACAGTCAAAAAATTAAATATTAAAAAATTACCATTTTTGACCATCTGGAGAAAGTTCGACAGGTCACGGGTCATCGTTTTTCATCAGAAATGTTTTTTATGGACTGTAGAAAAATTGATTCAAAATGTCATTTGGATTCTGCCTCATGTTGAATAACTACTTGTTAAAGCCTCAATGTGACCAAAATTGCCATTTTACAGACTTTTTTGCCTACTCAGAAGCTTATATTTCGACCAATTTCAGGCATTAAAGTGACTCTAAAGACACTTATTTTTGTTCCAAAAGTGATAATTCACATGCAATAGTCATTTACAGTCAAAAAAATTAAATATTAAAAAATTACCATTTTTGAGGATATGGAGAAAGTTTGACAGGTCACGGGTCATCGTTTTTCATCAGAAAATTTCTTTTATGGACTGTAGAAAAATTGATTCAAAATGTCATTTAGATTGTGCCTCATGTTGAATAACTACTTTTTAAAGCCTCAATGTAACCAAAATTGACATTTTTACAGACTTTTTCTCCTTCTCAGAGGCTTCTATTTCGACCAATTTCAGGCATTAAAGTGACTCTAAACACACTTATTTTTGTTCCAAAAGTGATAATTCACATGCAATAGTCATTTACAGTCAAAAAATTAAATATTAAAAAATTACTATTTTTGACCATATGGAGAAAGTTCGACAGGTCACGGGTCATCATTTTTCATCAGACAATAGATTTTTTGGACTTTAGAAAAATTGATTCAAAATGTCATTTGGATTGTGCCTCATGTTGAATAACTACTTTTTAAAGCCTCAATGTGACCAAAATTGCCATTTTTACAGACTTTTTCTCCTACTCAGAAGCTTCTATTTCGACCAATTTCAGGCATTAAAGTGACTCTAAACACACTTATTTTTGTTCCAAAAGTGATAATTCACATGCAATAGTCATTTACAGTCAAAAAAATAAATATTAAAAAATTACCATTTTTGACCATATTAAGAAAGTTCGACAGGTCACGGGTCATCGTTTTTCATCAGAAATGTTTTTTTATGGACTGTAGAAAAATTGATTCAAAATGTCATTTGGATTCTGCCTCATGTTGAATAACTACTTGTTAAAGCCTCAATGTGACCAAAATTGCCATTTTTACAGACTTTTTTGCCTTCTCAGAAGCTTCTATTTCGACCAATTTCAGGCATTAAAGTGACTCTAAACACACTTATTTTTGTTCCAAAAGTGATAATTCACATGCAATAGTCATTTACAGTCAAAAAATTAAATATTAAAAAAATTACTATTTTTGACCATATGGAGAAAGTTCGACAGGTCACAAGTCATCGTTTTTCATCAGAAAATTGATTTTTTGGACTGTAGAAAAATTGATTAAAAATGTCATTTGGATTGTGCCTCATGTTGAATAATCACTTTTTAAAGCCTCAATGTGACCAAAATTGACATTTTTACAGACTTTTTCTACTACTCAGAAGCTTTTATTTTGACCAATTTTAGGCATTAAAATGACTCTAAACACACTTTTTTTAGTTCCAAAAGTGATAATTCACATGCAATAGTCATTTACAGTCAAAAAATTAAATATTAAAAAATTACTATTTTTGACCATATGGAGAAAGTTCGACAGGTCACGGGTCATCATTTTTCATCAGAAAATTGATTTTTTGGACTGTAGAAAAATTGATTCAAAATGTCATTTGGATTGTGCCTCATGTTGAATAACTACTTTTTAAAGCCTCAATGTGACCAAAATTGCCATTTTACAGACTTTTTCTCCTACTCAGAAGCTTCTATTTCGACCAATTTCAGGCATTAAAGTGACTCTAAACACACTTATTTTAGTTCGAAAAGCAATAATTCACATGGAATAGTCATTTACAGTAAAAAAATTAAATATTAAAAAATTACCATTTTTGACCATATGGAGAAAGTTCGACAGGTCACGGGTCATCGTTTTTCATCAGAAAATTGATTTTTTGGAACTGTAGAAAAATTGATTCAAAATGTCATTTGGATTGTGCCTCATGTTGAATAATCACTTTTTAAAGCCTCCATGTGACCAAAATTGACATTTTTACAGACTTTTTCTCCTACTCAGAGGCTTCTATTTTGACCAATTTCAGGCATTAAAATGACTCTAAACACACTTATTTTTGTTCCAAAAGTGATAAATCACATGCAATAGTCATTTACAGTCAAAAAATTAAATATGAAAAAATTACTATTTTTGACCATATGGAGAAAGTTCGACAGGTCACGGGTCATCGTTTTTCATCAGAAAATTGATTTTTTGGACTGTAGAAAAATTGATTCAAAATGTCATTTAGATTGTGCCTCATGTTGAATAATCACTTTTTAAAGCCTCAATGTGACCAAAATTGACATTTTTACAGACTTTTTCTCCTACTCAGAAGCTTCTATTTCGACCAATTTCAGGCATTAAAGTGACTCTAAACACACTTATTTTTGTTCCAAAAGTAATAATTCACATGCAATAGTCATTTACAGTCAAAATATTAAATATTAAAAAATTACCATTTTTGACGATCTGGAGAAAATTAGACAATCCAAATGACATTTTGAATCAATTTTTCTACAGTCCATAAAAAAAAATTCTGATGAAAAACGATGACCCGTGACCTACGGGTCATCGTTTTTCATCAGAATTTTCTTTTTTATGGACTGTAGAAAAATTAATTCAAAATGTCATTTGGATTGTGCCTCATGTTGAATAACTACTTCTTAAAGCCTCAATGTGACCAAAATTGCCAGTTTTACAGACTTTTTCTACTACTCAGAAGCTTCTATTTCAACCAATTTCAGGCATTAAAATGACTCTAAACACACTTATTTTAGTTCCAAAAGTGATAATTCACATGCAGTAGTCATTTACAGTCAAAAAATTAAATATTAAAAAATTATCATTTTTGACCATCTGGAGAAAGTTCGACAGGTCACGGGTCATCGTTTTTCATCAGAAAATTGATTTTTTGGACTGTAGAAAAATTGATTCAAAATGTCATTTGGATTGTGCCTCATGTTGAATAACTACTTTTTAAAGCCTCAATGTGACCAAAATTGCCATTTTACAGACTTTTTCTCCTACTCAGAAGCTTCTATTTCGACCAATTTCAGGCATTAAAGTGACTCTAAACACACTTATTTTAGTTCGAAAAGCAATAATTCACATGGAATAGTCATTTACAGTCAAAAAATTAAATATGACAAAATTACCATTTTTGACCATCTGGAGAAAGTTCGACAGGTCACGGGTCATCGTTTTTCATCAGAAATGTTTTTTTATGGACTGTAGAAAAATTGATTCAAAATGTCATTTGGATTGTGCCTCATGTTGAATAACTACTTCTTAAAGCCTCAATGTGACCAAAATTGCCAGTTTTACAGACTTTTTCTACTACTCAGAAGCTTCTATTTCAACCAATTTCAGGCATTAAAATGACTCTAAACACACTTATTTTAGTTCCAAAAGTGATAATTCACATGCAGTAGTCATTTACAGTCAAAAAATTAAATATTAAAAAATTACCATTTTTGACCATCTGGAGAAAGTTCGACAGGTCACGGGTCATCGTTTTTCATCAGAAAATTGATTTTTTGGACTGTAGAAAAATTGATTCAAAATGTCATTTGGATTGTGCCTCATGTTGAATAACTACTTTTTAAAGCCTCAATGTGACCAAAATTGCCATTTTACAGACTTTTTCTCCTACTCAGAAGCTTCTATTTCGACCAATTTCAGGCATTAAAGTGACTCTAAACACACTTATTTTAGTTCGAAAAGCAATAATTCACATGGAATAGCCATTTACAGTCAAAAAATTAAATATTAAAAAATTACCATTTTTGACCATCTGGAGAAAGTTTGACAGGTCACGGGTCATCGTTTTTCATCAGAAAATTTCTTTTATGGACTGTAGAAAAATTGATTCAAAATGTCATTTAGATTGTGCCTCATGTTGAATAACTACTTTTTAAAGCCTCAATGTAACCAAAATTGACATTTTTACAGACTTTTTCTCCTTCTCAGAGGCTTCTATTTCGACCAATTTCAGGCATTAAAGTGACTCTAAACACACTTATTTTTGTTCCAAAAGTGATAATTCACATGCAATAGTCATTTACAGTCAAAAAATTAAATATTAAAAAATTACTATTTTTGACCATATGGAGAAAGTTCGACAGGTCACGGGTCATCATTTTTCATCAGACAATAGATTTTTTGGACTTTAGAAAAATTGATTCAAAATGTCATTTGGATTGTGCCTCATGTTGAATAACTACTTTTTAAAGCCTCAATGTGACCAAAATTGCCATTTTTACAGACTTTTTCTCCTACTCAGAAGCTTCTATTTCGACCAATTTCAGGCATTAAAGTGACTCTAAACACACTTATTTTTGTTCCAAAAGTGATAATTCACATGCAATAGTCATTTACAGTCAAAAAAATAAATATTAAAAAATTACCATTTTTGACCATATTAAGAAAGTTCGACAGGTCACGGGTCATCGTTTTTCATCTGAAAATTGATTTTTTTTTACTGTGGAAAAATTGATTCAAAATGTAATTTGGATTGTGCCTCATGTTGAATAACTACTTCTTAAAGCCTCAATGTGACCAAAATTGCCAGTTTTACAGACTTTTTCTACTACTCAGAAGCTTCTATTTCAACCAATTTCAGGCATTAAAATGACTCTAAACACACTTATTTTAGTTCCAAAAGTGATAATTCACATGCAGTAGTCATTTACAGTCAAAAAATTAAATATTAAAAAATTACCATTTTTGACCATCTGGAGAAAGTTCGACAGGTCACCGGTCATCGTTTTTCATCAGAAAATTGATTTTTTGGACTGTAGAAAAATTGATTCAAAATGTCATTTGGATTGTGCCTCATGTTGAATAACTACTTTTTAAAGCCTCAATGTGACCAAAATTGCCATTTTACAGACTTTTTCTCCTACTCAGAAGCTTCTATTTCGACCAATTTCAGGCATTAAAGTGACTCTAAACACACTTATTTTAGTTCGAAAAGCAATAATTCACATGGAATAGCCATTTACAGTCAAAAAATTAAATATTAAAAAATTACCATTTTTGACCATCTGGAGAAAGTTCGACAGGTCACGGGTCATCGTTTTTCATCAGAAATGTTTTTTTATGGACTGTAGAAAAATTGATTCAAAATGTCATTTGGATTATGCCTCATGTTGAATAACTACTTGTTAAAGCCTCAATGTGACCAAAATTGCCATTTTTACAGACTTTTTTGCCTACTCAGAAGCTTCTATTTCGACCAATTTCAGGCATTAAAGTGACTCTAAACACACTTATTTTTGTTCCAAAAGTGATAATTCACATGCAATAGTCATTTACGGTCAAAAAATTAAATATTAAAAAAATTACTATTTTTGACCATATGGAGAAAGTTCGACAGGTCACAAGTCATCGTTTTTCATCAGAAAATTGATTTTTTGGACTGTAGAAAAATTGATTAAAAATGTCATTTGGATTGTGCCTCATGTTGAATAATCACTTTTTAAAGCCTCAATGTGACCAAAATTGACATTTTTACAGACTTTTTCTACTACTCAGAAGCTTTTATTTTGACCAATTTTAGGCATTAAAATGACTCTAAACACACTTTTTTTAGTTCCAAAAGTGATAATTCACATGCAATAGTCATTTACAGTCAAAAAATTAAATATTAAAAAATTACTATTTTTGACCATATGGAGAAAGTTCGACAGGTCACGGGTCATCATTTTTCATCAGAAAATTGATTTTTTGGACTGTAGAAAAATTGATTCAAAATGTCATTTGGATTGTGCCTCATGTTGAATAACTACTTTTTAAAGCCTCAATGTGACCAAAATTGCCATTTTACAGACTTTTTCTCCTACTCAGAAGCTTCTATTTCGACCAATTTCAGGCATTAAAGTGACTCTAAACACACTTATTTTAGTTCGAAAAGCAATAATTCACATGGAATAGTCATTTACTGTCAAAAAATTAAATATGACAAAATTACCATTTTTGACCATCTGGAGAAAGTTCGACAGGTCACGGGTCATCGTTTTTCATCAGAAATGTTTTTTTATGGACTGTAGAAAAATTGATTCAAAATGTCATTTGGATTGTGCCTCATGTTGAATAACTACTTCTTAAAGCCTCAATGTGACCAAAATTGCCAGTTTTACAGACTTTTTCTACTACTCAGAAGCTTCTATTTCAACCAATTTCAGGCATTAAAATGACTCTAAACACACTTATTTTAGTTCCAAAAGTGATAATTCACATGCAGTAGTCATTTACAGTCAAAAAATTAAATATTAAAAAATTACCATTTTTGACCATCTGGAGAAAGTTCGACAGGTCACGGGTCATCGTTTTTCATCAGAAAATTGATTTTTTGGACTGTAGAAAAATTGATTCAAAATGTCATTTGGATTGTGCCTCATGTTGAATAACTACTTTTTAAAGCCTCAATGTGACCAAAATTGCCATTTTACAGACTTTTTCTCCTACTCAGAAGCTTCTATTTCGACCAATTTCAGGCATTAAAGTGACTCTAAACACACTTATTTTAGTTCGAAAAGCAATAATTCACATGGAATAGTCATTTACTGTCAAAAAATTAAATATGACAAAATTACCATTTTTGACCATCTGGAGAAAGTTCGACAGGTCACGGGTCATCGTTTTTCATCAGAAATGTTTTTTTATGGACTGTAGAAAAATTGATTCAAAATGTCATTTGGATTGTGCCTCATGTTGAATAACTACTTCTTAAAGCCTCAATGTGACCAAAATTGCCAGTTTTACAGACTTTTTCTACTACTCAGAAGCTTCTATTTCAACCAATTTCAGGCATTAAAATGACTCTAAACACACTTATTTTAGTTCCAAAAGTGATAATTCACATGCAGTAGTCATTTACAGTCAAAAAATTAAATATTAAAAAATTACCATTTTTGACCATCTGGAGAAAGTTCGACAGGTCACGGGTCATCGTTTTTCATCAGAAAATTGATTTTTTGGACTGTAGAAAAATTGATTCAAAATGTCATTTGGATTGTGCCTCATGTTGAATAACTACTTTTTAAAGCCTCAATGTGACCAAAATTGCCATTTTACAGACTTTTTCTCCTACTCAGAAGCTTCTATTTCGACCAATTTCAGGCATTAAAGTGACTCTAAACACACTTATTTTAGTTCGAAAAGCAATAATTCACATGGAATAGCCATTTACAGTCAAAAAATTAAATATTAAAAAATTACCATTTTTGACCATCTGGAGAAAGTTCGACAGGTCACGGGTCATCGTTTTTCATCAGAAATGTTTTTTATGGACTGTAGAAAAATTGATTCAAAATGTCATTTGGATTCTGCCTCATGTTGAATAACTACTTGTTAAAGCCTCAATGTGACCAAAATTGCCATTTTACAGACTTTTTTGCCTACTCAGAAGCTTCTATTTCGACAAATTTCAGGCATTAAAGTGACTCTAAAGACACTTATTTTTGTTCCAAAAGTGATAATTCACATGCAATAGTCATTTACAGTCAAAAAAATTAAATATTAAAAAATTACCATTTTTGAGGATATGGAGAAAGTTTGACAGGTCACGGGTCATCGTTTTTCATCAGAAAATTTCTTTTATGGACTGTAGAAAAATTGATTCAAAATGTCATTTAGATTGTGCCTCATGTTGAATAACTACTTTTTAAAGCCTCAATGTAACCAAAATTGACATTTTTACAGACTTTTTCTCCTTCTCAGAGGCTTCTATTTCGACCAATTTCAGGCATTAAAGTGACTCTAAACACACTTATTTTTGTTCCAAAAGTGATAATTCACATGCAATAGTCATTTACAGTCAAAAAATTAAATATTAAAAAATTACTATTTTTGACCATATGGAGAAAGTTCGACAGGTCACGGGTCATCATTTTTCATCAGACAATAGATTTTTTGGACTTTAGAAAAATTGATTCAAAATGTCATTTGGATTGTGCCTCATGTTGAATAACTACTTTTTAAAGCCTCAATGTGACCAAAATTGCCATTTTTACAGACTTTTTCTCCTACTCAGAAGCTTCTATTTCGACCAATTTCAGGCATTAAAGTGACTCTAAACACACTTATTTTTGTTCCAAAAGTGATAATTCACATGCAATAGTCATTTACAGTCAAAAAAATAAATATTAAAAAATTACCATTTTTGACCATATTAAGAAAGTTCGACAGGTCACGGGTCATCGTTTTTCATCAGAAATGTTTTTTTATGGACTGTAGAAAAATTGATTCAAAATGTCATTTGGATTCTGCCTCATGTTGAATAACTACTTGTTAAAGCCTCAATGTGACCAAAATTGCCATTTTTACAGACTTTTTTGCCTACTCAGAAGCTTCTATTTCGACCAATTTCAGGCATTAAAGTGACTCTAAACACACTTATTTTTGTTCCAAAAGTGATAATTCACATGCAATAGTCATTTACAGTCAAAAAATTAAATATTAAAAAAATTACTATTTTTGACCATATGGAGAAAGTTCGACAGGTCACAAGTCATCGTTTTTCATCAGAAAATTGATTTTTTGGACTGTAGAAAAATTGATTAAAAATGTCATTTGGATTGTGCCTCATGTTGAATAATCACTTTTTAAAGCCTCAATGTGACCAAAATTGACATTTTTACAGACTTTTTCTACTACTCAGAAGCTTTTATTTTGACCAATTTTAGGCATTAAAATGACTCTAAACACACTTTTTTTAGTTCCAAAAGTGATAATTCACATGCAATAGTCATTTACAGTCAAAAAATTAAATATTAAAAAATTACTATTTTTGACCATATGGAGAAAGTTCGACAGGTCACGGGTCATCATTTTTCATCAGAAAATTGATTTTTTGGACTGTAGAAAAATTGATTCAAAATGTCATTTGGATTGTGCCTCATGTTGAATAACTACTTTTTAAAGCCTCAATGTGACCAAAATTGCCATTTTACAGACTTTTTCTCCTACTCAGAAGCTTCTATTTCGACCAATTTCAGGCATTAAAGTGACTCTAAACACACTTATTTTAGTTCGAAAAGCAATAATTCACATGGAATAGTCATTTACAGTAAAAAAATTAAATATTAAAAAATTACCATTTTTGACCATCTGGAGAAAGTTCGACAGGTCACGGGTCATCGTTTTTCATCAGAAATGTTTTTTTATGGACTGTAGAAAAATTGATTCAAAATGTCATTTGGATTGTGCCTCATGTTGAATAACTACTTCTTAAAGCCTCAATGTGACCAAAATTGCCAGTTTTACAGACTTTTTCTACTACTCAGAAGCTTCTATTTCAACCAATTTCAGGCATTAAAATGACTCTAAACACACTTATTTTAGTTCCAAAAGTGATAATTCACATGCAGTAGTCATTTACAGTCAAAAAATTAAATATTAAAAAATTACCATTTTTGACCATCTGGAGAAAGTTCGACAGGTCACGGGTCATCGTTTTTCATCAGAAAATTGATTTTTTGGACTGTAGAAAAATTGATTCAAAATGTCATTTGGATTGTGCCTCATGTT
The DNA here is from genome assembly GCF_964204655.1 of Triturus cristatus. Taxonomy (NCBI): domain Eukaryota; kingdom Metazoa; phylum Chordata; class Amphibia; order Caudata; family Salamandridae; genus Triturus; species Triturus cristatus. Next base: position 1,435,325,931 of record NC_140590.1, read on the forward strand.
GAATAACTACTTTTTAAAGCCTCAATGTGACCAAAATTGCCATTTTACAGACTTTTTCTCCTACTCAGAAGCTTCTATTTCGACCAATTTCAGGCATTAAAGTGACTCTAAACACACTTATTTTAGTTCGAAAAGCAATAATTCACATGGAATAGCCATTTACAGTCAAAAAATTAAATATTAAAAAATTACCATTTTTGACCATCTGGAGAAAGTTCGACAGGTCACGGGTCATCGTTTTTCATCAGAAATGTTTTTTATGGACTGTAGAAAAATTGATTCAAAATGTCATTTGGATTCTGCCTCATGTTGAATAACTACTTGTTAAAGCCTCAATGTGACCAAAATTGCCATTTTACAGACTTTTTTGCCTACTCAGAAGCTTCTATTTCGACCAATTTCAGGCATTAAAGTGACTCTAAAGACACTTATTTTTGTTCCAAAAGTGATAATTCACATGCAATAGTCATTTACAGTCAAAAAAATTAAATATTAAAAAATTACCATTTTTGAGGATATGGAGAAAGTTTGACAGGTCACGGGTCATCGTTTTTCATCAGAAAATTTCTTTTATGGACTGTAGAAAAATTGATTCAAAATGTCATTTAGATTGTGCCTCATGTTGAATAACTACTTTTTAAAGCCTCAATGTAACCAAAATTGACATTTTTACAGACTTTTTCTCCTTCTCAGAGGCTTCTATTTCGACCAATTTCAGGCATTAAAGTGACTCTAAACACACTTATTTTTGTTCCAAAAGTGATAATTCACATGCAATAGTCATTTACAGTCAAAAAATTAAATATTAAAAAATTACTATTTTTGACCATATGGAGAAAGTTCGACAGGTCACGGGTCATCATTTTTCATCAGACAATAGATTTTTTGGACTTTAGAAAAATTGATTCAAAATGTCATTTGGATTGTGCCTCATGTTGAATAACTACTTTTTAAAGCCTCAATGTGACCAAAATTGCCATTTTTACAGACTTTTTCTCCTACTCAGAAGCTTCTATTTCGACCAATTTCAGGCATTAAAGTGACTCTAAACACACTTATTTTTGTTCCAAAAGTGATAATTCACATGCAATAGTCATTTACAGTCAAAAAAATAAATATTAAAAAATTACCATTTTTGACCATATTAAGAAAGTTCGACAGGTCACGGGTCATCGTTTTTCATCAGAAATGTTTTTTTATGGACTGTAGAAAAATTGATTCAAAATGTCATTTGGATTCTGCCTCATGTTGAATAACTACTTGTTAAAGCCTCAATGTGACCAAAATTGCCATTTTTACAGACTTTTTTGCCTACTCAGAAGCTTCTATTTCGACCAATTTCAGGCATTAAAGTGACTCTAAACACACTTATTTTTGTTCCAAAAGTGATAATTCACATGCAATAGTCATTTACAGTCAAAAAATTAAATATTAAAAAAATTACTATTTTTGACCATATGGAGAAAGTTCGACAGGTCACAAGTCATCGTTTTTCATCAGAAAATTGATTTTTTGGACTGTAGAAAAATTGATTAAAAATGTCATTTGGATTGTGCCTCATGTTGAATAATCACTTTTTAAAGCCTCAATGTGACCAAAATTGACATTTTTACAGACTTTTTCTACTACTCAGAAGCTTTTATTTTGACCAATTTTAGGCATTAAAATGACTCTAAACACACTTTTTTTAGTTCCAAAAGTGATAATTCACATGCAATAGTCATTTACAGTCAAAAAATTAAATATTAAAAAATTACTATTTTTGACCATATGGAGAAAGTTCGACAGGTCACGGGTCATCATTTTTCATCAGAAAATTGATTTTTTGGACTGTAGAAAAATTGATTCAAAATGTCATTTGGATTGTGCCTCATGTTGAATAACTACTTTTTAAAGCCTCAATGTGACCAAAATTGCCATTTTACAGACTTTTTCTCCTACTCAGAAGCTTCTATTTCGACCAATTTCAGGCATTAAAGTGACTCTAAACACACTTATTTTAGTTCGAAAAGCAATAATTCACATGGAATAGTCATTTACAGTAAAAAAATTAAATATTAAAAAATTACCATTTTTGACCATCTGGAGAAAGTTCGACAGGTCACGGGTCATCGTTTTTCATCAGAAATGTTTTTTTATGGACTGTAGAAAAATTGATTCAAAATGTCATTTGGATTGTGCCTCATGTTGAATAACTACTTCTTAAAGCCTCAATGTGACCAAAATTGCCAGTTTTACAGACTTTTTCTACTACTCAGAAGCTTCTATTTCAACCAATTTCAGGCATTAAAATGACTCTAAACACACTTATTTTAGTTCCAAAAGTGATAATTCACATGCAGTAGTCATTTACAGTCAAAAAATTAAATATTAAAAAATTACCATTTTTGACCATCTGGAGAAAGTTCGACAGGTCACGGGTCATCGTTTTTCATCAGAAAATTTCTTTTATGGACTGTAGAAAAATTGATTCAAAATGTCATTTAGATTGTGCCTCATGTTGAATAACTACTTTTTAAAGCCTCAATGTAACCAAAATTGACATTTTTACAGACTTTTTCTCCTTCTCAGAGGCTTCTATTTCGACCAATTTCAGGCATTAAAGTGACTCTAAACACACTTATTTTTGTTCCAAAAGTGATAATTCACATGCAATAGTCATTTACAGTCAAAAAATTAAATATTAAAAAATTACTATTTTTGACCATATGGAGAAAGTTCGACAGGTCACGGGTCATCATTTTTCATCAGACAATAGATTTTTTGGACTTTAGAAAAATTGATTCAAAATGTCATTTGGATTGTGCCTCATGTTGAATAACTACTTTTTAAAGCCTCAATGTGACCAAAATTGCCATTTTTACAGACTTTTTCTCCTACTCAGAAGCTTCTATTTCGACCAATTTCAGGCATTAAAGTGACTCTAAACACACTTATTTTTGTTCCAAAAGTGATAATTCACATGCAATAGTCATTTACAGTCAAAAAAATAAATATTAAAAAATTACCATTTTTGACCATATTAAGAAAGTTCGACAGGTCACGGGTCATCGTTTTTCATCAGAAATGTTTTTTTATGGACTGTAGAAAAATTGATTCAAAATGTCATTTGGATTCTGCCTCATGTTGAATAACTACTTGTTAAAGCCTCAATGTGACCAAAATTGCCATTTTTACAGACTTTTTTGCCTACTCAGAAGCTTCTATTTCGACCAATTTCAGGCATTAAAGTGACTCTAAACACACTTATTTTTGTTCCAAAAGTGATAATTCACATGCAATAGTCATTTACAGTCAAAAAATTAAATATTAAAAAAATTACTATTTTTGACCATATGGAGAAAGTTCGACAGGTCACAAGTCATCGTTTTTCATCAGAAAATTGATTTTTTGGACTGTAGAAAAATTGATTAAAAATGTCATTTGGATTGTGCCTCATGTTGAATAATCACTTTTTAAAGCCTCAATGTGACCAAAATTGACATTTTTACAGACTTTTTCTACTACTCAGAAGCTTTTATTTTGACCAATTTTAGGCATTAAAATGACTCTAAACACACTTTTTTTAGTTCCAAAAGTGATAATTCACATGCAATAGTCATTTACAGTCAAAAAATTAAATATTAAAAAATTACTATTTTTGACCATATGGAGAAAGTTCGACAGGTCACGGGTCATCATTTTTCATCAGAAAATTGATTTTTTGGACTGTAGAAAAATTGATTCAAAATGTCATTTGGATTGTGCCTCATGTTGAATAACTACTTTTTAAAGCCTCAATGTGACCAAAATTGCCATTTTACAGACTTTTTCTCCTACTCAGAAGCTTCTATTTCGACCAATTTCAGGCATTAAAGTGACTCTAAACACACTTATTTTAGTTCGAAAAGCAATAATTCACATGGAATAGTCATTTACAGTAAAAAAATTAAATATTAAAAAATTACCATTTTTGACCATCTGGAGAAAGTTCGACAGGTCACGGGTCATCGTTTTTCATCAGAAATGTTTTTTTATGGACTGTAGAAAAATTGATTCAAAATGTCATTTGGATTGTGCCTCATGTTCAATAACTACTTGTTAAAGCCTCAATGTGACCAAAATTGCCATTTTTACAGACTTTTTTGCCTACTCAGAAGCTTCTATTTCGACCAATTTCAGGCATTAAAGTGACTCTAAACACACTTATTTTTGTTCCAAAAGTGATACTTCACGTGCAATACTCATTTACAGTCAAAAAATTAAATATTAAAAAATTACCATTTTTGACCATCTGGAGAAAATTCGACAGGTCACGGGTCATCGTTTTTCATCAGAAAATTTATTTTATGGACTGTAGAAAAATTGATTCAAAATGTCATTTGGATTGTGCCTCATGTTGAATAACTACTTTTTAAAGCCTCAATGTAACCAAAATTGACATTTTTACAGACTTTTTCTCCTTCTCAGAGGCTTCTATTTCGACCAATTTCAGGCACTAAAGTGACTCTAAACACACTTATTTGTGTTCCAAAAGTGATAATTCACATGCAATAGTCATTTACAGTCAAAAAATTAAATATTAAAAAATTACTATTTTTGACCATATGGAGAAAGTTCGACAGGTCACGGGTCATCGTTTTTCATCAGAAAATTGATTTTTTGGAACTGTAGAAAAATTGATTCAAAATGTCATTTGGATTGTGCCTCATGTTGAATAATCACTTTTTAAAGCCTCCATGTGACCAAAATTGACATTTTTACAGACTTTTTCTCCTACTCAGAGGCTTCTATTTTGACCAATTTCAGGCATTAAAATGACTCTAAACACACTTATTTTTGTTCCAAAAGTGATAAATCACATGCAATAGTCATTTACAGTCAAAAAATTAAATATGAAAAAATTACTATTTTTGACCATATGGAGAAAGTTCGACAGGTCACGGGTCATCGTTTTTCATCAGAAAATTGATTTTTTGGACTGTAGAAAAATTGATTCAAAATGTCATTTAGATTGTGCCTCATGTTGAATAATCACTTTTTAAAGCCTCAATGTGACCAAAATTGACATTTTTACAGACTTTTTCTCCAACTCAGAAGCTTCTATTTCAACCAATTTCAGGCATTAAAGTGACTCTAAACACACTTATTTTTGTTCCAAAAGTAATAATTCACATGCAATAGTCATTTACAGTCAAAATATTAAATATTAAAAAATTACCATTTTTGACGATCTGGAGAAAATTAGACAATCCAAATGACATTTTGAATCAATTTTTCTACAGTCCATAAAAAAAAAATTCTGATGAAAAACGATGACCCGTGACCTACGGGTCATCGTTTTTCATCAGAATTTTCTTTTTTATGGACTGTAGAAAAATTAATTCAAAATGTCATTTGGATTGTGCCTCATGTTGAATAACTACTTCTTAAAGCCTCAATGTGACCAAAATTGCCAGTTTTACAGACTTTTTCTACTACTCAGAAGCTTCTATTTCAACCAATTTCAGGCATTAAAATGACTCTAAACACACTTATTTTAGTTCCAAAAGTGATAATTCACATGCAGTAGTCATTTACAGTCAAAAAATTAAATATTAAAAAATTATCATTTTTGACCATCTGGAGAAAGTTCGACAGGTCACGGGTCATCGTTTTTCATCAGAAAATTGATTTTTTGGACTGTAGAAAAATTGATTCAAAATGTCATTTGGATTGTGCCTCATGTTGAATAACTACTTTTTAAAGCCTCAATGTGACCAAAATTGCCATTTTACAGACTTTTTCTCCTACTCAGAAGCTTCTATTTCGACCAATTTCAGGCATTAAAGTGACTCTAAACACACTTATTTTAGTTCGAAAAGCAATAATTCACATGGAATAGTCATTTACAGTCAAAAAATTAAATATGACAAAATTACCATTTTTGACCATCTGGAGAAAGTTCGACAGGTCACGGGTCATCGTTTTTCATCAGAAATGTTTTTTTATGGACTGTAGAAAAATTGATTCAAAATGTCATTTGGATTGTGCCTCATGTTGAATAACTACTTCTTAAAGCCTCAATGTGACCAAAATTGCCAGTTTTACAGACTTTTTCTACTACTCAGAAGCTTCTATTTCAACCAATTTCAGGCATTAAAATGACTCTAAACACACTTATTTTAGTTCCAAAAGTGATAATTCACATGCAGTAGTCATTTACAGTCAAAAAATTAAATATTAAAAAATTACCATTTTTGACCATCTGGAGAAAGTTCGACAGGTCACGGGTCATCGTTTTTCATCAGAAAATTGATTTTTTGGACTGTAGAAAAATTGATTCAAAATGTCATTTGGATTGTGCCTCATGTTGAATAACTACTTTTTAAAGCCTCAATGTGACCAAAATTGCCATTTTACAGACTTTTTCTCCTACTCAGAAGCTTCTATTTCGACCAATTTCAGGCATTAAAGTGACTCTAAACACACTTATTTTAGTTCGAAAAGCAATAATTCACATGGAATAGCCATTTACAGTCAAAAAATTAAATATTAAAAAATTACCATTTTTGACCATCTGGAGAAAGTTTGACAGGTCACGGGTCATCGTTTTTCATCAGAAAATTTCTTTTATGGACTGTAGAAAAATTGATTCAAAATGTCATTTAGATTGTGCCTCATGTTGAATAACTACTTTTTAAAGCCTCAATGTAACCAAAATTGACATTTTTACAGACTTTTTCTCCTTCTCAGAGGCTTCTATTTCGACCAATTTCAGGCATTAAAGTGACTCTAAACACACTTATTTTTGTTCCAAAAGTGATAATTCACATGCAATAGTCATTTACAGTCAAAAAATTAAATATTAAAAAATTACTATTTTTGACCATATGGAGAAAGTTCGACAGGTCACGGGTCATCATTTTTTATCAGACAATAGATTTTTTGGACTTTAGAAAAATTGATTCAAAATGTCATTTGGATTGTGCCTCATGTTGAATAACTACTTTTTAAAGCCTCAATGTGACCAAAATTGCCATTTTTACAGACTTTTTCTCCTACTCAGAAGCTTCTATTTCGACCAATTTCAGGCATTAAAGTGACTCTAAACACACTTATTTTTGTTCCAAAAGTAATAATTCACATGCAATAGTCATTTACAGTCAAAATATTAAATATTAAAAAATTACCATTTTTGACGATCTGGAGAAAATTAGACAATCCAAATGACATTTTGAATCAATTTTTCTACAGTCCATAAAAAAAAAATTCTGATGAAAAACGATGACCCGTGACCTACGGGTCATCGTTTTTCATCAGAATTTTCTTTTTTATGGACTGTAGAAAAATTAATTCAAAATGTCATTTGGATTGTGCCTCATGTTGAATAACTACTTCTTAAAGCCTCAATGTGACCAAAATTGCCAGTTTTACAGACTTTTTCTACTACTCAGAAGCTTCTATTTCAACCAATTTCAGGCATTAAAATGACTCTAAACACACTTATTTTAGTTCCAAACGTGATAATTCACATGCAGTAGTCATTTACAGTCAAAAAATTAAATATTAAAAAATTACCATTTTTGACCATCTGGAGAAAGTTTGACAGGTCACGGGTCATCGTTTTTCATCAGAAAATTTCTTTTATGGACTGTAGAAAAATTGATTCAAAATATCATTTGGATTGTGCCTCATGTTGAATAACTACTTGTTAAAGCCTCAATGTGACCAAAATTGCCATTTTTACAGACTTTTTTGCCTACTCAGAAGCTTTTATTTCGACCAATTTCAGGCATTAAAGTGACTCTAAACACACTTATTTTTGTTCCAAAAGTGATAATTCACATGCAATAGTCATTTACAGTCAAAAAATTAAATATTAAAAAAATTACTATTTTTGACCATATGGAGAAAGTTCGACAGGTCACAAGTCATCGTTTTTCATCAGAAAATTGATTTTTTGGACTGTAGAAAAATTGATTAAAAATGTCATTTGGATTGTGCCTCATGTTGAATAATCACTTTTTAAAGCCTCAATGTGACCAAAATTGACATTTTTACAGACTTTTTCTACTACTCAGAAGCTTTTATTTTGACCAATTTTAGGCATTAAAATGACTCTAAACACACTTTTTTTAGTTCCAAAAGTGATAATTCACATGCAATAGTCATTTACAGTCAAAAAATTAAATATTAAAAAATTACTATTTTTGACCATATGGAGAAAGTTCGACAGGTCACGGGTCATCATTTTTCATCAGAAAATTTATTTTTTGGACTGTAGAAAAATTGATTCAAAATGTCATTTGGATTGTGCCTCATGTTGAATAACTACTTTTTAAAGCCTCAATGTGACCAAAATTGCCATTTTACAGACTTTTTCTCCTACTCAGAAGCTTCTATTTCGACCAATTTCAGGCATTAAAGTGACTCTAAACACACTTATTTTAGTTCGAAAAGCAATAATTCACATGGAATAGCCATTTACAGTCAAAAAATTAAATATTAAAAAATTACCATTTTTGACCATCTGGAGAAAGTTCGACAGGTCACGGGTCATCGTTTTTCATCAGAAATGTTTTTTTATGGACTGTAGAAAAATTGATTCAAAATGTCATTTGGATTGTGCCTCATGTTGAATAATCACTTTTTAAAGCCTCAATGTGACCAAAATTGACATTTTTACAGACTTTTTCTCCTACTCAGAAGCTTCTATTTCGACCAATTTCAGGCATTAAAGTGACTCTAAACACACTTTTTTTTGTTCCAAAAGTGATAATTCACATGCAATAGTCATTTACAGTCAAAAAAATAAATATTAAAAAATTACCATTTTTGACCATATTGAGAAAGTTCGACAGGTCACGGGTCATCAATTTTCATCAGAAAATTGATTTTTTGGACTGTAGAAAAATTGATTCAAAATGTCATTTGGATTGTGCCTCATGTTGAATAACTACTTCTTAAAGCCTCAATGTGACCAAAATTGCCAGTTTTACAGACTTTTTCTACTACTCAGAAGCTTCTATTTCAACCAATTTCAGGCATTAAAATGACTCTAAACACACTTATTTTAGTTCCAAAAGTGATAATTCACATGCAGTAGTCATTTACAGTCAAAAAATGAAATATTAAAAAATTACCATTTTTGACCATCTGGAGAAAGTTCGACAGGTCACGGGTCATCGTTTTTCATCAGAAAATTGATTTTTTGGAATGTAGAAAAATTGATTCAAAATGTCATTTGGATTGTGCCTCATGTTGAATAACTACTTTTTAAAGCCTCAATGTGACCAAAATTGCCATTTTACAGACTTTTTCTCCTACTCAGAAGCTTCTATTTCGACCAATTTCAGGCATTAAAGTGACTCTAAACACACTTATTTTAGTTCGAAAAGCAATAATTCACATGGAATAGCCATTTACAGTCAAAAAATTAAATATTAAAAAATTACCATTTTTGACCATCTGGAGAAAGTTCGACAGGTCACGGGTCATCGTTTTTCATCAGAAATGTTTTTTTATGGACTGTAGAAAAATTGATTCAAAATGTCATTTGGATTCTGCCTCATGTTGAATAACTACTTGTTAAAGCCTCAATGTGACCAAAATTGCCATTTTACAGACTTTTTCTCCTACTCAGAAGCTTCTATTTCGACCAATTCCAGGCATTAAAGTGACTCTAAACACACTTATTTTTGTTCCAAAAGTGATAATTCACATGCAATAGTCATTTACAGTCAAAAAATTAAATATTAAAAAAATTACTATTTTTGACCATATGGAGAAAGTTCGACAGGTCACAAGTCATCGTTTTTCATCAGAAAATTGATTTTTTGGACTGTAGAAAAATTGATTAAAAATGTCATTTGGATTGTGCCTCATGTTGAATAATCACTTTTTAAAGCCTCAATGTGACCAAAATTGAAATTTTTACAGACTTTTTCTACTACTCAGAAGCTTTTATTTTGACCAATTTTAGGCATTAAAATGACTCTAAACACACTTTTTTTAGTTCCAAAAGTGATAATTCACATGCAATAGTCATTTACAGTCAAAAAATTAAATATTAAAAAATTACTATTTTTGACCATATGGAGAAAGTTCGACAGGTCACGGGTCATCGTTTTTCATCAGAAATGTTTTTTTATGGACTGTAGAAAAATTGATTCAAAATGTCATTTGGATTCTGCCTCATGTTGAATAACTACTTGTTAAAGCCTCAAGTGACCAAAATTGCCATTTTTACAGACTTTTTTGCCTACTCAGAAGCTTCTATTTCGACCAATTTCAGGCATTAAAGTGACTCTAAACACACTTATTTTTGTTCCAAAAGTGATAATTCACATGCAATAGTCATTTACAGTCAAAAAATTAAATATTAAAAAAATTACTATTTTTGACCATATGGAGAAAGTTCGACAGGTCACAAGTCATCGTTTTTCATCAGAAAATTGATTTTTTGGACTGTAGAAAAATTGATTCAAAATGTCATTTAGATTGTGCCTCATGTTGAATAACTACTTTTTAAAGCCTCAATGTAACCAAAATTGACATTTTTACAGACTTTTTCTCCTTCTCAGAGGCTTCTATTTCGACCAATTTCAGGCATTAAAGTGACTCTAAACACACTTATTTTTGTTCCAAAAGTGATAATTTACATGCAATAGTCATTTACAGTCAAAAAATTAAATATTAAAAAATTACTATTTTTGACCATATGGAGAAAGTTCGACATTCAAAATGTCATTTGGATTGTGCCTCATGTTGAATAACTACTTTTTAAAGCCTCAATGTAACCAAAATTGACATTTTTACAGACTTTTTCTCCTTCTCAGAGGCTTCTATTTCGACCAATTTCAGGCATTAAAGTGACTCTAAACACACTTATTTTTGTTCCAAAAGTAATAATTCACATGCAATAGTCATTTACATTCAAAAAATTAAATATTAAAAAATTACCATCAGGAGAAAGTTTGACAGGTCACGGGTCATCGTTTTTCATCAGAAGATTGATTTTTTGGACTGTAGAAAAATTGATTCAAAATGTCATTTGGATTGTGCCTCATGTTGAATAATCACTTTTTAAAGCCTCAATGTGACCAAAATTGACATTTTTACAGACTTTTTCTCCTACTCAGAAGCTTTTATTTTGACCAATTTTAGGCATTAAAATGACTCTAAACACACTTATTTTTGTTCCAAAAGTGATAATTCACATGCACTAGTCATTTACAGTCAAAAAATTAAATATTAAAACATTACTATTTTTGACCATATGGAGAAAGTTCGACAGGTCACGGGTCATCGTTTTTCATCAGAAAATTGATTTTTTGGACTGTAGAAAAATTGATTCAAAATGTCATTTGGATTGTGCCTCATGTTGAATAATCACTTTTTAAAGCCTCCCTGTGACCAAAATTGCCATTTTTACAGACTTTTTCTCCTACTCAGAAGCTTCTATTTCGACCAATTTCAGGCATTAAAGTGACTCTAAACACACTTATTTTTGTTCCAAAAGTGATAATTCACATGCAATAGTCATTTACAGTCAAAAAAATAAATATTAAAAAATTACCATTTTTGACCATATTGAGAAAGTTTGACAGGTCACGGGTCATCGTTTTTCATCAGAAAATTTATTTTATGGACTGTAGAAAAATTGATTCAAAATGTCATTTAGATTGTGCCTCATGTTGAATAACTACTTTTTAAAGCCTCAATGTGACCAAAATTGCCATTTTTACAGACTTTTTCTCCTACTCAGAAGCTTCTATTTCGACCTATTTCAGGCATTAAAGTGACTCTAAACACACTTATTTTTGTTCCAAAAGTAATAATTCACATGCAATAGTCATTTACAGTCAAAATATTAAATATTAAAAAATTACCATTTTTGACCATCTGGAGAAAATTAGACAATCCAAATGACATTTTGAATCAATTTTTCTACAGTCCATAAAAAAAAATTCTGATGAAAAACGATGACCCGTGACCTACGGGTCATCGTTTTTCATCAGAATTTTTTTTTTATGGACTGTAGAAAAATTGATTCAAAATGTCATTTGGATTGTGCCTCATGTTGAATAACTACATTTTAAAGCCTCAATGTGAACAAAATTGCCATTTTACAGACTTTTTCTCCTACTCAGAAGCTTCTATTTCGACCAATTTCAGGCATTAAAGTGACTCTAAACACACTTATTTTAGTTCGAAAAGCAATAATTCACATGGAATAGTCATTTACAGTCAAAAAATTAAATATGACAAAATTACCATTTTTGACCATCTGGAGAAAGTTCGACAGGTCACGGGTCATCGTTTTTCATCAGAAAATTGATTTTTTGGACTGTAGAAAAATTGATTCAAAATGTCATTTGGATTGTGCCTCATGTTGAATAACTACTTCATAAAGCCTCAATGTGACCAAAATTGCCAGTTTTACAGACTTTTTCTCCTACTCAGAAGCTTCTATTTCGACCAATTTCAGGCATTAAAGTGACTCTAAACACACTTATTTTAGTTCGAAAAGCAATAATTCACATGGAATAGCCATTTACAGTCAAAATATTAAATATTAAAAAATTACCATTTTTGACGATCTGGAGAAAATTAGACAATCCAAATGACATTTTGAATCAATTTTTCTACAGTCCATAAAAAAAAAATTCTGATGAAAAACGATGACCCGTGACCTACGGGTCATCGTTTTTCATCAGAATTTTCTTTTTTATGGACTGTAGAAAAATTAATTCAAAATGTCATTTGGATTGTGCCTCATGTTGAATAACTACTTCTTAAAGCCTCAATGTGACCAAAATTGCCAGTTTTACAGACTTTTTCTACTACTCAGAAGCTTCTATTTCAACCAATTTCAGGCATTAAAATGACTCTAAACACACTTATTTTAGTTCCAAAAGTGATAATTCACATGCAGTAGTCATTTACAGTCAAAAAATTAAATATTAAAAAATTATCATTTTTGACCATCTGGAGAAAGTTCGACAGGTCACGGGTCATCGTTTTTCATCAGAAAATTGATTTTTTGGACTGTAGAAAAATTGATTCAAAATGTCATTTGGATTGTGCCTCATGTTGAATAACTACTTTTTAAAGCCTCAATGTGACCAAAATTGCCATTTTACAGACTTTTTCTCCTACTCAGAAGCTTCTATTTCGACCAATTTCAGGCATTAAAGTGACTCTAAACACACTTATTTTAGTTCGAAAAGCAATAATTCACATGGAATAGTCATTTACAGTCAAAAAATTAAATATGACAAAATTACCATTTTTGACCATCTGGAGAAAGTTCGACAGGTCACGGGTCATCGTTTTTCATCAGAAAATTGATTTTTTGGACTGTAGAAAAATTGATTCAAAATGTCATTTGGATTGTGCCTCATGTTGAATAACTACTTCATAAAGCCTCAATGTGACCAAAATTGCCAGTTTTACAGACTTTTTCTCCTACTCAGAAGCTTCTATTTCGACCAATTTCAGGCATTAAAGTGACTCTAAACACACTTATTTTAGTTCGAAAAGCAATAATTCACATGGAATAGCCATTTACAGTCAAAATATTAAATATTAAAAAATTACCATTTTTGACGATCTGGAGAAAATTAGACAATCCAAATGACATTTTGAATCAATTTTTCTACAGTCCATAAAAAAAAAATTCTGATGAAAAACGATGACCCGTGACCTACGGGTCATCGTTTTTCATCAGAATTTTCTTTTTTATGGACTGTAGAAAAATTAATTCAAAATGTCATTTGGATTGTGCCTCATGTTGAATAACTACTTCTTAAAGCCTCAATGTGACCAAAATTGCCAGTTTTACAGACTTTTTCTACTACTCAGAAGCTTCTATTTCAACCAATTTCAGGCATTAAAATGACTCTAAACACACTTATTTTAGTTCCAAAAGTGATAATTCACATGCAGTAGTCATTTACAGTCAAAAAATTAAATATTAAAAAATTATCATTTTTGACCATCTGGAGAAAGTTCGACAGGTCACGGGTCATCGTTTTTCATCAGAAAATTGATTTTTTGGACTGTAGAAAAATTGATTCAAAATGTCATTTGGATTGTGCCTCATGTTGAATAACTACTTTTTAAAGCCTCAATGTGACCAAAATTGCCATTTTACAGACTTTTTCTCCTACTCAGAAGCTTCTATTTCGACCAATTTCAGGCATTAAAGTGACTCTAAACACACTTATTTTAGTTCGAAAAGCAATAATTCACATGGAATAGTCATTTACAGTCAAAAAATTAAATATGACAAAATTACCATTTTTGACCATCTGGAGAAAGTTCGACAGGTCACGGGTCATCGTTTTTCATCAGAAATGTTTTTTTATGGACTGTAGAAAAATTGATTCAAAATGTCATTTGGATTGTGCCTCATGTTGAATAACTACTTCTTAAAGCCTCAATGTGACCAAAATTGCCAGTTTTACAGACTTTTTCTACTACTCAGAAGCTTCTATTTCAACCAATTTCAGGCATTAAAATGACTCTAAACACACTTATTTTAGTTCCAAAAGTGATAATTCACATGCAGTAGTCATTTACAGTCAAAAAATTAAATATTAAAAAATTACCATTTTTGACCATCTGGAGAAAGTTCGACAGGTCACGGGTCATCGTTTTTCATCAGAAAATTGATTTTTTGGACTGTAGAAAAATTGATTCAAAATGTCATTTGGATTGTGCCTCATGTTGAATAACTACTTTTTAAAGCCTCAATGTGACCAAAATTGCCATTTTACAGACTTTTTCTCCTACTCAGAAGCTTCTATTTCGACCAATTTCAGGCATTAAAGTGACTCTAAACACACTTATTTTAGTTCGAAAAGCAATAATTCACATGGAATAGCCATTTACAGTCAAAAAATTAAATATTAAAAAATTACCATTTTTGACCATCTGGAGAAAGTTTGACAGGTCACGGGTCATCGTTTTTCATCAGAAAATTTCTTTTATGGACTGTAGAAAAATTGATTCAAAATGTCATTTGGATTGTGCCTCATGTTGAATAACTACTTTTTAAAGCCTCAATGTGACCAAAATTGCCATTTTTACAGACTTTTTCTCCTACTCAGAAGCTTCTATTTCGACCAATTTCAGGCATTAAAGTGACTCTAAACACACTTATTTTTGTTCCAAAAGTGATAATTCACGTGCAATAGTCATTTACAGTCAAAAAAATAAATATTAAAAAATTACCATTTTTGACCATATTAAGAAAGTTCGACAGGTCACGGGTCATCGTTTTTCATCTGAAAATTGATTTTTTTTTACTGTGGAAAAATTGATTCAAAATGTAATTTGGATTGTGCCTCATGTTGAATAACTACTTCTTAAAGCCTCAATGTGACCAAAATTGCCAGTTTTACAGACTTTTTCTACTACTCAGAAGCTTCTATTTCAACCAATTTCAGGCATTAAAATGACTCTAAACACACTTATTTTAGTTCCAAAAGTGATAATTCACATGCAGTAGTCATTTACAGTCAAAAAATTAAATATTAAAAAATTACCATTTTTGACCATCTGGAGAAAGTTCGACAGGTCACCGGTCATCGTTTTTCATCAGAAAATTGATTTTTTGGACTGTAGAAAAATTGATTCAAAATGTCATTTGGATTGTGCCTCATGTTGAATAACTACTTTTTAAAGCCTCAATGTGACCAAAATTGCCATTTTACAGACTTTTTCTCCTACTCAGAAGCTTCTATTTCGACCAATTTCAGGCATTAAAGTGACTCTAAACACACTTATTTTAGTTCGAAAAGCAATAATTCACATGGAATAGCCATTTACAGTCAAAAAATTAAATATTAAAAAATTACCATTTTTGACCATCTGGAGAAAGTTCGACAGGTCACGGGTCATCGTTTTTCATCAGAAATGTTTTTTTATGGACTGTAGAAAAATTGATTCAAAATGTCATTTGGATTCTGCCTCATGTTGAATAACTACTTGTTAAAGCCTCAATGTGACCAAAATTGCCAGTTTTACAGACTTTTTCTACTACTCAGAAGCTTCTATTTCAACCAATTTCAGGCATTAAAATGACTCTAAACACACTTATTTTAGTTCCAAAAGTGATAATTCACATGCAGTAGTCATTTACAGTCAAAAAATTAAATTTTAAAAAATTACCATTTTTGACCATCTGGAGAAAGTTCGACAGGTCACGGGTCATCGTTTTTCATCAGAAAATTGATTTTTTGGACTGTAGAAAAATTGATTCAAAATGTCATTTGGATTGTGCCTCATGTTGAATAACTACTTTTTAAAGCCTCAATGTGACCAAAATTGCCATTTTACAGACTTTTTCTCCTACTCAGAAGCTTCTATTTCGACCAATTTCAGGCATTAAAGTGACTCTAAACACACTTATTTTAGTTCGAAAAGCAATAATTCACATGGAATAGCCATTTACAGTCAAAAAATTAAATATTAAAAAATTACCATTTTTGACCATCTGGAGAAAGTTCGACAGGTCACGGGTCATCGTTTTTCATCAGAAATGTTTTTTATGGACTGTAGAAAAATTGATTCAAAATGTCATTTGGATTCTGCCTCATGTTGAATAACTACTTGTTAAAGCCTCAATGTGACCAAAATTGCCATTTTTACAGACTTTTTTGCCTACTCAGAAGCTTCTATTTCGACCAATTTCAGGCATTAAAGTGACTCTAAAGACACTTATTTTTGTTCCAAAAGTGATAATTCACATGCAATAGTCATTTACAGTCAAAAAATTAAATATTAAAAAATTACCATTTTTGAGGATATGGAGAAAGTTTGACAGGTCACGGGTCATCGTTTTTCATCAGAAAATTTCTTTTATGGACTGTAGAAAAATTGATTCAAAATGTCATTTAGATTGTGCCTCATGTTGAATAACTACTTTTTAAAGCCTCAATGTAACCAAAATTGACATTTTTACAGACTTTTTCTCCTTCTCAGAGGCTTCTATTTCGACCAATTTCAGGCACTAAAGTGACTCTAAACACACTTATTTTAGTTCGAAAAGCAATAATTCACATGGAATAGCCATTTACAGTCAAAAAATTAAATATTAAAAAATTACCATTTTTGACCATCTGGAGAAAGTTCGACAGGTCACGGGTCATCATTTTTCATCAGAAATGTTTTTTTATGGACTGTAGAAAAATTGATTCAAAATGTCATTTGGATTGTGCCTCATGTTGAATAATCACTTTTTAAAGCCTCAATGTGACCAAAATTGACATTTTTACAGACTTTTTCTCCTACTCAGAAGCTTCTATTTCGACCAATTTCAGGCATTAAAGTGACTCTAAACACACTTTTTTTTGTTCCAAAAGTGATAATTCACATGCAATAGTCATTTACAGTCAAAAAAATAAATATTAAAAAATTACCATTTTTGACCATATTGGAAAAGTTCGACAGGTCACGGGTCATCAATTTTCATCAGAAAATTGATTTTTTGGACTGTAGAAAAATTGATTCAAAATGTCATTTGGATTGTGCCTCATGTTGAATAACTACTTCTTAAAGCCTCAATGTGACCAAAATTGCCAGTTTTACAGACTTTTTCTACAACTCAGAAGCTTCTTTTTCAACCAATTTCAGGCATTAAAATGACTCTAAACACACTTATTTTAGTTCCAAAAGTGATAATTCACATGCAGTAGTCATTTACAGTCAAAAAATTAAATATTAAAAAATTACTATTTTTGACCATATGGAGAAAGTTCGACACGTCACGGGTCATCGTTTTTCATCAGAAAATTGATTTTTTGGAACTGTAGAAACATTGATTCAAAATGTCATTTGGATGGTGCCTCATGTTGAATAATCACTTTTTAAAGCCTCCATGTGACCAAAATTGACATTTTTACAGACTTTTTCTCCTACTCAGAGGCTTCTATTTTGACCAATTTCAGGCATTAAAGTGACTCTAAACACACTTATTTTTGTTCCAAAAGTAATAATTCACATGCAATAGTCATTTACAGTCAAAATATTAAATATTAAAAAATTACCATTTTTGACGATCTGGAGAAAATTAGACAATCCAAATGACATTTTGAATCAATTTTTCTACAGTCCATAAAAAAAAAATTCTGATGAAAAACGATGACCCGTGACCTACGGGTCATCGTTTTTCATCAGAATTTTCTTTTTTATGGACTGTAGAAAAATTAATTCAAAATGTCATTTGGATTGTGCCTCATGTTGAATAACTACTTCTTAAAGCCTCAATGTGACCAAAATTGCCAGTTTTACAGACTTTTTCTACTACTCAGAAGCTTCTATTTCAACCAATTTCAGGC
Source organism: Triturus cristatus (assembly GCF_964204655.1). Taxonomy (NCBI): domain Eukaryota; kingdom Metazoa; phylum Chordata; class Amphibia; order Caudata; family Salamandridae; genus Triturus; species Triturus cristatus. The sequence goes on from NC_140590.1 coordinate 1,435,344,239, forward strand.
ATTAAAATGACTCTAAACACACTTATTTTAGTTCCAAAAGTGATAATTCACATGCAGTAGTCATTTACAGTCAAAAAATTAAATATTAAAAAATTATCATTTTTGACCATCTGGAGAAAGTTCGACAGGTCACGGGTCATCGTTTTTCATCAGAAAATTGATTTTTTGGACTGTAGAAAAATTGATTCAAAATGTCATTTGGATTGTGCCTCATGTTGAATAACTACTTTTTAAAGCCTCAATGTGACCAAAATTGCCATTTTACAGACTTTTTCTCCTACTCAGAAGCTTCTATTTCGACCAATTTCAGGCATTAAAGTGACTCTAAACACACTTATTTTAGTTCGAAAAGCAATAATTCACATGGAATAGTCATTTACAGTCAAAAAATTAAATATGACAAAATTACCATTTTTGACCATCTGGAGAAAGTTCGACAGGTCACGGGTCATCGTTTTTCATCAGAAATGTTTTTTTCTGGACTGTAGAAAAATTGATTCAAAATGTCATTTGGATTGTGCCTCATGTTGAATAACTACTTCTTAAAGCCTCAATGTGACCAAAATTGCCAGTTTTACAGACTTTTTCTACTACTCAGAAGCTTCTATTTCAACCAATTTCAGGCATTAAAATGACTCTAAACACACTTATTTTAGTTCCAAAAGTGATAATTCACATGCAGTAGTCATTTACAGCCAAAAAATTAAATATTAAAAAATTACCATTTTTGACCATCTGGAGAAAGTTCGACAGGTCACGGGTCATCGTTTTTTCATCAGAAAATTGATTTTTTGGACTGTAGAAAAATTGATTCAAAATGTCATTTGGATTGTGCCTCATGTTGAATAACTACTTTTTAAAGCCTCAATGTGACCAAAATTGCCATTTTACAGACTTTTTCTCCTACTCAGAAGCTTCTATTTCGACCAATTTCAGGCATTAAAGTGACTCTAAACACACTTATTTTAGTTCGAAAAGCAATAATTCACATGGAATAGTCATTTACAGTCAAAAAATTAAATATGACAAAATTACCATTTTTGACCATCTGGAGAAAGTTCGACAGGTCACGGGTCATCGTTTTTCATCAGAAAATTGATTTTTTGGACTGTAGAAAAATTGATTCAAAATGTCATTTGGATTGTGCCTCATGTTGAATAACTACTTCATAAAGCCTCAATGTGACCAAAATTGCCAGTTTTACAGACTTTTTCTCCTACTCAGAAGCTTCTATTTCGACCAATTTCAGGCATTAAAGTGACTCTAAACACACTTATTTTAGTTCGAAAAGCAATAATTCACATGGAATAGCCATTTACAGTCAAAATATTAAATATTAAAAAATTACCATTTTTGACGATCTGGAGAAAATTAGACAATCCAAATGACATTTTGAATCAATTTTTCTACAGTCCATAAAAAAAAAAATTCTGATGAAAAACGATGACCCGTGACCTACGGGTCATCGTTTTTCATCAGAATTTTCTTTTTTATGGACTGTAGAAAAATTAATTCAAAATGTCATTTGGATTGTGCCTCATGTTGAATAACTACTTCTTAAAGCCTCAATGTGACCAAAATTGCCAGTTTTACAGACTTTTTCTACTACTCAGAAGCTTCTATTTCAACCAATTTCAGGCATTAAAATGACTCTAAACACACTTATTTTAGTTCCAAAAGTGATAATTCACATGCAGTAGTCATTTACAGTCAAAAAATTAAATATTAAAAAATTATCATTTTTGACCATCTGGAGAAAGTTCGACAGGTCACGGGTCATCGTTTTTCATCAGAAAATTGATTTTTTGGACTGTAGAAAAATTGATTCAAAATGTCATTTGGATTGTGCCTCATGTTGAATAACTACTTTTTAAAGCCTCAATGTGACCAAAATTGCCATTTTACAGACTTTTTCTCCTACTCAGAAGCTTCTATTTCGACCAATTTCAGGCATTAAAGTGACTCTAAACACACTTATTTTAGTTCGAAAAGCAATAATTCACATGGAATAGTCATTTACAGTCAAAAAATTAAATATGACAAAATTACCATTTTTGACCATCTGGAGAAAGTTCGACAGGTCACGGGTCATCGTTTTTCATCAGAAATGTTTTTTTATGGACTGTAGAAAAATTGATTCAAAATGTCATTTGGATTGTGCCTCATGTTGAATAACTACTTCTTAAAGCCTCAATGTGACCAAAATTGCCAGTTTTACAGACTTTTTCTACTACTCAGAAGCTTCTATTTCAACCAATTTCAGGCATTAAAATGACTCTAAACACACTTATTTTAGTTCCAAAAGTGATAATTCACATGCAGTAGTCATTTACAGTCAAAAAATTAAATATTAAAAAATTACCATTTTTGACCATCTGGAGAAAGTTCGACAGGTCACGGGTCATCGTTTTTCATCAGAAAATTGATTTTTTGGACTGTAGAAAAATTGATTCAAAATGTCATTTGGATTGTGCCTCATGTTGAATAACTACTTTTTAAAGCCTCAATGTGACCAAAATTGCCATTTTACAGACTTTTTCTCCTACTCAGAAGCTTCTATTTCGACCAATTTCAGGCATTAAAGTGACTCTAAACACACTTATTTTAGTTCGAAAAGCAATAATTCACATGGAATAGCCATTTACAGTCAAAAAATTAAATATTAAAAAATTACCATTTTTGACCATCTGGAGAAAGTTTGACAGGTCACGGGTCATCGTTTTTCATCAGAAAATTTCTTTTATGGACTGTAGAAAAATTGATTCAAAATGTCATTTGGATTGTGCCTCATGTTGAATAACTACTTTTTAAAGCCTCAATGTGACCAAAATTGCCATTTTTACAGACTTTTTCTCCTACTCAGAAGCTTCTATTTCGACCAATTTCAGGCATTAAAGTGACTCTAAACACACTTATTTTTGTTCCAAAAGTGATAATTCACGTGCAATAGTCATTTACAGTCAAAAAAATAAATATTAAAAAATTACCATTTTTGACCATATTAAGAAAGTTCGACAGGTCACGGGTCATCGTTTTTCATCTGAAAATTGATTTTTTTTTACTGTGGAAAAATTGATTCAAAATGTAATTTGGATTGTGCCTCATGTTGAATAACTACTTCTTAAAGCCTCAATGTGACCAAAATTGCCAGTTTTACAGACTTTTTCTACTACTCAGAAGCTTCTATTTCAACCAATTTCAGGCATTAAAATGACTCTAAACACACTTATTTTAGTTCCAAAAGTGATAATTCACATGCAGTAGTCATTTACAGTCAAAAAATTAAATATTAAAAAATTACCATTTTTGACCATCTGGAGAAAGTTCGACAGGTCACCGGTCATCGTTTTTCATCAGAAAATTGATTTTTTGGACTGTAGAAAAATTGATTCAAAATGTCATTTGGATTGTGCCTCATGTTGAATAACTACTTTTTAAAGCCTCAATGTGACCAAAATTGCCATTTTACAGACTTTTTCTCCTACTCAGAAGCTTCTATTTCGACCAATTTCAGGCATTAAAGTGACTCTAAACACACTTATTTTAGTTCGAAAAGCAATAATTCACATGGAATAGCCATTTACAGTCAAAAAATTAAATATTAAAAAATTACCATTTTTGACCATCTGGAGAAAGTTCGACAGGTCACGGGTCATCGTTTTTCATCAGAAATGTTTTTTTATGGACTGTAGAAAAATTGATTCAAAATGTCATTTGGATTCTGCCTCATGTTGAATAACTACTTGTTAAAGCCTCAATGTGACCAAAATTGCCAGTTTTACAGACTTTTTCTACTACTCAGAAGCTTCTATTTCAACCAATTTCAGGCATTAAAATGACTCTAAACACACTTATTTTAGTTCCAAAAGTGATAATTCACATGCAGTAGTCATTTACAGTCAAAAAATTAAATTTTAAAAAATTACCATTTTTGACCATCTGGAGAAAGTTCGACAGGTCACGGGTCATCGTTTTTCATCAGAAAATTGATTTTTTGGACTGTAGAAAAATTGATTCAAAATGTCATTTGGATTGTGCCTCATGTTGAATAACTACTTTTTAAAGCCTCAATGTGACCAAAATTGCCATTTTACAGACTTTTTCTCCTACTCAGAAGCTTCTATTTCGACCAATTTCAGGCATTAAAGTGACTCTAAACACACTTATTTTAGTTCGAAAAGCAATAATTCACATGGAATAGCCATTTACAGTCAAAAAATTAAATATTAAAAAATTACCATTTTTGACCATCTGGAGAAAGTTCGACAGGTCACGGGTCATCGTTTTTCATCAGAAATGTTTTTTATGGACTGTAGAAAAATTGATTCAAAATGTCATTTGGATTCTGCCTCATGTTGAATAACTACTTGTTAAAGCCTCAATGTGACCAAAATTGCCATTTTTACAGACTTTTTTGCCTACTCAGAAGCTTCTATTTCGACCAATTTCAGGCATTAAAGTGACTCTAAAGACACTTATTTTTGTTCCAAAAGTGATAATTCACATGCAATAGTCATTTACAGTCAAAAAATTAAATATTAAAAAATTACCATTTTTGAGGATATGGAGAAAGTTTGACAGGTCACGGGTCATCGTTTTTCATCAGAAAATTTCTTTTATGGACTGTAGAAAAATTGATTCAAAATGTCATTTAGATTGTGCCTCATGTTGAATAACTACTTTTTAAAGCCTCAATGTAACCAAAATTGACATTTTTACAGACTTTTTCTCCTTCTCAGAGGCTTCTATTTCGACCAATTTCAGGCACTAAAGTGACTCTAAACACACTTATTTTAGTTCGAAAAGCAATAATTCACATGGAATAGCCATTTACAGTCAAAAAATTAAATATTAAAAAATTACCATTTTTGACCATCTGGAGAAAGTTCGACAGGTCACGGGTCATCATTTTTCATCAGAAATGTTTTTTTATGGACTGTAGAAAAATTGATTCAAAATGTCATTTGGATTGTGCCTCATGTTGAATAATCACTTTTTAAAGCCTCAATGTGACCAAAATTGACATTTTTACAGACTTTTTCTCCTACTCAGAAGCTTCTATTTCGACCAATTTCAGGCATTAAAGTGACTCTAAACACACTTTTTTTTGTTCCAAAAGTGATAATTCACATGCAATAGTCATTTACAGTCAAAAAAATAAATATTAAAAAATTACCATTTTTGACCATATTGGAAAAGTTCGACAGGTCACGAGTCATCAATTTTCATCAGAAAATTGATTTTTTGGACTGTAGAAAAATTGATTCAAAATGTCATTTGGATTGTGCCTCATGTTGAATAACTACTTCTTAAAGCCTCAATGTGACCAAAATTGCCAGTTTTACAGACTTTTTCTACAACTCAGAAGCTTCTTTTTCAACCAATTTCAGGCATTAAAATGACTCTAAACACACTTATTTTAGTTCCAAAAGTGATAATTCACATGCAGTAGTCATTTACAGTCAAAAAATTAAATATTAAAAAATTACCATTTTTGACCATCTGGAGAAAGTTCGACAGGTCACGGGTCATCGTTTTTCATCAGAAAATTGATTTTTTGGACTGTAGAAAAATTGATTCAAAATGTCATTTGGATTGTGCCTCATGTTGAATAACTACTTTTTAAAGCCTCAATGTGACCAAAATTGCCATTTTACAGACTTTTTCTCCTACTCAGAAGCTTCTATTTCGACCAATTTCAGGCATTAAAGTGACTCTAAACACACTTATTTTAGTTCGAAAAGCAATAATTCACATGGAATAGTCATTTACAGTCAAAAAATTAAATATGACAAAATTACCATTTTTGACCATCTGGAGAAAGTTCGACAGGTCACGGGTCATCGTTTTTCATCAGAAATGTTTTTTTCTGGACTGTAGAAAAATTGATTCAAAATGTCATTTGGATTGTGCCTCATGTTGAATAACTACTTCTTAAAGCCTCAATGTGACCAAAATTGCCAGTTTTACAGACTTTTTCTACTACTCAGAAGCTTCTATTTCAACCAATTTCAGGCATTAAAATGACTCTAAACACACTTATTTTAGTTCCAAAAGTGATAATTCACATGCAGTAGTCATTTACAGCCAAAAAATTAAATATTAAAAAATTACCATTTTTGACCATCTGGAGAAAGTTCGACAGGTCACGGGTCATCGTTTTTTCATCAGAAAATTGATTTTTTGGACTGTAGAAAAATTGATTCAAAATGTCATTTGGATTGTGCCTCATGTTGAATAACTACTTTTTAAAGCCTCAATGTGACCAAAATTGCCATTTTACAGACTTTTTCTCCTACTCAGAAGCTTCTATTTCGACCAATTTCAGGCATTAAAGTGACTCTAAACACACTTATTTTAGTTCGAAAAGCAATAATTCACATGGACTAGCCATTTACAGTCAAAAAATTAAATATTAAAAAATTACCATTTTTGACCATCTGGAGAAAGTTCGACAGGTCACGGGTCATCGTTTTTCATCAGAAATGTTTTTTTATGGACTGTAGAAAAATTGATTCAAAATGTCATTTGGATTCTGCCTCATGTTGAATAACTACTGTTAAAGCCTCAATGTGACCAAAATTGCCATTTTTACAGACTTTTTTGCCTACTCAGAAGCTTCTATTTCGACCAATTTCAGGCATTAAAGTGACTCTAAACACACTTATTTTTGTTCCAAAAGTGATAATTCACATGCAATAGTCATTTACAGTCAAAAAATTAAATATTAAAAAAATTACTATTTTTGACCATATGGAGAAAGTTCGACAGGTCACAAGTCATCGTTTTTCATCAGAAAATTGATTTTTTGGACTGTAGAAAAATTGATTAAAAATGTCATTTGGATTGTGCCTCATGTTGAATAATCACTTTTTAAAGCCTCAATGTGACCAAAATTGACATTTTTACAGACTTTTTCTACTACTCAGAAGCTTTTATTTTGACCAATTTTAGGCATTAAAATGACTCTAAACACACTTTTTTTAGTTCCAAAAGTGATAATTCACATGCAATAGTTATTTACAGTCAAAAAATTAAATATTAAAAAATTACTATTTTTGACCATATGGAGAAAGTTCGACAGGTCACGGGTCATCATTTTTCATCAGAAAATTGATTTTTTGGACTGTAGAAAAATTGATTCAAAATGTCATTTGGATTGTGCCTCATGTTGAATAACTACTTTTTAAAGCCTCAATGTGACCAAAATTGCCATTTTACAGACTTTTTCTCCTACTCAGAAGCTTCTATTTCGACCAATTTCAGGCATTAAAGTGACTCTAAACACACTTATTTTAGTTCGAAAAGCAATAATTCACATGGAATAGCCATTTACAGTCAAAAAATTAAATATTAAAAAATTACCATTTTTGACCATCTGGAGAAAGTTCGACAGGTCACGGGTCATCGTTTTTCATCAGAAATGTTTTTTTATGGACTGTAGAAAAATTGATTCAAAATGTCATTTGGATTGTGCCTCATGTTGAATAATCACTTTTTAAAGCCTCAATGTGACCAAAATTGACATTTTTACAGACTTTTTCTCCTACTCAGAAGCTTCTATTTCGACCAATTTCAGGCATTAAAGTGACTCTAAACACACTTTTTTTTGTTCCAAAAGTGATAATTCACATGCAATAGTCATTTACAGTCAAAAAAATAAATATTAAAAAATTACCATTTTTGACCATATTGAGAAAGTTCGACAGGTCACGGGTCATCAATTTTCATCAGAAAATTGATTTTTTGGACTGTAGAAAAATTGATTCAAAATGTCATTTGGATTGTGCCTCATGTTGAATAACTACTTCTTAAAGCCTCAATGTGACCAAAATTGCCAGTTTTACAGACTTTTTCTACTACTCAGAAGCTTCTATTTCAACCAATTTCAGGCATTAAAATGACTCTAAACACACTTATTTTAGTTCCAAAAGTGATAATTCACATGCAGTAGTCATTTACAGTCAAAAAATGAAATATTAAAAAATTACCATTTTTGACCATCTGGAGAAAGTTCGACAGGTCACGGGTCATCGTTTTTCATCAGAAAATTGATTTTTTGGAATGTAGAAAAATTGATTCAAAATGTCATTTGGATTGTGCCTCATGTTGAATAACTACTTTTTAAAGCCTCAATGTGACCAAAATTGCCATTTTACAGACTTTTTCTCCTACTCAGAAGCTTTTATTTCGACCAATTTCAGGCATTAAAGTGACTCTAAACACACTTATTTTAGTTCGAAAAGCAATAATTCACATGGAATAGCCATTTACAGTCAAAAAATTAAATATTAAAAAATTACCATTTTTGACCATCTGGAGAAAGTTCGACAGGTCACGGGTCATCGTTTTTCATCAGAAATGTTTTTTTATGGACTGTAGAAAAATTGATTCAAAATGTCATTTGGATTCTGCCTCATGTTGAATAACTACTTGTTAAAGCCTCAATGTGACCAAAATTGCCATTTTACAGACTTTTTCTCCTACTCAGAAGCTTCTATTTCGACCAATTCCAGGCATTAAAGTGACTCTAAACACACTTATTTTTGTTCCAAAAGTGATAATTCACATGCAATAGTCATTTACAGTCAAAAAATTAAATATTAAAAAAATTACTATTTTTGACCATATGGAGAAAGTTCGACAGGTCACAAGTCATCGTTTTTCATCAGAAAATTGATTTTTTGGACTGTAGAAAAATTGATTAAAAATGTCATTTGGATTGTGCCTCATGTTGAATAATCACTTTTTAAAGCCTCAATGTGACCAAAATTGAAATTTTTACAGACTTTTTCTACTACTCAGAAGCTTTTATTTTGACCAATTTTAGGCATTAAAATGACTCTAAACACACTTTTTTTAGTTCCAAAAGTGATAATTCACATGCAATAGTCATTTACAGTCAAAAAATTAAATATTAAAAAATTACTATTTTTGACCATATGGAGAAAGTTCGACAGGTCACGGGTCATCATTTTTCATCAGAAAATTGATTTTTTGGAATGTAGAAAAATTGATTCAAAATGTCATTTGGATTGTGCCTCATGTTGAATAACTACTTTTTAAAGCCTCAATGTGACCAAAATTGCCATTTTACAGACTTTTTCTCCTACTCAGAAGCTTCTATTTCGACCAATTTCAGGCATTAAAGTGACTCTAAACACACTTATTTTAGTTCGAAAAGCAATAATTCACATGGAATAGCCATTTACAGTCAAAAAATTAAATATTAAAAAATTACCATTTTTGACCATCTGGAGAAAGTTCGACAGGTCACGGGTCATCGTTTTTCATCAGAAATGTTTTTTTATGGACTGTAGAAAAATTGATTCAAAATGTCATTTGGATTCTGCCTCATGTTGAATAACTACTTGTTAAAGCCTCAAGTGACCAAAATTGCCATTTTTACAGACTTTTTTGCCTACTCAGAAGCTTCTATTTCGACCAATTTCAGGCATTAAAGTGACTCTAAACACACTTATTTTTGTTCCAAAAGTGATAATTCACATGCAATAGTCATTTACAGTCAAAAAATTAAATATTAAAAAAATTACTATTTTTGACCATATGGAGAAAGTTCGACAGGTCACAAGTCATCGTTTTTCATCAGAAAATTGATTTTTTGGACTGTAGAAAAATTGATTCAAAATGTCATTTAGATTGTGCCTCATGTTGAATAACTACTTTTTAAAGCCTCAATGTAACCAAAATTGACATTTTTACAGACTTTTTCTCCTTCTCAGAGGCTTCTATTTCGACCAATTTCAGGCATTAAAGTGACTCTAAACACACTTATTTTTGTTCCAAAAGTGATAATTTACATGCAATAGTCATTTACAGTCAAAAAATTAAATATTAAAAAATTACTATTTTTGACCATATGGAGAAAGTTCGACATTCAAAATGTCATTTGGATTGTGCCTCATGTTGAATAACTACTTTTTAAAGCCTCAATGTAACCAAAATTGACATTTTTACAGACTTTTTCTCCTTCTCAGAGGCTTCTATTTCGACCAATTTCAGGCATTAAAGTGACTCTAAACACACTTATTTTTGTTCCAAAAGTAATAATTCACATGCAATAGTCATTTACATTCAAAAAATTAAATATTAAAAAATTACCATCAGGAGAAAGTTTGACAGGTCACGGGTCATCGTTTTTCATCAGAAGATTGATTTTTTGGACTGTAGAAAAATTGATTCAAAATGTCATTTGGATTGTGCCTCATGTTGAATAATCACTTTTTAAAGCCTCAATGTGACCAAAATTGACATTTTTACAGACTTTTTCTCCTACTCAGAAGCTTTTATTTTGACCAATTTTAGGCATTAAAATGACTCTAAACACACTTATTTTTGTTCCAAAAGTGATAATTCACATGCACTAGTCATTTACAGTCAAAAAATTAAATATTAAAACATTACTATTTTTGACCATATGGAGAAAGTTCGACAGGTCACGGGTCATCGTTTTTCATCAGAAAATTGATTTTTTGGACTGTAGAAAAATTGATTCAAAATGTCATTTGGATTGTGCCTCATGTTGAATAATCACTTTTTAAAGCCTCCCTGTGACCAAAATTGCCATTTTTACAGACTTTTTCTCCTACTCAGAAGCTTCTATTTCGACCAATTTCAGGCATTAAAGTGACTCTAAACACACTTATTTTTGTTCCAAAAGTGATAATTCACATGCAATAGTCATTTACAGTCAAAAAAATAAATATTAAAAAATTACCATTTTTGACCATATTGAGAAAGTTTGACAGGTCACGGGTCATCGTTTTTCATCAGAAAATTTATTTTATGGACTGTAGAAAAATTGATTCAAAATGTCATTTAGATTGTGCCTCATGTTGAATAACTACTTTTTAAAGCCTCAATGTGACCAAAATTGCCATTTTTACAGACTTTTTCTCCTACTCAGAAGCTTCTATTTCGACCAATTTCAGGCATTAAAGTGACTCTAAACACACTTATTTTTGTTCCAAAAGTAATAATTCACATGCAATAGTCATTTACAGTCAAAATATTAAATATTAAAAAATTACCATTTTTGACCATCTGGAGAAAATTAGACAATCCAAATGACATTTTGAATCAATTTTTCTACAGTCCATAAAAAAAAATTCTGATGAAAAACGATGACCCGTGACCTACGGGTCATCGTTTTTCATCAGAATTTTTTTTTTATGGACTGTAGAAAAATTGATTCAAAATGTCATTTGGATTGTGCCTCATGTTGAATAACTACATTTTAAAGCCTCAATGTGACCAAAATTGCCATTTTACAGACTTTTTCTCCTACTCAGAAGCTTCTATTTCGACCAATTTCAGGCATTAAAGTGACTCTAAACACACTTATTTTAGTTCGAAAAGCAATAATTCACATGGAATAGTCATTTACAGTCAAAAAATTAAATATGACAAAATTACCATTTTTGACCATCTGGAGAAAGTTCGACAGGTCACGGGTCATCGTTTTTCATCAGAAAATTGATTTTTTGGACTGTAGAAAAATTGATTCAAAATGTCATTTGGATTGTGCCTCATGTTGAATAACTACTTCATAAAGCCTCAATGTGACCAAAATTGCCAGTTTTACAGACTTTTTCTCCTACTCAGAAGCTTCTATTTCGACCAATTTCAGGCATTAAAGTGACTCTAAACACACTTATTTTAGTTCGAAAAGCAATAATTCACATGGAATAGCCATTTACAGTCAAAAAATTAAATCTTAAAAAATTACCATTTTTGACCATCTGGAGAAAGTTCGACAGGTCACGGGTCATCGTTTTTCATCAGAAATGTTTTTTTATGGACTGTAGAAAAATTGATTCAAAATGTCATTTGGATTGTGCCTCATGTTGAATAACTACTTGTTAAAGCCTCAATGTGACCAAAATTGCCATTTTTACAGACTTTTTTGCCTACTCAGAAGCTTCTATTTCGACCAATTTCAGGCATTAAAGTGACTCTAAACACACTTATTTGTGTTCCAAAAGTGATAATTCACATGCAATAGTCATTTACAGTCAAAAAATTAAATATTAAAAAATTACTATTTTTGACCATATGGAGAAAGTTCGACAGGTCACGGGTCATCGTTTTTCATCAGAAAATTGATTTTTTGGACTGTAGAAAAATTGATTCAAAATGTCATTTGGATTGTGCCTCATGTTGAATAATCACTTTTTAAAGCCTCAATGTGACCAAAATTGACATTTTTACAGACTTTTTCTCCTACTCAAAAGCTTCTATTTTGACCAATTTCAGGCATTAAAATGACTCTAAACACACTTATTTTTGTTCCAAAAGTGATAATTCACATGCAATAGTCATTTACAGTCAAAAAATTAAATATTAAAAAATTACTATTTTTGACCATCTGGAGAAAGTTCGACAGGTCACGGGTCATCGTTTTTCATCAGAAATGTTTTTTTATGGACTGTAGAAAAATTGATTCAAAATGTCATTTGGATTGTGCCTCATGTTGAATAACTACTTGTTAAAGCCTCAATGTGACCAAAATTGCCATTTTTACAGACTTTTTCACCTACTCAGAAGATTCTATTTCGACCAATTTCAGGCATTAAAGTGACTCTAAACACACTTATTTTAGTTCCAAAAGTGATAATTCACATGGAATAGTCATTTACAGTCAAAAAATTAAATATTAAAAAATTACTATTTTTGACCATATGGAGAAAGTTCGACAGGTCACGCACGGGTCATCGTTTTTCATCAGAAAATTGATTTTTTTGGACTGTAGAAAAATTGATTCAAAATGTCATTTGGATTGTGCCTCATGTTGAATAATCACTTTTTAAAGCCTCCATGTGACCAAAATTGACATTTTTACAGACTTTTTCTCCTACTCAGAGGCTTCTATTTTGACCAATTTCAGGCATTAAAGTGACTCTAAACACACTTATTTTTGTTCCAAAAGTAATAATTCACATGCAATAGTCATTTACAGTCAAAATATTAAATATTAAAAAATTACCATTTTTGACCATCTGGAGAAAATTAGACAATCCAAATGACATTTTGAATCAATTTTTCTACAGTCCATAAAAAAAAAATTCTGATGAAAAACGATGACCCGTGACCTACGGGTCATCGTTTTTCATCAGAATTTTTTTTTATGGACCGTAGAAAAATTGATTCAAAATGTCATTTGGATTGTGCCTCATGTTGAATAACTACATTTTAAAGCCTCAATGTGACCAAAATTGCCATTTTACAGACTTTTTCTCCTACTCAGAAGCTTCTATTTCGACCAATTTCAGGCATTAAAGTGACTCTAAACACACTTATTTTAGTTCGAAAAGCAAAAATTCACATGGAATAGCCATTTACAGTCAAATAATTAAATATTAAAAAATTACCATTTTTGACCATCTGGAGAAAGTTCGACAGGTCACGGGTCATCGTTTTTCATCAGAAATGTTTTTTTATGGACTGTAGAAAAATTGATTCAAAATGTCATTTGGATTGTGCCTCATGTTGAATAACTACTTGTTAAAGCCTCAATGTGACCAAAATTGCCATTTTTACAGACTTTTTTGCCTACTCAGAAGCTTCTATTTCGACCAATTTCAGGCATTAAAGTGACTCTAAACACACTTATTTTTGTTCCAAAAGTGATAATTCACATGCAATAGTCATTTACAGTCAAAAAATTAAATATTAAAAAATTACCATTTTTGAGGATATGGAGAAAGTTTGACAGGTCACGGGTCATCGTTTTTCATCAGAAAATTTATTTTATGGACTGTAGAAAAATTGATTCAAAATGTCATTTAGATTGTGCCTCATGTTGAATAATTACTTTTTAAAGCCTCAATGTGACCAAAATTGACATTTTTACAGACTTTTTCTCCTACTCAGAGGCTTCTATGTTGACCAATTTCAGGCATTAAAATGACTCTAAACACACTTATTTTTGTTCCAAAAGTGATAATTCGCATGCAATAGTCATTTACAGTCAAAAAATTAAATATTAAAAAATTACTATTTTTGACCATATGGAGAAAGTTCGACAGGTCACGGGTCATCGTTTTTCATCAGAAAATTGATTTTATGGACTGTAGAAAAATTGATTCAAAATGTCATTTAGATTGTGCCTCATGTTTTATAACTACTTGTTAAAGCCTCAATGTGACCAAAATTGCCATTTTTACAGACTTTTTCTCCTACTCAGAAGATTCTATTTCGACCAATTTCAGGCATTAAAGTGACTCTAAACACACTTATTTTAGTTCCAAAAGTGATAATTCACATGGAATAGTCATTTACAGTCAAAAAATTAAATATTAAAAAATTACTATTTTTGACCATATGGAGAAAGTTCGACAGGTCACGGGTCATCGTTTTTCATCAGAAAATTGATTTTTTGGACTGTAGAAAAATTGATTCAAAATGTCATTTGGATTGTGCCTCATGTTGAATAATCACTTTTTAAAGCCTCCATGTGACCAAAATTGACATTTGTACAGATTTTTTCTCCTACTCAGAGGCTTCTATTTTGACCAATTTCAGGCCTTAAAATGACTCTAAACACACTTATTTTTGTTCCAAAAGTGATAATTCACATGCAATAGTCATTTACAGTCAAAAAATTAAATATGAAAAAATTACTATTTTTGACCATATGGAGAAAGTTCGACAGGTCACGGGTCATCGTTTTTCATCAGAAAATTGATTTTTTGGAACTGTAGAAAAATTGATTCAAAATGTCATTTGGATTGTGCCTCATGTTGAATAATCACTTTTTAAAGCCTCCATGTGACCAAAATTGACATTTTTACAGACTTTTTCTCCTACTCAGAGGCTTCTATTTTGACCAATTTCAGGCATTAAAATGACTCTAAACACACTTATTTTTGTTCCAAAAGTGATAAATCACATGCAATAGTCATTTACAGTCAAAAAATTAAATATGAAAAAATTACTATTTTTGACCATATGGAGAAAGTTCGACAGGTCACGGGTCATCGTTTTTCATCAGAAAATTGATTTTTTGGACTGTAGAAAAATTGATTCAAAATGTCATTTAGATTGTGCCTCATGTTGAATAATCACTTTTTAAAACCTCAATGTGACCAAAATTGACATTTTTACAGACTTTTTCTCCTACTCAGAAGCTTCTATTTCGACCAATTTCAGGCATTAAAGTGACTCTAAACACACTTTTGTTCCAAAAGTAATAATTCACATGCAATAGTCATTTACAGTCAAAATATTAAATATTAAAAAATTACCATTTTTGACGATCTGGAGAAAATTAGACAATCCAAATGACATTTTGAATCAATTTTTCTACAGTCCATAAAAAAAAATTCTGATGAAAAACGATGACCCGTGACCTACGGGTCATCGTTTTTCATCAGAATTTTCTTTTTTATGGACTGTAGAAAAATTAATTCAAAATGTCATTTGGATTGTGCCTCATGTTGAATAACTACTTCTTAAAGCCTCAATGTGACCAAAATTGCCAGTTTTACAGACTTTTTCTACTACTCAGAAGCTTCTATTTCAACCAATTTCAGGCATTAAAATGACTCTAAACACACTTATTTTAGTTCCAAAAGTGATAATTCACATGCAGTAGTCATTTACAGTCAAAAAATTAAATATTAAAAAATTATCATTTTTGACCATCTGGAGAAAGTTCGACAGGTCACGGGTCATCGTTTTTCATCAGAAAATTGATTTTTTTGGACTGTAGAAAAATTGATTCAAAATGTCATTTGGATTGTGCCTCATGTTGAATAACTACTTTTTAAAGCCTCAATGTGACCAAAATTGCCATTTTACAGACTTTTTCTCCTACTCAGAAGCTTCTATTTCGACCAATTTCAGGCATTAAAGTGACTCTAAACACACTTATTTTAGTTCCAAAAGTGATAATTCACATGGAATAGTCATTTACAGTCAAAAAATTAAATATTAAAAAATTACTATTTTTGACCATATGGAGAAAGTTCGACAGGTCACGCACGGGTCATCGTTTTTCATCAGAAAATTGATTTTTTTGGACTGTAGAAAAATTGATTCAAAATGTCATTTGGATTGTGCCTCATGTTGAATAATCACTTTTTAAAGCCTCCATGTGACCAAAATTGACATTTTTACAGACTTTTTCTCCTACTCAGAGGCTTCTATTTTGACCAATTTCAGGCATTAAAGTGACTCTAAACACACTTATTTTTGTTCCAAAAGTAATAATTCACATGCAATAGTCATTTACAGTCAAAATATTAAATATTAAAAAATTACCATTTTTGACCATCTGGAGAAAATTAGACAATCCAAATGACATTTTGAATCAATTTTTCTACAGTCCATAAAAAAAAATTCTGATGAAAAACGATGACCCGTGACCTACGGGTCATCGTTTTTCATCAGAATTTTTTTTTATGGACCGTAGAAAAATTGATTCAAAATGTCATTTGGATTGTGCCTCATGTTGAATAACTACATTTTAAAGCCTCAATGTGACCAAAATTGCCATTTTACAGACTTTTTCTCCTACTCAGAAGCTTCTATTTCGACCAATTTCAGGCATTAAAGTGACTCTAAACACACTTATTTTAGTTCGAAAAGCAAAAATTCACATGGAATAGCCATTTACAGTCAAATAATTAAATATTAAAAAATTACCATTTTTGACCATCTGGAGAAAGTTCGACAGGTCACGGGTCATCGTTTTTCATCAGAAAATTGATTTTTTGGACTGTAGAAAAATTGATTCAAAATGTCATTTGGATTGTGCCTCATGTTGAATAACTACTTCATAAAGCCTCAATGTGACCAAAATTGCCAGTTTTACAGACTTTTTCTCCTACTCAGAAGCTTCTATTTCGACCAATTTCAGGCATTAAAGTGACTCTAAACACACTTATTTTAGTTCGAAAAGCAATAATTCACATGGAATAGCCATTTACAGTCAAAAAATTAAATCTTAAAAAATTACCATTTTTGACCATCTGGAGAAAGTTCGACAGGTCACGGGTCATCGTTTTTCATCAGAAATGTTTTTTTATGGACTGTAGAAAAATTGATTCAAAATGTCATTTGGATTGTGCCTCATGTTGAATAACTACTTGTTAAAGCCTCAATGTGACCAAAATTGCCATTTTTACAGACTTTTTTGCCTACTCAGAAGCTTCTATTTCGACCAATTTCAGGCATTAAAGTGACTCTAAACACACTTATTTGTGTTCCAAAAGTGATAATTCACATGCAATAGTCATTTACAGTCAAAAAATTAAATATTAAAAAATTACTATTTTTGACCATATGGAGAAAGTTCGACAGGTCACGGGTCATCGTTTTTCATCAGAAAATTGATTTTTTGGACTGTAGAAAAATTGATTCAAAATGTCATTTGGATTGTGCCTCATGTTGAATAATCACTTTTTAAAGCCTCAATGTGACCAAAATTGACATTTTTACAGACTTTTTCTCCTACTCAAAAGCTTCTATTTTGACCAATTTCAGGCATTAAAATGACTCTAAACACACTTATTTTTGTTCCAAAAGTGATAATTCACATGCAATAGTCATTTACAGTCAAAAAATTAAATATTAAAAAATTACTATTTTTGACCATCTGGAGAAAGTTCGACAGGTCACGGGTCATCGTTTTTCATCAGAAATGTTTTTTTATGGACTGTAGAAAAATTGATTCAAAATGTCATTTGGATTGTGCCTCATGTTGAATAACTACTTGTTAAAGCCTCAATGTGACCAAAATTGCCATTTTTACAGACTTTTTCTCCTACTCAGAAGATTCTATTTCGACCAATTTCAGGCATTAAAGTGACTCTAAACACACTTATTTTAGTTCCAAAAGTGATAATTCACATGGAATAGTCATTTACAGTCAAAAAATTAAATATTAAAAAATTACTATTTTTGACCATATGGAGAAAGTTCGACAGGTCACGCACGGGTCATCGTTTTTCATCAGAAAATTGATTTTTTTGGACTGTAGAAAAATTGATTCAAAATGTCATTTGGATTGTGCCTCATGTTGAATAATCACTTTTTAAAGCCTCCATGTGACCAAAATTGACATTTTTACAGACTTTTTCTCCTACTCAGAGGCTTCTATTTTGACCAATTTCAGGCATTAAAGTGACTCTAAACACACTTATTTTTGTTCCAAAAGTAATAATTCACATGCAATAGTCATTTACAGTCAAAATATTAAATATTAAAAAATTACCATTTTTGACCATCTGGAGAAAATTAGACAATCCAAATGACATTTTGAATCAATTTTTCTACAGTCCATAAAAAAAAAATTCTGATGAAAAACGATGACCCGTGACCTACGGGTCATCGTTTTTCATCAGAATTTTTTTTTATGGACCGTAGAAAAATTGATTCAAAATGTCATTTGGATTGTGCCTCATGTTGAATAACTACATTTTAAAGCCTCAATGTGACCAAAATTGCCATTTTACAGACTTTTTCTCCTACTCAGAAGCTTCTATTTCGACCAATTTCAGGCATTAAAGTGACTCTAAACACACTTATTTTAGTTCGAAAAGCAAAAATTCACATGGAATAGCCATTTACAGTCAAATAATTAAATATTAAAAAATTACCATTTTTGACCATCTGGAGAAAGTTCGACAGGTCACGGGTCATCGTTTTTCATCAGAAATGTTTTTTTATGGACTGTAGAAAAATTGATTCAAAATGTCATTTGGATTGTGCCTCATGTTGAATAACTACTTGTTAAAGCCTCAATGTGACCAAAATTGCCATTTTTACAGACTTTTTTGCCTACTCAGAAGCTTCTATTTCGACCAATTTCAGGCATTAAAGTGACTCTAAACACACTTATTTTTGTTCCAAAAGTGATAATTCACATGCAATAGTCATTTACAGTCAAAAAATTAAATATTAAAAAATTACCATTTTTGAGGATATGGAGAAAGTTTGACAGGTCACGGGTCATCGTTTTTCATCAGAAAATTTATTTTATGGACTGTAGAAAAATTGATTCAAAATGTCATTTAGATTGTGCCTCATGTTGAATAATTACTTTTTAAAGCCTCAATGTGACCAAAATTGACATTTTTACAGACTTTTTCTCCTACTCAGAGGCTTCTATGTTGACCAATTTCAGGCATTAAAATGACTCTAAACACACTTATTTTTGTTCCAAAAGTGATAATTCGCATGCAATAGTCATTTACAGTCAAAAAATTAAATATTAAAAAATTACTATTTTTGACCATATGGAGAAAGTTCGACAGGTCACGGGTCATCGTTTTTCATCAGAAAATTGATTTTATGGACTGTAGAAAAATTGATTCAAAATGTCATTTAGATTGTGCCTCATGTTTTATAACTACTTGTTAAAGCCTCAATGTGACCAAAATTGCCATTTTTACAGACTTTTTCTCCTACTCAGAAGATTCTATTTCGACCAATTTCAGGCATTAAAGTGACTCTAAACACACTTATTTTAGTTCCAAAAGTGATAATTCACATGGAATAGTCATTTACAGTCAAAAAATTAAATATTAAAAAATTACTATTTTTGACCATATGGAGAAAGTTCGACAGGTCACGGGTCATCGTTTTTCATCAGAAAATTGATTTTTTGGACTGTAGAAAAATTGATTCAAAATGTCATTTGGATTGTGCCTCATGTTGAATAATCACTTTTTAAAGCCTCCATGTGACCAAAATTGACATTTGTACAGATTTTTTCTCCTACTCAGAGGCTTCTATTTTGACCAATTTCAGGCCTTAAAATGACTCTAAACACACTTATTTTTGTTCCAAAAGTGATAATTCACATGCAATAGTCATTTACAGTCAAAAAATTAAATATGAAAAAATTACTATTTTTGACCATATGGAGAAAGTTCGACAGGTCACGGGTCATCGTTTTTCATCAGAAAATTGATTTTTTGGAACTGTAGAAAAATTGATTCAAAATGTCATTTGGATTGTGCCTCATGTTGAATAATCACTTTTTAAAGCCTCCATGTGACCAAAATTGACATTTTTACAGACTTTTTCTCCTACTCAGAGGCTTCTATTTTGACCAATTTCAGGCATTAAAATGACTCTAAACACACTTATTTTTGTTCCAAAAGTGATAAATCACATGCAATAGTCATTTACAGTCAAAAAATTAAATATGAAAAAATTACTATTTTTGACCATATGGAGAAAGTTCGACAGGTCACGGGTCATCGTTTTTCATCAGAAAATTGATTTTTTGGACTGTAGAAAAATTGATTCAAAATGTCATTTAGATTGTGCCTCATGTTGAATAATCACTTTTTAAAGCCTCAATGTGACCAAAATTGACATTTTTACAGACTTTTTCTCCTACTCAGAAGCTTCTATTTCGACCAATTTCAGGCATTAAAGTGACTCTAAACACACTTTTGTTCCAAAAGTAATAATTCACATGCAATAGTCATTTACAGTCAAAATATTAAATATTAAAAAATTACCATTTTTGACGATCTGGAGAAAATTAGACAATCCAAATGACATTTTGAATCAATTTTTCTACAGTCCATAAAAAAAAATTCTGATGAAAAACGATGACCCGTGACCTACGGGTCATCGTTTTTCATCAGAATTTTCTTTTTTATGGACTGTAGAAAAATTAATTCAAAATGTCATTTGGATTGTGCCTCATGTTGAATAACTACTTCTTAAAGCCTCAATGTGACCAAAATTGCCAGTTTTACAGACTTTTTCTACTACTCAGAAGCTTCTATTTCAACCAATTTCAGGCATTAAAATGACTCTAAACACACTTATTTTAGTTCCAAAAGTGATAATTCACATGCAGTAGTCATTTAGAGTCAAAAAATTCAATATTAAAAAATTATCATTTTTGACCATCTGGAGAAAGTTCGACAGGTCACGGGTCATCGTTTTTCATCAGAAAATTGATTTTTTTGGACTGTAGAAAAATTGATTCAAAATGTCATTTGGATTGTGCCTCATGTTGAATAACTACTTTTTAAAGCCTCAATGTGACCAAAATTGCCATTTTACAGACTTTTTCTCCTACTCAGAAGCTTCTATTTCGACCAATTTCAGGCATTAAAGTGACTCTAAACACACTTATTTTAGTTCCAAAAGTGATAATTCACATGGAATAGTCATTTACAGTCAAAAAATTAAATATTAAAAAATTACTATTTTTGACCATATGGAGAAAGTTCGACAGGTCACGCACGGGTCATCGTTTTTCATCAGAAAATTGAGTTTTTTTGGACTGTAGAAAAATTGATTCAAAATGTCATTTGGATTGTGCCTCATGTTGAATAATCACTTTTTAAAGCCTCCATGTGACCAAAATTGACATTTTTACAGACTTTTTCTCCTACTCAGAGGCTTCTATTTTGACCAATTTCAGGCATTAAAGTGACTCTAAACACACTTATTTTTGTTCCAAAAGTAATAATTCACATGCAATAGTCATTTACAGTCAAAATATTAAATATTAAAAAATTACCATTTTTGACCATCTGGAGAAAATTAGACAATCCAAATGACATTTTGAATCAATTTTTCTACAGTCCATAAAAAAAAAATTCTGATGAAAAACGATGACCCGTGACCTACGGGTCATCGTTTTTCATCAGAATTTTTTTTTATGGACCGTAGAAAAATTGATTCAAAATGTCATTTGGATTGTGCCTCATGTTGAATAACTACATTTTAAAGCCTCAATGTGACCAAAATTGCCATTTTACAGACTTTTTCTCCTACTCAGAAGCTTCTATTTCGACCAATTTCAGGCATTAAAGTGACTCTAAACACACTTATTTTAGTTCGAAAAGCAAAAATTCACATGGAATAGCCATTTACAGTCAAATAATTAAATATTAAAAAATTACCATTTTTGACCATCTGGAGAAAGTTCGACAGGTCACGGGTCATCGTTTTTCATCAGAAATGTTTTTTTATGGACTGTAGAAAAATTGATTCAAAATGTCATTTGGATTGTGCCTCATGTTGAATAACTACTTGTTAAAGCCTCAATGTGACCAAAATTGCCATTTTTACAGACTTTTTTGCCTACTCAGAAGCTTCTATTTCGACCAATTTCAGGCATTAAAGTGACTCTAAACACACTTATTTTTGTTCCAAAAGTGATAATTCACATGCAATAGTCATTTACAGTCAAAAAATTAAATATTAAAAAATTACCATTTTTGAGGATATGGAGAAAGTTTGACAGGTCACGGGTCATCGTTTTTCATCAGAAAATTTATTTTATGGACTGTAGAAAAATTGATTCAAAATGTCATTTAGATTGTGCCTCATGTTGAATAATTACTTTTTAAAGCCTCAATGTGACCAAAATTGACATTTTTACAGACTTTTTCTCCTACTCAGAGGCTTCTATTTTGACCAATTTCAGGCATTAAAATGACTCTAAACACACTTATTTTTGTTCCAAAAGTGATAATTCGCATGCAATAGTCATTTACAGTCAAAAAATTAAATATTCAAAAATTACTATTTTTGACCATATGGAGAAAGTTCGACAGGTCACGGGTCATCGTTTTTCATCAGAAAATTGATTTTATGGACTGTAGAAAAATTGATTCAAAATGTCATTTAGATTGTGCCTCATGTTTTATAACTACTTGTTAAAGCCTCAATGTGACCAAAATTGCCATTTTTACAGACTTTTTCTCCTACTCAGAAGATTCTATTTCGACCAATTTCAGGCATTAAAGTGACTCTAAACACACTTATTTTAGTTCCAAAAGTGATAATTCACATGGAATAGTCATTTACAGTCAAAAAATTAAATATTAAAAAATTACCATTTTTGAGGATATGGAGAAAGTTCGACAGGTCACGGGTCATCGTTTTTCATCAGAAAATTGATTTTTTGGACTGTAGAAAAATTGATTCAAAATGTCATTTGGATTGTGCCTCATGTTGAATAATCACTTTTTAAAGCCTCCATGTGACCAAAATTGACATTTGTACAGATTTTTTCTCCTACTCAGAGGCTTCTATTTTGACCAATTTCAGGCCTTAAAATGACTCTAAACACACTTATTTTTGTTCCAAAAGTGATAATTCACATGCAATAGTCATTTACAGTCAAAAAATTAAATATGAAAAAATTACTATTTTTGACCATATGGAGAAAGTTCGACAGGTCACGGGTCATCGTTTTTCATCAGAAAATTGATTTTTTGGAACTGTAGAAAAATTGATTCAAAATGTCATTTGGATTGTGCCTCATGTTGAATAATCACTTTTTAAAGCCTCCATGTGACCAAAATTGACATTTTTACAGACTTTTTCTCCTACTCAGAGGCTTCTATTTTGACCAATTTCAGGCATTAAAATGACTCTAAACACACTTATTTTTGTTCCAAAAGTGATAAATCACATGCAATAGTCATTTACAGTCAAAAAATTAAATATGAAAAAATTACTATTTTTGACCATATGGAGAAAGTTCGACAGGTCACGGGTCATCGTTTTTCATCAGAAAATTGATTTTTTGGACTGTAGAAAAATTGATTCAAAATGTCATTTAGATTGTGCCTCATGTTGAATAATCACTTTTTAAAGCCTCAATGTGACCAAAATTGACATTTTTACAGACTTTTTCTCCTACTCAGAAGCTTCTATTTCGACCAATTTCAGGCATTAAAGTGACTCTAAACACACTTTTGTTCCAAAAGTAATAATTCACATGCAATAGTCATTTACAGTCAAAATATTAAATATTAAAAAATTACCATTTTTGACGATCTGGAGAAAATTAGACAATCCAAATGACATTTTGAATCAATTTTTCTACAGTCCATAAAAAAAAATTCTGATGAAAAACGATGACCCGTGACCTACGGGTCATCCTTTTTCATCAGAATTTTCTTTTTTATGGACTGTAGAAAAATTAATTCAAAATGTCATTTGGATTGTGCCTCATGTTGAATAACTACTTCTTAAAGCCTCAATGTGACCAAAATTGCCAGTTTTACAGACTTTTTCTACTACTCAGAAGCTTCTATTTCAACCAATTTCAGGCATTAAAATGACTCTAAACACACTTATTTTAGTTCCAAAAGTGATAATTCACATGCAGTAGTCATTTACAGTCAAAAAATTAAATATTAAAAAATTATCATTTTTGACCATCTGGAGAAAGTTCGACAGGTCACGGGTCATCGTTTTTCATCAGAAAATTGATTTTTTTGGACTGTAGAAAAATTGATTCAAAATGTCATTTGGATTGTGCCTCATGTTGAATAACTACTTTTTAAAGCCTCAATGTGACCAAAATTGCCATTTTACAGACTTTTTCTCCTACTCAGAAGCTTCTATTTCGACCAATTTCAGGCATTAAAGTGACTCTAAACACACTTATTTTAGTTCGAAAAGCAATAATTCACATGGAATAGTCATTTACAGTCAAAAAATTAAATATGACAAAATTACCATTTTTGACCATCTGGAGAAAGTTCGACAGGTCACGGGTCATCGTTTTTCATCAGAAAATTGATTTTTTGGACTGTAGAAAAATTGATTCAAAATGTCATTTGGATTGTGCCTCATGTTGAATAACTACTTCATAAAGCCTCAATGTGACCAAAATTGCCAGTTTTACAGACTTTTTCTCCTACTCAGAAGCTTCTATTTCGACCAATTTCAGGCATTAAAGTGACTCTAAACACACTTATTTTAGTTTGAAAAGCAATAATTCACATGGAATAGCCATTTACAGTCAAAAAATTAAATATTAAAAAATTACCATTTTTGACCATCTGGAGAAAGTTCGACAGGTCACGGGTCATCGTTTTCCATCAGAAATGTTTTTTTATGGACTGTAGAAAAATGGATTCAAAATGTCATTTAGATTGTGCCTCATGTTGAATAACTACTTGTTAAAGCCTCAATGTGACCAAAATTGCCATTTTTACAGACTTTTTCTCCTACTCAGAGGCTTCTATTTTGACCAATTTCAGGCATTAAAGTGACTCTAAACACACTTATTTTTGTTCCAAAAGTAATAATTCACATGCAATAGTCATTTACAGTCAAAATATTAAATATTAAAAAATTACCATTTTTGACCATCTGGAGAAAATTAGACAATCCAAATGACATTTTGAATCAATTTTTCTACAGTCCATAAAAAAAAAATTCTGATGAAAAACGATGACCCGTGACCTACGGGTCATCGTTTTTCATCAGAATTTTTTTTTTATGGACCGTAGAAAAATTGATTCAAAATGTCATTTGGATTGTGCCTCATGTTGAATAACTACATTTTAAAGCCTCAATGTGACCAAAATTGCCATTTTACAGACTTTTTCTCCTACTCAGAAGCTTCTATTTCGACCAATTTCAGGCATTAAAGTGACTCTAAACACACTTATTTGTGTTCCAAAAGTGATAATTCACATGCAATAGTCATTTACAGTCAAAAAATTAAATATTAAAAAATTACTATTTTTGACCATATGGAGAAAGTTCGACAGGTCACGGGTCATCGTTTTTCATCAGAAAATTGATTTTTTGGACTGTAGAAAAATTGATTCAAAATGTCATTTGGATTGTGCCTCATGTTGAATAATCACTTTTTAAAGCCTCAATGTGACCAAAATTGACATTTTTACAGACTTTTTCTCCTACTCAAAAGCTTCTATTTTGACCAATTTCAGGCATTAAAATGACTCTAAACACACTTATTTTAGTTCCAAAAGTGATAATTCACATGGAATAGTCATTTACAGTCAAAAAATTAAATCTTAAAAAATTACTATTTTTGACCATATGGAGAAAGTTCGACAGGTTACGGGTCATCGTTTTTCATCAGAAAATTGATTTTTTTGGACTGTAGAAAAATTGATTCAAAATGTCATTTGGATTGTGCCTCATGTTGAATAATCACTTTTTAAAGCCTCCATGTGACCAAAATTGACATTTTTACAGACTTTTTCTCCTACTCAGAGGCTTCTATTTTGACCAATTTCAGGCATTAAAGTGACTCTAAACACACTTATTTTTGTTCCAAAAGTAATAATTCACATGCAATAGTCATTTACAGTCAAAATATTAAATATTAAAAAATTACCATTTTTGACCATCTGGAGAAAATTAGACAATCCAAATGACATTTTGAATCAATTTTTCTACAGTCCATAAAAAAAAAATTCTGATGAAAAACGATGACCCGTGACCTACGGGTCATCGTTTTTCATCAGAATTTTTTTTTTATGGACCGTAGAAAAATTGATTCAAAATGTCATTTGGATTGTGCCTCATGTTGAATAACTACATTTTAAAGCCTCAATGTGACCAAAATTGCCATTTTACAGACTTTTTCTCCTACTCAGAAGCTTCTATTTCGACCAATTTCAGGCATTAAAGTGACTCTAAACACACTTATTTTAGTTCGAAAAGCAAAAATTCACAAGGAATAGCCATTTACAGTCAAATAATTAAATATTAAAAAATTACCATTTTTGACCATCTGGAGAAAGTTCGACAGGTCACGGGTCATCGTTTTTCATCAGAAATGTTTTTTTATGGACTGTAGAAAAATTGATTCAAAATGTCATTTGGATTGTGCCTCATGTTGAATAACTACTTGTTAAAGCCTCAATGTGACCAAAATTGCCATTTTTACAGACTTTTTTGCCTACTCAGAAGCTTCTATTTCGACCAATTTCAGGCATTAAAGTGACTCTAAACACACTTATTTTTGTTCCAAAAGTGATAATTCACATGCAATTGTCATTTACAGTCAAAAAATTAAATATTAAAAAATTACCATTTTTGAGGATATGGAGAAAGTTTGACAGGTCACGGGTCATCGTTTTTCATCAGAAAATTTATTTTATGGACTGTAGAAAAATTGATTCAAAATGTCATTTAGATTGTGCCTCATGTTGAATAATTACTTTTTAAAGCCTCAATGTGACCAAAATTGACATTTTTACAGACTTTTTCTCCTACTCAGAGGCTTCTATTTTGACCAATTTCAGGCATTAAAATGACTCTAAACACACTTATTTTTGTTCCAAAAGTGATAATTCGCATGCAATAGTCATTTACAGTCAAAAAATTAAATATTAAAAAATTACTATTTTTGACCATATGGAGAAAGTTCGACAGGTCACGGGTCATCGTTTTTCATCAGAAAATTGATTTTATGGACTGTAGAAAAATTGATTCAAAATGTCATTTAGATTGTGCCTCATGTTTTATAACTACTTGTTAAAGCCTCAATGTGACCAAAATTGCCATTTTTACAGACTTTTTCTCCTACTCAGAAGATTCTATTTCGACCAATTTCAGGCATTAAAGTGACTCTAAACACACTTATTTTAGTTCCAAAAGTGATAATTCACATGGAATAGTCATTTACAGTCAAAAAATTAAATATTAAAAAATTACTATTTTTGACCATATGGAGAAAGTTCGACAGGTCACGGGTCATCGTTTTTCATCAGAAAATTGATTTTTTGGACTGTAGAAAAATTGATTCAAAATGTCATTTGGATTGTGCCTCATGTTGAATAATCACTTTTTAAAGCCTCCATGTGACCAAAATTGACATTTTTACAGATTTTTTCTCCTACTCAGAGGCTTCTATTTTGACCAATTTCAGGCCTTAAAATGACTCTAAACACACTTATTTTTGTTCCAAAAGTGATAATTCACATGCAATAGTCATTTACAGTCAAAAAATTAAATATGAAAAAATTACTATTTTTGACCATATGGAGAAAGTTCGACAGGTCACGGGTCATCGTTTTTCATCAGAAAATTGATTTTTTGGAACTGTAGAAAAATTGATTCAAAATGTCATTTGGATTGTGCCTCATGTTGAATAATCACTTTTTAAAGCCTCCATGTGACCAAAATTGACATTTTTACAGACTTTTTCTCCTACTCAGAGGCTTCTATTTTGACCAATTTCAGGCATTAAAATGACTCTAAACACACTTATTTTTGTTCCAAAAGTGATAAATCACATGCAATAGTCATTTACAGTCAAAAAATTAAATATGAAAAAATTACTATTTTTGGCCATATGGAGAAAGTTCGACAGGTCACGGGTCATCGTTTTTCATCAGAAAATTGATTTTTTGGACTGTAGAAAAATTGATTCAAAATGTCATTTAGATTGTGCCTCATGTTGAATAATCACTTTTTAAAGCCTCAATGTGACCAAAATTGACATTTTTACAGACTTTTTCTCCTACTCAGAAGCTTCTATTTCGACCAATTTCAGGCATTAAAGTGACTCTAAACACACTTTTGTTCCAAAAGTAATAATTCACATGCAATAGTCATTTACAGTCAAAATATTAAATATTAAAAAATTACCATTTTTGACGATCTGGAGAAAATTAGACAATCCAAATGACATTTTGAATCAATTTTTCTACAGTCCATAAAAAAAAAATTCTGATGAAAAACGATGACCCGTGACCTACGGGTCATCGTTTTTCATCAGAATTTTCTTTTTTATGGACTGTAGAAAAATTAATTCAAAATGTCATTTGGATTGTGCCTCATGTTGAATAACTACTTCTTAAAGCCTCAATGTGACCAAAATTGCCAGTTTTACAGACTTTTTCTACTACTCAGAAGCTTCTATTTCAACCAATTTCAGGCATTAAAATGACTCTAAACACACTTATTTTAGTTCCAAAAGTGATAATTCACATGCAGTAGTCATTTACAGTCAAAAAATTAAATATTAAAAAATTATCATTTTTGACCATCTGGAGAAAGTTCGACAGGTCACGGGTCATCGTTTTTCATCAGAAAATTGATTTTTTTGGACTGTAGAAAAATTGATTCAAAATGTCATTTGGATTGTGCCTCATGTTGAATAACTACTTTTTAAAGCCTCAATGTGACCAAAATTGCCATTTTACAGACTTTTTCTCCTACTCAGAAGCTTCTATTTCGACCAATTTCAGGCATTAAAGTGACTCTAAACACACTTATTTTAGTTCCAAAAGCGATAATTCACATGGAATAGTCATTTACAGTCAAAAAATTAAATATGACAAAATTACCATTTTTGACCATCTGGAGAAAGTTCGACAGGTCACGGGTCATCGTTTTTCATCAGAAATGTTTTTTTATGGACTGTAGAAAAATTGATTCAAAATGTCATTTGGATTGTGCCTCATGTTGAATAACTACTTCTTAAAGCCTCAATGTGACCAAAATTGCCAGTTTTACAGACTTTTTCTACTACTCAGAAGCTTCTATTTCAACCAATTTCAGGCATTAAAATGACTCTAAACACACTTATTTTAGTTCCAAAAGTGATAATTCACATGCAGTAGTCATTTACAGCCAAAAAATTAAATATTAAAAAATTACCATTTTTGACCATCTGGAGAAAGTTCGACAGGTCACGGGTCATCGTTTTTCATCAGAAAATTGATTTTTTGGACTGTAGAAAAATTGATTCAAAATGTCATTTGGATTGTGCCTCATGTTGAATAACTACTTTTTAAAGCCTCAATGTGACCAAAATTGCCATTTTACAGACTTTTTCTCCTACTCAGAAGCTTCTATTTCGACCAATTTCAGGCATTAAAGTGACTCTAAACACACTTATTTTAGTTCGAAAAGCAATAATTCACATGGAATAGCCATTTACAGTCAAAAAATTAAATATTAAAAAATTACCATTTTTGACCATCTGGAGAAAGTTCGACAGGTCACGGGTCATCGTTTTTCATCAGAAATGTTTTTTTATGGACTGTAGAAAAATTGATTCAAAATGTCATTTGGATTCTGCCTCATGTTGAATAACTACTTGTTAAAGCCTCAATGTGACCAAAATTGCCATTTTTACAGACTTTTTTGCCTACTCAGAAGCTTCTATTTCGACCAATTTCAGGCATTAAAGTGACTCTAAACACACTTATTTTTGTTCCAAAAGTGATAATTCACATGCAATAGTCATTTACAGTCAAAAAATTAAATATTAAAAAAATTACTATTTTTGACCATATGGAGAAAGTTCGACAGGTCACAAGTCATCGTTTTTCATCAGAAAATTGATTTTTTGGACTGTAGAAAAATTGATTAAAAATGTCATTTGGATTGTGCCTCATGTTGAATAATCACTTTTTAAAGCCTCAATGTGACCAAAATTGACATTTTTACAGACTTTTTCTACTACTCAGAAGCTTTTATTTTGACCAATTTTAGGCATTAAAATGACTCTAAACACACTTTTTTTAGTTCCAAAAGTGATAATTCACATGCAATAGTCATTTACAGTCAAAAAATTAAATATTAAAAAATTACTATTTTTGACCATATGGAGAAAGTTCGACAGGTCACGGGTCATCATTTTTCATCAGAAAATTGATTTTTTGGACTGTAGAAAAATTGATTCAAAATGTCATTTGGATTGTGCCTCATGTTGAATAACTACTTTTTAAAGCCTCAATGTGACCAAAATTGCCATTTTACAGACTTTTTCTCCTACTCAGAAGCTTCTATTTCGACCAATTTCAGGCATTAAAGTGACTCTAAACACACTTATTTTAGTTCGAAAAGCAATAATTCACATGGAATAGCCATTTACAGTCAAAAAATTAAATATTAAAAAATTACCATTTTTGACCATCTGGAGAAAGTTCGACAGGTCACGGGTCATCGTTTTTCATCAGAAATGTTTTTTTATGGACTGTAGAAAAATTGATTCAAAATGTCATTTGGATTGTGCCTCATGTTGAATAATCACTTTTTAAAGCCTCAATGTGACCAAAATTGACATTTTTACAGACTTTTTCTCCTACTCAGAAGCTTCTATTTCGACCAATTTCAGGCATTAAAGTGACTCTAAACACACTTTTTTTGTTCCAAAAGTGATAATTCACATGCAATAGTCATTTACAGTCAAAAAAATAAATATTAAAAAATTACCATTTTTGACCATATTGAGAAAGTTCGACAGGTCACGGGTCATCAATTTTCATCAGAAAATTGATTTTTTGGACTGTAGAAAAATTGATTCAAAATGTCATTTGGATTGTGCCTCATGTTGAATAACTACTTCTTAAAGCCTCAATGTGACCAAAATTGCCAGTTTTACAGACTTTTTCTACTACTCAGAAGCTTCTATTTCAACCAATTTCAGGCATTAAAATGACTCTAAACACACTTATTTTAGTTCCAAAAGTGATAATTCACATGCAGTAGTCATTTACAGTCAAAAAATGAAATATTAAAAAATTACCATTTTTGACCATCTGGAGAAAGTTCGACAGGTCACGGGTCATCGTTTTTCATCAGAAAATTGATTTTTTGGAATGTAGAAAAATTGATTCAAAATGTCATTTGGATTGTGCCTCATGTTGAATAACTACTTTTTAAAGCCTCAATGTGACCAAAATTGCCATTTTACAGACTTTTTCTCCTACTCAGAAGCTTCTATTTCGACCAATTTCAGGCATTAAAGTGACTCTAAACACACTTATTTTAGTTCGAAAAGCAATAATTCACATGGAATAGCCATTTACAGTCAAAAAATTAAATATTAAAAAATTACCATTTTTGACCATCTGGAGAAAGTTCGACAGGTCACGGGTCATCGTTTTTCATCAGAAATGTTTTTTTATGGACTTAGAAAAATTGATTCAAAATGTCATTTGGATTCTGCCTCATGTTGAATAACTACTTGTTAAAGCCTCAATGTGACCAAAATTGCCATTTTACAGACTTTTTCTCCTACTCAGAAGCTTCTATTTCGACCAATTCCAGGCATTAAAGTGACTCTAAACACACTTATTTTTGTTCCAAAAGTGATAATTCACATGCAATAGTCATTTACAGTCAAAAAATTAAATATTAAAAAAATTACTATTTTTGACCATATGGAGAAAGTTCGACAGGTCACAATCATCGTTTTTCATCAGAAAATTGATTTTTTGGACTGTAGAAAAATTGATTAAAAATGTCATTTGGATTGTGCCTCATGTTGAATAATCACTTTTTAAAGCCTCAATGTGACCAAAATTGAAATTTTTACAGACTTTTTCTACTACTCAGAAGCTTTTATTTTGACCAATTTTAGGCATTAAAATGACTCTAAACACACTTTTTTTAGTTCCAAAAGTGATAATTCACATGCAATAGTCATTTACAGTCAAAAAATTAAATATTAAAAAATTACTATTTTTGACCATATGGAGAAAGTTCGACAGGTCACGGGTCATCATTTTTCATCAGAAAATTGATTTTTTGGACTGTAGAAAAATTGATTCAAAATGTCATTTGGATTGTGCCTCATGTTGAATAACTACTTTTTAAAGCCTCAATGTGACCAAAATTGCCATTTTACAGACTTTTTCTCCTACTCAGAAGCTTCTATTTCGACCAATTTCAGGCATTAAAGTGACTCTAAACACACTTATTTTAGTTCGAAAAGCAATAATTCACATGGAATAGCCATTTACAGTCAAAAAATTAAATATTAAAAAATTACCATTTTTGACCATCTGGAGAAAGTTCGACAGGTCACGGGTCATCGTTTTTCATCAGAAATGTTTTTTTATGGACTGTAGAAAAATTGATTCAAAATGTCATTTGGATTCTGCCTCATGTTGAATAACTACTTGTTAAAGCCTCAAGTGACCAAAATTGCCATTTTTACAGACTTTTTTGCCTACTCAGAAGCTTCTATTTCGACCAATTTCAGGCATTAAAGTGACTCTAAACACACTTATTTTTGTTCCAAAAGTGATAATTCACATGCAATAGTCATTTACAGTCAAAAAATTAAATATTAAAAAAATTACTATTTTTGACCATATGGAGAAAGTTCGACAGGTCACAAGTCATCGTTTTTCATCAGAAAATTGATTTTTTGGACTGTAGAAAAATTGATTCAAAATGTCATTTAGATTGTGCCTCATGTTGAATAACTACTTTTTAAAGCCTCAATGTAACCAAAATTGACATTTTTACAGACTTTTTCTCCTTCTCAGAGGCTTCTATTTCGACCAATTTCAGGCATTAAAGTGACTCTAAACACACTTATTTTTGTTCCAAAAGTGATAATTTACATGCAATAGTCATTTACAGTCAAAAAATTAAATATTAAAAAATTACTATTTTTGACCATATGGAGAAAGTTCGACATTCAAAATGTCATTTGGATTGTGCCTCATGTTGAATAACTACTTTTTAAAGCCTCAATGTAACCAAAATGGACATTTTTACAGACTTTTTCTCCTTCTCAGAGGCTTCTATTTCGACCAATTTCAGGCATTAAAGTGACTCTAAACACACTTATTTTTGTTCCAAAAGTAATAATTCACATGCAATAGTCATTTACATTCAAAAAATTAAATATTAAAAAATTACCATCAGGAGAAAGTTTGACAGGTCACGGGTCATCGTTTTTCATCAGAAGATTGATTTTTTGGACTGTAGAAAAATTGATTCAAAATGTCATTTGGATTGTGCCTCATGTTGAATAATCACTTTTTAAAGCCTCAATGTGACCAAAATTGACATTTTTACAGACTTTTTCTCCTACTCAGAAGCTTTTATTTTGACCAATTTTAGGCATTAAAATGACTCTAAACACACTTATTTTTGTTCCAAAAGTGATAATTCACATGCACTAGTCATTTACAGTCAAAAAATTAAATATTAAAACATTACTATTTTTGACCATATGGAGAAAGTTCGACAGGTCACGGGTCATCGTTTTTCATCAGAAAATTGATTTTTTGGACTGTAGAAAAATTGATTCAAAATGTCATTTGGATTGTGCCTCATGTTGAATAATCACTTTTTAAAGCCTCCCTGTGACCAAAATTGCCATTTTTACAGACTTTTTCTCCTACTCAGAAGCTTCTATTTCGACCAATTTCAGGCATTAAAGTGACTCTAAACACACTTATTTTTGTTCCAAAAGTGATAATTCACATGCAATAGTCATTTACAGTCAAAAAAATAAATATTAAAAAATTACCATTTTTGACCATATTGAGAAAGTTTGACAGGTCACGGGTCATCGTTTTTCATCAGAAAATTTATTTTATGGACTGTAGAAAAATTGATTCAAAATGTCATTTAGATTGTGCCTCATGTTGAATAACTACTTTTTAAAGCCTCAATGTGACCAAAATTGCCATTTTTACAGACTTTTTCTCCTACTCAGAAGCTTCTATTTCGACCAATTTCAGGCATTAAAGTGACTCTAAACACACTTATTTTTGTTCCAAAAGTAATAATTCACATGCAATAGTCATTTACAGTCAAAATATTAAATATTAAAAAATTACCATTTTTGACCATCTGGAGAAAATTAGACAATCCAAATGACATTTTGAATCAATTTTTCTACAGTCCATAAAAAAAAATTCTGATGAAAAACGATGACCCGTGACCTACGGGTCATCGTTTTTCATCAGAATTTTTTTTTTATGGACTGTAGAAAAATTGATTCAAAATGTCATTTGGATTGTGCCTCATGTTGAATAACTACATTTTAAAGCCTCAATGTGACCAAAATTGCCATTTTACAGACTTTTTCTCCTACTCAGAAGCTTCTATTTCGACCAATTTCAGGCATTAAAGTGACTCTAAACACACTTATTTTAGTTCGAAAAGCAATAATTCACATGGAATAGTCATTTACAGTCAAAAAATTAAATATGACAAAATTACCATTTTTGACCATCTGGAGAAAGTTCGACAGGTCACGGGTCATCGTTTTTCATCAGAAAATTGATTTTTTGGACTGTAGAAAAATTGATTCAAAATGTCATTTGGATTGTGCCTCATGTTGAATAACTACTTCATAAAGCCTCACTGTGACCAAAATTGCCAGTTTTACAGACTTTTTCTCCTACTCAGAAGCTTCTATTTCGACCAATTTCAGGCATTAAAGTGACTCTAAACACACTTATTTTAGTTCGAAAAGCAATAATTCACATGGAATAGCCATTTACAGTCAAAAAACTTAAATCTTAAAAAATTACCATTTTTGACCATCTGGAGAAAGTTCGACAGGTCACGGGTCATCGTTTTTCATCAGAAATGTTTTTTTATGGACTGTAGAAAAATTGATTCAAAATGTCATTTGGATTGTGCCTCATGTTGAATAACTACTTGTTAAAGCCTCAATGTGACCAAAATTGCCATTTTTACAGACTTTTTTGCCTACTCAGAAGCTTCTATTTCGACCAATTTCAGGCATTAAAGTGACTCTAAACACACTTATTTGTGTTCCAAAAGTGATAATTCACATGCAATAGTCATTTACAGTCAAAAAATTAAATATTAAAAAATTACTATTTTTGACCATATGGAGAAAGTTCGACAGGTCACGGGTCATCGTTTTTCATCAGAAAATTGATTTTTTGGACTGTAGAAAAATTGATTCAAAATGTCATTTGGATTGTGCCTCATGTTGAATAATCACTTTTTAAAGCCTCAATGTGACCAAAATTGACATTTTTACAGACTTTTTCTCCTACTCAAAAGCTTCTATTTTGACCAATTTCAGGCATTAAAATGACTCTAAACACACTTATTTTTGTTCCAAAAGTGATAATTCACATGCAATAGTCATTTACAGTCAAAAAATTAAATATTAAAAAATTACTATTTTTGACCATCTGGAGAAAGTTCGACAGGTCACGGGTCATCGTTTTTCATCAGAAATGTTTTTTTATGGACTGTAGAAAAATTGATTCAAAATGTCATTTGGATTGTGCCTCATGTTGAATAACTACTTGTTAAAGCCTCAATGTGACCAAAATTGCCATTTTTACAGACTTTTTCTCCTACTCAGAAGATTCTATTTCGACCAATTTCAGGCATTAAAGTGACTCTAAACACACTTATTTTAGTTCCAAAAGTGATAATTCACATGGAATAGTCATTTACAGTCAAAAAATTAAATATTAAAAAATTACTATTTTTGACCATATGGAGAAAGTTCGACAGGTCACGCACGGGTCATCGTTTTTCATCAGAAAATTGATTTTTTTGGACTGTAGAAAAATTGATTCAAAATGTCATTTGGATTGTGCCTCATGTTGAATAATCACTTTTTAAAGCCTCCATGTGACCAAAATTGACATTTTTACAGACTTTTTCTCCTACTCAGAGGCTTCTATTTTGACCAATTTCAGGCATTAAAGTGACTCTAAACACACTTATTTTTGTTCCAAAAGTAATAATTCACATGCAATAGTCATTTACAGTCAAAATATTAAATATTAAAAAATTACCATTTTTGACCATCTGGAGAAAATTAGACAATCCAAATGACATTTTGAATCAATTTTTCTACAGTCCATAAAAAAAAATTCTGATGAAAAACGATGACCCGTGACCTACGGGTCATCGTTTTTCATCAGAATTTTTTTTTATGGACCGTAGAAAAATTGATTCAAAATGTCATTTGGATTGTGCCTCATGTTGAATAACTACATTTTAAAGCCTCAATGTGACCAAAATTGCCATTTTACAGACTTTTTCTCCTACTCAGAAGCTTCTATTTCGACCAATTTCAGGCATTAAAGTGACTCTAAACACACTTATTTTAGTTCGAAAAGCAAAAATTCACATGGAATAGCCATTTACAGTCAAATAATTAAATATTAAAAAATTACCATTTTTGACCATCTGGAGAAAGTTCGACAGGTCACAGGTCATCGTTTTTCATCAGAAATGTTTTTTTATGGACTGTAGAAAAATTGATTCAAAATGTCATTTGGATTGTGCCTCATGTTGAATAACTACTTGTTAAAGCCTCAATGTGACCAAAATTGCCATTTTACAGACTTTTTTGCCTACTCAGAAGCTTCTATTTCGACCAATTTCAGGCATTAAAGTGACTCTAAACACACTTATTTTTGTTCCAAAAGTGATAATTCACATGCAATAGTCATTTACAGTCAAAAAATTAAATATTAAAAAATTACCATTTTTGAGGATATGGAGAAAGTTTGACAGGTCACGGGTCATCGTTTTTCATCAGAAAATTTATTTTATGGACTGTAGAAAAATTGATTCAAAATGTCATTTAGATTGTGCCTCATGTTGAATAATTACTTTTTAAAGCCTCAATGTGACCAAAATTGACATTTTTACAGACTTTTTCTCCTACTCAGAGGCTTCTATTTTGACCAATTTCAGGCATTAAAATGACTCTAAACACACTTATTTTTGTTCCAAAAGTGATAATTCGCATGCAATAGTCATTTACAGTCAAAAAATTAAATATTAAAAAATTACTATTTTTGACCATATGGAGAAAGTTCGACAGGTCACGGGTCATCGTTTTTCATCAGAAAATTGATTTTATGGACTGTAGAAAAATTGATTCAAAATGTGATTTAGATTGTGCCTCATGTTTTATAACTACTTGTTAAAGCCTCAATGTGACCAAAATTGCCATTTTTACAGACTTTTTCTCCTACTCAGAAGATTCTATTTCGACCAATTTCAGGCATTAAAGTGACTCTAAACACACTTATTTTAGTTCCAAAAGTGATAATTCACATGGAATAGTCATTTACAGTCAAAAAATTAAATATTAAAAAATTACTATTTTTGACCATATGGAGAAAGTTCGACAGGTCACGGGTCATCGTTTTTCATCAGAAAATTGATTTTTTGGACTGTAGAAAAATTGATTCAAAATGTCATTTGGATTGTGCCTCATGTTGAATAATCACTTTTTAAAGCCTCCATGTGACCAAAATTGACATTTGTACAGATTTTTTCTCCTACTCAGAGGCTTCTATTTTGACCAATTTCAGGCCTTAAAATGACTCTAAACACACTTATTTTTGTTCCAAAAGTGATAATTCACATGCAATAGTCATTTACAGTCAAAAAATTAAATATGAAAAAATTACTATTTTTGACCATATGGAGAAAGTTCGACAGGTCACGGGTCATCGTTTTTCATCAGAAAATTGATTTTTTGGAACTGTAGAAAAATTGATTCAAAATGTCATTTGGATTGTGCCTCATGTTGAATAATCACTTTTTAAAGCCTCCATGTGACCAAAATTGACATTTTTACAGACTTTTTCTCCTACTCAGAGGCTTCTATTTTGACCAATTTCAGGCATTAAAATGACTCTAAACACACTTATTTTTGTTCCAAAAGTGATAAATCACATGCAATAGTCATTTACAGTCAAAAAATTAAATATGAAAAAATTACTATTTTTGACCATATGGAGAAAGTTCGACAGGTCACGGGTCATCGTTTTTCATCAGAAAATTGATTTTTTGGACTGTAGAAAAATTGATTCAAAATGTCATTTAGATTGTGCCTCATGTTGAATAATCACTTTTTAAAGCCTCAATGTGACCAAAATTGACATTTTTACAGACTTTTTCTCCTACTCAGAAGCTTCTATTTCGACCAATTTCAGGCATTAAAGTGACTCTAAACACACTTTTGTTCCAAAAGTAATAATTCACATGCAATAGTCATTTACAGTCAAAATATTAAATATTAAAAAATTACCATTTTTGACGATCTGGAGAAAATTAGACAATCCAAATGACATTTTGAATCAATTTTTCTACAGTCCATAAAAAAAAAATTCTGATGAAAAACGATGACCCGTGACCTACGGGTCATCGTTTTTCATCAGAATTTTCTTTTTTATGGACTGTAAAAAAATTAATTCAAAATGTCATTTGGATTGTGCCTCATGTTGAATAACTACTTCTTAAAGCCTCAATGTGACCAAAATTGCCAGTTTTACAGACTTTTTCTACTACTCAGAAGCTTCTATTTCAACCAATTTCAGGCATTAAAATGACTCTAAACACACTTATTTTAGTTCCAAAAGTGATAATTCACATGCAGTAGTCATTTACAGTCAAAAAATTAAATATTAAAAAATTATCATTTTTGACCATCTGGAGAAAGTTCGACAGGTCACGGGTCATCGTTTTTCATCAGAAAATTGATTTTTTTGGACTGTAGAAAAATTGATTCAAAATGTCATTTGGATTGTGCCTCATGTTGAATAACTACTTTTTAAAGCCTCAATGTGACCAAAATTGCCATTTTACAGACTTTTTCTCCTACTCAGAAGCTTCTATTTCGACCAATTTCAGGCATTAAAGTGACTCTAAACACACTTATTTTAGTTCGAAAAGCAATAATTCACATGGAATAGCCATTTACAGTCAAAAAATTAAATATTAAAAAATTACCATTTTTGACCATCTGGAGAAAGTTCGACAGGTCACGGGTCATCGTTTTCCATCAGAAATGTTTTTTTATGGACTGTAGAAAAATTGATTCAAAATGTCATTTAGATTGTGCCTCATGTTGAATAACTACT
Source organism: Triturus cristatus (assembly GCF_964204655.1). NCBI lineage: Eukaryota > Metazoa > Chordata > Amphibia > Caudata > Salamandridae > Triturus > Triturus cristatus. Next base: position 1,435,383,610 of record NC_140590.1, read on the forward strand.
TGTTAAAGCCTCAATGTGACCAAAATTGCCATTTTTACAGACTTTTTTGCCTACTCAGAAGCTTCTATTTCGACCAATTTCAGGCATTAAAGTGACTCTAAACACACTTATTTGTGTTCCAAAAGTGATAATTCACATGCAATAGTCATTTACAGTCAAAAAATTAAATATTAAAAAATTACTATTTTTGACCATATGGAGAAAGTTCGACAGGTCACGGGTCATCGTTTTTCATCAGAAAATTGATTTTTTGGACTGTAGAAAAATTGATTCAAAATGTCATTTGGATTGTGCCTCATGTTGAATAATCACTTTTTAAAGCCTCAATGTGACCAAAATTGACATTTTTACAGACTTTTTCTCCTACTCAAAAGCTTCTATTTTGACCAATTTCAGGCATTAAAATGACTCTAAACACACTTATTTTAGTTCCAAAAGTGATAATTCACATGGAATAGTCATTTACAGTCAAAAAATTAAATATTAAAAAATTACTATTTTTGACCATATGGAGAAAGTTCGACAGGTTACGGGTCATCGTTTTTCATCAGAAAATTGATTTTTTTGGACTGTAGAAAAATTGATTCAAAATGTCATTTGGATTGTGCCTCATGTTGAATAATCACTTTTTAAAGCCTCCATGTGACCAAAATTGACATTTTTACAGACTTTTTCTCCTACTCAGAGGCTTCTATTTTGACCAATTTCAGGCATTAAAGTGACTCTAAACACACTTATTTTTGTTCCAAAAGTAATAATTCACATGCAATAGTCATTTACAGTCAAAATATTAAATATTAAAAAATTACCATTTTTGACCATCTGGAGAAAATTAGACAATCCAGATGACATTTTGAATCAATTTTTCTACAGTCCATAAAAAAAAAATTCTGATGAAAAACGATGACCCGTGACCTACGGGTCATCGTTTTTCATCAGAATTTTTTTTTTATGGACCGTAGAAAAATTGATTCAAAATGTCATTTGGATTGTGCCTCATGTTGAATAACTACATTTTAAAGCCTCAATGTGACCAAAATTGCCATTTTACAGACTTTTTCTCCTACTCAGAAGCTTCTATTTCGACCAATTTCAGGCATTAAAGTGACTCTAAACACACTTATTTTAGTTCGAAAAGCAAAAATTCACATGGAATAGCCATTTACAGTCAAATAATTAAATATTAAAAAATTACCATTTTTGACCATCTGGAGAAAGTTCGACAGGTCACGGGTCATCGTTTTTCATCAGAAATGTTTTTTTATGGACTGTAGAAAAATTGATTCAAAATGTCATTTGGATTGTGCCTCATGTTGAATAACTACTTGTTAAAGCCTCAATGTGACCAAAATTGCCATTTTTACAGACTTTTTTGCCTACTCAGAAGCTTCTATTTCGACCAATTTCAGGCATTAAAGTGACTCTAAACACACTTATTTTTGTTCCAAAAGTGATAATTCACATGCAATAGTCATTTACAGTCAAAAAATTAAATATTAAAAAATTACCATTTTTGAGGATATGGAGAAAGTTTGACAGGTCACGGGTCATCGTTTTTCATCAGAAAATTTATTTTATGGACTGTAGAAAAATTGATTCAAAATGTCATTTAGATTGTGCCTCATGTTGAATAATTACTTTTTAAAGCCTCAATGTGACCAAAATTGACATTTTTACAGACTTTTTCTCCTACTCAGAGGCTTCTATTTTGACCAATTTCAGGCATTAAAATGACTCTAAACACACTTATTTTTGTTCCAAAAGTGATAATTCGCATGCAATAGTCATTTACAGTCAAAAAATTAAATATTAAAAAATTACTATTTTTGACCATATGGAGAAAGTTCGACAGGTCACGGGTCATCGTTTTTCATCAGAAAATTGATTTTATGGACTGTAGAAAAATTGATTCAAAATGTCATTTAGATTGTGCCTCATGTTTTATAACTACTTGTTAAAGCCTCAATGTGACCAAAATTGCCATTTTTACAGACTTTTTCTCCTACTCAGAAGATTCTATTTCGACCAATTTCAGGCATTAAAGTGACTCTAAACACACTTATTTTAGTTCCAAAAGTGATAATTCACATGGAATAGTCATTTACAGTCAAAAAATTAAATATTAAAAAATTACTATTTTTGACCATATGGAGAAAGTTCGACAGGTCACGGGTCATCGTTTTTCATCAGAAAATTGATTTTTTGGACTGTAGAAAAATTGATTCAAAATGTCATTTGGATTGTGCCTCATGTTGAATAATCACTTTTTAAAGCCTCCATGTGACCAAAATTGACATTTGTACAGATTTTTTCTCCTACTCAGAGGCTTCTATTTTGACCAATTTCAGGCCTTAAAATGACTCTAAACACACTTATTTTTGTTCCAAAAGTGATAATTCACATGCAATAGTCATTTACAGTCAAAAAATTAAATATGAAAAAATTACTATTTTTGACCATATGGAGAAAGTTCGACAGGTCACGGGTCATCGTTTTTCATCAGAAAATTGATTTTTTGGAACTGTAGAAAAATTGATTCAAAATGTCATTTGGATTGTGCCTCATGTTGAATAATCACTTTTTAAAGCCTCCATGTGACCAAAATTGACATTTTTACAGACTTTTTCTCCTACTCAGAGGCTTCTATTTTGACCAATTTCAGGCATTAAAATGACTCTAAACACACTTATTTTTGTTCCAAAAGTGATAAATCACATGCAATAGTCATTTACAGTCAAAAAATTAAATATGAAAAAATTACTATTTTTGACCATATGGAGAAAGTTCGACAGGTCACGGGTCATCGTTTTTCATCAGAAAATTGATTTTTTGGACTGTAGAAAAATTGATTCAAAATGTCATTTAGATTGTGCCTCATGTTGAATAATCACTTTTTAAAGCCTCAATGTGACCAAAATTGACATTTTTACAGACTTTTTCTCCTACTCAGAAGCTTCTATTTCGACCAATTTCAGGCATTAAAGTGACTCTAAACACACTTTTGTTCCAAAAGTAATAATTCACATGCAATAGTCATTTACAGTCAAAATATTAAATATTAAAAAATTACCATTTTTGACGATCTGGAGAAAATTAGACAATCCAAATGACATTTTGAATCAATTTTTCTACAGTCCATAAAAAAAAAATTCTGATGAAAAACGATGACCCGTGACCTACGGGTCATCGTTTTTCATCAGAATTTTCTTTTTTATGGACTGTAAAAAAATTAATTCAAAATGTCATTTGGATTGTGCCTCATGTTGAATAACTACTTCTTAAAGCCTCAATGTGACCAAAATTGCCAGTTTTACAGACTTTTTCTACTACTCAGAAGCTTCTATTTCAACCAATTTCAGGCATTAAAATGACTCTAAACACACTTATTTTAGTTCCAAAAGTGATAATTCACATGCAGTAGTCATTTACAGTCAAAAAATTAAATATTAAAAAATTATCATTTTTGACCATCTGGAGAAAGTTCGACAGGTCACGGGTCATCGTTTTTCATCAGAAAATTGATTTTTTTGGACTGTAGAAAAATTGATTCAAAATGTCATTTGGATTGTGCCTCATGTTGAATAACTACTTTTTAAAGCCTCAATGTGACCAAAATTGCCATTTTACAGACTTTTTCTCCTACTCAGAAGCTTCTATTTCGACCAATTTCAGGCATTAAAGTGACTCTAAACACACTTATTTTAGTTCGAAAAGCAATAATTCACATGGAATAGCCATTTACAGTCAAAAAATTAAATATTAAAAAATTACCATTTTTGACCATCTGGAGAAAGTTCGACAGGTCACGGGTCATCGTTTTCCATCAGAAATGTTTTTTTATGGACTGTAGAAAAATTGATTCAAAATGTCATTTAGATTGTGCCTCATGTTGAATAACTACTTGTTAAAGCCTCAATGTGACCAAAATTGCCATTTTTACAGACTTTTTTGCCTACTCAGAAGCTTCTATTTCGACCAATTTCAGGCATTAAAGTGACTCTAAACACACTTATTTGTGTTCCAAAAGTGATAATTCACATGCAATAGTCATTTACAGTCAAAAAATTAAATATTAAAAAATTACTATTTTTGACCATATGGAGAAAGTTCGACAGGTCACGGGTCATCGTTTTTCATCAGAAAATTGATTTTTTGGACTGTAGAAAAATTGATTCAAAATGTCATTTGGATTGTGCCTCATGTTGAATAATCACTTTTTAAAGCCTCAATGTGACCAAAATTGACATTTTTACAGACTTTTTCTCCTACTCAAAAGCTTCTATTTTGACCAATTTCAGGCATTAAAATGACTCTAAACACACTTATTTTAGTTCCAAAAGTGATAATTCACATGGAATAGTCATTTACAGTCAAAAAATTAAATATTAAAAAATTACTATTTTTGACCATATGGAGAAAGTTCGACAGGTTACGGGTCATCGTTTTTCATCAGAAAATTGATTTTTTTGGACTGTAGAAAAATTGATTCAAAATGTCATTTGGATTGTGCCTCATGTTGAATAATCACTTTTTAAAGCCTCCATGTGACCAAAATTGACATTTTTACAGACTTTTTCTCCTACTCAGAGGCTTCTATTTTGACCAATTTCAGGCATTAAAGTGACTCTAAACACACTTATTTTTGTTCCAAAAGTAATAATTCACATGCAATAGTCATTTACAGTCAAAATATTAAATATTAAAAAATTACCATTTTTGACCATCTGGAGAAAATTAGACAATCCAGATGACATTTTGAATCAATTTTTCTACAGTCCATAAAAAAAAAATTCTGATGAAAAACGATGACCCGTGACCTACGGGTCATCGTTTTTCATCAGAATTTTTTTTTTATGGACCGTAGAAAAATTGATTCAAAATGTCATTTGGATTGTGCCTCATGTTGAATAACTACATTTTAAAGCCTCAATGTGACCAAAATTGCCATTTTACAGACTTTTTCTCCTACTCAGAAGCTTCTATTTCGACCAATTTCAGGCATTAAAGTGACTCTAAACACACTTATTTTAGTTCGAAAAGCAAAAATTCACATGGAATAGCCATTTACAGTCAAATAATTAAATATTAAAAAATTACCATTTTTGACCATCTGGAGAAAGTTCGACAGGTCACGGGTCATCGTTTTTCATCAGAAATGTTTTTTTATGGACTGTAGAAAAATTGATTCAAAATGTCATTTGGATTGTGCCTCATGTTGAATAACTACTTGTTAAAGCCTCAATGTGACCAAAATTGCCATTTTTACAGACTTTTTTGCCTACTCAGAAGCTTCTATTTCGACCAATTTCAGGCATTAAAGTGACTCTAAACACACTTATTTTTGTTCCAAAAGTGATAATTCACATGCAATAGTCATTTACAGTCAAAAAATTAAATATTAAAAAATTACCATTTTTGAGGATATGGAGAAAGTTTGACAGGTCACGGGTCATCGTTTTTCATCAGAAAATTTATTTTATGGACTGTAGAAAAATTGATTCAAAATGTCATTTAGATTGTGCCTCATGTTGAATAATTACTTTTTAAAGCCTCAATGTGACCAAAATTGACATTTTTACAGACTTTTTCTCCTACTCAGAGGCTTCTATTTTGACCAATTTCAGGCATTAAAATGACTCTAAACACACTTATTTTTGTTCCAAAAGTGATAATTCGCATGCAATAGTCATTTACAGTCAAAAAATTAAATATTAAAAAATTACTATTTTTGACCATATGGAGAAAGTTCGACAGGTCACGGGTCATCGTTTTTCATCAGAAAATTGATTTTATGGACTGTAGAAAAATTGATTCAAAATGTCATTTAGATTGTGCCTCATGTTTTATAACTACTTGTTAAAGCCTCAATGTGACCAAAATTGCCATTTTTACAGACTTTTTCTCCTACTCAGAAGATTCTATTTCGACCAATTTCAGGCATTAAAGTGACTCTAAACACACTTATTTTAGTTCCAAAAGTGATAATTCACATGGAATAGTCATTTACAGTCAAAAAATTAAATATTAAAAATTACTATTTTTGACCATATGGAGAAAGTTCGACAGGTCACGGGTCATCGTTTTTCATCAGAAAATTGATTTTTTGGACTGTAGAAAAATTGATTCAAAATGTCATTTGGATTGTGCCTCATGTTGAATAATCACTTTTTAAAGCCTCCATGTGACCAAAATTGACATTTTTACAGATTTTTTCTCCTACTCAGAGGCTTCTATTTTGACCAATTTCAGGCCTTAAAATGACTCTAAACACACTTATTTTTGTTCCAAAAGTGATAATTCACATGCAATAGTCATTTACAGTCAAAAAATTAAATATGAAAAAATTACTATTTTTGACCATATGGAGAAAGTTCGACAGGTCACGGGTCATCGTTTTTCATCAGAAAATTGATTTTTTGGAACTGTAGAAAAATTGATTCAAAATGTCATTTGGATTGTGCCTCATGTTGAATAATCACTTTTTAAAGCCTCCATGTGACCAAAATTGACATTTTTACAGACTTTTTCTCCTACTCAGAGGCTTCTATTTTGACCAATTTCAGGCATTAAAATGACTCTAAACACACTTATTTTTGTTCCAAAAGTGATAAATCACATGCAATAGTCATTTACAGTCAAAAAATTAAATATGAAAAAATTACTATTTTTGACCATATGGAGAAAGTTCGACAGGTCACGGGTCATCGTTTTTCATCAGAAAATTGATTTTTTGGACTGTAGAAAAATTGATTCAAAATGTCATTTAGATTGTGCCTCATGTTGAATAATCACTTTTTAAAGCCTCAATGTGACCAAAATTGACATTTTTACAGACTTTTTCTCCTACTCAGAAGCTTCTATTTCGACCAATTTCAGGCATTAAAGTGACTCTAAACACACTTTTGTTCCAAAAGTAATAATTCACATGCAATAGTCATTTACAGTCAAAATATTAAATATTAAAAAATTACCATTTTTGACGATCTGGAGAAAATTAGACAATCCAAATGACATTTTGAATCAATTTTTCTACAGTCCATAAAAAAAAAATTCTGATGAAAAACGATGACCCGTGACCTACGGGTCATCTTTTTTCATCAGAATTTTCTTTTTTATGGACTGTAGAAAAATTAATTCAAAATGTCATTTGGATTGTGCCTCATGTTGAATAACTACTTCTTAAAGCCTCAATGTGACCAAAATTGCCAGTTTTACAGACTTTTTCTACTACTCAGAAGCTTCTATTTCAACCAATTTCAGGCATTAAAATGACTCTAAACACACTTATTTTAGTTCCAAAAGTGATAATTCACATGCAGTAGTCATTTACAGTCAAAAAATTAAATATTAAAAAATTATCATTTTTGACCATCTGGAGAAAGTTCGACAGGTCACGGGTCATCGTTTTTCATCAGAAAATTGATTTTTTTGGACTGTAGAAAAATTGATTCAAAATGTCATTTGGATTGTGCCTCATGTTGAATAACTACTTTTTAAAGCCTCAATGTGACCAAAATTGCCATTTTACAGACTTTTTCTCCTACTCAGAAGCTTCTATTTCGACCAATTTCAGGCATTAAAGTGACTCTAAACACACTTATTTTAGTTCCAAAAGCGATAATTCACATGGAATAGTCATTTACAGTCAAAAAATTAAATATGACAAAATTACCATTTTTGACCATCTGGAGAAAGTTCGACAGGTCGCGGGTCATCGTTTTTCATCAGAAATGTTTTTTTATGGACTGTAGAAAAATTGATTCAAAATGTCATTTGGATTGTGCCTCATGTTGAATAACTACTTCTTAAAGCCTCAATGTGACCAAAATTGCCAGTTTTACAGACTTTTTCTACTACTCAGAAGCTTCTATTTCAACCAATTTCAGGCATTAAAATGACTCTAAACACACTTATTTTAGTTCCAAAAGTGATAATTCACATGCAGTAGTCATTTACAGCCAAAAAATTAAATATTAAAAAATTACCATTTTTGACCATCTGGAGAAAGTTCGACAGGTCACGGGTCATCGTTTTTCATCAGAAAATTGATTTTTTGGACTGTAGAAAAATTGATTCAAAATGTCATTTGGATTGTGCCTCATGTTGAATAACTACTTTTTAAAGCCTCAATGTGACCAAAATTGCCATTTTACAGACTTTTTCTCCTACTCAGAAGCTTCTATTTCGACCAATTTCAGGCATTAAAGTGACTCTAAACACACTTATTTTAGTTCGAAAAGCAATAATTCACATGGAATAGCCATTTACAGTCAAAAAATTAAATATTAAAAAATTACCATTTTTGACCATCTGGAGAAAGTTCGACAGGTCACGGGTCATCGTTTTTCATCAGAAATGTTTTTTTATGGACTGTAGAAAAATTGATTCAAAATGTCATTTGGATTCTGCCTCATGTTGAATAACTACTTGTTAAAGCCTCAATGTGACCAAAATTGCCATTTTTACAGACTTTTTTGCCTACTCAGAAGCTTCTATTTCGACCAATTTCAGGCATTAAAGTGACTCTAAACACACTTATTTTTGTTCCAAAAGTGATAATTCACATGCAATAGTCATTTACAGTCAAAAAATTAAATATTAAAAAAATTACTATTTTTGACCATATGGAGAAAGTTCGACAGGTCACAAGTCATCGTTTTTCATCAGAAAATTGATTTTTTGGACTGTAGAAAAATTGATTAAAAATGTCATTTGGATTGTGCCTCATGTTGAATAATCACTTTTTAAAGCCTCAATGTGACCAAAATTGAAATTTTTACAGACTTTTTCTACTACTCAGAAGCTTTTATTTTGACCAATTTTAGGCATTAAAATGACTCTAAACACACTTTTTTTAGTTCGAAAAGTGATAATTCACATGCAATAGTCATTTACAGTCAAAAAATTAAATATTAAAAAATTACCATTTTTGACCATCTGGAGAAAGTTCGACAGGTCACGGGTCATCGTTTTTCATCAGAAATGTTTTTTTATGGACTGTAGAAAAATTGATTCAAAATGTCATTTGGATTCTGCCTCATGTTGAATAACTACTTGTTAAAGCCTCAATGTGACCAAAATTGCCATTTTTACAGACTTTTTTGCCTACTCAGAAGCTTCTATTTCGACCAATTTCAGGCATTAAAGTGACTCTAAACACACTTATTTTTGTTCCAAAAGTGATAATTCACATGCAATAGTCATTTACAGTCAAAAAATTAAATATTAAAAAAATTACTATTTTTGACCATATGGAGAAAGTTCGACAGGTCACAAGTCATCGTTTTTCATCAGAAAATTGATTTTTTGGACTGTAGAAAAATTGATTCAAAATGTCATTTAGATTGTGCCTCATGTTGAATAACTACTTTTTAAAGCCTCAATGTAACCAAAATTGACATTTTTACAGACTTTTTCTCCTTCTCAGAGGCTTCTATTTCGACCAATTTCAGGCATTAAAGTGACTCTAAACACACTTATTTTTGTTCCAAAAGTGATAATTTACATGCAATAGTCATTTACAGTCAAAAAATTAAATATTAAAAAATTACTATTTTTGACCATATGGAGAAAGTTCGACATTCAAAATGTCATTTGGATTGTGCCTCATGTTGAATAACTACTTTTTAAAGCCTCAATGTAACCAAAATTGACATTTTTACAGACTTTTTCTCCTTCTCAGAGGCTTCTATTTCGACCAATTTCAGGCATTAAAGTGACTCTAAACACACTTATTTTAGTTCGAAAAGCAATAATTCACATGGAATAGCCATTTACAGTCAAAAAATTAAATATTAAAAAATTACCATTTTTGACCATCTGGAGAAAGTTCGACAGGTCACGGGTCATCGTTTTTCATCAGAAATGTTTTTTTATGGACTGTAGAAAAATTGATTCAAAATGTCATTTGGATTGTGCCTCATGTTGAATAATCACTTTTTAAAGCCTCAATGTGACCAAAATTGACATTTTTACAGACTTTTTCTCCCACTCAGAAGCTTCTATTTCGACCAATTTCAGGCATTAAAGTGACTCTAAACACACTTTTTTTTGTTCCAAAAGTGATAATTCACATGCAATAGTCATTTACAGTCAAAAAAATAAATATTAAAAAATTACCATTTTTGACCATATTGAGAAAGTTCGACAGGTCACGGGTCATCAATTTTCAGCAGAAAATTGATTTTTTGGACTGTAGAAAAATTGATTCAAAATGTCATTTGGATTGTGCCTCATGTTGAATAACTACTTCTTAAAGCCTCAATGTGACCAAAATTGCCAGTTTTACAGACTTTTTCTACTACTCAGAAGCTTCTATTTCAACCAATTTCAGGCATTAAAATGACTCTAAACACACTTATTTTAGTTCCAAAAGTGATAATTCACATGCAGTAGTCATTTACAGTCAAAAAATGAAATATTAAAAAATTACCATTTTTGACCATCTGGAGAAAGTTCGACAGGTCACGGGTCATCGTTTTTCATCAGAAAATTGATTTTTTGGACTGTAGAAAAATTGATTCAAAATGTCATTTGGATTGTGCCTCATGTTGAATAACTACTTTTTAAAGCCTCAATGTGACCAAAATTGCCATTTTACAGACTTTTTCTCCTACTCAGAAGCTTCTATTTCGACCAATTTCAGGCATTAAAGTGACTCTAAACACACTTATTTTAGTTCGAAAAGCAATAATTCACATGGAATAGCCATTTACAGTCAAAAAATTAAATATTAAAAAATTACCATTTTTGACCATCTGGAGAAAGTTCGACAGGTCACGGGTCATCGTTTTTCATCAGAAATGTTTTTTTATGGACTGTAGAAAAATTGATTCAAAATGTCATTTGGATTCTGCCTCATGTTGAATAACTACTTGTTAAAGCCTCAATGTGACCAAAATTGCCATTTTTACAGACTTTTTTGCCTACTCAGAAGCTTCTATTTCGACCAATTTCAGGCATTAAAGTGACTCTAAACACACTTATTTTTGTTCCAAAAGTGATAATTCACATGCAATAGTCATTTACAGTCAAAAAATTAAATATTAAACAAATTACTATTTTTGACCATATGGAGAAAGTTCGACAGGTCACAAGTCATCGTTTTTCATCAGAAAATTGATTTTTTGGACTGTAGAAAAATTGATTAAAAATGTCATTTGGATTGTGCCTCATGTTGAATAATCACTTTTTAAAGCCTCAATGTGACCAAAATTGAAATTTTTACAGACTTTTTCTACTACTCAGAAGCTTTTATTTTGACCAATTTTAGGCATGAAAATGACTCTAAACACACTTTTTTTAGTTCCAAAAGTGATAATTCACATGCAATAGTCATTTACAGTCAAAAAAATAAATATTAAAAAATTACCATTTTTGACCATATTGAGAAAGTTCGACAGGTCACGGGTCATCAATTTTCATCAGAAAATTGATTTTTTGGACTGTAGAAAAATTGATTCAAAATGTCATTTGGATTGTGCCTCATGTTGAATAACTACTTCTTAAAGCCTCAATGTGACCAAAATTGCCAGTTTTACAGACTTTTTCTACTACTCAGAAGCTTCTATTTCAACCAATTTCAGGCATTAAAATGACTCTAAACACACTTATTTTAGTTCCAAAAGTGATAATTCACATGCAGTAGTCATTTACAGTCAAAAAATGAAATATTAAAAAATTACCATTTTTGACCATCTGGAGAAAGTTCGACAGGTCACGGGTCATCGTTTTTCATCAGAAAATTGATTTTTTGGACTGTAGAAAAATTGATTCAAAATGTCATTTGGATTGTGCCTCATGTTGAATAACTACTTTTTAAAGCCTCAATGTGACCAAAATTGCCATTTTACAGACTTTTTCTCCTACTCAGAAGCTTCTATTTCGACCAATTTCAGGCATTAAAGTGACTCTAAACACACTTATTTTAGTTCGAAAAGCAATAATTCACATGGAATAGCCATTTACAGTCAAAAAATTAAATATTAAAAAATTACCATTTTTGACCATCTGGAGAAAGTTCGACAGGTCACGGGTCATCGTTTTGCATCAGAAATGTTTTTTTATGGACTGTAGAAAAATTGATTCAAAATGTCATTTGGATTCTGCCTCATGTTGAATAACTACTTGTTAAAGCCTCAATGTGACCAAAATTGCCATTTTTACAGACTTTTTTGCCTACTCAGAAGCTTCTATTTCGACCAATTTCAGGCATTAAAGTGACTCTAAACACACTTATTTTTGTTCCAAAAGTGATAATTCACATGCAATAGTCATTTACAGTCAAAAAATTAAATATTAAAAAAATTACTATTTTTGACCATATGGAGAAAGTTCGACAGGTCACAAGTCATCGTTTTTCATCAGAAAATTGATTTTTTGGACTGTAGAAAAATTGATTAAAAATGTCATTTGGATTGTGCCTCATGTTGAATAATCACTTTTTAAAGCCTCAATGTGACCAAAATTGAAATTTTTACAGACTTTTTCTACTACTCAGAAGCTTTTATTTTGACCAATTTTAGGCATTAAAATGACTCTAAACACACTTTTTTTAGTTCGAAAAGTGATAATTCACATGCAATAGTCATTTACAGTCAAAAAATTAAATATTAAAAAATTACCATTTTTGACCATCTGGAGAAAGTTCGACAGGTCACGGGTCATCGTTTTTCATCAGAAATGTTTTTTTATGGACTGTAGAAAAATTGATTCAAAATGTCATTTGGATTCTGCCTCATGTTGAATAACTACTTGTTAAAGCCTCAATGTGACCAAAATTGCCATTTTTACAGACTTTTTTGCCTACTCAGAAGCTTCTATTTCGACCAATTTCAGGCATTAAAGTGACTCTAAACACACTTATTTTTGTTCCAAAAGTGATAATTCACATGCAATAGTCATTTACAGTCAAAAAATTAAATATTAAAAAAATTACTATTTTTGACCATATGGAGAAAGTTCGACAGGTCACAAGTCATCGTTTTTCATCAGAAAATTGATTTTTTGGACTGTAGAAAAATTGATTCAAAATGTCATTTAGATTGTGCCTCATGTTGAATAACTACTTTTTAAAGCCTCAATGTAACCAAAATTGACATTTTTACAGACTTTTTCTCCTTCTCAGAGGCTTCTATTTCGACCAATTTCAGGCATTAAAGTGACTCTAAACACACTTATTTTTGTTCCAAAAGTGATAATTTACATGCAATAGTCATTTACAGTCAAAAAATTAAATATTAAAAAATTACTATTTTTGACCATATGGAGAAAGTTCGACATTCAAAATGTCATTTGGATTGTGCCTCATGTTGAATAACTACTTTTTAAAGCCTCAATGTAACCAAAATTGACATTTTTACAGACTTTTTCTCCTTCTCAGAGGCTTCTATTTCGACCAATTTCAGGCATTAAAGTGACTCTAAACACACTTATTTTAGTTCGAAAAGCAATAATTCACATGGAATAGCCATTTACAGTCAAAAAATTAAATATTAAAAAATTACCATTTTTGACCATCTGGAGAAAGTTCGACAGGTCACGGGTCATCGTTTTTCATCAGAAATGTTTTTTTATGGACTGTAGAAAAATTGATTCAAAATGTCATTTGGATTGTGCCTCATGTTGAATAATCACTTTTTAAAGCCTCAATGTGACCAAAATTGACATTTTTACAGACTTTTTCTCCTACTCAGAAGCTTCTATTTCGACCAATTTCAGGCATTAAAGTGACTCTAAACACACTTTTTTTTGTTCCAAAAGTGATAATTCACATGCAATAGTCATTTACAGTCAAAAAAATAAATATTAAAAAATTACCATTTTTGACCATATTGAGAAAGTTCGACAGGTCACGGGTCATCAATTTTCATCAGAAAATTGATTTTTTGGACTGTAGAAAAATTGATTCAAAATGTCATTTGGATTGTGCCTCATGTTGAATAACTACTTCTTAAAGCCTCAATGTGACCAAAATTGCCAGTTTTACAGACTTTTTCTACTACTCAGAAGCTTCTATTTCAACCAATTTCAGGCATTAAAATGACTCTAAACACACTTATTTTAGTTCCAAAAGTGATAATTCACATGCAGTAGTCATTTACAGTCAAAAAATGAAATATTAAAAAATTACCATTTTTGACCATCTGGAGAAAGTTCGACAGGTCACGGGTCATCGTTTTTCATCAGAAAATTGATTTTTTGGACTGTAGAAAAATTGATTCAAAATGTCATTTGGATTGTGCCTCATGTTGAATAACTACTTTTTAAAGCCTCAATGTGACCAAAATTGCCATTTTACAGACTTTTTCTCCTACTCAGAAGCTTCTATTTCGACCAATTTCAGGCATTAAAGTGACTCTAAACACACTTATTTTAGTTCGAAAAGCAATAATTCACATGGAATAGCCATTTACAGTCAAAAAATTAAATATTAAAAAATTACCATTTTTGACCATCTGGAGAAAGTTCGACAGGTCACGGGTCATCGTTTTTCATCAGAAATGTTTTTTTATGGACTGTAGAAAAATTGATTCAAAATGTCATTTGGATTCTGCCTCATGTTGAATAACTACTTGTTAAAGCCTCAATGTGACCAAAATTGCCATTTTTACAGACTTTTTTGCCTACTCAGAAGCTTCTATTTCGACCAATTTCAGGCATTAAAGTGACTCTAAACACACTTATTTTTGTTCCAAAAGTGATAATTCACATGCAATAGTCATTTACAGTCAAAAAATTAAATATTAAAAAAATTACTATTTTTGACCATATGGAGAAAGTTCGACAGGTCACAAGTCATCGTTTTTCATCAGAAAATTGATTTTTTGGACTGTAGAAAAATTGATTAAAAATGTCATTTGGATTGTGCCTCATGTTGAATAATCACTTTTTAAAGCCTCAATGTGACCAAAATTGAAATTTTTACAGACTTTTTCTACTACTCAGAAGCTTTTATTTTGACCAATTTTAGGCATTAAAATGACTCTAAACACACTTTTTTTAGTTCCAAAAGTGATAATTCACATGCAATAGTCATTTACAGTCAAAAAATTAAATATTAAAAAATTACTATTTTTGACCATATGGAGAAAGTTCGACAGGTCACGGGTCATCATTTTTCATCAGAAAATTGATTTTTTGGACTGTAGAA
Source organism: Triturus cristatus (assembly GCF_964204655.1). NCBI lineage: Eukaryota > Metazoa > Chordata > Amphibia > Caudata > Salamandridae > Triturus > Triturus cristatus. Next base: position 1,435,398,761 of record NC_140590.1, read on the forward strand.
AAATTGATTCAAAATGTCATTTGGATTGTGCCTCATGTTGAATAACTACTTTTTAAAGCCTCAATGTGACCAAAATTGCCATTTTACAGACTTTTTCTCCTACTCAGAAGCTTCTATTTCGACCAATTTCAGGCATTAAAGTGACTCTAAACACACTTATTTTAGTTCGAAAAGCAATAATTCACATGGAATAGCCATTTACAGTCAAAAAATTAAATATTAAAAAATTACCATTTTTGACCATCTGGAGAAAGTTCGACAGGTCACGGGTCATCGTTTTTCATCAGAAATGTTTTTTTATGGACTGTAGAAAAATTGATTCAAAATGTCATTTGGATTCTGCCTCATGTTGAATAACTACTTGTTAAAGCCTCAATGTGACCAAAATTGCCATTTTTACAGACTTTTTTGCCTACTCAGAAGCTTCTATTTCGACCAATTTCAGGCATTAAAGTGACTCTAAACACACTTATTTTTGTTCCAAAAGTGATAATTCACATGCAATAGTCATTTACAGTCAAAAAATTAAATATTAAAAAAATTACTATTTTTGACCATATGGAGAAAGTTCGACAGGTCACAAGTCATCGTTTTTCATCAGAAAATTGATTTTTTGGACTGTAGAAAAATTGATTCAAAATGTCATTTAGATTGTGCCTCATGTTGAATAACTACTTTTTAAAGCCTCAATGTAACCAAAATTGACATTTTTACAGACTTTTTCTCCTTCTCAGAGGCTTCTATTTCGACCAATTTCAGGCATTAAAGTGACTCTAAACACACTTATTTTTGTTCCAAAAGTGATAATTTACATGCAATAGTCATTTACAGTCAAAAAATTAAATATTAAAAAATTACTATTTTTGACCATATGGAGAAAGTTCGACATTCAAAATGTCATTTGGATTGTGCCTCATGTTGAATAACTACTTTTTAAAGCCTCAATGTAACCAAAATTGACATTTTTACAGACTTTTTCTCCTTCTCAGAGGCTTCTATTTCGACCAATTTCAGGCATTAAAGTGACTCTAAACACACTTATTTTTGTTCCAAAAGTAATAATTCACATGCAATAGTCATTTACATTCAAAAAATTAAATATTAAAAAATTACCATTTTTGACCATCTGGAGAAAATTAGACAATCCAAATGACATTTTGAATCAATTTTTCTACAGTCCATAAAAAAAAATTCTGATGAAAAACGATGACCCGTGACCTACGGGTCATCGTTTTTCATCAGAATTTTTTTTTTATGGACTGTAGAAAAATTGATTCAAAATGTCATTTGGATTGTGCCTCATGTTGAATAACTACATTTTAAAGCCTCAATGTGACCAAAATTGCCATTTTACAGACTTTTTCTCCTACTCAGAAGCTTCTATTTCGACCAATTTCAGGCATTAAAGTGACTCTAAACACACTTATTTTAGTTCGAAAAGCAATAATTCACATGGAATAGTCATTTACAGTCAAAAAATTAAATATGACAAAATTACCATTTTTGACCATCTGGAGAAAGTTCGACAGGTCACGGGTCATCGTTTTTCATCAGAAAATTGATTTTTTGGACTGTAGAAAAATTGATTCAAAATGTCATTTGGATTGTGCCTCATGTTGAATAACTACTTGTTAAAGCCTCAATGTGACCAAAATTGCCATTTTTACAGACTTTTTTGCCTACTCAGAAGCTTCTATTTCGACCAATTTCAGGCATTAAAGTGACTCTAAACACACTTATTTGTGTTCCAAAAGTGATAATTCACATGCAATAGTCATTTACAGTCAAAAAATTAAATATTAAAAAATTACTATTTTTGACCATATGGAGAAAGTTCGACAGGTCACGGGTCATCGTTTTTCATCAGAAAATTGATTTTTTGGACTGTAGAAAAATTGATTCAAAATGTCATTTGGATTGTGCCTCATGTTGAATAATCACTTTTTAAAGCCTCAATGTGACCAAAATTGACATTTTTACAGACTTTTTCTCCTACTCAAAAGCTTCTATTTTGACCAATTTCAGGCATTAAAATGACTCTAAACACACTTATTTTTGTTCCAAAAGTGATAATTCACATGCAATAGTCATTTACAGTCAAAAAATTAAATATTAAAAAATTACTATTTTTGACCATCTGGAGAAAGTTCGACAGGTCACGGGTCATCGTTTTTCATCAGAAATGTTTTTTTATGGACTGTAGAAAAATTGATTCAAAATGTCATTTGGATTGTGCCTCATGTTGAATAACTACTTTTTAAAGCCTCAATGTGACCAAAATTGCCATTTTACAGACTTTTTCTCCTACTCAGAAGCTTCTATTTCGACCAATTTCAGGCATTAAAGTGACTCTAAACACACTTATTTTAGTTCGAAAAGCAATAATTCACATGGAATAGTCATTTACAGTCAAAAAATTAAATATGACAAAATTACCATTTTTGACCATCTGGAGAAAGTTCGACAGGTCACGGGTCATCGTTTTTCATCAGAAATGTTTTTTTATGGACTGTAGAAAAATTGATTCAAAATGTCATTTGGATTGTGCCTCATGTTGAATAACTACTTCTTAAAGCCTCAATGTGACCAAAATTGCCAGTTTTACAGACTTTTTCTACTACTCAGAAGCTTCTATTTCAACCAATTTCAGGCATTAAAATGACTCTAAACACACTTATTTTAGTTCCAAAAGTGATAATTCACATGCAGTAGTCATTTACAGCCAAAAAATTAAATATTAAAAAATTACCATTTTTGACCATCTGGAGAAAGTTCGACAGGTCACGGGTCATCGTTTTTCATCAGAAAATTGATTTTTTGGACTGTAGAAAAATTGATTCAAAATGTCATTTGGATTGTGCCTCATGTTGAATAACTACTTTTTAAAGCCTCAATGTGACCAAAATTGCCATTTTACAGACTTTTTCTCCTACTCAGAAGCTTCTATTTCGACCAATTTCAGGCATTAAAGTGACTCTAAACACACTTATTTTAGTTCGAAAAGCAATAATTCACATGGAATAGCCATTTACAGTCAAAAAATTAAATATTAAAAAATTACCATTTTTGACCATCTGGAGAAAGTTCGACAGGTCACGGGTCATCGTTTTTCATCAGAAATGTTTTTTTATGGACTGTAGAAAAATTGATTCAAAATGTCATTTGGATTCTGCCTCATGTTGAATAACTACTGTTAAAGCCTCAATGTGACCAAAATTGCCATTTTTACAGACTTTTTTGCCTACTCAGAAGCTTCTATTTCGACCAATTTCAGGCATTAAAGTGACTCTAAACACACTTATTTTTGTTCCAAAAGTGATAATTCACATGCAATAGTCATTTACAGTCAAAAAATTAAATATTAAAAAAATTACTATTTTTGACCATATGGAGAAAGTTCGACAGGTCACAAGTCATCGTTTTTCATCAGAAAATTGATTTTTTGGACTGTAGAAAAATTGATTAAAAATGTCATTTGGATTGTGCCTCATGTTGAATAATCACTTTTTAAAGCCTCAATGTGACCAAAATTGACATTTTTACAGACTTTTTCTACTACTCAGAAGCTTTTATTTTGACCAATTTTAGGCATTAAAATGACTCTAAACACACTTTTTTTAGTTCCAAAAGTGATAATTCACATGCAATAGTCATTTACAGTCAAAAAATTAAATATTAAAAAATTACTATTTTTGACCATATGGAGAAAGTTCGACAGGTCACGGGTCATCATTTTTCATCAGAAAATTGATTTTTTGGACTGTAGAAAAATTGATTCAAAATGTCATTTGGATTGTGCCTCATGTTGAATAACTACTTTTTAAAGCCTCAATGTGACCAAAATTGCCATTTTACAGACTTTTTCTCCTACTCAGAAGCTTCTATTTCGACCAATTTCAGGCATTAAAGTGACTCTAAACACACTTATTTTAGTTCGAAAAGCAATAATTCACATGGAATAGCCATTTACAGTCAAAAAATTAAATATTAAAAAATTACCATTTTTGACCATCTGGAGAAAGTTCGACAGGTCACGGGTCATCGTTTTTCATCAGAAATGTTTTTTTATGGACTGTAGAAAAATTGATTCAAAATGTCATTTGGATTGTGCCTCATGTTGAATAATCACTTTTTAAAGCCTCAATGTGACCAAAATTGACATTTTTACAGACTTTTTCTCCTACTCAGAAGCTTCTATTTCGACCAATTTCAGGCATTAAAGTGACTCTAAACACACTTTTTTTTGTTCCAAAAGTGATAATTCACATGCAATAGTCATTTACAGTCAAAAAAATAAATATTAAAAAATTACCATTTTTGACCATATTGAGAAAGTTCGACAGGTCACGGGTCATCAATTTTCATCAGAAAATTGATTTTTTGGACTGTAGAAAAATTGATTCAAAATGTCATTTGGATTGTGCCTCATGTTGAATAACTACTTCTTAAAGCCTCAATGTGACCAAAATTGCCAGTTTTACAGACTTTTTCTACTACTCAGAAGCTTCTATTTCAACCAATTTCAGGCATTAAAATGACTCTAAACACACTTATTTTAGTTCCAAAAGTGATAATTCACATGCAGTAGTCATTTACAGTCAAAAAATGAAATATTAAAAAATTACCATTTTTGACCATCTGGAGAAAGTTCGACAGGTCACGGGTCATCGTTTTTCATCAGAAAATTGATTTTTTGGACTGTAGAAAAATTGATTCAAAATGTCATTTGGATTGTGCCTCATGTTGAATAACTACTTTTTAAAGCCTCAATGTGACCAAAATTGCCATTTTACAGACTTTTTCTCCTACTCAGAAGCTTCTATTTCGACCAATTTCAGGCATTAAAGTGACTCTAAACACACTTATTTTAGTTCGAAAAGCAATAATTCACATGGAATAGCCATTTACAGTCAAAAAATTAAATATTAAAAAATTACCATTTTTGACCATCTGGAGAAAGTTCGACAGGTCACGGGTCATCGTTTTTCATCAGAAATGTTTTTTTATGGACTGTAGAAAAATTGATTCAAAATGTCATTTGGATTCTGCCTCATGTTGAATAACTACTTGTTAAAGCCTCAATGTGACCAAAATTGCCATTTTTACAGACTTTTTTGCCTACTCAGAAGCTTCTATTTCGACCAATTTCAGGCATTAAAGTGACTCTAAACACACTTATTTTTGTTCCAAAAGTGATAATTCACATGCAATAGTCATTTACAGTCAAAAAATTAAATATTAAAAAAATTACTATTTTTGACCATATGGAGAAAGTTCGACAGGTCACAAGTCATCGTTTTTCATCAGAAAATTGATTTTTTGGACTGTAGAAAAATTGATTAAAAATGTCATTTGGATTGTGCCTCATGTTGAATAATCACTTTTTAAAGCCTCAATGTGACCAAAATTGAAATTTTTACAGACTTTTTCTACTACTCAGCAGCTTTTATTTTGACCAATTTTAGGCATTAAAATGACTCTAAACACACTTTTTTTAGTTCGAAAAGTGATAATTCACATGCAATAGTCATTTACAGTCAAAAAATTAAATATTAAAAAATTACCATTTTTGACCATCTGGAGAAAGTTCGACAGGTCACGGGTCATCGTTTTTCATCAGAAATGTTTTTTTATGGACTGTAGAAAAATTGATTCAAAATGTCATTTGGATTCTGCCTCATGTTGAATAACTACTTGTTAAAGCCTCAATGTGACCAAAATTGCCATTTTTACAGACTTTTTTGCCTACTCAGAAGCTTCTATTTCGACCAATTTCAGGCATTAAAGTGACTCTAAACACACTTATTTTTGTTCCAAAAGTGATAATTCACATGCAATAGTCATTTACAGTCAAAAAATTAAATATTAAAAAAATTACTATTTTTGACCATATGGAGAAAGTTCGACAGGTCACAAGTCATCGTTTTTCATCAGAAAATTGATTTTTTGGACTGTAGAAAAATTGATTCAAAATGTCATTTAGATTGTGCCTCATGTTGAATAACTACTTTTTAAAGCCTCAATGTAACCAAAATTGACATTTTTACAGACTTTTTCTCCTTCTCAGAGGCTTCTATTTCGACCAATTTCAGGCATTAAAGTGACTCTAAACACACTTATTTTTGTTCCAAAAGTGATAATTTACATGCAATAGTCATTTACAGTCAAAAAATTAAATATTAAAAAATTACTATTTTTGACCATATGGAGAAAGTTCGACATTCAAAATGTCATTTGGATTGTGCCTCATGTTGAATAACTACTTTTTAAAGCCTCAATGTAACCAAAATTGACATTTTTACAGACTTTTTCTCCTTCTCAGAGGCTTCTATTTCGACCAATTTCAGGCATTAAAGTGACTCTAAACACACTTATTTTAGTTCGAAAAGCAATAATTCACATGGAATAGCCATTTACAGTCAAAAAATTAAATATTAAAAAATTACCATTTTTGACCATCTGGAGAAAGTTCGACAGGTCACGGGTCATCGTTTTTCATCAGAAATGTTTTTTTATGGACTGTAGAAAAATTGATTCAAAATGTCATTTGGATTGTGCCTCATGTTGAATAATCACTTTTTAAAGCCTCAATGTGACCAAAATTGACATTTTTACAGACTTTTTCTCCTACTCAGAAGCTTCTATTTCGACCAATTTCAGGCATTAAAGTGACTCTAAACACACTTTTTTTTGTTCCAAAAGTGATAATTCACATGCAATAGTCATTTACAGTCAAAAAAATAAATATTAAAAAATTACCATTTTTGACCATATTGAGAAAGTTCGACAGGTCACGGGTCATCAATTTTCAGCAGAAAATTGATTTTTTGGACTGTAGAAAAATTGATTCAAAATGTCATTTGGATTGTGCCTCATGTTGAATAACTACTTCTTAAAGCCTCAATGTGACCAAAATTGCCAGTTTTACAGACTTTTTCTACTACTCAGAAGCTTCTATTTCAACCAATTTCAGGCATTAAAATGACTCTAAACACACTTATTTTAGTTCCAAAAGTGATAATTCACATGCAGTAGTCATTTACAGTCAAAAAATGAAATATTAAAAAATTACCATTTTTGACCATCTGGAGAAAGTTCGACAGGTCACGGGTCATCGTTTTTCATCAGAAAATTGATTTTTTGGACTGTAGAAAAATTGATTCAAAATGTCATTTGGATTGTGCCTCATGTTGAATAACTACTTTTTAAAGCCTCAATGTGACCAAAATTGCCATTTTACAGACTTTTTCTCCTACTCAGAAGCTTCTATTTCGACCAATTTCAGGCATTAAAGTGACTCTAAACACACTTATTTTAGTTCGAAAAGCAATAATTCACATGGAATAGCCATTTACAGTCAAAAAATTAAATATTAAAAAATTACCATTTTTGACCATCTGGAGAAAGTTCGACAGGTCACGGGTCATCGTTTTTCATCAGAAATGTTTTTTTATGGACTGTAGAAAAATTGATTCAAAATGTCATTTGGATTCTGCCTCATGTTGAATAACTACTTGTTAAAGCCTCAATGTGACCAAAATTGCCATTTTTACAGACTTTTTTGCCTACTCAGAAGCTTCTATTTCGACCAATTTCAGGCATTAAAGTGACTCTAAACACACTTATTTTTGTTCCAAAAGTGATAATTCACATGCAATAGTCATTTACAGTCAAAAAATTAAATATTAAAAAAATTACTATTTTTGACCATATGGAGAAAGTTCGACAGGTCACAAGTCATCGTTTTTCATCAGAAAATTGATTTTTTGGACTGTAGAAAAATTGATTAAAAATGTCATTTGGATTGTGCCTCATGTTGAATAATCACTTTTTAAAGCCTCAATGTGACCAAAATTGAAATTTTTACAGACTTTTTCTACTACTCAGAAGCTTTTATTTTGACCAATTTTAGGCATTAAAATGACTCTAAACACACTTTTTTTAGTTCCAAAAGTGATAATTCACATGCAATAGTCATTTACAGTCAAAAAATTAAATATTAAAAAATTACTATTTTTGACCATATGGAGAAAGTTCGACAGGTCACGGGTCATCATTTTTCATCAGAAAATTGATTTTTTGGACTGTAGAAAAATTGATTCAAAATGTCATTTGGATTGTGCCTCATGTTGAATAACTACTTCTTAAAGCCTCAATGTGACCAAAATTGCCAGTTTTACAGACTTTTTCTACTACTCAGAAGCTTCTATTTCAACCAATTTCAGGCATTAAAATGACTCTAAACACACTTATTTTAGTTCCAAAAGTGATAATTCACATGCAGTAGTCATTTACAGTCAAAAAATTAAATATTAAAAAATTATCATTTTTGACCATCTGGAGAAAGTTCGACAGGTCACGGGTCATCGTTTTTCATCAGAAAATTGATTTTTTTGGACTGTAGAAAAATTGATTCAAAATGTCATTTGGATTGTGCCTCATGTTGAATAACTACTTTTTAAAGCCTCAATGTGACCAAAATTGCCATTTTACAGACTTTTTCTCCTACTCAGAAGCTTCTATTTCGACCAATTTCAGGCATTAAAGTGACTCTAAACACACTTATTTTAGTTCGAAAAGCAATAATTCACATGGAATAGTCATTTACAGTCAAAAAATTAAATATGACAAAATTACCATTTTTGACCATCTGGAGAAAGTTCGACAGGTCACGGGTCATCGTTTTTCATCAGAAATGTTTTTTTATGGACTGTAGAAAAATTGATTCAAAATGTCATTTGGATTGTGCCTCATGTTGAATAACTACTTCTTAAAGCCTCAATGTGACCAAAATTGCCAGTTTTACAGACTTTTTCTACTACTCAGAAGCTTCTATTTCAACCAATTTCAGGCATTAAAATGACTCTAAACACACTTATTTTAGTTCCAAAAGTGATAATTCACATGCAGTAGTCATTTACAGCCAAAAAATTAAATATTAAAAAATTACCATTTTTGACCATCTGGAGAAAGTTCGACAGGTCACGGGTCATCGTTTTTCATCAGAAAATTGATTTTTTGGACTGTAGAAAAATTGATTCAAAATGTCATTTGGATTGTGCCTCATGTTGAATAACTACTTTTTAAAGCCTCAATGTGACCAAAATTGCCATTTTACAGACTTTTTCTCCTACTCAGAAGCTTCTATTTCGACCAATTTCAGGCATTAAAGTGACTCTAAACACACTTATTTTAGTTCGAAAAGCAATAATTCACATGGAATAGCCATTTACAGTCAAAAAATTAAATATTAAAAAATTACCATTTTTGACCATCTGGAGAAAGTTCGACAGGTCACGGGTCATCGTTTTTCATCAGAAATGTTTTTTTATGGACTGTAGAAAAATTGATTCAAAATGTCATTTGGATTCTGCCTCATGTTGAATAACTACTGTTAAAGCCTCAATGTGACCAAAATTGCCATTTTTACAGACTTTTTTGCCTACTCAGAAGCTTCTATTTCGACCAATTTCAGGCATTAAAGTGACTCTAAACACACTTATTTTTGTTCCAAAAGTGATAATTCACATGCAATAGTCATTTACAGTCAAAAAATTAAATATTAAAAAAATTACTATTTTTGACCATATGGAGAAAGTTCGACAGGTCACAAGTCATCGTTTTTCATCAGAAAATTGATTTTTTGGACTGTAGAAAAATTGATTAAAAATGTCATTTGGATTGTGCCTCATGTTGAATAATCACTTTTTAAAGCCTCAATGTGACCAAAATTGAAATTTTTACAGACTTTTTCTACTACTCAGAAGCTTTTATTTTGACCAATTTTAGGCATTAAAATGACTCTAAACACACTTTTTTTAGTTCCAAAAGTGATAATTCACATGCAATAGTCATTTACAGTCAAAAAATTAAATATTAAAAAATTACTATTTTTGACCATATGGAGAAAGTTCGACAGGTTGTGGAAATGTGGATTTTCCTGATCAGTTATGTCCCCTATCTTGGACCCCAACGATTCTATGTGCATGTCACAAGTACATGTATGTTCCCTCCAGTTCCAGTTTCCAAGACGCAAACATATGTGTGTCTACCGTCGACATGTTCTCTGTCAGATCCGCCATCAATGGGCTGGATATTCAATTCCTAAGTATGAAAAGCCACCGACTTTATATGGCTAAGGTACTCCATTTTTACAGTTCAGGCAAGTAGGCCCGATTCTTTCCTCAAAGCCTTTCCCTGCTCTCTGTCTCTGACAGTTTCAGCTTGAGCTCGCATCTGTATCCATGAACTTTGTCCTACTCCCTGTGCAGCTAACGGTGCCTGCCTCGGCCAGTTTTCGCCTGCCTGCCAAGAAGCTGTATTTCACCTTCGAATGATCTATTTTGCTCTTCAGCCGATGCATTCCTGTCTAGTGATTTAGGTAAACATTTCCTTTAGCTCACAAGCAAAGGACTCAGCCTTTCCGTCCTCCTGCAAGTGATTCATAGCCCTGTTGCCATGGAAAGTTTTCTGCCCCTCGCTTCTCATATAGACACTTAGACGCTTGTACACGCACATACAGTTAGTATAGAATAGATTCTGTCCGAGAGTCCTTCCTTGTGGATAACATAGTTCTCTAAACATAGGATGTTAGATATGATTTGGGATTAGGTTGACATGACCCCCTAGACTTCTCGTCTCCACATGTAGAGCTAAATGTCAAGTCCCCTTCACCCCCTAGTTGCACGTCAATCACACGTCATGCTGCTGCGCACGCATCCATGTTAAGTATTATCGTATAGATCCACCTATGTAAGATAATGAGAGCCAATCATGTTTCTTTTTACTCCTTATTACGCCTAGTTTCAATTACGTATCACTATGTTAATTTATCTTATCAATTGTTACGCCTTTTTGCACTTGTTTCATTGTAAATGTATGACCTATAAAAGTTACTTCTTGTCAATAAAGTATTGTACTTCACTTCCTGAACCCTCGTGGTGACGGAACCTGAAGGCCGCGACTCGAGTCGGCCATTTTGGATGGAATAAAGCCCATTTAGAAACCTCTTATACCACGGATTTCTGCCTCTTGTTATTCTGAGCTATTTTACTTTATTTTAAGGATTCCGTATGAAATTCAGTTTCGGTAAAAAGAATATTTACCACATAATGGCGCCCGAACAGGGACACTTTCTCATCTCACGCGCCGGCGGTGCGTTGCAGGCCCGGTCTCCTGCCACAGCTGGACGGACCATAAACGCGTACCAGCAGGATTTCCTGTAAGCTCCCTCCGGTCAAGCGGGGGCGACTGAGGCTGCGATCAACCCAGACGAGGCGGTGAGAAGTGCGAAGTATCCCGACCAGAGCCTAGCTGAGAGAGCAAGATCCGAGGTATACAGAAGCCCACCAGGTTTTTCGAAACCCCGATGTCCAGAGGGTCCGCTATCTGCAGTTATCGAGTCCTGTCCATTCTCTGAGGCCTTCCGTTTCAAGGAGCTACTCGGTGAGTACCATCGCCGGGGAGGCGTGTTGACGCGCACATAGGTTGTGCCGGTCAAGACGGATTTGGGTACACAAATCCGGTCGGCACTGTTTAGCAGTGTATATGTACTGTTTAGCAGTATATCAAGTATTCCGAAGTATTCAGTTATTGTCAAGAATTCAGCGTGGTGATTAGTTAGGCAGACTGTCATCATTGTCGGTTATTGTTAAAATGTTTAATGTTTAATGTTTAAAAGTGTTCAAATGTCTTGCATATTGTGGTATGAATGATTGTTCCTTGTTCGCTGTTCATTATTGTGTTTTTCGTATTAAGTGAATTCAAGAGTAAGTATCAGATCAGTTGTCAATATGCCGCTCTTCTCGAAGTTAAGACAGATTACTACCAGAAAAGGGGTGCTTGAAGAAGCAGTTCCTATTCCTCCTAGGGACACTCCAGGGCATTTTATGTACCACAAGCATGGCTTAGATGCCATATTGTTTCTTGATCTATGGGTAGATTATACCAAGGGATTGCCGGAAAGTCAAAGGTGGCCCGCAGCGGGAACCTGGGATGCAGAGTGCATCATGAAAGTGGAGGAAGAGTTATGGAAAAGAAAGGTCAGACAGTCACAGAAAGACGCTGTTGAGTTATGGCGTAAAGAATCTCATAGACGTACAGAAAAAGCACGTAGACAAGAAGAGAGGAGTAAAGAAAGTTCAAATAAAGTTCAAGTAGATCTATTAATTGAGGAAGGTATCCGAGTGAAGTCAGAACAAGTAAATAGACAAAGAAATGCTCTTATGAATGGTATGTATCCCCTTCTAACCGAAGGACTACCAAAGGCTGTTCCAGGGATGCCAAAAGACTTACCACCCCCGTTATTTCCAATTAAGGTACATCAAAAAGGGCATCCCAGAACCGCAGAAGATGTTTTTCTTTCCTCATATCTAGACGACACAGCTCCCGAGTATACTAACGCCACACTACATAGACCGTCTGGCGGAGGGGTTCAACGTCAGGATCAGGTATCCGACCCCGTGCAACAGCAAGTCCCGATACAAGCTTCGGCAAGCACATCTGTCCCCGCAGTCGATTCTACAGTGGTATCGACACCCATAGTTGCTGTGTCACGTTCAACGAACCCATTCACACCCGATGCCCCAGATGGGGCCACGGGAGGTGCTAGCAATACCTTTACACCACCCAGAATAAATAAACTTGTCTTTCAAGAATCAGCGCATTCACGTACACCTAAATTCGTAAGTGAACGTACGCTTAAGGAACTCCTTGTAAATTGTAGATATGACCCGGTGGTTGGTAAAGAGGACGAAATGGTCCTGGCATCATTACGCATCAGGCGAGCCGCAGAGTATTTAGCAAGGTTACCAGGAATGACTACGCATCTAGATAACATATACCATTTTGTTCAAACAGGACGAGATCCAGGATGTATTAACAGAGCTATGGAATTCCAGAAAGTAGAGATACAGGGGGAACTGTTACGTTTCCTCATAAACTGTGTGATCAGAAATCAAGACCGTCCGGGGGTAGACCCGAATGCAATGCTTATTCTTACAAGATGGAGCCAGAATATATCAGAAGGGAGACACGATAAGCAAAATTGTATAATAGCCATGTGCCGAAAAATCCGTAGAGAAATAGAGCGTATTCATGAAGAAAGATTGGGAACAGACGAGTTCGAGCAAGATGAAGTGTCCGAATCAGGGAATTCCGCAAGACAGTCAGAGACCATAGCCTATGTAGGCAGAGGAAGATCCTGTAATAATGCTAGATGTTTTTCTGATCCCATACACTCTGTATGCCCAAATAATAGCAGAACGTATCCGACGCCTGTAATAAATCTGAAGTCTCCTGAACGTTTGTTTCAAGCCGCAGATAAAATACTACGAGAACGAAGGGGTTACCACCTCCTCGATTCCATGGATGAGCAAGAATTAGCCAGATCAGCTGTTCACTGGATTGACAGTCCTGAAATATACGGTGATGAGATCGTAGCACACACGTTTTTTAATCTCAGTGCAGATGAACAACGTTTAGCTGGAATCTATATGATTCAGCAACTCCTTATATTATATAAGAGCCAACATGCTGACCCTGGTCCTCTACCTGATATATTAACGGAACTACTCACGAACAGATGGAGAGGTTCTAGTAACAAGCTAATTAAAGAGATATTAGTGTCACGTAAACAGTATGTCCTTTTTGTAAATCCGGATTCTCTCTCGCTGCCCCACAGAGAAAGAACGCCGTACTATATGGATAGACAAAATCCTTTACGAGAAGTGCACCCAATAAAAGGCGAAGACAATGAGTTTCACCGTGTATTTGTTTACACACCCATATCAAAAATGGAATTATTAGAAATGAAGAAAGTAGTACCTAGTCATGACAAAGACCCAGCGGGTTTCCACCGAGAAATTAAAGACATGTTACTAATGGGAGAGTACACCTTTCCTGATATTATGACGATATTAAAGGTGCTTTTGCCTGCTGGCATCTATGAAAAACTGAAAGAAAAAGAGTGGGAAGTGGGAGACCAAAAGATAGACTGGACAGCATTAGCAGAGGAAGAAAGGGCCCGAACTGCAGGTTCAGGGCTCGGGGATAAAGTTAAACTGTTACCAGGTTTACTAGTACAGGTACTGCCACGTCTATTAACTACAAAAAAGGAAGATTGGGGTGCAATCACAGCCTGCAAACAAAAGCAAGATGAAGACACAAGCGATTATTATGCTCGATTTGAAAAATGTTTTGGTATAAACAGTGGTATAAAAGCAAGTAGTGACTCATATCCACATTTATTTGTGACAAAATTAGTGGAAAATGCATTGCCTCCAGTGAAGAATAGAATATTGAAATTCGAGAGTACCTGGCAAAGTAACACTCCGTCACAAATGCTACAAATGTTACAGTATCATCACAATAGAATTAGGGATGAACAAGAACACGAGCATAGACGCATGAAGGATACAAAAATGAAAATGCTAGTTTCTCAGACAGTACCAGCAGAGGGTCACAAAAAGGGTGTGACACATTCTGGTGATTCTGCAGCTCCCGTAAAAGGAACCTGCAATTACTGTAAGCAACTAGGCCATTATGTACACGATTGTCCAGTCCTGAAACGTAATATAGCTACAGGTATTGCAAAAGAGAGACCACGATTAGTTAGACAAGATCAGAATGAACAAGGAGCTATGCAGCATGGACAGTCCATGCCAGTTCAGCAACAGTCCATGCCAGTTCAGCAACAGTCCATGCCAGCCTCACAGCAGCCCATACAGTTTGTGCCAGCTGCACCACCGTTGCCTGCTACTGCCACACAAACCACAACACGACAAATGTATCAGACTGCACAATATGAATATCCTGAGTATCAGCGTTACGCATGAACAAGCCTAGAGAGGGAAGTTGACTTACCGCTCATCGAGATTCCTGTAGATCAAGAAGGACCGTATGTACATAGTGAATTGTTAGGTCAAGATAGAAAATTCTTACTCGATACAGGGGCAAGTCGAACAACTATAAAACGTAGTGAAGTTCCAGGGGCACCCCTCTCAGGCTCTCAAAATGTTTCCCTTGGTTTTTCAGGAAAACCTATTGTTAATGAAGTATCACAGCCTCTCCCACTTACGATAGGACCTTTGACACGAACTACAGATTTATTGCTTACTAAATCATGCCCAGAAAATCTGTTAGGAATTAAAACTCTGAAAGCACTAGGAGCCATAATATGTTGTTCTCCGGAAGGAGTAAGGTTGTTTCTACGTGATTTTAAAGGTCACTATGTGTCTAGGGACATGGATCCCCGACTACAGACTTTACCAGTACATCTATGGGCACAAGGCCCTACGGATGTTGGCTGCATGAACATTACACCATACCGAGTCACATTGAAAGCAGGAGTGGTACTACCACGAATGCGACAATACAAGTTGCCACATGATGCTGTAGTGGCTTTGCTGAAAATTATTGATGAGCTAATTGCCCAGGGAGTAGTTGTAGAAACAGACTCCAATGTATGTAATTCACCGATAATTCCGATTCTTAAACGAACTGATCCTACTGCCCCACCAGTATACCGATTGGTTATTGATTTGCGTGAACTAAACAAGTGCATTGTACCACAATTTCCTGTGGTCCCTGATATATCATCATTATTGACAGCAATTGATTCCGAAGCAACATTCTTTACTGTAATTGATCTCAAGAATGCCTTTTTCAGCGTCCCAATAGATCCGGAAAGCCAATATTTGTTCGGATTCAGTTTAAATGGGCGCAGCTTTAAATTCTCACGCGCTCCCCAAGGATTCACAGAAAGCCCCAGCATCTACAGCCAAGCACTGAAACGAGAACTTGACAGTATCCACATGCCAGTCAATACTGCACTGCTTCAATATGTCGATGATCTGCTGATCACCGCGAGAAGCGAACGTGAATGTGAAAAGGCTTCTCTGACAGTTTTACATTTTCTAGCCGACAAGGGGCACAAGGTGTCTCCTTCTAAGCTGCAATTCTGTGTCCAGCGAGTTATTTATCTTGGTCACTCGCTGTCCAAGGAGGGAAGGCAGCTTACACCAGATCGCATCCAGTTAATTGCTAACATGTCAATACCCCAGACACAAAAGGAAGTGCGGGCTTTTATAGGCCTCACTTCATATTGTAGGCAGTGGATCCCTCAGTACGCATTTCTAGCAAAACCACTCATTCAGCTAACCACACAGGAGGCAGCCACATCGACTGTTCTCCCTTGGACTCAGGAACATACACAAGCTTTTGAAAGCCTAAAGGAAGCTTTATGTCAAGCACCTGTTTTAGCAACACCATGTTATAGCAAACATTTTACACTTTTTGTTACAGAACGTGAAGGTACTGCCTTGTCAGTACTCACTCAGGATCAAGCAGGATCACGCAAGCCATGTGCTTATTTTTCCAGTACATTAGATCCCGTAGCTCAGGCTTTGCCTGCATGCCTGAAATCAGTGGCGGCGACAGCTTTAGCAATCAGACAAAGCGATGCCATAGTATTAGGACATCCATTGACAGTACAAGTACCACATGCAGTAGAGGTTCTTGTGAACCGAACACAAACACAACACTTGACCATAGCAAGACTTACCGGTTATGAACTAACATTGTTTCAACCACACATAGAGATCCGACGGTGTAATACATTGAATCCTGCTACACTATTACCTGTAATTGGAACAGACCCACTAGCTCATGATTGTGTTGAAATCATTGAAATAAAGACGAAACCTAGACAAGACTTGACAGACGTTCCATTGTTAGATCCAGACCTGACGTTGTATGTAGACGGATCGTGCATGAGAACAAGTACAGGAGATTTAGTGGCCGCGTATGCAGTCACAACAGACACTGAAGTTATTGAGACAAATTGTATAGATACTTTGTCAGCCCAAGCAGCAGAACTTATTGCTCTAACACAAGCCTGTATTCAAGCCACAAATAAGAAAGTTAATGTATACACTGACTCACGTTATGCATTCGGAGTTGTACACGACTTCGGCGTACTGTGGCGAGAGAGAGGTTATTTAACCTCCCATGGTGCCCACATTCAGCACGGACCCCTCATTCATGCCTTGTTAGACGCAATACATCTACCCACTGCTATATCGATTATGAAATGTAAAGCACACACGAAGGTTACTGATATCATTTCTCAAGGCAATGATTTAGCTGACAGAACAGCTAAACAGACTGCTCAGAATCGCACATTAGACATGACAAAGCCAATAGTTCAGACACCAACACAGTGTATGACAATTAAGGATCCCGCACTTGACGTAATTGACATACAGACACATGCTACTGCAGAAGAATTAAAGAAATGGACTGAACTAGGAGGGATCCAGACAGATCAGGGATGGATGACGAAGGAGAAATCTGTATGGTTTCTTCCTGACTCTATGGTCCAAGCCATTATAGCTACAATTCACAGCCCGGCGCATTTAGGAGAAAAAGCTATGCTAGATAGCATTCAACACATTTGGTTCAATAAACATTTACGAGCAGCAGCTAAACAAAAGGTCCGTACCTGTATGATATGTTGTCAGTTCAACCCGGGAAAAAGTGTTCCCGTAGAACAGGGTGGATTCCAGACTCCTGATCATCCTTTTGAAGTGCTCCAAATGGATTATATCCAGATGGAACGATGTCGAGGATTCAAATATGTTCTTGTAGTTGTCTGCGCTCTCTCCCGATGGACTGAGGCGTACCCAGTATCAGATTACACGGCCCCGACTACTGCCAAACAGTTAGTTCGAGAATTCTTCCCACGGTACGGGCTACCACGTGTTGTATATTCAGATAACGGCCAGCCTTTCTCATCCGAATTAATGAAACATGTCTCACTTTTGTTGGGATATCAGTGGAAGTTCCACTGTGTCCGACACCCCGAGGCAGCAGGTCTCGTGGAACGACATAATCAAATTTTGAAAATCAGATTGTCTAAAATATGTAAGGAGAAAGGTGTTGACTGGATAGTAGCCTTACCAGTTGCACTATTTTACATAAGAATGGTAGCACACTCTCGAACAGGGCTATCCCCGTATGAGGTGATCTTCGGAAGGCCACCAAATATGTGGGGGACGCCTGTACCACGTAAAATAACTGATGTTAATTGTAATATGCTGACAGATTACCTGGCTTCCTTGATGTCTGCACTACGATCTTGTCGTTCACAGGTAGCTGCAGCTTTTCCTGACAACACTGAGGTGAAACCCCATGACGTTGCTCCGGGGGATCTGGTGTTTGTGAGGAATTTCGATCGGAAAACCCAATTGGAGCCCAGGTGGAAAACACCGAAGCTAGTCCTGCTGACCACAAGAACAGCCGTGAAAGTGGAGGGCCGCAAAGGATGGATACATTCCAGTCACGTTAAGAAATTTCATGGACTATCCTCGGATATAGACACTGTGCCCTGCACTCCCTCACAGACTGATTCAAAACTTCCCTTTGTTGAAAGGAATGACTCTCAGAACTATAAATTAAAACTTAGGCCCAAACAGTCGAGCAATTTGATTGTTTAAGTCCTCTCCAAGGTGAAGCGGTTGAATTGTCTCTGACATGTATCCCTTGGACCTGAGTAGAGAAAATACCAGAGAAATGTTGAAACGACAGGCGTATTGTAAATCACTGCGTAGCTACTGTGTAAGGACATTATTAATTCTGTTTTTATTGAGTGTTTTAATAATCATTACGAGTGTGATTTTGCACATATATCATCCTATTTCTAGACATGTTTCTAGACATGTTTATAATATTACTGCTGAACATTCTTTTAGTGACCTACCGCCACATGAACTATCTTATAGACTTGCGCTGCGCAATAACACCTTCATTAGTATGTTACATCATTGCCACCAATTGTTGGGTGTGTGGCCGACTCCCTCCCTATCAGAATAACAAAGGAGTTCTGCCTTTCTTTCCACATCCGTTCACACACAATGGCTCCTGTGGAGCATGGTTTAGTTTACTAAATTCCATAGACCCAGACACAGCAGTTTATCAACAACATTGGATATGGGGAAATCTGAATCTAGTTTTATTCAAAGTCTGTCACCCTAATAAGGAAGGTCACCCCAGTAGAACAGGAACTGATTTAGAAAATGAAGTGTATAAATTAGGTAATTTTACGCCTAACCTCATGATTTTGAACGTCAAATCCGAAGTTGAATTAATTCTGCCCACTATGTCAGTATTTCCAGTTAAGGGTGAATTATGTGTGAGAAAAGTTGGTTCCATACACATGGGCCATAGCAAATGCGTTACTACAGTAGAATATAGTGATCAAGGGAAATCTTCATTTAGAGCTTCTCGCCATTCTTACTTTATATGTGGTCAGACGGCATATATGCGTCTGCCTCTAGATTGGGATGGTACCTGTTACATAGCATTCCTTTTGCCACCTGTTTTCCTAGCTCCCCCTGATTATTATCGAAATGTTCATTTAGTACACAAAAGAGAGCGTAGAGATCTCCCAGTTGTCGATTATACTGAGACGGCATGGGACAAGTATGTAGATTTCAATAAAGGTATCTTTCCCTATATAGGTACTATATCAAATAGTAAGCTGATACGCAGACTCACCAAGACTCTTGAAGCTGTAGTAAACGAGACTATAACCGCCCTAGGCAATCTGACAGAGGAACAATCAGTGATGAGAATTGTTGTTCTCCAGAATCGTCTTGTCCTTGACGTCATCCTGGCCGATAGGGGCGGAGCTTGCAGGGTCATCGGATCCAGCTGCTGCATATTCATACCAGAAAATTCGCCATCTGTATATAAAGCTATAACACGCCTTCATAAGATTGTAAGCCAGATACACGAGAATCCAGGCACTTGGACGTGGTCCGGGTGGTTTTGGAGTGTGATATCAGCCTGGGGATGGAGAGTTCTATCCTTCCTAGGTATTGGCCTTCTTATGCTCTTTAGTTGTTGTTTATGCCTGCAATGTGGACCAGCGATTTGTGGTCTGTGTGCCACATCATGCATTCCATATCAAAGTTCTCGTTCAAAATGCCGGAAAAAGAAGGAAGAAGAAATGATGCTCCATGAGCAAATCGATGGAATAATGAAGATTGATATCTCTTGAAGGGCAAGTAGGGGACAAGGAGGGAATGTGGAAATGTGGATTTTCCTGATCAGTTATGTCCCCTATCTTGGACCCCAATGATTCTATGTGCATGTCACAAGTACATGTATGTTCCCTCCAGTTCCAGTTTCCAAGACGCAAACATATGTGTGTCTACCGTCGACATGTTCTCTGTCAGATCCGCCATCAATGGGCTGGATATTCAATTCCTAAGTATGAAAAGCCACCGACTTTATATGGCTAAGGTACTCCATTTTTACAGTTCAGGCAAGTAGGCCCGATTCTTTCCTCAAAGCCTTTCCCTGCTCTCTGTCTCTGACAGTTTCAGCTTGAGCTCGCATCTGTATCCATGAACTTTGTCCTACTCCCTGTGCAGCTAACGGTGCCTGCCTCGGCCAGTTTTCGCCTGCCTGCCAAGAAGCTGTATTTCACCTTCGAATTATCTATTTTGCTCTTCAGCCGATGCATTCCTGTCTAGTGATTTAGGTAAACATTTCCTTTAGCTCACAAGCAAAGGACTCAGCCTTTCCGTCCTCCTGCAAGTGATTCATAGCCCTGTTGCCATGGAAAGTTTTCTGCCCCTCGCTTCTCATATAGACACTTAGACGCTTGTACACGCACATACAGTTAGTATAGAATAGATTCTGTCCGAGAGTCCTTCCTTGTGGATAACATAGTTCTCTAAACATAGGATGTTAGATATGATTTGGGATTAGGTTGACATGACCCCCTAGACTTCTCGTCTCCACATGTAGAGCTAAATGTCAAGTCCCCTTCACCCCCTAGTTGCACGTCAATCACACGTCATGCTGCTGCGCACGCATCCATGTTAAGTATTATCGTATAGATCCACCTATGTAAGATAATGAGAGCCAATCATGTTTCTTTTTACTCCTTATTACGCCTAGTTTCAATTACGTATCACTATGTTAATTTATCTTATCAATTGTTACGCCTTTTTGCACTTGTTTCATTGTAAATGTATGACCTATAAAAGTTACTTCTTGTCAATAAAGTATTGTACTTCACTTCCTGAACCCTCGTGGTGACGGAACCTGAAGGCCGCGACTCGAGTCGGCCATTTTGGATGGAATAAAGCCCATTTAGAAACCTCTTATACCACGGATTTCTGCCTCTTGTTATTCTGAGCTATTTTACTTTATTTTAAGGATTCCGTATGAAATTCAGTTTCGGTAAAAAGAATATTTACCACAAGGTCACGGGTCATCATTTTTCATCAGAAAATTGATTTTTTGGACTGTAGAAAAATTGATTCAAAATGTCATTTGGATTGTGCCTCATGTTGAATAACTACTTCTTAAAGCCTCAATGTGACCAAAATTGCCAGTTTTACAGACTTTTTCTACTACTCAGAAGCTTCTATTTCAACCAATTTCAGGCATTAAAATGACTCTAAACACACTTATTTTAGTTCCAAAAGTGATAATTCACATGCAGTAGTCATTTACAGTCAAAAAATTAAATATTAAAAAATTATCATTTTTGACCATCTGGAGAAAGTTCGACAGGTCACGGGTCATCGTTTTTCATCAGAAAATTGATTTTTTTGGACTGTAGAAAAATTGATTCAAAATGTCATTTGGATTGTGCCTCATGTTGAATAACTACTTTTTAAAGCCTCAATGTGACCAAAATTGCCATTTTACAGACTTTTTCTCCTACTCAGAAGCTTCTATTTCGACCAATTTCAGGCATTAAAGTGACTCTAAACACACTTATTTTAGTTCGAAAAGCAATAATTCACATGGAATAGTCATTTACAGTCAAAAAATTAAATATGACAAAATTACCATTTTTGACCATCTGGAGAAAGTTCGACAGGTCACGGGTCATCGTTTTTCATCAGAAATGTTTTTTTATGGACTGTAGAAAAATTGATTCAAAATGTCATTTGGATTGTGCCTCATGTTGAATAACTACTTCTTAAAGCCTCAATGTGACCAAAATTGCCAGTTTTACAGACTTTTTCTACTACTCAGAAGCTTCTATTTCAACCAATTTCAGGCATTAAAATGACTCTAAACACACTTATTTTAGTTCCAAAAGTGATAATTCACATGCAGTAGTCATTTACAGCCAAAAAATTAAATATTAAAAAATTACCATTTTTGACCATCTGGAGAAAGTTCGACAGGTCACGGGTCATCGTTTTTCATCAGAAAATTGATTTTTTGGACTGTAGAAAAATTGATTCAAAATGTCATTTGGATTGTGCCTCATGTTGAATAACTACTTTTTAAAGCCTCAATGTGACCAAAATTGCCATTTTACAGACTTTTTCTCCTACTCAGAAGCTTCTATTTCGACCAATTTCAGGCATTAAAGTGACTCTAAACACACTTATTTTAGTTCGAAAAGCAATAATTCACATGGAATAGCCATTTACAGTCAAAAAATTAAATATTAAAAAATTACCATTTTTGACCATCTGGAGAAAGTTCGACAGGTCACGGGTCATCGTTTTTCATCAGAAATGTTTTTTTATGGACTGTAGAAAAATTGATTCAAAATGTCATTTGGATTCTGCCTCATGTTGAATAACTACTGTTAAAGCCTCAATGTGACCAAAATTGCCATTTTTACAGACTTTTTTGCCTACTCAGAAGCTTCTATTTCGACCAATTTCAGGCATTAAAGTGACTCTAAACACACTTATTTTTGTTCCAAAAGTGATAATTCACATGCAATAGTCATTTACAGTCAAAAAATTAAATATTAAAAAAATTACTATTTTTGACCATATGGAGAAAGTTCGACAGGTCACAAGTCATCGTTTTTCATCAGAAAATTGATTTTTTGGACTGTAGAAAAATTGATTAAAAATGTCATTTGGATTGTGCCTCATGTTGAATAATCACTTTTTAAAGCCTCAATGTGACCAAAATTGACATTTTTACAGACTTTTTCTACTACTCAGAAGCTTTTATTTTGACCAATTTTAGGCATTAAAATGACTCTAAACACACTTTTTTTAGTTCCAAAAGTGATAATTCACATGCAATAGTCATTTACAGTCAAAAAATTAAATATTAAAAAATTACTATTTTTGACCATATGGAGAAAGTTCGACAGGTCACGGGTCATCATTTTTCATCAGAAAATTGATTTTTTGGACTGTAGAAAAATTGATTCAAAATGTCATTTGGATTGTGCCTCATGTTGAATAACTACTTTTTAAAGCCTCAATGTGACCAAAATTGCCATTTTACAGACTTTTTCTCCTACTCAGAAGCTTCTATTTCGACCAATTTCAGGCATTAAAGTGACTCTAAACACACTTATTTTAGTTCGAAAAGCAATAATTCACATGGAATAGCCATTTACAGTCAAAAAATTAAATATTAAAAAATTACCATTTTTGACCATCTGGAGAAAGTTCGACAGGTCACGGGTCATCGTTTTTCATCAGAAATGTTTTTTTATGGACTGTAGAAAAATTGATTCAAAATGTCATTTGGATTGTGCCTCATGTTGAATAATCACTTTTTAAAGCCTCAATGTGACCAAAATTGACATTTTTACAGACTTTTTCTCCTACTCAGAAGCTTCTATTTCGACCAATTTCAGGCATTAAAGTGACTCTAAACACACTTTTTTTTGTTCCAAAAGTGATAATTCACATGCAATAGTCATTTACAGTCAAAAAAATAAATATTAAAAAATTACCATTTTTGACCATATTGAGAAAGTTCGACAGGTCACGGGTCATCAATTTTCATCGGAAAATTGATTTTTTGGACTGTAGAAAAATTGATTCAAAATGTCATTTGGATTGTGCCTCATGTTGAATAACTACTTCTTAAAGCCTCAATGTGACCAAAATTGCCAGTTTTACAGACTTTTTCTACTACTCAGAAGCTTCTATTTCAACCAATTTCAGGCATTAAAATGACTCTAAACACACTTATTTTAGTTCCAAAAGTGATAATTCACATGCAGTAGTCATTTACAGTCAAAAAATGAAATATTAAAAAATTACCATTTTTGACCATCTGGAGAAAGTTCAACAGGTCACGGGTCATCGTTTTTCATCAGAAAATTGATTTTTTGGACTGTAGAAAAATTGATTCAAAATGTCATTTGGATTGTGCCTCATGTTGAATAACTACTTTTTAAAGCCTCAATGTGACCAAAATTGCCATTTTACAGACTTTTTCTCCTACTCAGAAGCTTCTATTTCGACCAATTTCAGGCATTAAAGTGACTCTAAACACACTTATTTTAGTTCGAAAAGCAATAATTCACATGGAATAGCCATTTACAGTCAAAAAATTAAATATTAAAAAATTACCATTTTTGACCATCTGGAGAAAGTTCGACAGGTCACGGGTCATCGTTTTTCATCAGAAATGTTTTTTTATGGACTGTAGAAAAATTGATTCAAAATGTCATTTGGATTCTGCCTCATGTTGAATAACTACTTGTTAAAGCCTCAATGTGACCAAAATTGCCATTTTTACAGACTTTTTTGCCTACTCAGAAGCTTCTATTTCGACCAATTTCAGGCATTAAAGTGACTCTAAACACACTTATTTTTGTTCCAAAAGTGATAATTCACATGCAATAGTCATTTACAGTCAAAAAATTAAATATTAAAAAAATTACTATTTTTGACCATATGGAGAAAGTTCGACAGGTCACAAGTCATCGTTTTTCATCAGAAAATTGATTTTTTGGACTGTAGAAAAATTGATTAAAAATGTCATTTGGATTGTGCCTCATGTTGAATAATCACTTTTTAAAGCCTCAATGTGACCAAAATTGAAATTTTTACAGACTTTTTCTACTACTCAGAAGCTTTTATTTTGACCAATTTTAGGCATTAAAATGACTCTAAACACACTTATTTTAGTTCCAAAAGTGATAATTCACATGCAGTAGTCATTTACAGTCAAAAAATGAAATATTAAAAAATTACCATTTTTGACCATCTGGAGAAAGTTCGACAGGTCACGGGTCATCGTTTTTCATCAGAAAATTGATTTTTTGGACTGTAGAAAAATTGATTCAAAATGTCATTTGGATTGTGCCTCATGTTGAATAACTACTTTTTAAAGCCTCAATGTGACCAAAATTGCCATTTTACAGACTTTTTCTCCTACTCAGAAGCTTCTATTTCGACCAATTTCAGGCATTAAAGTGACTCTAAACACACTTATTTTAGTTCGAAAAGCAATAATTCACATGGAATAGCCATTTACAGTCAAAAAATTAAATATTAAAAAATTACCATTTTTGACCATCTGGAGAAAGTTCGACAGGTCACGGGTCATCGTTTTTCATCAGAAATGTTTTTTTATGGACTGTAGAAAAATTGATTCAAAATGTCATTTGGATTCTGCCTCATGTTGAATAACTACTTGTTAAAGCCTCAATGTGACCAAAATTGCCATTTTTACAGACTTTTTTGCCTACTCAGAAGCTTCTATTTCGACCAATTTCAGGCATTAAAGTGACTCTAAACACACTTATTTTTGTTCCAAAAGTGATAATTCACATGCAATAGTCATTTACAGTCAAAAAATTAAATATTAAAAAAATTACTATTTTTGACCATATGGAGAAAGTTCGACAGGTCACAAGTCATCGTTTTTCATCAGAAAATTGATTTTTTGGACTGTAGAAAAATTGATTAAAAATGTCATTTGGATTGTGCCTCATGTTGAATAATCACTTTTTAAAGCCTCAATGTGACCAAAATTGAAATTTTTACAGACTTTTTCTACTACTCAGAAGCTTTTATTTTGACCAATTTTAGGCATTAAAATGACTCTAAACACACTTTTTTTAGTTCGAAAAGTGATAATTCACATGCAATAGTCATTTACAGTCAAAAAATTAAATATTAAAAAATTACCATTTTTGACCATCTGGAGAAAGTTCGACAGGTCACGGGTCATCGTTTTTCATCAGAAATGTTTTTTTATGGACTGTAGAAAAATTGATTCAAAATGTCATTTGGATTCTGCCTCATGTTGAATAACTACTTGTTAAAGCCTCAATGTGACCAAAATTGCCATTTTTACAGACTTTTTTGCCTACTCAGAAGCTTCTATTTCGACCAATTTCAGGCATTAAAGTGACTCTAAACACACTTATTTTTGTTCCAAAAGTGATAATTCACATGCAATAGTCATTTACAGTCAAAAAATTAAATATTAAAAAAATTACTATTTTTGACCATATGGAGAAAGTTCGACAGGTCACAAGTCATCGTTTTTCATCAGAAAATTGATTTTTTGGACTGTAGAAAAATTGATTCAAAATGTCATTTAGATTGTGCCTCATGTTGAATAACTACTTTTTAAAGCCTCAATGTAACCAAAATTGACATTTTTACAGACTTTTTCTCCTTCTCAGAGGCTTCTATTTCGACCAATTTCAGGCATTAAAGTGACTCTAAACACACTTATTTTTGTTCCAAAAGTGATAATTTACATGCAATAGTCATTTACAGTCAAAAAATTAAATATTAAAAAATTACTATTTTTGACCATATGGAGAAAGTTCGACATTCAAAATGTCATTTGGATTGTGCCTCATGTTGAATAACTACTTTTTAAAGCCTCAATGTAACCAAAATTGACATTTTTACAGACTTTTTCTCCTTCTCAGAGGCTTCTATTTCGACCAATTTCAGGCATTAAAGTGACTCTAAACACACTTATTTTAGTTCGAAAAGCAATAATTCACATGGAATAGCCATTTACAGTCAAAAAATTAAATATTAAAAAATTACCATTTTTGACCATCTGGAGAAAGTTCGACAGGTCACGGGTCATCGTTTTTCATCAGAAATGTTTTTTTATGGACTGTAGAAAAATTGATTCAAAATGTCATTTGGATTGTGCCTCATGTTGAATAATCACTTTTTAAAGCCTCAATGTGACCAAAATTGACATTTTTACAGACTTTTTCTCCTACTCAGAAGCTTCTATTTCGACCAATTTCAGGCATTAAAGTGACTCTAAACACACTTTTTTTTGTTCCAAAAGTGATAATTCACATGCAATAGTCATTTACAGTCAAAAAAATAAATATTAAAAAATTACCATTTTTGACCATATTGAGAAAGTTCGACAGGTCACGGGTCATCAATTTTCATCAGAAAATTGATTTTTTGGACTGTAGAAAAATTGATTCAAAATGTCATTTGGATTGTGCCTCATGTTGAATAACTACTTCTTAAAGCCTCAATGTGACCAAAATTGCCAGTTTTACAGACTTTTTCTACTACTCAGAAGCTTCTATTTCAACCAATTTCAGGCATTAAAATGACTCTAAACACACTTATTTTAGTTCCAAAAGTGATAATTCACATGCAGTAGTCATTTACAGTCAAAAAATGAAATATTAAAAAATTACCATTTTTGACCATCTGGAGAAAGTTCGACAGGTCACGGGTCATCGTTTTTCATCAGAAAATTGATTTTTTGGACTGTAGAAAAATTGATTCAAAATGTCATTTGGATTGTGCCTCATGTTGAATAACTACTTTTTAAAGCCTCAATGTGACCAAAATTGCCATTTTACAGACTTTTTCTCCTACTCAGAAGCTTCTATTTCGACCAATTTCAGGCATTAAAGTGACTCTAAACACACTTATTTTAGTTCGAAAAGCAATAATTCACATGGAATAGCCATTTACAGTCAAAAAATTAAATATTAAAAAATTACCATTTTTGACCATCTGGAGAAAGTTCGACAGGTCACGGGTCATCGTTTTTCATCAGAAATGTTTTTTTATGGACTGTAGAAAAATTGATTCAAAATGTCATTTGGATTCTGCCTCATGTTGAATAACTACTTGTTAAAGCCTCAATGTGACCAAAATTGCCATTTTTACAGACTTTTTTGCCTACTCAGAAGCTTCTATTTCGACCAATTTCAGGCATTAAAGTGACTCTAAACACACTTATTTTTGTTCCAAAAGTGATAATTCACATGCAATAGTCATTTACAGTCAAAAAATTAAATATTAAAAAAATTACTATTTTTGACCATATGGAGAAAGTTCGACAGGTCACAAGTCATCGTTTTTCATCAGAAAATTGATTTTTTGGACTGTAGAAAAATTGATTAAAAATGTCATTTGGATTGTGCCTCATGTTGAATAATCACTTTTTAAAGCCTCAATGTGACCAAAATTGAAATTTTTACAGACTTTTTCTACTACTCAGAAGCTTTTATTTTGACCAATTTTAGGCATTAAAATGACTCTAAACACACTTTTTTTAGTTCCAAAAGTGATAATTCACATGCAATAGTCATTTACAGTCAAAAAATTAAATATTAAAAAATTACTATTTTTGACCATATGGAGAAAGTTCGACAGGTCACGGGTCATCATTTTTCATCAGAAAATTGATTTTTTGGACTGTAGAAAAATTGATTCAAAATGTCATTTGGATTGTGCCTCATGTTGAATAACTACTTTTTAAAGCCTCAATGTGACCAAAATTGCCATTTTACAGACTTTTTCTCCTACTCAGAAGCTTCTATTTCGACCAATTTCAGGCATTAAAGTGACTCTAAACACACTTATTTTAGTTCGAAAAGCAATAATTCACATGGAATAGCCATTTACAGTCAAAAAATTAAATATTAAAAAATTACCATTTTTGACCATCTGGAGAAAGTTCGACAGGTCACGGGTCATCGTTTTTCATCAGAAATGTTTTTTTATGGACTGTAGAAAAATTGATTCAAAATGTCATTTGGATTCTGCCTCATGTTGAATAACTACTTGTTAAAGCCTCAATGTGACCAAAATTGCCATTTTTACAGACTTTTTTGCCTACTCAGAAGCTTCTATTTCGACCAATTTCAGGCATTAAAGTGACTCTAAACACACTTATTTTTGTTCCAAAAGTGATAATTCACATGCAATAGTCATTTACAGTCAAAAAATTAAATATTAAAAAAATTACTATTTTTGACCATATGGAGAAAGTTCGACAGGTCACAAGTCATCGTTTTTCATCAGAAAATTGATTTTTTGGACTGTAGAAAAATTGATTCAAAATGTCATTTAGATTGTGCCTCATGTTGAATAACTACTTTTTAAAGCCTCAATGTAACCAAAATTGACATTTTTACAGACTTTTTCTCCTTCTCAGAGGCTTCTATTTCGACCAATTTCAGGCATTAAAGTGACTCTAAACACACTTATTTTTGTTCCAAAAGTGATAATTTACATGCAATAGTCATTTACAGTCAAAAAATTAAATATTAAAAAATTACTATTTTTGACCATATGGAGAAAGTTCGACATTCAAAATGTCATTTGGATTGTGCCTCATGTTGAATAACTACTTTTTAAAGCCTCAATGTAACCAAAATTGACATTTTTACAGACTTTTTCTCCTTCTCAGAGGCTTCTATTTCGACCAATTTCAGGCATTAAAGTGACTCTAAACACACTTATTTTTGTTCCAAAAGTAATAATTCACATGCAATAGTCATTTACATTCAAAAAATTAAATATTAAAAAATTACCATTTTTGACCATCTGGAGAAAATTAGACAATCCAAATGACATTTTGAATCAATTTTTCTACAGTCCATAAAAAAAAATTCTGATGAAAAACGATGACCCGTGACCTACGGGTCATCGTTTTTCATCAGAATTTTTTTTTATGGACTGTAGAAAAATTGATTCAAAATGTCATTTGGATTGTGCCTCATGTTGAATAACTACATTTTAAAGCCTCAATGTGACCAAAATTGCCATTTTACAGACTTTTTCTCCTACTCAGAAGCTTCTATTTCGACCAATTTCAGGCATTAAAGTGACTCTAAACACACTTATTTTAGTTCGAAAAGCAATAATTCACATGGAATAGTCATTTACAGTCAAAAAATTAAATATGACAAAATTACCATTTTTGACCATCTGGAGAAAGTTCGACAGGTCACGGGTCATCGTTTTTCATCAGAAAATTGATTTTTTGGACTGTAGAAAAATTGATTCAAAATGTCATTTGGATTGTGCCTCATGTTGAATAACTACTTGTTAAAGCCTCAATGTGACCAAAATTGCCATTTTTACAGACTTTTTTGCCTACTCAGAAGCTTCTATTTCGACCAATTTCAGGCATTAAAGTGACTCTAAACACACTTATTTGTGTTCCAAAAGTGATAATTCACATGCAATAGTCATTTACAGTCAAAAAATTAAATATTAAAAAATTACTATTTTTGACCATATGGAGAAAGTTCGACAGGTCACGCACGGGTCATCGTTTTTCATCAGAAAATTGATTTTTTGGACTGTAGAAAAATTGATTCAAAATGTCATTTGGATTGTGCCTCATGTTGAATAATCACTTTTTAAAGCCTCAATGTGACCAAAATTGACATTTTTACAGACTTTTTCTCCTACTCAAAAGCTTCTATTTTGACCAATTTCAGGCATTAAAATGACTCTAAACACACTTATTTTTGTTCCAAAAGTGATAATTCACATGCAATAGTCATTTACAGTCAAAAAATTAAATATTAAAAAATTACTATTTTTGACCATCTGGAGAAAGTTCGACAGGTCACGGGTCATCGTTTTTCATCAGAAATGTTTTTTTATGGACTGTAGAAAAATTGATTCAAAATGTCATTTGGATTGTGCCTCATGTTGAATAACTACTTGTTAAAGCCTCAATGTGACCAAAATTGCCATTTTTACAGACTTTTTCTCCTACTCAGAAGATTCTATTTCGACCAATTTCAGGCATTAAAGTGACTCTAAACACTTATTTTAGTTCCAAAAGTGATAATTCACATGGAATAGTCATTTACAGTCAAAAAATTAAATATTAAAAAATTACTATTTTTGACCATATGGAGAAAGTTCGACAGGTCACGCACGGGTCATCGTTTTTCATCAGAAAATTGATTTTTTTGGACTGTAGAAAAATTGATTCAAAATGTCATTTGGATTGTGCCTCATGTTGAATAATCACTTTTTAAAGCCTCCATGTGACCAAAATTGACATTTTTACAGACTTTTTCTCCTACTCAGAGGCTTCTATTTTGACCAATTTCAGGCATTAAAGTGACTCTAAACACACTTATTTTTGTTCCAAAAGTAATAATTCACATGCAATAGTCATTTACAGTCAAAATATTAAATATTAAAAAATTACCATTTTTGACCATCTGGAGAAAATTAGACAATCCAAATGACATTTTGAATCAATTTTTCTACAGTCCATAAAAAAAAATTCTGATGAAAAACGATGACCCGTGACCTACGGGTCATCGTTTTTCATCAGAATTTTTTTTTTATGGACCGTAGAAAAATTGATTCAAAATGTCATTTGGATTGTGCCTCATGTTGAATAACTACATTTTAAAGCCTCAATGTGACCAAAATTGCCATTTTACAGACTTTTTCTCCTACTCAGAAGCTTCTATTTCGACCAATTTCAGGCATTAAAGTGACTCTAAACACACTTATTTTAGTTCGAAAAGCAAAAATTCACATGGAATAGCCATTTACAGTCAAATAATTAAATATTAAAAAATTACCATTTTTGACCATCTGGAGAAAGTTCGACAGGTCACGGGTCATCGTTTTTCATCAGAAATGTTTTTTTATGGACTGTAGAAAAATTGATTCAAAATGTCATTTGGATTGTGCCTCATGTTGAATAACTACTTGTTAAAGCCTCAATGTGACCAAAATTGCCATTTTTACAGACTTTTTTGCCTACTCAGAAGCTTCTATTTCGACCAATTTCAGGCATTAAAGTGACTCTAAACACACTTATTTTTGTTCCAAAAGTGATAATTCACATGCAATAGTCATTTACAGTCAAAAAATTAAATATTAAAAAATTACCATTTTTGAGGATATGGAGAAAGTTTGACAGGTCACGGGTCATCGTTTTTCATCAGAAAATTTATTTTATGGACTGTAGAAAAATTGATTCAAAATGTCATTTAGATTGTGCCTCATGTTGAATAATTACTTTTTAAAGCCTCAATGTGACCAAAATTGACATTTTTACAGACTTTTTCTCCTACTCAGAGGCTTCTATTTTGACCAATTTCAGGCATTAAAATGACTCTAAACACACTTATTTTTGTTCCAAAAGTGATAATTCGCATGCAATAGTCATTTACAGTCAAAAAATTAAATATTTAAAAATTACTATTTTTGACCATATGGAGAAAGTTCGACAGGTCACGGGTCATCGTTTTTCATCAGAAAATTGATTTTATGGACTGTAGAAAAATTGATTCAAAATGTCATTTAGATTGTGCCTCATGTTTTATAACTACTTGTTAAAGCCTCAATGTGACCAAAATTGCCATTTTTACAGACTTTTTCTCCTACTCAGAAGATTCTATTTCGACCAATTTCAGGCATTAAAGTGACTCTAAACACACTTATTTTAGTTCCAAAAGTGATAATTCACATGGAATAGTCATTTACAGTCAAAAAATTAAATATTAAAAAATTACTATTTTTGACCATATGGAGAAAGTTCGACATGTCACGGGTCATCGTTTTTCATCAGAAAATTGATTTTTTGGACTGTAGAAAAATTGATTCAAAATGTCATTTGGATTGTGCCTCATGTTGAATAATCACTTTTTAAAGCCTCCATGTGACCAAAATTGACATTTTTACAGATTTTTTCTCCTACTCAGAGGCTTCTATTTTGACCAATTTCAGGCCTTAAAATGACTCTAAACACACTTATTTTTGTTCCAAAAGTGATAATTCACATGCAATAGTCATTTACAGTCAAAAAATTAAATATGAAAAAATTACTATTTTTGACCATCTGGAGAAAGTTCGACAGGTCACGGGTCATCGTTTTTCATCAGAAAATTGATTTTTTGGACTGTAGAAAAATTGATTCAAAATGTCATTTAGATTGTGCCTCATGTTGAATAATCACTTTTTAAAGCCTCAATGTGACCAAAATTGACACTTTTACAGACTTTTTCTCCTACTCAGAAGCTTCTATTTCGACCAATTTCAGGCATTAAAGTGACTCTAAACACACTTTTGTTCCAAAAGTAATAATTCACATGCAATAGTCATTTACAGTCAAAATATTAAATATTAAAAAATTACCATTTTTGACGATCTGGAGAAAATTAGACAATCCAAATGACATTTTGAATCAATTTTTCTACAGTCCATAAAAAAAAAATTCTGATGAAAAACGATGACCCGTGACCTACGGGTCATCGTTTTTCATCAGAATTTTCTTTTTTATGGACTGTAGAAAAATTAATTCAAAATGTCATTTGGATTGTGCCTCATGTTGAATAACTACTTCTTAAAGCCTCAATGTGACCAAAATTGCCAGTTTTACAGACTTTTTCTCCTACTCAGAAGCTTCTATTTCGACCAATTTCAGGCATTAAAGTGACTCTAAACACAATTATTTTAGTTCGAAAAGCAATAATTCACATGGAATAGTCATTTACAGTCAAAAAATTAAATATGACAAAATTACCATTTTTGACCATCTGGAGAAAGTTCGACAGGTCACGGGTCATCGTTTTTCATCAGAAATGTTTTTTTATGGACTGTAGAAAAATTGATTCAAAATGTCATTTGGATTGTGCCTCATGTTGAATAACTACTTCTTAAAGCCTCAATGTGACCAAAATTGCCAGTTTTACAGACTTTTTCTACTACTCAGAAGCTTCTATTTCAACCAATTTCAGGCATTAAAATGACTCTAAACACACTTATTTTAGTTCCAAAAGTGATAATTCACATGCAGTAGTCATTTACAGCCAAAAAATTAAATATTAAAAAATTACCATTTTTGACCATCTGGAGAAAGTTCGACAGGTCACGGGTCATCGTTTTTCATCAGAAAATTGATTTTTTGGACTGTAGAAAAATTGATTCAAAATGTCATTTGGATTGTGCCTCATGTTGAATAACTACTTTTTAAAGCCTCAATGTGACCAAAATTGCCATTTTACAGACTTTTTCTCCTACTCAGAAGCTTCTATTTCGACCAATTTCAGGCATTAAAGTGACTCTAAACACACTTATTTTAGTTCGAAAAGCAATAATTCACATGGAATAGCCATTTACAGTCAAAAAATTAAATATTAAAAAATTACCATTTTTGACCATCTGGAGAAAGTTCGACAGGTCACGGGTCATCGTTTTTCATCAGAAATGTTTTTTTATGGACTGTAGAAAAATTGATTCAAAATGTCATTTGGATTCTGCCTCATGTTGAATAACTACTGTTAAAGCCTCAATGTGACCAAAATTGCCATTTTTACAGACTTTTTTGCCTACTCAGAAGCTTCTATTTCGACCAATTTCAGGCATTAAAGTGACTCTAAACACACTTATTTTTGTTCCAAAAGTGATAATTCACATGCAATAGTCATTTACAGTCAAAAAACTTAAATATTAAAAAAATTACTATTTTTGACCATATGGAGAAAGTTCGACAGGTCACAAGTCATCGTTTTTCATCAGAAAATTGATTTTTTGGACTGTAGAAAAATTGATTAAAAATGTCATTTGGATTGTGCCTCATGTTGAATAATCACTTTTTAAAGCCTCAATGTGACCAAAATTGCCAGTTTTACAGACTTTTTCTACTACTCAGAAGCTTCTATTTCAACCAATTTCAGGCATTAAAATGACTCTAAACACACTTATTTTAGTTCCAAAAGTGATAATTCACATGCAGTAGTCATTTACAGTCAAAAAATGAAATATTAAAAAATTACCATTTTTGACCATCTGGAGAAAGTTCGACAGGTCACGGGTCATCGTTTTTCATCAGAAAATTGATTTTTTGGACTGTAGAAAAATTGATTCAAAATGTCATTTGGATTGTGCCTCATGTTGAATAACTACTTTTTAAAGCCTCAATGTGACCAAAATTGCCATTTTACAGACTTTTTCTCCTACTCAGAAGCTTCTATTTCGACCAATTTCAGGCATTAAAGTGACTCTAAACACACTTATTTTAGTTCGAAAAGCAATAATTCACATGGAATAGCCATTTACAGTCAAAAAATTAAATATTAAAAAATTACCATTTTTGACCATCTGGAGAAAGTTCGACAGGTCACGGGTCATCGTTTTTCATCAGAAATGTTTTTTTATGGACTGTAGAAAAATTGATTCAAAATGTCATTTGGATTCTGCCTCATGTTGAATAACTACTTGTTAAAGCCTCAATGTGACCAAAATTGCCATTTTTACAGACTTTTTTGCCTACTCAGAAGCTTCTATTTCGACCAATTTCAGGCATTAAAGTGACTCTAAACACACTTATTTTTGTTCCAAAAGTGATAATTCACATGCAATAGTCATTTACAGTCAAAAAATTAAATATTAAAAAAATTACTATTTTTGACCATATGGAGAAAGTTCGACAGGTCACAAGTCATCGTTTTTCATCAGAAAATTGATTTTTTGGACTGTAGAAAAATTGATTAAAAATGTCATTTGGATTGTGCCTCATGTTGAATAATCACTTTTTAAAGCCTCAATGTGACCAAAATTGAAATTTTTACAGACTTTTTCTACTACTCAGAAGCTTTTATTTTGACCAATTTTAGGCATTAAAATGACTCTAAACACACTTTTTTTAGTTCCAAAAGTGATAATTCACATGCAATAGTCATTTACAGTCAAAAAATTAAATATTAAAAAGTACTCTTTTTGACCATCTGGAGAAAGTTCGACAGGTCACGGGTCATCGTTTTTCATCAGAAAATTGATTTTTTGGACTGTAGAAAAATTGATTCAAAATGTCATTTGGATTGTGCCTCATGTTGAATAACTACTTTTTAAAGCCTCAATGTGACCAAAATTGCCATTTTACAGACTTTTTCTCCTACTCAGAAGCTTCTATTTCGACCAATTTCAGGCATTAAAGTGACTCTAAACACACTTATTTTAGTTCGAAAAGCAATAATTCACATGGAATAGCCATTTACAGTCAAAAAATTAAATATTAAAAAATTACCATTTTTGACCATCTGGAGAAAGTTCGACAGGTCACGGGTCATCGTTTTTCATCAGAAATGTTTTTTTATGGACTGTAGAAAAATTGATTCAAAATGTCATTTGGATTCTGCCTCATGTTGAATAACTACTTGTTAAAGCCTCAATGTGACCAAAATTGCCATTTTTACAGACTTTTTTGCCTACTCAGAAGCTTCTATTTCGACCAATTTCAGGCATTAAAGTGACTCTAAACACACTTATTTTTGTTCCAAAAGTGATAATTCACATGCAATAGTCATTTACAGTCAAAAAATTAAATATTAAAAAAATTACTATTTTTGACCATATGGAGAAAGTTTGACAGGTCACAAGTCATCGTTTTTCATCAGAAAATTGATTTTTTGGACTGTAGAAAAATTGATTCAAAATGTCATTTAGATTGTGCCTCATGTTGAATAACTACTTTTTAAAGCCTCAATGTAACCAAAATTGACATTTTTACAGACTTTTTCTCCTTCTCAGAGGCTTCTATTTCGACCAATTTCAGGCATTAAAGTGACTCTAAACACACTTATTTTTGTTCCAAAAGTGATAATTTACATGCAATAGTCATTTACAGTCAAAAAATTAAATATTAAAAAATTACTATTTTTGACCATATGGAGAAAGTTCGACATTCAAAATGTCATTTGGATTGTGCCTCATGTTGAATAACTACTTTTTAAAGCCTCAATGTAACCAAAATTGACATTTTTACAGACTTTTTCTCCTTCTCAGAGGCTTCTATTTCGACCAATTTCAGGCATTAAAGTGACTCTAAACACACTTATTTTTGTTCCAAAAGTAATAATTCACATGCAATAGTCATTTACATTCAAAAAATTAAATATTAAAAAATTACCATCAGGAGAAAGTTTGACAGGTCACGGGTCATCGTTTTTCATCAGAAGATTGATTTTTTGGACTGTAGAAAAATTGATTCAAAATGTCATTTGGATTGTGCCTCATGTTGAATAATCACTTTTTAAAGCCTCAATGTGACCATAATTGACATTTTTACAGACTTTTTCTCCTACTCAGAAGCTTTTATTTTGACCAATTTTAGGCATTAAAATGACTCTAAACACACTTATTTTTGTTCCAAAAGTGATAATTCACATGCACTAGTCATTTACAGTCAAAAAATTAAATATTAAAACATTACTATTTTTGACCATATGGAGAAAGTTCGACAGGTCACGGGTCATCGTTTTTCATCAGAAAATTGATTTTTTGGACTGTAGAAAAATTGATTCAAAATGTCATTTGGATTGTGCCTCATGTTGAATAATCACTTTTTAAAGCCTCCCTGTGACCAAAATTGCCATTTTTACAGACTTTTTCTCCTACTCAGAAGCTTCTATTTCGACCAATTTCAGGCATTAAAGTGACTCTAAACACACTTATTTTTGTTCCAAAAGTGATAATTCACATGCAATAGTCATTTACAGTCAAAAAAATAAATATTAAAAAATTACCATTTTTGACCATATTGAGAAAGTTCGACAGGTCACGGGTCATCGTTTTTCATCAGAAAATTGATTTTTTTTGACTGTGGAAAAATTGATTCAAAATGTCATTTGGATTGTGCCTCATGTTGAATAACTACTTCTTAAAGCCTCAATGTGACCAAAATTGCCAGTTTTACAGACTTTTTCTACTACTCAGAAGCTTCTATTTCAACCAATTTCAGGCATTAAAATGACTCTAAACACACTTATTTTAGTTCCAAAAGTGATAATTCACATGCAGTAGTCATTTACAGTCAAAAAATTAAATATTAAAAAATTACCATTTTTGACCATCTGGAGAAAGTTCGACAGGTCACGGGTCATCGTTTTTCATCAGAAAATTGATTTTTTGGACTGTAGAAAAATTGATTCAAAATGTCATTTGGATTGTGCCTCATGTTG
Source organism: Triturus cristatus (assembly GCF_964204655.1). Taxonomy (NCBI): domain Eukaryota; kingdom Metazoa; phylum Chordata; class Amphibia; order Caudata; family Salamandridae; genus Triturus; species Triturus cristatus. The sequence goes on from NC_140590.1 coordinate 1,435,436,751, forward strand.
AATAACTACTTTTTAAAGCCTCAATGTGACCAAAATTGCCATTTTACAGACTTTTTCTCCTACTCAGAAGCTTCTATTTCGACCAATTTCAGGCATTAAAGTGACTCTAAACACACTTATTTTAGTTCGAAAAGCAATAATTCACATGGAATAGCCATTTACAGTCAAAAAATTAAATATTAAAAAATTACCATTTTTGACCATCTGGAGAAAGTTCGACAGGTCACGGGTCATCGTTTTTCATCAGAAATGTTTTTTTATGGACTGTAGAAAAATTGATTCAAAATGTCATTTGGATTCTGCCTCATGTTGAATAACTACTGTTAAAGCCTCAATGTGACCAAAATTGCCATTTTTACAGACTTTTTTGCCTACTCGGAAGCTTCTTTTTCGACCAATTTCAGGCATTAAAGTGACTCTAAACACACTTATTTTTGTTCCAAAAGTGATAATTCACATGCAATAGTCATTTACAGTCAAAAAATTAAATATTAAAAAAATTACTATTTTTGACCATATGGAGAAAGTTCGACAGGTCACAAGTCATCGTTTTTCATCCGAAAATTGATTTTTTGGACTGTAGAAAAATTGATTCAAAATGTCATTTGGATGGTGCCTCATGTTGAATAATCACTTTTTAAAGCCTCAATGTGACCAAAATTGACATTTTTACAGACTTTTTCTACTACTCAGAAGCTTTTATTTTGACCAATTTTAGGCATTAAAATGACTCTAAACACACTTTTTTTAGTTCCAAAAGTGATAATTCACATGCAATAGTCATTTACAGTCAAAAAATTAAATATTAAAAAATTACTATTTTTGACCATATGGAGAAAGTTCGACAGGTCACGGGTCATCATTTTTCATCAGAAAATTGATTTTTTGGACTGTAGAAAAATTGATTCAAAATGTCATTTGGATTGTGCCTCATGTTGAATAACTACTTTTTAAAGCCTCAATGTGACCAAAATTGCCATTTTACAGACTTTTTCTCCTACTCAGAAGCTTCTATTTCGACCAATTTCAGGCATTAAAGTGACTCTAAACACACTTATTTTAGTTCGAAAAGCAATAATTCACATGGAATAGCCATTTACAGTCAAAAAATTAAATATTAAAAAATTACCATTTTTGACCATCTGGAGAAAGTTCGACAGGTCACGGGTCATCGTTTTTCATCAGAAATGTTTTTTTATGGACTGTAGAAAAATTGATTCAAAATGTCATTTGGATTGTGCCTCATGTTGAATAATCACTTTTTAAAGCCTCAATGTGACCAAAATTGACATTTTTACAGACTTTTTCTCCTACTCAGAAGCTTCTATTTCGACCAATTTCAGGCATTAAAGTGACTCTAAACACACTTTTTTTTGTTCCAAAAGTGATAATTCACATGCAATAGTCATTTACAGTCAAAAAAATAAATATTAAAAAATTACCATTTTTGACCATATTGGAAAAGTTCGACAGGTCACAGGTCATCAATTTTCATCAGAAAATTGATTTTTTGGACTGTAGAAAAATTGATTCAAAATGTCATTTGGATTGTGCCTCATGTTGAATAACTACTTCTTAAAGCCTCAATGTGACCAAAATTTCCAGTTTTACAGACTTTTTCTACTACTCAGAAGCTTCTATTTCAACCAATTTCAGGCATTAAAATGACTCTAAACACACTTATTTTAGTTCCAAAAGTGATAATTCACATGCAGTAGTCATTTACAGTCAAAAAATGAAATATTAAAAAATTACCATTTTTGACCATCTGGAGAAAGTTCGACAGGTCACGGGTCATCGTTTTTCATCAGAAAATTGATTTTTTGGACTGTAGAAAAATTGATTCAAAATGTCATTTGGATTGTGCCTCATGTTGAATAACTACTTTTTAAAGCCTCAATGTGACCAAAATTGCCATTTTACAGACTTTTTCTCCTACTCAGAAGCTTCTATTTCGACCAATTTCAGGCATTAAAGTGACTCTAAACACACTTATTTTAGTTCGAAAAGCAATAATTCACATGGAATAGCCATTTACAGTCAAAAAATTAAATATTAAAAAATTACCATTTTTGACCATCTGGAGAAAGTTCGACAGGTCACGGGTCATCGTTTTTCATCAGAAATGTTTTTTTATGGACTGTAGAAAAATTGATTCAAAATGTCATTTGGATTCTGCCTCATGTTGAATAACTACTTGTTAAAGCCTCAATGTGACCAAAATTGCCATTTTTACAGACTTTTTTGCCTACTCAGAAGCTTCTATTTCGACCAATTTCAGGCATTAAAGTGACTCTAAACACACTTATTTTTGTTCCAAAAGTGATAATTCACATGCAATAGTCATTTACAGTCAAAAAATTAAATATTAAAAAAATTACTATTTTTGACCATATGGAGAAAGTTCGACAGGTCACAAGTCATCGTTTTTCATCAGAAAATTGATTTTTTGGACTGTAGAAAAATTGATTAAAAATGTCATTTGGATTGTGCCTCATGTTGAATAATCACTTTTTAAAGCCTCAATGTGACCAAAATTGAAATTTTTACAGACTTTTTCTACTACTCAGAAGCTTTTATTTTGACCAATTTTAGGCATTAAAATGACTCTAAACACACTTTTTTTAGTTCCAAAAGTGATAATTCACATGCAATAGTCATTTACAGTCAAAAAATTAAATATTAAAAAATTACTATTTTTGACCATATGGAGAAAGTTCGACAGGTCACGGGTCATCATTTTTCATCAGAAAATTGATTTTTTGGACTGTAGAAAAATTGATTCAAAATGTCATTTGGATTGTGCCTCATGTTGAATAACTACTTTTTAAAGCCTCAATGTGACCAAAATTGCCATTTTACAGACTTTTTCTCCTACTCAGAAGCTTCTATTTCGACCAATTTCAGGCATTAAAGTGACTCTAAACACACTTATTTTAGTTCGAAAAGCAATAATTCACATGGAATAGCCATTTACAGTCAAAAAATTAAATATTAAAAAATTACCATTTTTGACCATCTGGAGAAAGTTCGACAGGTCACGGGTCATCGTTTTTCATCAGAAATGTTTTTTTATGGACTGTAGAAAAATTGATTCAAAATGTCATTTGGATTCTGCCTCATGTTGAATAACTACTTGTTAAAGCCTCAATGTGACCAAAATTGCCATTTTTACAGACTTCTTTGCCTACTCAGAAGCTTCTATTTCGACCAATTTCAGGCATTAAAGTGACTCTAAACACACTTATTTTTGTTCCAAAAGTGATAATTCACATGCAATAGTCATTTACAGTCAAAAAATTAAATATTAAAAAATTTACTATTTTTGACCATATGGAGAAAGTTCGACAGGTCACAAGTCATCGTTTTTCATCAGAAAATTGATTTTTTGGACTGTAGAAAAATTGATTCAAAATGTCATTTAGATTGTGCCTCATGTTGAATAACTACTTTTTAAAGCCTCAATGTAACCAAAATTGACATTTTTACAGACTTTTTCTCCTACTCAGAAGCTTTTATTTTGACCAATTTTAGGCATTAAAATGACTCTAAACACACTTATTTTTGTTCCAAAAGTGATAATTCACATGCACTAGTCATTTACAGTCAAAAAATTAAATATTAAAACATTACTATTTTTGACCATATGGAGAAAGTTCGACAGGTCACGGGTCATCGTTTTTCATCAGAAAATTGATTTTTTGGACTGTAGAAAAATTGATTCAAAATGTCATTTGGATTGTGCCTCATGTTGAATAATCACTTTTTAAAGCCTCCCTGTGACCAAAATTGCCATTTTTACAGACTTTTTCTCCTACTCAGAAGCTTCTATTTCGACCAATTTCAGGCATTAAAGTGACTCTAAACACACTTATTTTTGTTCCAAAAGTGATAATTCACATGCAATAGTCATTTACAGTCAAAAAAATAAATATTAAAAAATTACCATTTTTGACCATATTGAGAAAGTTCGACAGGTCACGGGTCATCGTTTTTCATCAGAAAATTGATTTTTTTTGACTGTGGAAAAATTGATTCAAAATGTCATTTGGATTGTGCCTCATGTTGAATAACTACTTCTTAAAGCCTCAATGTGACCAAAATTGCCAGTTTTACAGACTTTTTCTACTACTCAGAAGCTTCTATTTCAACCAATTTCAGGCATTAAAATGACTCTAAACACACTTATTTTAGTTCCAAAAGTGATAATTCACATGCAGTAGTCATTTACAGTCAAAAAATTAAATATTAAAAAATTACCATTTTTGACCATCTGGAGAAAGTTCGACAGGTCACGGGTCATCGTTTTTCATCAGAAAATTGATTTTTTGGACTGTAGAAAAATTGATTCAAAATGTCATTTGGATTGTGCCTCATGTTGAATAACTACTTTTTAAAGCCTCAATGTGACCAAAATTGCCATTTTACAGACTTTTTCTCCTACTCAGAAGCTTCTATTTCGACCAATTTCAGGCATTAAAGTGACTCTAAACACACTTATTTTAGTTCGAAAAGCAATAATTCACATGGAATAGCCATTTACAGTCAAAAAATTAAATATTAAAAAATTACCATTTTTGACCATCTGGAGAAAGTTCGACAGGTCACGGGTCATCGTTTTTCATCAGAAATGTTTTTTTATGGACTGTAGAAAAATTGATTCAAAATGTCATTTGGATTCTGCCTCATGTTGAATAACTACTGTTAAAGCCTCAATGTGACCAAAATTGCCATTTTTACAGACTTTTTTGCCTACTCGGAAGCTTCTTTTTCGACCAATTTCAGGCATTAAAGTGACTCTAAACACACTTATTTTTGTTCCAAAAGTGATAATTCACATGCAATAGTCATTTACAGTCAAAAAATTAAATATTAAAAAAATTACTATTTTTGACCATATGGAGAAAGTTCGACAGGTCACAAGTCATCGTTTTTCATCCGAAAATTGATTTTTTGGACTGTAGAAAAATTGATTCAAAATGTCATTTGGATGGTGCCTCATGTTGAATAATCACTTTTTAAAGCCTCAATGTGACCAAAATTGACATTTTTACAGACTTTTTCTACTACTCAGAAGCTTTTATTTTGACCAATTTTAGGCATTAAAATGACTCTAAACACACTTTTTTTAGTTCCAAAAGTGATAATTCACATGCAATAGTCATTTACAGTCAAAAAATTAAATATTAAAAAATTACTATTTTTGACCATATGGAGAAAGTTCGACAGGTCACGGGTCATCATTTTTCATCAGAAAATTGATTTTTTGGACTGTAGAAAAATTGATTCAAAATGTCATTTGGATTGTGCCTCATGTTGAATAACTACTTTTTAAAGCCTCAATGTGACCAAAATTGCCATTTTACAGACTTTTTCTCCTACTCAGAAGCTTCTATTTCGACCAATTTCAGGCATTAAAGTGACTCTAAACACACTTATTTTAGTTCGAAAAGCAATAATTCACATGGAATAGCCATTTACAGTCAAAAAAGTTAAATATTAAAAAATTACCATTTTTGACCATCTGGAGAAAGTTCGACAGGTCACGGGTCATCGTTTTTCATCAGAAATGTTTTTTTATGGACTGTAGAAAAATTGATTCAAAATGTCATTTGGATTGTGCCTCATGTTGAATAATCACTTTTTAAAGCCTCAATGTGACCAAAATTGACATTTTTACAGACTTTTTCTCCTACTCAGAAGCTTCTATTTCGACCAATTTCAGGCATTAAAGTGACTCTAAACACACTTTTTTTTGTTCCAAAAGTGATAATTCACATGCAATAGTCATTTACAGTCAAAAAAATAAATATTAAAAAATTACCATTTTTGACCATATTGGAAAAGTTCGACAGGTCACAGGTCATCAATTTTCATCAGAAAATTGATTTTTTGGACTGTAGAAAAATTGATTCAAAATGTCATTTGGATTGTGCCTCATGTTGAATAACTACTTCTTAAAGCCTCAATGTGACCAAAATTTCCAGTTTTACAGACTTTTTCTACTACTCAGAAGCTTCTATTTCAACCAATTTCAGGCATTAAAATGACTCTAAACACACTTATTTTAGTTCCAAAAGTGATAATTCACATGCAGTAGTCATTTACAGTCAAAAAATGAAATATTAAAAAATTACCATTTTTGACCATCTGGAGAAAGTTCGACAGGTCACGGGTCATCGTTTTTCATCAGAAAATTGATTTTTTGGACTGTAGAAAAATTGATTCAAAATGTCATTTGGATTGTGCCTCATGTTGAATAACTACTTTTTAAAGCCTCAATGTGACCAAAATTGCCATTTTACAGACTTTTTCTCCTACTCAGAAGCTTCTATTTCGACCAATTTCAGGCATTAAAGTGACTCTAAACACACTTATTTTAGTTCGAAAAGCAATAATTCACATGGAATAGCCATTTACAGTCAAAAAATTAAATATTAAAAAATTACCATTTTTGACCATCTGGAGAAAGTTCGACAGGTCACGGGTCATCGTTTTTCATCAGAAATGTTTTTTTATGGACTGTAGAAAAATTGATTCAAAATGTCATTTGGATTCTGCCTCATGTTGAATAACTACTTGTTAAAGCCTCAATGTGACCAAAATTGCCATTTTTACAGACTTTTTTGCCTACTCAGAAGCTTCTATTTCGACCAATTTCAGGCATTAAAGTGACTCTAAACACACTTATTTTTGTTCCAAAAGTGATAATTCACATGCAATAGTCATTTACAGTCAAAAAATTAAATATTAAAAAAATTACTATTTTTGACCATATGGAGAAAGTTCGACAGGTCACAAGTCATCGTTTTTCATCAGAAAATTGATTTTTTGGACTGTAGAAAAATTGATTAAAAATGTCATTTGGATTGTGCCTCATGTTGAATAATCACTTTTTAAAGCCTCAATGTGACCAAAATTGAAATTTTTACAGACTTTTTCTACTACTCAGAAGCTTTTATTTTGACCAATTTTAGGCATTAAAATGACTCTAAACACACTTTTTTTAGTTCCAAAAGTGATAATTCACATGCAATAGTCATTTACAGTCAAAAAATTAAATATTAAAAAATTACTATTTTTGACCATATGGAGAAAGTTCGACAGGTCACGGGTCATCATTTTTCATCAGAAAATTGATTTTTTGGACTGTAGAAAAATTGATTCAAAATGTCATTTGGATTGTGCCTCATGTTGAATAACTACTTTTTAAAGCCTCAATGTGACCAAAATTGCCATTTTACAGACTTTTTCTCCTACTCAGAAGCTTCTATTTCGACCAATTTCAGGCATTAAAGTGACTCTAAACACACTTATTTTAGTTCGAAAAGCAATAATTCACATGGAATAGCCATTTACAGTCAAAAAATTAAATATTAAAAAATTACCATTTTTGACCATCTGGAGAAAGTTCGACAGGTCACGGGTCATCGTTTTTCATCAGAAATGTTTTTTTATGGACTGTAGAAAAATTGATTCAAAATGTCATTTGGATTCTGCCTCATGTTGAATAACTACTTGTTAAAGCCTCAATGTGACCAAAATTGCCATTTTTACAGACTTCTTTGCCTACTCAGAAGCTTCTATTTCGACCAATTTCAGGCATTAAAATGACTCTAAACACACTTATTTTTGTTCCAAAAGTGATAATTTACATGCAATAGTCATTTACAGTCAAAAAATTAAATATTAAAAAATTACTATTTTTGACCATATGGAGAAAGTTCGACATTCAAAATGTCATTTGGATTGTGCCTCATGTTGAATAACTACTTTTTAAAGCCTCAATGTAACCAAAATTGACATTTTTACAGACTTTTTCTCCTTCTCAGAGGCTTCTATTTCGACCAATTTCAGGCATTAAAGTGACTCTAAACACACTTATTTTTGTTCCAAAAGTAATAATTCACATGCAATAGTCATTTACATTCAAAAAATTAAATATTAAAAAATTACCATCAGGAAAGTTTGACAGGTCACGGGTCATCGTTTTTCATCAGAAGATTGATTTTTTGGACTGTAGAAAAATTGATTCAAAATGTCATTTGGATTGTGCCTCATGTTGAATAATCACTTTTTAAAGCCTCAATGTGACCAAAATTGACATTTTTACAGACTTTTTCTCCTACTCAGAAGCTTTTATTTTGACCAATTTTAGGCATTAAAATGACTCTAAACACACTTATTTTTGTTCCAAAAGTGATAATTCACATGCACTAGTCATTTACAGTCAAAAAATTAAATATTAAAACATTACTATTTTTGACCATATGGAGAAAGTTCGACAGGTCACGGGTCATCGTTTTTCATCAGAAAATTGATTTTTTGGACTGTAGAAAAATTGATTCAAAATGTCATTTGGATTGTGCCTCATGTTGAATAATCACTTTTTAAAGCCTCCCTGTGACCAAAATTGCCATTTTTACAGACTTTTTCTCCTACTCAGAAGCTTCTATTTCGACCAATTTCAGGCATTAAAGTGACTCTAAACACACTTATTTTTGTTCCAAAAGTGATAATTCACATGCAATAGTCATTTACAGTCAAAAAAATAAATATTAAAAAATTACCATTTTTGACCATATTGAGAAAGTTCGACAGGTCACGGGTCATCGTTTTTCATCAGAAAATTGATTTTTTTTGACTGTGGAAAAATTGATTCAAAATGTCATTTAGATTGTGCCTCATGTTGAATAACTACTTTTTAAAGCCTCAATGTAACCAAAATTGACATTTTTACAGACTTTTTCTCCTTCTCAGAGGCTTCTATTTCGACCAATTTCAGGCATTAAAGTGACTCTAAACACACTTATTTTTGTTCCAAAAGTGATAATTTACATGCAATAGTCATTTACAGTCAAAAAATTAAATATTAAAAAATTACTATTTTTGACCATATGGAGAAAGTTCGACATTCAAAATGTCATTTGGATTGTGCCTCATGTTGAATAACTACTTTTTAAAGCCTCAATGTAACCAAAATTGACATTTTTACAGACTTTTTCTCCTTCTCAGAGGCTTCTATTTCGACCAATTTCAGGCATTAAAGTGACTCTAAACACACTTATTTTTGTTCCAAAAGTAATAATTCACATGCAATAGTCATTTACATTCAAAAAATTAAATATTAAAAAATTACCATCAGGAGAAAGTTTGACAGGTCACGGGTCATCGTTTTTCATCAGAAGATTGATTTTTTGGACTGTAGAAAAATTGATTCAAAATGTCATTTGGATTGTGCCTCATGTTGAATAATCACTTTTTAAAGCCTCAATGTGACCATAATTGACATTTTTACAGACTTTTTCTCCTACTCAGAAGCTTTTATTTTGACCAATTTTAGGCATTAAAATGACTCTAAACACACTTATTTTTGTTCCAAAAGTGATAATTCACATGCACTAGTCATTTACAGTCAAAAAATTAAATATTAAAACATTACTATTTTTGACCATATGGAGAAAGTTCGACAGGTCACGGGTCATCGTTTTTCATCAGAAAATTGATTTTTTGGACTGTAGAAAAATTGATTCAAAATGTCATTTGGATTGTGCCTCATGTTGAATAATCACTTTTTAAAGCCTCCCTGTGACCAAAATTGCCATTTTTACAGACTTTTTCTCCTACTCAGAAGCTTCTATTTCGACCAATTTCAGGCATTAAAGTGACTCTAAACACACTTATTTTTGTTCCAAAAGTGATAATTCACATGCAATAGTCATTTACAGTCAAAAAAATAAATATTAAAAAATTACCATTTTTGACCATATTGAGAAAGTTCGACAGGTCACGGGTCATCGTTTTTCATCAGAAAATTGATTTTTTTTGACTGTGGAAAAATTGATTCAAAATGTCATTTGGATTGTGCCTCATGTTGAATAACTACTTCTTAAAGCCTCAATGTGACCAAAATTGCCAGTTTTACAGACTTTTTCTACTACTCAGAAGCTTCTATTTCAACCAATTTCAGGCATTAAAATGACTCTAAACACACTTATTTTAGTTCCAAAAGTGATAATTCACATGCAGTAGTCATTTACAGTCAAAAAATTAAATATTAAAAAATTACCATTTTTGACCATCTGGAGAAAGTTCGACAGGTCACGGGTCATCGTTTTTCATCAGAAAATTGATTTTTTGGACTGTAGAAAAATTGATTCAAAATGTCATTTGGATTGTGCCTCATGTTGAATAACTACTTTTTAAAGCCTCAATGTGACCAAAATTGCCATTTTACAGACTTTTTCTCCTACTCAGAAGCTTCTATTTCGACCAATTTCAGGCATTAAAGTGACTCTAAACACACTTATTTTAGTTCGAAAAGCAATAATTCACATGGAATAGCCATTTACAGTCAAAAAATTAAATATTAAAAAATTACCATTTTTGACCATCTGGAGAAAGTTCGACAGGTCACGGGTCATCGTTTTTCATCAGAAATGTTTTTTTATGGACTGTAGAAAAATTGATTCAAAATGTCATTTGGATTCTGCCTCATGTTGAATAACTACTGTTAAAGCCTCAATGTGACCAAAATTGCCATTTTTACAGACTTTTTTGCCTACTCGGAAGCTTCTTTTTCGACCAATTTCAGGCATTAAAGTGACTCTAAACACACTTATTTTTGTTCCAAAAGTGATAATTCACATGCAATAGTCATTTACAGTCAAAAAATTAAATATTAAAAAAATTACTATTTTTGACCATATGGAGAAAGTTCGACAGGTCACAAGTCATCGTTTTTCATCCGAAAATTGATTTTTTGGACTGTAGAAAAATTGATTCAAAATGTCATTTGGATGGTGCCTCATGTTGAATAATCACTTTTTAAAGCCTCAATGTGACCAAAATTGACATTTTTACAGACTTTTTCTACTACTCAGAAGCTTTTATTTTGACCAATTTTAGGCATTAAAATGACTCTAAACACACTTTTTTTAGTTCCAAAAGTGATAATTCACATGCAATAGTCATTTACAGTCAAAAAATTAAATATTAAAAAATTACTATTTTTGACCATATGGAGAAAGTTCGACAGGTCACGGGTCATCATTTTTCATCAGAAAATTGATTTTTTGGACTGTAGAAAAATTGATTCAAAATGTCATTTGGATTGTGCCTCATGTTGAATAACTACTTTTTAAAGCCTCAATGTGACCAAAATTGCCATTTTACAGACTTTTTCTCCTACTCAGAAGCTTCTATTTCGACCAATTTCAGGCATTAAAGTGACTCTAAACACACTTATTTTAGTTCGAAAAGCAATAATTCACATGGAATAGCCATTTACAGTCAAAAAATTAAATATTAAAAAATTACCATTTTTGACCATCTGGAGAAAGTTCGACAGGTCACGGGTCATCGTTTTTCATCAGAAATGTTTTTTTATGGACTGTAGAAAAATTGATTCAAAATGTCATTTGGATTGTGCCTCATGTTGAATAATCACTTTTTAAAGCCTCAATGTGACCAAAATTGACATTTTTACAGACTTTTTCTCCTACTCAGAAGCTTCTATTTCGACCAATTTCAGGCATTAAAGTGACTCTAAACACACTTTTTTTTGTTCCAAAAGTGATAATTCACATGCAATAGTCATTTACAGTCAAAAAAATAAATATTAAAAAATTACCATTTTTGACCATATTGGAAAAGTTCGACAGGTCACAGGTCATCAATTTTCATCAGAAAATTGATTTTTTGGACTGTAGAAAAATTGATTCAAAATGTCATTTGGATTGTGCCTCATGTTGAATAACTACTTCTTAAAGCCTCAATGTGACCAAAATTTCCAGTTTTACAGACTTTTTCTACTACTCAGAAGCTTCTATTTCAACCAATTTCAGGCATTAAAATGACTCTAAACACACTTATTTTAGTTCCAAAAGTGATAATTCACATGCAGTAGTCATTTACAGTCAAAAAATGAAATATTAAAAAATTACCATTTTTGACCATCTGGAGAAAGTTCGACAGGTCACGGGTCATCGTTTTTCATCAGAAAATTGATTTTTTGGACTGTAGAAAAATTGATTCAAAATGTCATTTGGATTGTGCCTCATGTTGAATAACTACTTTTTAAAGCCTCAATGTGACCAAAATTGCCATTTTACAGACTTTTTCTCCTACTCAGAAGCTTCTATTTCGACCAATTTCAGGCATTAAAGTGACTCTAAACACACTTATTTTAGTTCGAAAAGCAATAATTCACATGGAATAGCCATTTACAGTCAAAAAATTAAATATTAAAAAATTACCATTTTTGACCATCTGGAGAAAGTTCGACAGGTCACGGGTCATCGTTTTTCATCAGAAATGTTTTTTTATGGACTGTAGAAAAATTGATTCAAAATGTCATTTGGATTCTGCCTCATGTTGAATAACTACTTGTTAAAGCCTCAATGTGACCAAAATTGCCATTTTTACAGACTTTTTTGCCTACTCAGAAGCTTCTATTTCGACCAATTTCAGGCATTAAAGTGACTCTAAACACACTTATTTTTGTTCCAAAAGTGATAATTCACATGCAATAGTCATTTACAGTCAAAAAATTAAATATTAAAAAAATTACTATTTTTGACCATATGGAGAAAGTTCGACAGGTCACAAGTCATCGTTTTTCATCAGAAAATTGATTTTTTGGACTGTAGAAAAATTGATTAAAAATGTCATTTGGATTGTGCCTCATGTTGAATAATCACTTTTTAAAGCCTCAATGTGACCAAAATTGAAATTTTTACAGACTTTTTCTACTACTCAGAAGCTTTTATTTTGACCAATTTTAGGCATTAAAATGACTCTAAACACACTTTTTTTAGTTCCAAAAGTGATAATTCACATGCAATAGTCATTTACAGTCAAAAAATTAAATATTAAAAAATTACTATTTTTGACCATATGGAGAAAGTTCGACAGGTCACGGGTCATCATTTTTCATCAGAAAATTGATTTTTTGGACTGTAGAAAAATTGATTCAAAATGTCATTTGGATTGTGCCTCATGTTGAATAACTACTTTTTAAAGCCTCAATGTGACCAAAATTGCCATTTTACAGACTTTTTCTCCTACTCAGAAGCTTCTATTTCGACCAATTTCAGGCATTAAAGTGACTCTAAACACACTTATTTTAGTTCGAAAAGCAATAATTCACATGGAATAGCCATTTACAGTCAAAAAATTAAATATTAAAAAATTACCATTTTTGACCATCTGGAGAAAGTTCGACAGGTCACGGGTCATCGTTTTTCATCAGAAATGTTTTTTTATGGACTGTAGAAAAATTGATTCAAAATGTCATTTGGATTCTGCCTCATGTTGAATAACTACTTGTTAAAGCCTCAATGTGACCAAAATTGCCATTTTTACAGACTTCTTTGCCTACTCAGAAGCTTCTATTTCGACCAATTTCAGGCATTAAAGTGACTCTAAACACACTTATTTTTGTTCCAAAAGTGATAATTCACATGCAATAGTCATTTACAGTCAAAAAATTAAATATTAAAAAATTTACTATTTTTGACCATATGGAGAAAGTTCGACAGGTCACAAGTCATCGTTTTTCATCAGAAAATTGATTTTTTGGACTGTAGAAAAATTGATTCAAAATGTCATTTAGATTGTGCCTCATGTTGAATAACTACTTTTTAAAGCCTCAATGTAACCAAAATTGACATTTTTACAGACTTTTTCTCCTACTCAGAAGCTTTTATTTTGACCAATTTTAGGCATTAAAATGACTCTAAACACACTTATTTTTGTTCCAAAAGTGATAATTCACATGCACTAGTCATTTACAGTCAAAAAATTAAATATTAAAACATTACTATTTTTGACCATATGGAGAAAGTTCGACAGGTCACGGGTCATCGTTTTTCATCAGAAAATTGATTTTTTGGACTGTAGAAAAATTGATTCAAAATGTCATTTGGATTGTGCCTCATGTTGAATAATCACTTTTTAAAGCCTCCCTGTGACCAAAATTGCCATTTTTACAGACTTTTTCTCCTACTCAGAAGCTTCTATTTCGACCAATTTCAGGCATTAAAGTGACTCTAAACACACTTATTTTTGTTCCAAAAGTGATAATTCACATGCAATAGTCATTTACAGTCAAAAAAATAAATATTAAAAAATTACCATTTTTGACCATATTGAGAAAGTTCGACAGGTCACGGGTCATCGTTTTTCATCAGAAAATTGATTTTTTTTGACTGTGGAAAAATTGATTCAAAATGTCATTTGGATTGTGCCTCATGTTGAATAACTACTTCTTAAAGCCTCAATGTGACCAAAATTGCCAGTTTTACAGACTTTTTCTACTACTCAGAAGCTTCTATTTCAACCAATTTCAGGCATTAAAATGACTCTAAACACACTTATTTTAGTTCCAAAAGTGATAATTCACATGCAGTAGTCATTTACAGTCAAAAAATTAAATATTAAAAAATTACCATTTTTGACCATCTGGAGAAAGTTCGACAGGTCACGGGTCATCGTTTTTCATCAGAAAATTGATTTTTTGGACTGTAGAAAAATTGATTCAAAATGTCATTTGGATTGTGCCTCATGTTGAATAACTACTTTTTAAAGCCTCAATGTGACCAAAATTGCCATTTTACAGACTTTTTCTCCTACTCAGAAGCTTCTATTTCGACCAATTTCAGGCATTAAAGTGACTCTAAACACACTTATTTTAGTTCGAAAAGCAATAATTCACATGGAATAGCCATTTACAGTCAAAAAATTAAATATTAAAAAATTACCATTTTTGACCATCTGGAGAAAGTTCGACAGGTCACGGGTCATCGTTTTTCATCAGAAATGTTTTTTTATGGACTGTAGAAAAATTGATTCAAAATGTCATTTGGATTCTGCCTCATGTTGAATAACTACTGTTAAAGCCTCAATGTGACCAAAATTGCCATTTTTACAGACTTTTTTGCCTACTCGGAAGCTTCTTTTTCGACCAATTTCAGGCATTAAAGTGACTCTAAACACACTTATTTTTGTTCCAAAAGTGATAATTCACATGCAATAGTCATTTACAGTCAAAAAATTAAATATTAAAAAAATTACTATTTTTGACCATATGGAGAAAGTTCGACAGGTCACAAGTCATCGTTTTTCATCCGAAAATTGATTTTTTGGACTGTAGAAAAATTGATTCAAAATGTCATTTGGATGGTGCCTCATGTTGAATAATCACTTTTTAAAGCCTCAATGTGACCAAAATTGACATTTTTACAGACTTTTTCTACTACTCAGAAGCTTTTATTTTGACCAATTTTAGGCATTAAAATGACTCTAAACACACTTTTTTTAGTTCCAAAAGTGATAATTCACATGCAATAGTCATTTACAGTCAAAAAATTAAATATTAAAAAATTACTATTTTTGACCATATGGAGAAAGTTCGACAGGTCACGGGTCATCATTTTTCATCAGAAAATTGATTTTTTGGACTGTAGAAAAATTGATTCAAAATGTCATTTGGATTGTGCCTCATGTTGAATAACTACTTTTTAAAGCCTCAATGTGACCAAAATTGCCATTTTACAGACTTTTTCTCCTACTCAGAAGCTTCTATTTCGACCAATTTCAGGCATTAAAGTGACTCTAAACACACTTATTTTAGTTCGAAAAGCAATAATTCACATGGAATAGCCATTTACAGTCAAAAAATTAAATATTAAAAAATTACCATTTTTGACCATCTGGAGAAAGTTCGACAGGTCACGGGTCATCGTTTTTCATCAGAAATGTTTTTTTATGGACTGTAGAAAAATTGATTCAAAATGTCATTTGGATTGTGCCTCATGTTGAATAATCACTTTTTAAAGCCTCAATGTGACCAAAATTGACATTTTTACAGACTTTTTCTCCTACTCAGAAGCTTCTATTTCGACCAATTTCAGGCATTAAAGTGACTCTAAACACACTTTTTTTTGTTCCAAAAGTGATAATTCACATGCAATAGTCATTTACAGTCAAAAAAATAAATATTAAAAAATTACCATTTTTGACCATATTGGAAAAGTTCGACAGGTCACAGGTCATCAATTTTCATCAGAAAATTGATTTTTTGGACTGTAGAAAAATTGATTCAAAATGTCATTTGGATTGTGCCTCATGTTGAATAACTACTTCTTAAAGCCTCAATGTGACCAAAATTTCCAGTTTTACAGACTTTTTCTACTACTCAGAAGCTTCTATTTCAACCAATTTCAGGCATTAAAATGACTCTAAACACACTTATTTTAGTTCCAAAAGTGATAATTCACATGCAGTAGTCATTTACAGTCAAAAAATGAAATATTAAAAAATTACCATTTTTGACCATCTGGAGAAAGTTCGACAGGTCACGGGTCATCGTTTTTCATCAGAAAATTGATTTTTTGGACTGTAGAAAAATTGATTCAAAATGTCATTTGGATTGTGCCTCATGTTGAATAACTACTTTTTAAAGCCTCAATGTGACCAAAATTGCCATTTTACAGACTTTTTCTCCTACTCAGAAGCTTCTATTTCGACCAATTTCAGGCATTAAAGTGACTCTAAACACACTTATTTTAGTTCGAAAAGCAATAATTCACATGGAATAGCCATTTACAGTCAAAAAATTAAATATTAAAAAATTACCATTTTTGACCATCTGGAGAAAGTTCGACAGGTCACGGGTCATCGTTTTTCATCAGAAATGTTTTTTTATGGACTGTAGAAAAATTGATTCAAAATGTCATTTGGATTCTGCCTCATGTTGAATAACTACTTGTTAAAGCCTCAATGTGACCAAAATTGCCATTTTTACAGACTTTTTTGCCTACTCAGAAGCTTCTATTTCGACCAATTTCAGGCATTAAAGTGACTCTAAACACACTTATTTTTGTTCCAAAAGTGATAATTCACATGCAATAGTCATTTACAGTCAAAAAATTAAATATTAAAAAAATTACTATTTTTGACCATATGGAGAAAGTTCGACAGGTCACAAGTCATCGTTTTTCATCAGAAAATTGATTTTTTGGACTGTAGAAAAATTGATTAAAAATGTCATTTGGATTGTGCCTCATGTTGAATAATCACTTTTTAAAGCCTCAATGTGACCAAAATTGAAATTTTTACAGACTTTTTCTACTACTCAGAAGCTTTTATTTTGACCAATTTTAGGCATTAAAATGACTCTAAACACACTTTTTTTAGTTCCAAAAGTGATAATTCACATGCAATAGTCATTTACAGTCAAAAAATTAAATATTAAAAAATTACTATTTTTGACCATATGGAGAAAGTTCGACAGGTCACGGGTCATCATTTTTCATCAGAAAATTGATTTTTTGGACTGTAGAAAAATTGATTCAAAATGTCATTTGGATTGTGCCTCATGTTGAATAACTACTTTTTAAAGCCTCAATGTGACCAAAATTGCCATTTTACAGACTTTTTCTCCTACTCAGAAGCTTCTATTTCGACCAATTTC
Organism: Triturus cristatus; assembly: GCF_964204655.1. Classification (NCBI taxonomy): domain Eukaryota; kingdom Metazoa; phylum Chordata; class Amphibia; order Caudata; family Salamandridae; genus Triturus; species Triturus cristatus. Next base: position 1,435,454,227 of record NC_140590.1, read on the forward strand.
AGGCATTAAAGTGACTCTAAACACACTTATTTTAGTTCGAAAAGCAATAATTCACATGGAATAGCCATTTACAGTCAAAAAATTAAATATTAAAAAATTACCATTTTTGACCATCTGGAGAAAGTTCGACAGGTCACGGGTCATCGTTTTTCATCAGAAATGTTTTTTTATGGACTGTAGAAAAATTGATTCAAAATGTCATTTGGATTCTGCCTCATGTTGAATAACTACTTGTTAAAGCCTCAATGTGACCAAAATTGCCATTTTTACAGACTTCTTTGCCTACTCAGAAGCTTCTATTTCGACCAATTTCAGGCATTAAAGTGACTCTAAACACACTTATTTTTGTTCCAAAAGTGATAATTCACATGCAATAGTCATTTACAGTCAAAAAATTAAATATTAAAAAATTTACTATTTTTGACCATATGGAGAAAGTTCGACAGGTCACAAGTCATCGTTTTTCATCAGAAAATTGATTTTTTGGACTGTAGAAAAATTGATTCAAAATGTCATTTAGATTGTGCCTCATGTTGAATAACTACTTTTTAAAGCCTCAATGTAACCAAAATTGACATTTTTACAGACTTTTTCTCCTTCTCAGAGGCTTCTATTTCGACCAATTTCAGGCATTAAAGTGACTCTAAACACACTTATTTTTGTTCCAAAAGTGATAATTTACATGCAATAGTCATTTACAGTCAAAAAATTAAATATTAAAAAATTACTATTTTTGACCATATGGAGAAAGTTCGACATTCAAAATGTCATTTGGATTGTGCCTCATGTTGAATAACTACTTTTTAAAGCCTCAATGTAACCAAAATTGACATTTTTACAGACTTTTTCTCCTTCTCAGAGGCTTCTATTTCGACCAATTTCAGGCATTAAAGTGACTCTAAACACACTTATTTTTGTTCCAAAAGTAATAATTCACATGCAATAGTCATTTACATTCAAAAAATTAAATATTAAAAAATTACCATCAGGAAAGTTTGACAGGTCACGGGTCATCGTTTTTCATCAGAAGATTGATTTTTTGGACTGTAGAAAAATTGATTCAAAATGTCATTTGGATTGTGCCTCATGTTGAATAATCACTTTTTAAAGCCTCAATGTGACCAAAATTGACATTTTTACAGACTTTTTCTCCTACTCAGAAGCTTTTATTTTGACCAATTTTAGGCATTAAAATGACTCTAAACACACTTATTTTTGTTCCAAAAGTGATAATTCACATGCACTAGTCATTTACAGTCAAAAAATTAAATATTAAAACATTACTATTTTTGACCATATGGAGAAAGTTCGACAGGTCACGGGTCATCGTTTTTCATCAGAAAATTGATTTTTTGGACTGTAGAAAAATTGATTCAAAATGTCATTTGGATTGTGCCTCATGTTGAATAATCACTTTTTAAAGCCTCCCTGTGACCAAAATTGCCATTTTTACAGACTTTTTCTCCTACTCAGAAGCTTCTATTTCGACCAATTTCAGGCATTAAAGTGACTCTAAACACACTTATTTTTGTTCCAAAAGTGATAATTCACATGCAATAGTCATTTACAGTCAAAAAAATAAATATTAAAAAATTACCATTTTTGACCATATTGAGAAAGTTCGACAGGTCACGGGTCATCGTTTTTCATCAGAAAATTGATTTTTTTTGACTGTGGAAAAATTGATTCAAAATGTCATTTGGATTGTGCCTCATGTTGAATAACTACTTCTTAAAGCCTCAATGTGACCAAAATTGCCAGTTTTACAGACTTTTTCTACTACTCAGAAGCTTCTATTTCAACCAATTTCAGGCATTAAAATGACTCTAAACACACTTATTTTAGTTCCAAAAGTGATAATTCACATGCAGTAGTCATTTACAGTCAAAAAATTAAATATTAAAAAATTACCATTTTTGACCATCTGGAGAAAGTTCGACAGGTCACGGGTCATCGTTTTTCATCAGAAAATTGATTTTTTGGACTGTAGAAAAATTGATTCAAAATGTCATTTGGATTGTGCCTCATGTTGAATAACTACTTTTTAAAGCCTCAATGTGACCAAAATTGCCATTTTACAGACTTTTTCTCCTACTCAGAAGCTTCTATTTCGACCAATTTCAGGCATTAAAGTGACTCTAAACACACTTATTTTAGTTCGAAAAGCAATAATTCACATGGAATAGCCATTTACAGTCAAAAAATTAAATATTAAAAAATTACCATTTTTGACCATCTGGAGAAAGTTCGACAGGTCACGGGTCATCGTTTTTCATCAGAAATGTTTTTTTATGGACTGTAGAAAAATTGATTCAAAATGTCATTTGGATTCTGCCTCATGTTGAATAACTACTGTTAAAGCCTCAATGTGACCAAAATTGCCATTTTTACAGACTTTTTTGCCTACTCGGAAGCTTCTTTTTCGACCAATTTAGGCATTAAAGTGACTCTAAACACACTTTTTTTTGTTCCAAAAGTGATAATTCACATGCAATAGTCATTTACAGTCAAAAAAATAAATATTAAAAAATTACCATTTTTGACCATATTGGAAAAGTTCGACAGGTCACAGGTCATCAATTTTCATCAGAAAATTGATTTTTTGGACTGTAGAAAAATTGATTCAAAATGTCATTTGGATTGTGCCTCATGTTGAATAACTACTTCTTAAAGCCTCAATGTGACCAAAATTTCCAGTTTTACAGACTTTTTCTACTACTCAGAAGCTTCTATTTCAACCAATTTCAGGCATTAAAATGACTCTAAACACACTTATTTTAGTTCCAAAAGTGATAATTCACATGCAGTAGTCATTTACAGTCAAAAAATGAAATATTAAAAAATTACCATTTTTGACCATCTGGAGAAAGTTCGACAGGTCACGGGTCATCGTTTTTCATCAGAAAATTGATTTTTTGGACTGTAGAAAAATTGATTCAAAATGTCATTTGGATTGTGCCTCATGTTGAATAACTACTTTTTAAAGCCTCAATGTGACCAAAATTGCCATTTTACAGACTTTTTCTCCTACTCAGAAGCTTCTATTTCGACCAATTTCAGGCATTAAAGTGACTCTAAACACACTTATTTTAGTTCGAAAAGCAATAATTCACATGGAATAGCCATTTACAGTCAAAAAATTAAATATTAAAAAATTACCATTTTTGACCATCTGGAGAAAGTTCGACAGGTCACGGGTCATCGTTTTTCATCAGAAATGTTTTTTTATGGACTGTAGAAAAATTGATTCAAAATGTCATTTGGATTCTGCCTCATGTTGAATAACTACTTGTTAAAGCCTCAATGTGACCAAAATTGCCATTTTTACAGACTTTTTTGCCTACTCAGAAGCTTCTATTTCGACCAATTTCAGGCATTAAAGTGACTCTAAACACACTTATTTTTGTTCCAAAAGTGATAATTCACATGCAATAGTCATTTACAGTCAAAAAATTAAATATTAAAAAAATTACTATTTTTGACCATATGGAGAAAGTTCGACAGGTCACAAGTCATCGTTTTTCATCAGAAAATTGATTTTTTGGACTGTAGAAAAATTGATTAAAAATGTCATTTGGATTGTGCCTCATGTTGAATAATCACTTTTTAAAGCCTCAATGTGACCAAAATTGAAATTTTTACAGACTTTTTCTACTACTCAGAAGCTTTTATTTTGACCAATTTTAGGCATTAAAATGACTCTAAACACACTTTTTTTAGTTCCAAAAGTGATAATTCACATGCAATAGTCATTTACAGTCAAAAAATTAAATATTAAAAAATTACTATTTTTGACCATATGGAGAAAGTTCGACAGGTCACGGGTCATCATGTTTCATCAGAAAATTGATTTTTTGGACTGTAGAAAAATTGATTCAAAATGTCATTTGGATTGTGCCTCATGTTGAATAACTACTTTTTAAAGCCTCAATGTGACCAAAATTGCCATTTTACAGACTTTTTCTCCTACTCAGAAGCTTCTATTTCGACCAATTTCAGGCATTAAAGTGACTCTAAACACACTTATTTTAGTTCGAAAAGCAATAATTCACATGGAATAGCCATTTACAGTCAAAAAATTAAATATTAAAAAATTACCATTTTTGACCATCTGGAGAAAGTTCGACAGGTCACGGGTCATCGTTTTTCATCAGAAATGTTTTTTTATGGACTGTAGAAAAATTGATTCAAAATGTCATTTTGATTCTGCCTCATGTTGAATAACTACTTGTTAAAGCCTCAATGTGACCAAAATTGCCATTTTTACAGACTTCTTTGCCTACTCAGAAGCTTCTATTTCGACCAATTTCAGGCATTAAAGTGACTCTAAACACACTTATTTTTGTTCCAAAAGTGATAATTCACATGCAATAGTCATTTACAGTCAAAAAATTAAATATTAAAAAATTTACTATTTTTGACCATATGGAGAAAGTTCGACAGGTCACAAGTCATCGTTTTTCATCAGAAAATTGATTTTTTGGACTATAGAAAAATTGATTCAAAATGTCATTTAGATTGTGCCTCATGTTGAATAACTACTTTTTAAAGCCTCAATGTAACCAAAATTGACATTTTTACAGACTTTTTCTCCTTCTCAGAGGCTTCTATTTCGACCAATTTCAGGCATTAAAGTGACTCTAAACACACTTATTTTTGTTCCAAAAGTGATAATTCACATGCAATAGTCATTTACATTCAAAAAATTAAATATTAAAAAATTACCATCAGGAAAGTTTGACAGGTCACGGGTCATCGTTTTTCATCAGAAGATTGATTTTTTGGACTGTAGAAAAATTGATTCAAAATGTCATTTGGATTGTGCCTCATGTTGAATAATCACTTTTTAAAGCCTCAATGTGACCAAAATGGACATTTTTACAGACTTTTTCTCCTACTCAGAAGCTTTTATTTTGACCAATTTTAGGCATTAAAATGACTCTAAACACACTTATTTTTGTTCCAAAAGTGATAATTCACATGCACTAGTCATTTACAGTCAAAAAATTAAATATTAAAACATTACTATTTTTGACCATATGGAGAAAGTTCGACAGGTCACGGGTCATCGTTTTTCATCAGAAAATTGATTTTTTGGACTGTAGAAAAATTGATTCAAAATGTCATTTGGATTGTGCCTCATGTTGAATAATCACTTTTTAAAGCCTCCCTGTGACCAAAATTGCCATTTTTACAGACTTTTTCTCCTACTCAGAAGCTTCTATTTCGACCAATTTCAGGCATTAAAGTGACTCTAAACACACTTATTTTTGTTCCAAAAGTGATAATTCACATGCAATAGTCATTTACAGTCAAAAAAATAAATATTAAAAAATTACCATTTTTGACCATATTGAGAAAGTTCGACAGGTCACGGGTCATCGTTTTTCATCAGAAAATTGATTTTTTTTGACTGTGGAAAAATTGATTCAAAATGTCATTTGGATTGTGCCTCATGTTGAATAACTACTTCTTAAAGCCTCAATGTGACCAAAATTGCCAGTTTTACAGACTTTTTCTACTACTCAGAAGCTTCTATTTCAACCAATTTCAGGCATTAAAATGACTCTAAACACACTTATTTTAGTTCCAAAAGTGATAATTCACATGCAGTAGTCATTTACAGTCAAAAAATTAAATATTAAAAAATTACCATTTTTGACCATCTGGAGAAAGTTCGACAGGTCACGGGTCATCGTTTTTCATCAGAAAATTGATTTTTTGGACTGTAGAAAAATTGATTCAAAATGTCATTTGGATTGTGCCTCATGTTGAATAACTACTTTTTAAAGCCTCAATGTGACCAAAATTGCCATTTTACAGACTTTTTCTCCTACTCAGAAGCTTCTATTTCGACCAATTTCAGGCATTAAAGTGACTCTAAACACACTTATTTTAGTTCGAAAAGCAATAATTCACATGGAATAGCCATTTACAGTCAAAAAATTAAATATTAAAAAATTACCATTTTTGACCATCTGGAGAAAGTTCGACAGGTCACGGGTCATCGTTTTTCATCAGAAATGTTTTTTTATGGACTGTAGAAAAATTGATTCAAAATGTCATTTGGATTCTGCCTCATGTTGAATAACTACTGTTAAAGCCTCAATGTGACCAAAATTGCCATTTTTACAGACTTTTTTGCCTACTCGGAAGCTTCTTTTTCGACCAATTTAGGCATTAAAGTGACTCTAAACACACTTTTTTTTGTTCCAAAAGTGATAATTCACATGCAATAGTCATTTACAGTCAAAAAAATAAATATTAAAAAATTACCATTTTTGACCATATTGGAAAAGTTCGACAGGTCACAGGTCATCAATTTTCATCAGAAAATTGATTTTTTGGACTGTAGAAAAATTGATTCAAAATGTCATTTGGATTGTGCCTCATGTTGAATAACTACTTCTTAAAGCCTCAATGTGACCAAAATTTCCAGTTTTACAGACTTTTTCTACTACTCAGAAGCTTCTATTTCAACCAATTTCAGGCATTAAAATGACTCTAAACACACTTATTTTAGTTCCAAAAGTGATAATTCACATGCAGTAGTCATTTACAGTCAAAAAATGAAATATTAAAAAATTACCATTTTTGACCATCTGGAGAAAGTTCGACAGGTCACGGGTCATCGTTTTTCATCAGAAAATTGATTTTTTGGACTGTAGAAAAATTGATTCAAAATGTCATTTGGATTGTGCCTCATGTTGAATAACTACTTTTTAAAGCCTCAATGTGACCAAAATTGCCATTTTACAGACTTTTTCTCCTACTCAGAAGCTTCTATTTCGACCAATTTCAGGCATTAAAGTGACTCTAAACACACTTATTTTAGTTCGAAAAGCAATAATTCACATGGAATAGCCATTTACAGTCAAAAAATTAAATATTAAAAAATTACCATTTTTGACCATCTGGAGAAAGTTCGACAGGTCACGGGTCATCGTTTTTCATCAGAAATGTTTTTTTATGGACTGTAGAAAAATTGATTCAAAATGTCATTTGGATTCTGCCTCATGTTGAATAACTACTTGTTAAAGCCTCAATGTGACCAAAATTGCCATTTTTACAGACTTCTTTGCCTACTCAGAAGCTTCTATTTCGACCAATTTCAGGCATTAAAGTGACTCTAAACACACTTATTTTTGTTCCAAAAGTGATAATTCACATGCAATAGTCATTTACAGTCAAAAAATTAAATATTAAAAAATTTACTATTTTTGACCATATGGAGAAAGTTCGACAGGTCACAAGTCATCGTTTTTCATCAGAAAATTGATTTTTTGGACTATAGAAAAATTGATTCAAAATGTCATTTAGATTGTGCCTCATGTTGAATAACTACTTTTTAAAGCCTCAATGTAACCAAAATTGACATTTTTACAGACTTTTTCTCCTTCTCAGAGGCTTCTATTTCGACCAATTTCAGGCATTAAAGTGACTCTAAACACACTTATTTTTGTTCCAAAAGTGATAATTTACATGCAATAGTCATTTACAGTCAAAAAATTAAATATTAAAAAATTACTATTTTTGACCATATGGAGAAAGTTCGACATTCAAAATGTCATTTGGATTGTGCCTCATGTTGAATAACTACTTTTTAAAGCCTCAATGTAACCAAAATTGACATTTTTACAGACTTTTTCTCCTTCTCAGAGGCTTCTATTTCGACCAATTTCAGGCATTAAAGTGACTCTAAACACACTTATTTTTGTTCCAAAAGTAATAATTCACATGCAATAGTCATTTACATTCAAAAAATTAAATATTAAAAAATTACCATCAGGAGAAAGTTTGACAGGTCACGGGTCATCGTTTTTCATCAGAAGATTGATTTTTTGGACTGTAGAAAAATTGATTCAAAATGTCATTTGGATTGTGCCTCATGTTGAATAATCACTTTTTAAAGCCTCAATGTGACCAAAATTGACATTTTTACAGACTTTTTCTCCTACTCAGAAGCTTTTATTTTGACCAATTTTAGGCATTAAAATGACTCTAAACACACTTATTTTTGTTCCAAAAGTGATAATTCACATGCACTAGTCATTTACAGTCAAAAAATTAAATATTAAAACATGACTATTTTTGACCATATGGAGAAAGTTCGACAGGTCACGGGTCATCGTTTTTCATCAGAAAATTGATTTTTTGGACTGTAGAAAAATTGATTCAAAATGTCATTTGGATTGTGCCTCATGTTGAATAATCACTTTTTAAAGCCTCCCTGTGACCAAAATTGCCATTTTTACAGACTTTTTCTCCTACTCAGAAGCTTCTATTTCGACCAATTTCAGGCATTAAAGTGACTCTAAACACACTTATTTTTGTTCCAAAAGTGATAATTCACATGCAATAGTCATTTACAGTCAAAAAAATAAATATTAAAAAATTACCATTTTTGACCATATTGAGAAAGTTCGACAGGTCACGGGTCATCGTTTTTCATCAGAAAATTGATTTTTTTTGACTGTGGAAAAATTGATTCAAAATGTCATTTGGATTGTGCCTCATGTTGAATAACTACTTCTTAAAGCCTCAATGTGACCAAAATTGCCAGTTTTACAGACTTTTTCTACTACTCAGAAGCTTCTATTTCAACCAATTTCAGGCATTAAAATGACTCTAAACACACTTATTTTAGTTCCAAAAGTGATAATTCACATGCAGTAGTCATTTACAGTCAAAAAATTAAATATTAAAAAATTACCATTTTTGACCATCTGGAGAAAGTTCGACAGGTCACGGGTCATCGTTTTTCATCAGAAAATTGATTTTTTGGACTGTAGAAAAATTGATTCAAAATGTCATTTGGATTGTGCCTCATGTTGAATAACTACTTTTTAAAGCCTCAATGTGACCAAAATTGCCATTTTACAGACTTTTTCTCCTACTCAGAAGCTTCTATTTCGACCAATTTCAGGCATTAAAGTGACTCTAAACACACTTATTTTAGTTCGAAAAGCAATAATTCACATGGAATAGCCATTTACAGTCAAAAAATTAAATATTAAAAAATTACCATTTTTGACCATCTGGAGAAAGTTCGACAGGTCACGGGTCATCGTTTTTCATCAGAAATGTTTTTTTATGGACTGTAGAAAAATTGATTCAAAATGTCATTTGGATTCTGCCTCATGTTGAATAACTACTGTTAAAGCCTCAATGTGACCAAAATTGCCATTTTTACAGACTTTTTTGCCTACTCGGAAGCTTCTTTTTCGACCAATTTAGGCATTAAAGTGACTCTAAACACACTTTTTTTTGTTCCAAAAGTGATAATTCACATGCAATAGTCATTTACAGTCAAAAAAATAAATATTAAAAAATTACCATTTTTGACCATATTGGAAAAGTTCGACAGGTCACAGGTCATCAATTTTCATCAGAAAATTGATTTTTTGGACTGTAGAAAAATTGATTCAAAATGTCATTTGGATTGTGCCTCATGTTGAATAACTACTTCTTAAAGCCTCAATGTGACCAAAATTTCCAGTTTTACAGACTTTTTCTACTACTCAGAAGCTTCTATTTCAACCAATTTCAGGCATTAAAATGACTCTAAACACACTTATTTTAGTTCCAAAAGTGATAATTCACATGCAGTAGTCATTTACAGTCAAAAAATGAAATATTAAAAAATTACCATTTTTGACCATCTGGAGAAAGTTCGACAGGTCACGGGTCATCGTTTTTCATCAGAAAATTGATTTTTTGGACTGTAGAAAAATTGATTCAAAATGTCATTTGGATTGTGCCTCATGTTGAATAACTACTTTTTAAAGCCTCAATGTGACCAAAATTGCCATTTTACAGACTTTTTCTCCTACTCAGAAGCTTCTATTTCGACCAATTTCAGGCATTAAAGTGACTCTAAACACACTTATTTTAGTTCGAAAAGCAATAATTCACATGGAATAGCCATTTACAGTCAAAAAATTAAATATTAAAAAATTACCATTTTTGACCATCTGGAGAAAGTTCGACAGGTCACGGGTCATCGTTTTTCATCAGAAATGTTTTTTTATGGACTGTAGAAAAATTGATTCAAAATGTCATTTGGATTCTGCCTCATGTTGAATAACTACTTGTTAAAGCCTCAATGTGACCAAAATTGCCATTTTTACAGACTTTTTTGCCTACTCAGAAGCTTCTATTTCGACCAATTTCAGGCATTAAAGTGACTCTAAACACACTTATTTTTGTTCCAAAAGTGATAATTCACATGCAATAGTCATTTACAGTCAAAAAATTAAATATTAAAAAAATTACTATTTTTGACCATATGGAGAAAGTTCGACAGGTCACAAGTCATCGTTTTTCATCAGAAAATTGATTTTTTGGACTGTAGAAAAATTGATTAAAAATGTCATTTGGATTGTGCCTCATGTTGAATAATCACTTTTTAAAGCCTCAATGTGACCAAAATTGAAATTTTTACAGACTTTTTCTACTACTCAGAAGCTTTTATTTTGACCAATTTTAGGCATTAAAATGACTCTAAACACACTTTTTTTAGTTCCAAAAGTGATAATTCACATGCAATAGTCATTTACAGTCAAAAAATTAAATATTAAAAAATTACTATTTTTGACCATATGGAGAAAGTTCGACAGGTCACGGGTCATCGTTTTTCATCAGAAATGTTTTTTTATGGACTGTAGAAAAATTGATTCAAAATGTCATTTGGATTCTGCCTCATGTTGAATAACTACTTGTTAAAGCCTCAATGTGACCAAAATTGCCATTTTTACAGACTTTTTTGCCTACTCAGAAGCTTCTATTTCGACCAATTTCAGGCATTAAAGTGACTCTAAACACACTTATTTTTGTTCCAAAAGTGATAATTCACATGCAATAGTCATTTACAGTCAAAAAATTAAATATTAAAAAAATTACTATTTTTGACCATATGGAGAAAGTTCGACAGGTCACAAGTCATCGTTTTTCATCAGAAAATTGATTTTTTGGACTGTAGAAAAATTGATTCAAAATGTCATTTGGATTGTGCCTCATGTTGAATAACTACTTCTTAAAGCCTCAATGTGACCAAAATTTCCAGTTTTACAGACTTTTTCTACTACTCAGAAGCTTCTATTTCAACCAATTTCAGGCATTAAAATGACTCTAAACACACTTATTTTAGTTCCAAAAGTGATAATTCACATGCAGTAGTCATTTACAGTCAAAAAATGAAATATTAAAAAATTACCATTTTTGACCATCTGGAGAAAGTTCGACAGGTCACGGGTCATCGTTTTTCATCAGAAAATTGATTTTTTGGACTGTAGAAAAATTGATTCAAAATGTCATTTGGATTGTGCCTCATGTTGAATAACTACTTTTTAAAGCCTCAATGTGACCAAAATTGCCATTTTACAGACTTTTTCTCCTACTCAGAAGCTTCTATTTCGACCAATTTCAGGCATTAAAGTGACTCTAAACACACTTATTTTAGTTCGAAAAGCAATAATTCACATGGAATAGCCATTTACAGTCAAAAAATTAAATATTAAAAAATTACCATTTTTGACCATCTGGAGAAAGTTCGACAGGTCACGGGTCATCGTTTTTCATCAGAAATGTTTTTTTATGGACTGTAGAAAAATTGATTCAAAATGTCATTTGGATTCTGCCTCATGTTGAATAACTACTTGTTAAAGCCTCAATGTGACCAAAATTGCCATTTTTACAGACTTCTTTGCCTACTCAGAAGCTTCTATTTCGACCAATTTCAGGCATTAAAGTGACTCTAAACACACTTATTTTTGTTCCAAAAGTGATAATTCACATGCAATAGTCATTTACAGTCAAAAAATTAAATATTAAAAAATTTACTATTTTTGACCATATGGAGAAAGTTCGACAGGTCACAAGTCATCGTTTTTCATCAGAAAATTGATTTTTTGGACTATAGAAAAATTGATTCAAAATGTCATTTAGATTGTGCCTCATGTTGAATAACTACTTTTTAAAGCCTCAATGTAACCAAAATTGACATTTTTACAGACTTTTTCTCCTTCTCAGAGGCTTCTATTTCGACCAATTTCAGGCATTAAAGTGACTCTAAACACACTTATTTTTGTTCCAAAAGTGATAATTCACATGCAATAGTCATTTACATTCAAAAAATTAAATATTAAAAAATTACCATCAGGAAAGTTTGACAGGTCACGGGTCATCGTTTTTCATCAGAAGATTGATTTTTTGGACTGTAGAAAAATTGATTCAAAATGTCATTTGGATTGTGCCTCATGTTGAATAATCACTTTTTAAAGCCTCAATGTGACCAAAATTGACATTTTTACAGACTTTTTCTCCTACTCAGAAGCTTTTATTTTGACCAATTTTAGGCATTAAAATGACTCTAAACACACTTATTTTTGTTCCAAAAGTGATAATTCACATGCACTAGTCATTTACAGTCAAAAAATTAAATATTAAAACATTACTATTTTTGACCATATGGAGAAAGTTCGACAGGTCACGGGTCATCGTTTTTCATCAGAAAATTGATTTTTTGGACTGTAGAAAAATTGATTCAAAATGTCATTTGGATTGTGCCTCATGTTGAATAATCACTTTTTAAAGCCTCCCTGTGACCAAAATTGCCATTTTTACAGACTTTTTCTCCTACTCAGAAGCTTCTATTTCGACCAATTTCAGGCATTAAAGTGACTCTAAACACACTTATTTTTGTTCCAAAAGTGATAATTCACATGCAATAGTCATTTACAGTCAAAAAAATAAATATTAAAAAATTACCATTTTTGACCATATTGAGAAAGTTCGACAGGTCACGGGTCATCGTTTTTCATCAGAAAATTGATTTTTTTTGACTGTGGAAAAATTGATTCAAAATGTCATTTGGATTGTGCCTCATGTTGAATAACTACTTCTTAAAGCCTCAATGTGACCAAAATTGCCAGTTTTACAGACTTTTTCTACTACTCAGAAGCTTCTATTTCAACCAATTTCAGGCATTAAAATGACTCTAAACACACTTATTTTAGTTCCAAAAGTGATAATTCACATGCAGTAGTCATTTACAGTCAAAAAATTAAATATTAAAAAATTACCATTTTTGACCATCTGGAGAAAGTTCGACAGGTCACGGGTCATCGTTTTTCATCAGAAAATTGATTTTTTGGACTGTAGAAAAATTGATTCAAAATGTCATTTGGATTGTGCCTCATGTTGAATAACTACTTTTTAAAGCCTCAATGTGACCAAAATTGCCATTTTACAGACTTTTTCTCCTACTCAGAAGCTTCTATTTCGACCAATTTCAGGCATTAAAGTGACTCTAAACACACTTATTTTAGTTCGAAAAGCAATAATTCACATGGAATAGCCATTTACAGTCAAAAAATTAAATATTAAAAAATTACCATTTTTGACCATCTGGAGAAAGTTCGACAGGTCACGGGTCATCGTTTTTCATCAGAAATGTTTTTTTATGGACTGTAGAAAAATTGATTCAAAATGTCATTTGGATTCTGCCTCATGTTGAATAACTACTGTTAAAGCCTCAATGTGACCAAAATTGCCATTTTTACAGACTTTTTTGCCTACTCGGAAGCTTCTTTTTCGACCAATTTAGGCATTAAAGTGACTCTAAACACACTTTTTTTTGTTCCAAAAGTGATAATTCACATGCAATAGTCATTTACAGTCAAAAAAATAAATATTAAAAAATTACCATTTTTGACCATATTGGAAAAGTTCGACAGGTCACAGGTCATCAATTTTCATCAGAAAATTGATTTTTTGGACTGTAGAAAAATTGATTCAAAATGTCATTTGGATTGTGCCTCATGTTGAATAACTACTTCTTAAAGCCTCAATGTGACCAAAATTTCCAGTTTTACAGACTTTTTCTACTACTCAGAAGCTTCTATTTCAACCAATTTCAGGCATTAAAATGACTCTAAACACACTTATTTTAGTTCCAAAAGTGATAATTCACATGCAGTAGTCATTTACAGTCAAAAAATGAAATATTAAAAAATTACCATTTTTGACCATCTGGAGAAAGTTCGACAGGTCACGGGTCATCGTTTTTCATCAGAAAATTGATTTTTTGGACTGTAGAAAAATTGATTCAAAATGTCATTTGGATTGTGCCTCATGTTGAATAACTACTTTTTAAAGCCTCAATGTGACCAAAATTGCCATTTTACAGACTTTTTCTCCTACTCAGAAGCTTCTATTTCGACCAATTTCAGGCATTAAAGTGACTCTAAACACACTTATTTTTGTTCCAAAAGTGATAATTCACATGCAATAGTCATTTACAGTCAAAAAATTAAATATTAAAAAAATTACTATTTTTGACCATATGGAGAAAGTTCGACAGGTCACAAGTCATCGTTTTTCATCAGAAAATTGATTTTTTGGACTGTAGAAAAATTGATTAAAAATGTCATTTGGATTGTGCCTCATGTTGAATAATCATTTTTTAAAGCCTCAATGTGACCAAAATTGAAATTTTTACAGACTTTTTCTACTACTCAGAAGCTTTTATTTTGACCAATTTTAGGCATTAAAATGACTCTAAACACACTTTTTTTAGTTCCAAAAGTGATAATTCACATGCAATAGTCATTTACAGTCAAAAAATTAAATATTAAAAAATTACTATTTTTGACCATATGGAGAAAGTTCGACAGGTCACGGGTCATCATTTTTCATCAGAAAATTGATTTTTTGGACTGTAGAAAAATTGATTCAAAATGTCATTTGGATTGTGCCTCATGTTGAATAACTACTTTTTAAAGCCTCAATGTGACCAAAATTGCCATTTTACAGACTTTTTCTCCTACTCAGAAGCTTCTATTTCGACCAATTTCAGGCATTAAAGTGACTCTAAACACACTTATTTTAGTTCGAAAAGCAATAATTCACATGGAATAGCCATTTACAGTCAAAAAATTAAATATTAAAAAATTACCATTTTTGACCATCTGGAGAAAGTTCGACAGGTCACGGGTCATCGTTTTTCATCAGAAATGTTTTTTTATGGACTGTAGAAAAATTGATTCAAAATGTCATTTGGATTCTGCCTCATGTTGAATAACTACTTGTTAAAGCCTCAATGTGACCAAAATTGCCATTTTTACAGACTTCTTTGCCTACTCAGAAGCTTCTATTTCGACCAATTTCAGGCATTAAAGTGACTCTAAACACACTTATTTTTGTTCCAAAAGTGATAATTCACATGCAATAGTCATTTACAGTCAAAAAATTAAATATTAAAAAATTTACTATTTTTGACCATATGGAGAAAGTTCGACAGGTCACAAGTCATCGTTTTTCATCAGAAAATTGATTTTTTGGACTATAGAAAAATTGATTCAAAATGTCATTTAGATTGTGCCTCATGTTGAATAACTACTTTTTAAAGCCTCAATGTAACCAAAATTGACATTTTTACAGACTTTTTCTCCTTCTCAGAGGCTTCTATTTCGACCAATTTCAGGCATTAAAGTGACTCTAAACACACTTATTTTTGTTCCAAAAGTGATAATTTACATGCAATAGTCATTTACAGTCAAAAAATTAAATATTAAAAAATTACTATTTTTGACCATATGGAGAAAGTTCGACATTCAAAATGTCATTTGGATTGTGCCTCATGTTGAATAACTACTTTTTAAAGCCTCAATGTAACCAAAATTGACATTTTTACAGACTTTTTCTCCTTCTCAGAGGCTTCTATTTCGACCAATTTCAGGCATTAAAGTGACTCTAAACACACTTATTTTTGTTCCAAAAGTAATAATTCACATGCAATAGTCATTTACATTCAAAAAATTAAATATTAAAAAATTACCATCAGGAGAAAGTTTGACAGGTCACGGGTCATCGTTTTTCATCAGAAGATTGATTTTTTGGACTGTAGAAAAATTGATTCAAAATGTCATTTGGATTGTGCCTCATGTTGAATAATCACTTTTTAAAGCCTCAATGTGACCAAAATTGACATTTTTACAGACTTTTTCTCCTACTCAGAAGCTTTTATTTTGACCAATTTTAGGCATTAAAATGACTCTAAACACACTTATTTTTGTTCCAAAAGTGATAATTCACATGTACTAGTCATTTACAGTCAAAAAATTAAATATTAAAACATTACTATTTTTGACCATATGGAGAAAGTTCGACAGGTCACGGGTCATCGTTTTTCATCAGAAAATTGATTTTTTGGACTGTAGAAAAATTGATTCAAAATGTCATTTGGATTGTGCCTCATGTTGAATAATCACTTTTTAAAGCCTCCCTGTGACCAAAATTGCCATTTTTACAGACTTTTTCTCCTACTCAGAAGCTTCTATTTCGACCAATTTCAGGCATTAAAGTGACTCTAAACACACTTATTTTTGTTCCAAAAGTGATAATTCACATGCAATAGTCATTTACAGTCAAAAAAATAAATATTAAAAAATTACCATTTTTGACCATATTGAGAAAGTTTGACAGGTCACGGGTCATCGTTTTTCATCAGAAAATTTATTTTATGGACTGTAGAAAAATTGATTCAAAATGTCATTTAGATTGTGCCTCATGTTGAATAACTACTTTTTAAAGCCTCAATGTGACCAAAATTGCCATTTTTACAGACTTTTTCTCCTACTCAGAAGCTTCTATTTCGACCAATTTCAGGCATTAAAGTGACTCTAAACACACTTATTTTTGTTCCAAAAGTAATAATTCACATGCAATAGTCATTTACAGTCAAAATATTAAATATTAAAAAATTACCATTTTTGACCATCTGGAGAAAATTAGACAATCC
Source organism: Triturus cristatus (assembly GCF_964204655.1). NCBI lineage: Eukaryota > Metazoa > Chordata > Amphibia > Caudata > Salamandridae > Triturus > Triturus cristatus. The sequence goes on from NC_140590.1 coordinate 1,435,471,028, forward strand.
AAATGACATTTTGAATCAATTTTTCTACAGTCCATAAAAAAAAATTCTGATGAAAAACGATGACCCGTGACCTACGGGTCATCGTTTTTCATCAGAATTTTTTTTTTATGGACTGTAATAAAATTGATTCAAAATGTCATTTGGATTGTGCCTCATGTTGAATAACTACATTTTAAAGCCTCAATGTGACCAAAATTGCCATTTTACAGACTTTTTCTCCTACTCAGAAGCTTCTATTTCGACCAATTTCAGGCATTAAAGTGACTCTAAACACACTTATTTTAGTTCGAAAAGCAATAATTCACATGGAATAGTCATTTACAGTCAAAAAATTAAATATGACAAAATTACCATTTTTGACCATCTGGAGAAAGTTCGACAGGTCACGGGTCATCGTTTTTCATCAGAAAATTGATTTTTTGGACTGTAGAAAAATTGATTCAAAATGTCATTTGGATTGTGCCTCATGTTGAATAACTACTTCATAAAGCCTCAATGTGACCAAAATTGCCAGTTTTACAGACTTTTTCTCCTACTCAGAAGCTTCTATTTCGACCAATTTCAGGCATTAAAGTGACTCTAAACACACTTATTTTAGTTCGAAAAGCAATAATTCACATGGAATAGCCATTTACAGTCAAAAAATTAAATATTAAAAAATTACCATTTTTGACCATCTGGAGAAAGTTCGACAGGTCACGGGTCATCGTTTTTCATCAGAAATGTTTTTTTATGGACTGTAGAAAAATTGATTCAAAATGTCATTTGGATTGTGCCTCATGTTGAATAACTACTTGTTAAAGCCTCAATGTGACCAAAATTGCCATTTTTACAGACTTTTTTGCCTACTCAGAAGCTTCTATTTCGACCAATTTCAGGCATTAAAGTGACTCTAAACACACTTATTTGTGTTCCAAAAGTGATAATTCACATGCAATAGTCATTTACAGTCAAAAAATTAAATATTAAAAAATTACTATTTTTGACCATATGGAGAAAGTTCGACAGGTCACGGGTCATCGTTTTTCATCAGAAAATTGATTTTTTGGACTGTAGAAAAATTGATTCAAAATGTCATTTGGATTGTGCCTCATGTTGAATAATCACTTTTTAAAGCCTCAATGTGACCAAAATTGACATTTTTACAGACTTTTTCTCCTACTCAAAAGCTTCTATTTTGACCAATTTCAGGCATTAAAATGACTCTAAACACACTTATTTTAGTTTCAAAAGTGATAATTCACATGGAATAGCCATTTACAGTCAAAAAATTAAATATTAAAAAATTACTATTTTTGACCATCTGGAGAAAGTTCGACAGGTCACGGGTCATCGTTTTTCATCAGAAATGTTTTTTTATGGACTGTAGAAAAATTGATTCAAAATGTCATTTGGATTGTGCCTCATGTTGAATAACTACTTGTTAAAGCCTCAATGTGACCAAAATTGCCATTTTTACAGACTTTTTCTCCTACTCAGAAGATTCTATTTCGACCAATTTCAGGCATTAAAGTGACTCTAAACACACTTATTTTAGTTCCAAAAGTGATAATTCACATGGAATAGTGATTTACAGTCAAAAAATTAAATATTAAAAAATTACTATTTTTGACCATATGGAGAAAGTTCGACAGGTCACGCACGGGTCATCGTTTTTCATCAGAAAATTGATTTTTTTGGACTGTAGAAAAATTGATTCAAAATGTCATTTGGATTGTGCCTCATGTTGAATAATCACTTTTTAAAGCCTCCATGTGACCAAAATTGACATTTTTACAGACTTTTTCTCCTACTCAGAGGCTTCTATTTTGACCAATTTCAGGCATTAAAGTGACTCTAAACACACTTATTTTTGTTCCAAAAGTAATAATTCACATGCAATAGTCATTTACAGTCAAAATATTAAATATTAAAAAATTACCATTTTTGACCATCTGGAGAAAATTAGACAATCCAAATGACATTTTGAATCAATTTTTCTACAGTCCATAAAAAAAAAATTCTGATGAAAAACGATGACCCGTGACCTACGGGTCATCGTTTTTCATCAGAATTTTTTTTTTATGGACCGTAGAAAAATTGATTCAAAATGTCATTTGGATTGTGCCTCATGTTGAATAACTACATTTTAAAGCCTCAATGTGACCAAAATTGCCATTTTACAGACTTTTTCTCCTACTCAGAAGCTTCTATTTCGACCAATTTCAGGCATTAAAGTGACTCTAAACACACTTATTTTAGTTCGAAAAGCAAAAATTCACATGGAATAGCCATTTACAGTCAAATAATTAAATTTTAAAAAATTACCATTTTTGACCATCTGGAGAAAGTTCGACAGGTCACGGGTCATCGTTTTTCATCAGAAATGTTTTTTTATGGACTGTAGAAAAATTGATTCAAAATGTCATTTGGATTGTGCCTCATGTTGAATAACTACTTGTTAAAGCCTCAATGTGACCAAAATTGCCATTTTTACAGACTTTTTTGCCTACTCAGAAGCTTCTATTTCGACCAATTTCAGGCATTAAAGTGACTCTAAACACACTTATTTTTGTTCCAAAAGTGATAATTCACATGCAATAGTCATTTACAGTCAAAAAATTAAATATTAAAAAATTACCATTTTTGAGGATATGGAGAAAGTTTGACAGGTCACGGGTCATCGTTTTTCATCAGAAAATTTATTTTATGGACTGTAGAAAAATTGATTCAAAATGTCATTTAGATTGTGCCTCATGTTGAATAATTACTTTTTAAAGCCTCAATGTGACCAAAATTGACATTTTTACAGACTTTTTCTCCTACTCAGAGGCTTCTATTTTGACCAATTTCAGGCATTAAAATGACTCTAAACACACTTATTTTTGTTCCAAAAGTGATAATTCGCATGCAATAGTCATTTACAGTCAAAAAATTAAATATTAAAAAATTACTATTTTTGACCATATGGAGAAAGTTCGACAGGTCACGGGTCATCGTTTTTCATCAGAAAATTGATTTTATGGACTGTAGAAAAATTGATTCAAAATGTCATTTAGATTGTGCCTCATGTTTTATAACTACTTGATAAAGCCTCAATGTGACCAAAATTGCCATTTTTACAGACTTTTTCTCCTACTCAGAAGATTCTATTTCGACCAATTTCAGGCATTAAAGTGACTCTAAACACACTTATTTTAGTTCCAAAAGTGATAATTCACATGGAATAGTCATTTACAGTCAAAAAATTAAATATTAAAAAATTACTATTTTTGACCATATGGAGAAAGTTCGACAGGTCACGGGTCATCGTTTTTCATCAGAAAATTGATTTTTTGGACTGTAGAAAAATTGATTCAAAATGTCATTTGGATGGTGCCTCATGTTGAATAATCACTTTTTAAAGCCTCCATGTGACCAAAATTGACATTTTTACAGATTTTTTCTCCTACTCAGAGGCTTCTATTTTGACCAATTTCAGGCCTTAAAATGACTCTAAACACACTTATTTTTGTTCCAAAAGTGATAATTCACATGCAATAGTCATTTACAGTCAAAAAATTAAATATGAAAAAATTACTATTTTTGACCATATGGAGAAAGTTCGACAGGTCACGGGTCATCGTTTTTCATCAGAAAATTGATTTTTTGGAACTGTAGAAAAATTGATTCAAAATGTCATTTGGATTGTGCCTCATGTTGAATAATCACTTTTTAAAGCCTCCATGTGACCAAAATTGACATTTTTACAGACTTTTTCTCCTACTCAGAGGCTTCTATTTTGACCAATTTCAGGCATTAAAATGACTTAAACACACTTATTTTTGTTCCAAAAGTGATAAATCACATGCAATAGTCATTTACAGTCAAAAAATTAAATATGAAAAAATTACTATTTTTGACCATATGGAGAAAGTTCGACAGGTCACGGGTCATCGTTTTTCATCAGAAAATTGATTTTTTGGACTGTAGAAAAATTGATTCAAAATGTCATTTAGATTGTGCCTCATGTTGAATAATCACTTTTTAAAGCCTCAATGTGACCAAAATTGACATTTTTACAGACTTTTTCTCCTACTCAGAAGCTTCTATTTCGACCAATTTCAGGCATTAAAGTGACTCTAAACACACTTTTGTTCCAAAAGTAATAATTCACATGCAATAGTCATTTACAGTCAAAATATTAAATATTAAAAAATTACCATTTTTGACGATCTGGAGAAAATTAGACAATCCAAATGACATTTTGAATCAATTTTTCTACAGTCCATAAAAAAAAAATTCTGATGAAAAACGATGACCCGTGACCTACGGGTCATCGTTTTTCATCAGAATTTTCTTTTTTATGGACTGTAGAAAAATTAATTCAAAATGTCATTTGGATTGTGCCTCATGTTGAATAACTACTTCTTAAAGCCTCAATGTGACCAAAATTGCCAGTTTTACAGACTTTTTCTACTACTCAGAAGCTTCTATTTCAACCAATTTCAGGCATTAAAATGACTCTAAACACACTTATTTTAGTTCCAAAAGTGATAATTCACATGCAGAAGTCATTTACAGCCAAAAAATTAAATATTAAAAAATTACCATTTTTGACCATCTGGAGAAAGTTCGACAGGGCACCGGTTATCGTTTTTCATCAGAAAATTGATTTTTTGGACTGTAGAAAAATTGATTCAAAATGTCATTTGGATTGTGCCTCATGTTGAATAACTACTTTTTAAAGCCTCAATGTGACCAAAATTGCCATTTTACAGACTTTTTCTCCTACTCAGAAGCTTCTATTTCGACCAATTTCAGGCATTAAAGTGACTCTAAACACACTTATTTTAGTTCGAAAAGCAATAATTCACATGGAATAGCCATTTACAGTCAAAAAATTAAATATTAAAAAATTACCATTTTTGACCATCTGGAGAAAGTTCGACAGGTCACGGGTCATCGTTTTTCATCAGAAATGTTTTTTTATGGACTGTAGAAAAATTGATTCAAAATGTCATTTGGATTCTGCCTCATGTTGAATAACTACTGTTAAAGCCTCAATGTGACCAAAATTGCCATTTTTACAGACTTTTTTGCCTACTCAGAAGCTTCTATTTCGAACAATTTCAGGCATTAAAGTGACTCTAAACACACTTATTTTTGTTCCAAAAGTGATAATTCACATGCAATAGTCATTTACAGTCAAAAAATTAAATATTAAAAAAATTACTATTTTTGACCATATGGAGAAAGTTCGACAGGTCACAAGTCATCGTTTTTCATCAGAAAATTGATTTTTTGGACTGTAGAAAAATTGATTAAAAATGTCATTTGGATTGTGCCTCATGTTGAATAATCACTTTTTAAAGCCTCAATGTGACCAAAATTGCCAGTTTTACAGACTTTTTCTACTACTCAGAAGCTTCTATTTCAACCAATTTCAGGCATTAAAATGACTCTAAACACACTTATTTTAGTTCCAAAAGTGATAATTCACATGCAGTAGTCATTTACAGTCAAAAAATTAAATATGACAAAATTACCATTTTTGACCATCTGGAGAAAGTTCGACAGGTCACGGGTCATCGTTTTTCATCAGAAAATTGATTTTTTGGACTGTAGAAAAATTGATTCAAAATGTCATTTGGATTGTGCCTCATGTTGAATAACTACTTTTTAAAGCCTCAATGTGACCAAAATTGCCAGTTTTACAGACTTTTTCTCCTACTCAGAAGCTTCTATTTCGACCAATTTCAGGCATTAAAGTGACTCTAAACACACTTATTGTAGTTCGAAAAGCAATAATTCACATGGAATAGCCATTTACAGTCAAAAAATTAAATATTAAAAAATTACCATTTTTGACCATCTGGAGAAAGTTCGACAGGTCACGGGTCATCGTTTTTCATCAGAAATGTTTTTTTATGGACTGTAGAAAAATTGATTCAAAATGTCATTTGGATTCTGCCTCATGTTGAATAACTACTGTTAAAGCCTCAATGTGACCAAAATTGCCATTTTTACAGACTTTTTTGCCTACTCAGAAGCTTCTATTTCGAACAATTTCAGGCATTAAAGTGACTCTAAACACACTTATTTTTGTTCCAAAAGTGATAATTCACATGCAATAGTCATTTACAGTCAAAAAATTAAATATTAAAAAAATTACTATTTTTGACCATATGGAGAAAGTTCGACAGGTCACAAGTCATCGTTTTTCATCAGAAAATTGATTTTTTGGACTGTAGAAAAATTGATTAAAAATGTCATTTGGATTGTGCCTCATGTTGAATAATCACTTTTTAAAGCCTCAATGTGACCAAAATTGCCAGTTTTACAGACTTTTTCTACTACTCAGAAGCTTCTATTTCAACCAATTTCAGGCATTAAAATGACTCTAAACACACTTATTTTAGTTCCAAAAGTGATAATTCACATGCAGTAGTCATTTACAGTCAAAAAATTAAATATGACAAAATTACCATTTTTGACCATCTGGAGAAAGTTCGACAGGTCACGGGTCATCGTTTTTCATCAGAAAATTGATTTTTTGGACTGTAGAAAAATTGATTCAAAATGTCATTTGGATTGTGCCTCATGTTGAATAACTACTTCATAAAGCCTCAATGTGACCAAAATTGCCAGTTTTACAGACTTTTTCTCCTACTCAGAAGCTTCTATTTCGACCAATTTCAGGCATTAAAGTGACTCTAAACACACTTATTGTAGTTCGAAAAGCAATAATTCACATGGAATAGCCATTTACAGTCAAAAAATTAAATATTAAAAAATTACCATTTTTGACCATCTGGAGAAAGTTCGACAGGTCACGGGTCATCGTTTTTCATCAGAAATGTTTTTTTATGGACTGTAGAAAAATTGATTCAAAATGTCATTTGGATTGTGCCTCATGTTGAATAACTACTTGTTAAAGCCTCAATGTGACCAAAATTGCCATTTTTACAGACTTTTTTGCCTACTCAGAAGCTTCTATTTCGACCAATTTCAGGCATTAAAGTGACTCTAAACACACTTATTTGTGTTCCAAAAGTGATAATTCACATGCAATAGTCATTTACAGTCAAAAAATTAAATATTAAAAAATTACTATTTTTGACCATATGGAGAAAGTTCGACAGGTCACGGGTCATCGTTTTTCATCAGAAAATTGATTTTTTGGACTGTAGAAAAATTGATTCAAAATGTCATTTGGATTGTGCCTCATGTTGAATAATCACTTTTTAAAGCCTCAATGTGACCAAAATTGACATTTTTACAGACTTTTTCTCCTACTCAAAAGCTTCTATTTTGACCAATTTCAGGCATTAAAATGACTCTAAACACACTTATTTTTGTTCCAAAAGTGATAATTCACATGCATTAGTCATTTACAGTCAAAAAATTAAATATTAAAAAATTACTATTTTTGACCATCTGGAGAAAGTTCGACAGGTCACGGGTCATCGTTTTTCATCAGAAATGTTTTTTTATGGACTGTAGAAAAATTGATTCAAAATGTCATTTGGATTGTGCCTCATGTTGAATAACTACTTGTTAAAGCCTCAATGTGACCAAAATTGCCATTTTTACAGACTTTTTCTCCTACTCAGAAGATTCTATTTCGACCAATTTCAGGCATTAAAGTGACTCTAAACACACTTATTTTAGTTCCAAAAGTGATAATTCACATGGAATAGTGATTTACAGTCAAAAAATTAAATATTAAAAAATTACTATTTTTGACCATATGGAGAAAGTTCGACAGGTCACGCACGGGTCATCGTTTTTCATCAGAAAATTGATTTTTTTGGACTGTAGAAAAATTGATTCAAAATGTCATTTGGATTGTGCCTCATGTTGAATAATCACTTTTTAAAGCCTCCATGTGACCAAAATTGACATTTTTACAGACTTTTTCTCCTACTCAGAGGCTTCTATTTTGACCAATTTCAGGCATTAAAGTGACTCTAAACACACTTATTTTTGTTCCAAAAGTAATAATTCACATGCAATAGTCATTTACAGTCAAAATATTAAATATTAAAAAATTACCATTTTTGACCATCTGGAGAAAATTAGACAATCCAAATGACATTTTGAATCAATTTTTCTACAGTCCATAAAAAAAAAATTCTGATGAAAAACGATGACCCGTGACCTACGGGTCATCGTTTTTCATCAGAATTTTTTTTTTATGGACCGTAGAAAAATTGATTCAAAATGTCATTTGGATTGTGCCTCATGTTGAATAACTACATTTTAAAGCCTCAATGTGACCAAAATTGCCATTTTACAGACTTTTTCTCCTACTCAGAAGCTTCTATTTCGACCAATTTCAGGCATTAAAGTGACTCTAAACACACTTATTTTAGTTCGAAAAGCAAAAATTCACATGGAATAGCCATTTACAGTCAAATAATTAAATATTAAAAAATTACCATTTTTGACCATCTGGAGAAAGTTCGACAGGTCACGGGTCATCGTTTTTCATCAGAAATGTTTTTTTATGGACTGTAGAAAAATTGATTCAAAATGTCATTTGGATTGTGCCTCATGTTGAATAACTACTTGTTAAAGCCTCAATGTGACCAAAATTGCCATTTTTACAGACTTTTTGCCTACTCAGAAGCTTCTATTTCGACCAATTTCAGGCATTAAAGTGACTCTAAACACACTTATTTTTGTTCCAAAAGTGATAATTCACATGCAATAGTCATTTACAGTCAAAAAATTAAATATTAAAAAATTACCATTTTTGAGGATATGGAGAAAGTTTGACAGGTCACGGGTCATCGTTTTTCATCAGAAAATTTATTTTATGGACTGTAGAAAAATTGATTCAAAATGTCATTTAGATTGTGCCTCATGTTGAATAATTACTTTTTAAAGCCTCAATGTGACCAAAATTGACATTTTTACAGACTTTTTCTCCTACTCAGAGGCTTCTATTTTGACCAATTTCAGGCATTAAAATGACTCTAAACACACTTATTTTTGTTCCAAAAGTGATAATTTGCATGCAATAGTCATTTACAGTCAAAAAATTAAATATTAAAAAATTACTATTTTTGACCATATGGAGAAAGTTCGACAGGTCACGGGTCATCGTTTTTCATCAGAAAATTGATTTTTTGGACTGTAGAAAAATTGATTCAAAATGTCATTTAGATTGTGCCTCATGTTTTATAACTACTTGATAAAGCCTCAATGTGACCAAAATTGCCATTTTTACAGACTTTTTCTCCTACTCAGAAGATTCTATTTCGACCAATTTCAGGCATTAAAGTGACTCTAAACACACTTATTTTAGTTCCAAAAGTGATAATTCACATGGAATAGTCATTTACAGTCAAAAAATTAAATATTAAAAAATTACTATTTTTGACCATATGGAGAAAGTTCGACAGGTCACGGGTCATCGTTTTTCATCAGAAAATTGATTTTTTGGACTGTAGAAAAATTGATTCAAAATGTCATTTGGATGGTGCCTCATGTTGAATAATCACTTTTTAAAGCCTCCATGTGACCAAAATTGACATTTTTACAGATTTTTTCTCCTACTCAGAGGCTTCTATTTTGACCAATTTCAGGCCTTAAAATGACTCTAAACACACTTATTTTTGTTCCAAAAGTGATAATTCACATGCAATAGTCATTTACAGTCAAAAAATTAAATATGAAAAAATTACTATTTTTGACCATATGGAGAAAGTTCGACAGGTCACGGGTCATCGTTTTTCATCAGAAAATTGATTTTTTGGAACTGTAGAAAAATTGATTCAAAATGTCATTTGGATTGTGCCTCATGTTGAATAATCACTTTTTAAAGCCTCCATGTGACCAAAATTGACATTTTTACAGACTTTTTCTCCTACTCAGAGGCTTCTATTTTGACCAATTTCAGGCATTAAAATGACTTAAACACACTTATTTTTGTTCCAAAAGTGATAAATCACATGCAATAGTCATTTACAGTCAAAAAATTAAATATGAAAAAATTACTATTTTTGACCATATGGAGAAAGTTCGACAGGTCACGGGTCATCGTTTTTCATCAGAAAATTGATTTTTTGGACTGTAGAAAAATTGATTCAAAATGTCATTTAGATTGTGCCTCATGTTGAATAATCACTTTTTAAAGCCTCAATGTGACCAAAATTGACATTTTTACAGACTTTTTCTCCTACTCAGAAGCTTCTATTTCGACCAATTTCAGGCATTAAAGTGACTCTAAACACACTTTTGTTCCAAAAGTAATAATTCACATGCAATAGTCATTTACAGTCAAAATATTAAATATTAAAAAATTACCATTTTTGACGATCTGGAGAAAATTAGACAATCCAAATGACATTTTGAATCAATTTTTCTACAGTCCATAAAAAAAAAATTCTGATGAAAAACGATGACCCGTGACCTACGGGTCATCGTTTTTCATCAGAATTTTCTTTTTTATGGACTGTAGAAAAATTAATTCAAAATGTCATTTGGATTGTGCCTCATGTTGAATAACTACTTCTTAAAGCCTCAATGTGACCAAAATTGCCAGTTTTACAGACTTTTTCTACTACTCAGAAGCTTCTATTTCAACCAATTTCAGGCATTAAAATGACTCTAAACACACTTATTTTAGTTCCAAAAGTGATAATTCACATGCAGTAGTCATTTACAGCCAAAAAATTAAATATTAAAAAATTACCATTTTTGACCATCTGGAGAAAGTTCGACAGGGCACCGGTTATCGTTTTTCATCAGAAAATTGATTTTTTGGACTGTAGAAAAATTGATTCAAAATGTCATTTGGATTGTGCCTCATGTTGAATAACTACTTTTTAAAGCCTCAATGTGACCAAAATTGCCATTTTACAGACTTTTTCTCCTACTCAGAAGCTTCTATTTCGACCAATTTCAGGCATTAAAGTGACTCTAAACACACTTATTTTAGTTCGAAAAGCAATAATTCACATGGAATAGCCATTTACAGTCAAAAAATTAAATATTAAAAAATTACCATTTTTGACCATCTGGAGAAAGTTCGACAGGTCACGGGTCATCGTTTTTCATCAGAAATGTTTTTTTATGGACTGTAGAAAAATTGATTCAAAATGTCATTTGGATTCTGCCTCATGTTGAATAACTACTGTTAAAGCCTCAATGTGACCAAAATTGCCATTTTTACAGACTTTTTTGCCTACTCAGAAGCTTCTATTTCGAACAATTTCAGGCATTAAAGTGACTCTAAACACACTTATTTTTGTTCCAAAAGTGATAATTCACATGCAATAGTCATTTACAGTCAAAAAATTAAATATTAAAAAAATTACTATTTTTGACCATATGGAGAAAGTTCGACAGGTCACAAGTCATCGTTTTTCATCAGAAAATTGATTTTTTGGACTGTAGAAAAATTGATTAAAAATGTCATTTGGATTGTGCCTCATGTTGAATAATCACTTTTTAAAGCCTCAATGTGACCAAAATTGCCAGTTTTACAGACTTTTTCTACTACTCAGAAGCTTCTATTTCAACCAATTTCAGGCATTAAAATGACTCTAAACACACTTATTTTAGTTCCAAAAGTGATAATTCACATGCAGTAGTCATTTACAGTCAAAAAATGAAATATTAAAAAATTACCATTTTTGACCATCTGGAGAAAGTTCGACAGGTCACGGGTCATCGTTTTTCATCAGAAAATTGATTTTTTGGACTGTAGAAAAATTGATTCAAAATGTCATTTGGATTGTGCCTCATGTTGAATAACTACTTTTTAAAGCCTCAATGTGACCAAAATTGCCATTTTACAGACTTTTTCTCCTACTCAGAAGCTTCTATTTCAACCAATTTCAGGCATTAAAGTGACTCTAAACACACTTATTTTAGTTCGAAAAGCAATAATTCACATGGAATAGCCATTTACAGTCAAAAAATTAAATATTAAAAAATTACCATTTTTGACCATCTGGAGAAAGTTCGACAGGTCACGGGTCATCGTTTTTCATCAGAAATGTTTTTTTATGGACTGTAGAAAAATTGATTCAAAATGTCATTTGGATTCTGCCTCATGTTGAATAACTACTTGTTAAAGCCTCAATGTGACCAAAATTGCCATTTTTACAGACTTTTTTGCCTACTCAGAAGCTTCTATTTCGACCAATTTCAGGCATTAAAGTGACTCTAAACACACTTATTTTTGTTCCAAAAGTGATAATTCACATGCAATAGTCATTTACAGTCAAAAAATTAAATATTAAAAAAATTACTATTTTTGACCATATGGAGAAAGTTCGACAGGTCACAAGTCATCGTTTTTCATCAGAAAATTGATTTTTTGGACTGTAGAAAAATTGATTAAAAATGTCATTTGGATTGTGCCTCATGTTGAATAATCACTTTTTAAAGCCTCAATGTGACCAAAATTGAAATTTTTACAGACTTTTTCTACTACTCAGAAGCTTTTATTTTGACCAATTTTAGGCATTAAAATGACTCTAAACACACTTTTTTTAGTTCCAAAAGTGATAATTCACATGCAATAGTCATTTACAGTCAAAAAATTAAATATTAAAAAATTACTCTTTTTGACCATATGGAGAAAGTTCGACAGGTCACGGGTCATCATTTTTCATCAGAAAATTGATTTTTTGGACTGTAGAAAAATTGATTCAAAATGTCATTTGGATTGTGCCTCATGTTGAATAACTACTTTTTAAAGCCTCAATGTGACCAAAATTGCCATTTTACAGACTTTTTCTCCTACTCAGAAGCTTCTATTTCGACCAATTTCAGGCATTAAAGTGACTCTAAACACACTTATTTTAGTTCGAAAAGCAATAATTCACATGGAATAGCCATTTACAGTCAAAAAATTAAATATTAAAAAATTACCATTTTTGACCATCTGGAGAAAGTTCGACAGGTCACGGGTCATCGTTTTTCATCAGAAATGTTTTTTTATGGACTGTAGAAAAATTGATTCAAAATGTCATTTGGATTCTGCCTCATGTTGAATAACTACTTTTTAAAGCCTCAATGTAACCAAAATTGACATTTTTACAGACTTTTTCTCCTTCTCAGAGGCTTCTATTTCGACCAATTTCAGGCATTAAAGTGACTCTAAACACACTTATTTTTGTTCCAAAAGTAATAATTCACATGCAATAGTCATTTACATTCAAAAAATTAAATATTAAAAAATTACCATCAGGAGAAAGTTTGACAGGTCACGGGTCATCGTTTTTCATCAGAAGATTGATTTTTTGGACTGTAGAAAAATTGATTCAAAATGTCATTTGGATTGTGCCTCATGTTGAATAATCACTTTTTAAAGCCTCAATGTGACCAAAATTGACATTTTTACAGACTTTTTCTCCTACTCAGAAGCTTTTATTTTGACCAATTTTAGGCATTAAAATGACTCTAAACACACTTATTTTTGTTCCAAAAGTGATAATTCACATGTACTAGTCATTTACAGTCAAAAAATTAAATATTAAAACATTACTATTTTTGACCATATGGAGAAAGTTCGACAGGTCACGGGTCATCGTTTTTCATCAGAAAATTGATTTTTTGGACTGTAGAAAAATTGATTCAAAATGTCATTTGGATTGTGCCTCATGTTGAATAATCACTTTTTAAAGCCTCCCTGTGACCAAAATTGCCATTTTTACAGACTTTTTCTCCTACTCAGAAGCTTCTATTTCGACCAATTTCAGGCATTAAAGTGACTCTAAACACACTTATTTTTGTTCCAAAAGTGATAATTCACATGCAATAGTCATTTACAGTCAAAAAAATAAATATTAAAAAATTACCATTTTTGACCATATTGAGAAAGTTTGACAGGTCACGGGTCATCGTTTTTCATCAGAAAATTTATTTTATGGACTGTAGAAAAATTGATTCAAAATGTCATTTAGATTGTGCCTCATGTTGAATAACTACTTTTTAAAGCCTCAATGTGACCAAAATTGCCATTTTTACAGACTTTTTCTCCTACTCAGAAGCTTCTATTTCGACCAATTTCAGGCATTAAAGTGACTCTAAACACACTTATTTTTGTTCCAAAAGTAATAATTCACATGCAATAGTCATTTACAGTCAAAATATTAAATATTAAAAAATTACCATTTTTGACCATCTGGAGAAAATTAGACAATCCAAATGACATTTTGAATCAATTTTTCTACAGTCCATAAAAAAAAATTCTGATGAAAAACGATGACCCGTGACCTACGGGTCATCGTTTTTCATCAGAATTTTTTTTTTATGGACTGTAATAAAATTGATTCAAAATGTCATTTGGATTGTGCCTCATGTTGAATAACTACATTTTAAAGCCTCAATGTGACCAAAATTGCCATTTTACAGACTTTTTCTCCTACTCAGAAGCTTCTATTTCGACCAATTTCAGGCATTAAAGTGACTCTAAACACACTTATTTTAGTTCGAAAAGCAATAATTCACATGGAATAGTCATTTACAGTCAAAAAATTAAATATGACAAAATTACCATTTTTGACCATCTGGAGAAAGTTCGACAGGTCACGGGTCATCGTTTTTCATCAGAAAATTGATTTTTTGGACTGTAGAAAAATTGATTCAAAATGTCATTTGGATTGTGCCTCATGTTGAATAACTACTTCATAAAGCCTCAATGTGACCAAAATTGCCAGTTTTACAGACTTTTTCTCCTACTCAGAAGCTTCTATTTCGACCAATTTCAGGCATTAAAGTGACTCTAAACACACTTATTTTAGTTCGAAAAGCAATAATTCACATGGAATAGCCATTTACAGTCAAAAAATTAAATATTAAAAAATTACCATTTTTGACCATCTGGAGAAAGTTCGACAGGTCACGGGTCATCGTTTTTCATCAGAAATGTTTTTTTATGGACTGTAGAAAAATTGATTCAAAATGTCATTTGGATTATGCCTCATGTTGAATAACTACTTGTTAAAGCCTCAATGTGACCAAAATTGCCATTTTTACAGACTTTTTTGCCTACTCAGAAGCTTCTATTTCGACCAATTTCAGGCATTAAAGTGACTCTAAACACACTTATTTGTGTTCCAAAAGTGATAATTCACATGCAATAGTCATTTACAGTCAAAAAATTAAATATTAAAAAATTACTATTTTTGACCATATGGAGAAAGTTCGACAGGTCACGGGTCATCGTTTTTCATCAGAAAATTGATTTTTTGGACTGTAGAAAAATTGATTCAAAATGTCATTTGGATTGTGCCTCATGTTGAATAATCACTTTTTAAAGCCTCAATGTGACCAAAATTGACATTTTTACAGACTTTTTCTCCTACTCAAAAGCTTCTATTTTGACCAATTTCAGGCATTAAAATGACTCTAAACACACTTATTTTTGTTCCAAAAGTGATAATTCACATGCAATAGTCATTTACAGTCAAAAAATTAAATATTAAAAAATTACTATTTTTGACCATCTGGAGAAAGTTCGACAGGTCACGGGTCATCGTTTTTCATCAGAAATGTTTTTTTATGGACTGTAGAAAAATTGATTCAAAATGTCATTTGGATTGTGCCTCATGTTGAATAACTACTTGTTAAAGCCTCAATGTGACCAAAATTGCCATTTTTACAGACTTTTTCTCCTACTCAGAAGATTCTATTTCGACCAATTTCAGGCATTAAAGTGACTCTAAACACACTTATTTTAGTTCCAAAAGTGATAATTCACATGGAATAGTGATTTACAGTCAAAAAATTAAATATTAAAAAATTACTATTTTTGACCATATGGAGAAAGTTCGACAGGTCACGCACGGGTCATCGTTTTTCATCAGAAAATTGATTTTTTTGGACTGTAGAAAAATTGATTCAAAATGTCATTTGGATTGTGCCTCATGTTGAATAATCACTTTTTAAAGCCTCCATGTGACCAAAATTGACAGTTTTACAGACTTTTTCTCCTACTCAGAGGCTTCTATTTTGACCAATTTCAGGCATTAAAGTGACTCTAAACACACTTATTTTTGTTCCAAAAGTAATAATTCACATGCAATAGTCATTTACAGTCAAAATATTAAATATTAAAAAATTACCATTTTTGACCATCTGGAGAAAATTAGACAATCCAAATGACATTTTGAATCAATTTTTCTACAGTCCATAAAAAAAAATTCTGATGAAAAATGATGACCCGTGACCTACGGGTCATCGTTTTTCATCAGAATTTTTTTTTTATGGACTGTAATAAAATTGATTCAAAATGTCATTTGGATTGTGCCTCATGTTGAATAACTACATTTTAAAGCCTCAATGTGACCAAAATTGCCATTTTACAGACTTTTTCTCCTACTCAGAAGCTTCTATTTCGACCAATTTCAGGCATTAAAGTGACTCTAAACACACTTATTTTAGTTCGAAAAGCAATAATTCACATGGAATAGTCATTTACAGTCAAAAAATTAAATATGACAAAATTACCATTTTTGACCATCTGGAGAAAGTTCGACAGGTCACGGGTCATCGTTTTTCATCAGAAAATTGATTTTTTGGACTGTAGAAAAATTGATTCAAAATGTCATTTGGATTGTGCCTCATGTTGAATAACTACTTCATAAAGCCTCAATGTGACCAAAATTGCCAGTTTTACAGACTTTTTCTCCTACTCAGAAGCTTCTATTTCGACCAATTTCAGGCATTAAAGTGACTCTAAACACACTTATTTTAGTTCGAAAAGCAATAATTCACATGGAATAGCCATTTACAGTCAAAAAATTAAATATTAAAAAATTACCATTTTTGACCATCTGGAGAAAGTTCGACAGGTCACGGGTCATCGTTTTTCATCAGAAATGTTTTTTTATGGACTGTAGAAAAATTGATTCAAAATGTCATTTGGATTGTGCCTCATGTTGAATAACTACTTGTTAAAGCCTCAATGTGACCAAAATTGCCATTTTTACAGACTTTTTTGCCTACTCAGAAGCTTCTATTTCGACCAATTTCAGGCATTAAAGTGACTCTAAACACACTTATTTGTGTTCCAAACGTGATAATTCACATGCAATAGTCATTTACAGTCAAAAAATTAAATATTAAAAAAATTACTATTTTTGACCATATGGAGAAAGTTCGACAGGTCACAAGTCATCGTTTTTCATCAGAAAATTGATTTTTTGGACTGTAGAAAAATTGATTAAAAATGTCATTTGGATTGTGCCTCATGTTGAATAATCACTTTTTAAAGCCTCAATGTGACCAAAATTGAAATTTTTACAGACTTTTTCTACTACTCAGAAGCTTTTATTTTGACCAATTTTAGGCATTAAAATGACTCTAAACACACTTTTTTTAGTTCCAAAAGTGATAATTCACATGCAATAGTCATTTAAAGTCAAAAAATTAAATATTAAAAAATTACTATTTTTGACCATATGGAGAAAGTTCGACAGGTCACGGGTCATCATTTTTCATCAGAAAATTGATTTTTTGGACTGTAGAAAAATTGATTCAAAATGTCATTTGGATTGTGCCTCATGTTGAATAACTACTTTTTAAAGCCTCAATGTGACCAAAATTGCCATTTTACAGACTTTTTCTCCTACTCAGAAGCTTCTATTTCGACCAATTTCAGGCATTAAAGTGACTCTAAACACACTTATTTTAGTTCGAAAAGCAATAATTCACATGGAATAGCCATTTACAGTCAAAAAATTAAATATTAAAAAATTACCATTTTTGACCATCTGGAGAAAGTTCGACAGGTCACGGGTCATCGTTTTTCATCAGAAATGTTTTTTTATGGACTGTAGAAAAATTGATTCAAAATGTCATTTGGATTCTGCCTCATGTTGAATAACTACTTGTTAAAGCCTCAATGTGACCAAAATTGCCATTTTTACAGACTTCTTTGCCTACTCAGAAGCTTCTATTTCGACCAATTTCAGGCATTAAAGTGACTCTAAACACACTTATTTTTGTTCCAAAAGTGATAATTCACATGCAATAGTCATTTACAGTCAAAAAATTAAATATTAAAAAATTTACTATTTTTGACCATATGGAGAAAGTTCGACAGGTCACAAGTCATCGTTTTTCATCAGAAAATTGATTTTTTGGACTGTAGAAAAATTGATTCAAAATGTCATTTAGATTGTGCCTCATGTTGAATAACTACTTTTTAAAGCCTCAATGTAACCAAAATTGACATTTTTACAGACTTTTTCTCCTTCTCAGAGGCTTCTATTTCGACCAATTTCAGGCATTAAAGTGACTCTAAACACACTTATTTTTGTTCCAAAAGTGATAATTTACATGCAATAGTCATTTACAGTCAAAAAATTAAATATTAAAAAATTACTATTTTTGACCATATGGAGAAAGTTCGACATTCAAAATGTCATTTGGATTGTGCCTCATGTTGAATAACTACTTTTTAAAGCCTCAATGTAACCAAAATTGACATTTTTACAGACTTTTTCTCCTTCTCAGAGGCTTCTATTTCGACCAATTTCAGGCATTAAAGTGACTCTAAACACACTTATTTTTGTTCCAAAAGTAATAATTCACATGCAATAGTCATTTACATTCAAAAAATTAAATATTAAAAAATTACCATCAGGAGAAAGTTTGACAGGTCACGGGTCATCGTTTTTCATCAGAAGATTGATTTTTTGGACTGTAGAAAAATTGATTCAAAATGTCATTTGGATTGTGCCTCATGTTGAATAATCACTTTTTAAAGCCTCAATGTGACCAAAATTGACATTTTTACAGACTTTTTCTCCTACTCAGAAGCTTTTATTTTGACCAATTTTAGGCATTAAAATGACTCTAAACACACTTATTTTTGTTCCAAAAGTGATAATTCACATGTACTAGTCATTTACAGTCAAAAAATTAAATATTAAAACATTACTATTTTTGACCATATGGAGAAAGTTCGACAGGTCACGGGTCATCGTTTTTCATCAGAAAATTGATTTTTTGGACTGTAGAAAAATTGATTCAAAATGTCATTTGGATTGTGCCTCATGTTGAATAATCACTTTTTAAAGCCTCCCTGTGACCAAAATTGCCATTTTTACAGACTTTTTCTCCTACTCAGAAGCTTCTATTTCGACCAATTTCAGGCATTAAAGTGACTCTAAACACACTTATTTTTGTTCCAAAAGTGATAATTCACATGCAATAGTCATTTACAGTCAAAAAAATAAATATTAAAAAATTACCATTTTTGACCATATTGAGAAAGTTTGACAGGTCACGGGTCATCGTTTTTCATCAGAAAATTTATTTTATGGACTGTAGAAAAATTGATTCAAAATGTCATTTAGATTGTGCCTCATGTTGAATAACTACTTTTTAAAGCCTCAATGTGACCAAAATTGCCATTTTTACAGACTTTTTCTCCTACTCAGAAGCTTCTATTTCGACCAATTTCAGGCATTAAAGTGACTCTAAACACACTTATTTTTGTTCCAAAAGTAATAATTCACATGCAATAGTCATTTACAGTCAAAATATTAAATATTAAAAAATTACCATTTTTGACCATCTGGAGAAAATTAGACAATCCAAATGACATTTTGAATCAATTTTTCTACAGTCCATAAAAAAAAATTCTGATGAAAAACGATGACCCGTGACCTACGGGTCATCGTTTTTCATCAGAATTTTTTTTTTATGGACTGTAATAAAATTGATTCAAAATGTCATTTGGATTGTGCCTCATGTTGAATAACTACATTTTAAAGCCTCAATGTGACCAAAATTGCCATTTTACAGACTTTTTCTCCTACTCAGAAGCTTCTATTTCGACCAATTTCAGGCATTAAAGTGACTCTAAACACACTTATTTTAGTTCGAAAAGCAATAATTCACATGGAATAGTCATTTACAGTCAAAAAATTAAATATGACAAAATTACCATTTTTGACCATCTGGAGAAAGTTCGACAGGTCACGGGTCATCGTTTTTCATCAGAAAATTGATTTTTTGGACTGTAGAAAAATTGATTCAAAATGTCATTTGGATTGTGCCTCATGTTGAATAACTACTTCATAAAGCCTCAATGTGACCAAAATTGCCAGTTTTACAGACTTTTTCTCCTACTCAGAAGCTTCTATTTCGACCAATTTCAGGCATTAAAGTGACTCTAAACACACTTATTTTAGTTCGAAAAGCAATAATTCACATGGAATAGCCATTTACAGTCAAAAAATTAAATATTAAAAAATTACCATTTTTGACCATCTGGAGAAAGTTCGACAGGTCACGGGTCATCGTTTTTCATCAGAAATGTTTTTTTATGGACTGTAGAAAAATTGATTCAAAATGTCATTTGGATTGTGCCTCATGTTGAATAACTACTTGTTAAAGCCTCAATGTGACCAAAATTGCCATTTTTACAGACTTTTTTGCCTACTCAGAAGCTTCTATTTCGACCAATTTCAGGCATTAAAGTGACTCTAAACACACTTATTTGTGTTCCAAAAGTGATAATTCACATGCAATAGTCATTTACAG